>NC_064264.1:26479722-27091944 GCF_003254725.2 Canis lupus dingo | reverse complement strand
AATATGCCTGCCAAGTTTAAAAATGTATTAGGAGTTAAATTGAAACATGTTGAAAATGACTCATTGTGGACCAGAATATACACTGTAGGAAATAAGAGCTCATTTACAAGTGGGAGAAATACACTCACACTTCATCTGTGGTAATTCTCTGGACTTTCCTTCCAGTAAACATCATATTTTAAAATAATCGTGGAAAATATCTTACTTTTAACTGAAGTTTTTATGAGTTGATTTAGTTAGCTGGCATTCCAATTTTTATACATATCTTTTTTTGGATGTGGATATATTTACCAAATGTAAATCTATGAAAATTCCCCCCCAAAGCAACAGAGCAGCAGCCTATAAAAAAAATAAAAGCTGTATAAACACACACACACACACACACACACACTCTCTCTCTCTCTCTCTCTCTTTCTGGTTTAATTCACATGCATAATGACCAACTATGATTCTAGACTTCTAAGAAAGCATCCTAAAAACTGTGTAAACATATAATAATGTACTTTCCTTTACTTACAAACATGATGTTACTGATAAGTCACCAGGAGGGCATGTACTTGAGGTTTTTTTGTAGTAGTATTTACATATTTGTACTGATTCTATCTACTCTCTCCACTTTTCACACATCTGTGAGGCAGCTGGCTAGAATTAAAAGAGGACAGGGAACTGACCTGTCCCTCTACCCTCATCACCCTGCCAAAGGTCCATAAGATGAATGAATCTGAAATCCTGGTCTTACTATCAACATTCTCTTTAAGCTTGTTAATGAGACACACACTTAAATGTATCTTTCATCATTAACTTTAATGCGGCCTTAAGACAAATTGAATGAAAAACTGCTTCTGAAGAGTTCACGTTTTCTGAGCTTTATTTCCTTAATTTTTTCAATTATTTATTAATTACTATAGTAAACAATTCATTGTAGTATCTGTCTAGCACCCTTTCATTTAGGAATTTTATCTAGAAACTATCCACTGTGTTTTAAAAATGTGACCATTAGGGCACCTGGGTGATTCAGTTAGTAAGCGTCTGCCTTCATTCAGCTCAGGTCATGATCCTGGAGTCCTGGGATCTAGTCCCATGTTGGGCTCCCTGCTCAGCGGGGAGTCTGCTTCTCCCTCTGCCCCTCCCCTCACTTGTGCTCTATTTGTCTCTCTCTCTCAAATAAATAAATAAAATCTTTAAGAAAAAATAAATAAATAAAATTTGACCAGTCTGGGCATGAAAATGTAACCGAAATTGGGAAACAGCACTTTCCCTTTGGGAAATGTCATTACAGATGAATTATCAAGATTCTGAATTCTTATTTTAAAACAATTTTCAGGGGATCCCTGGGTGGCGCAGCGGTTTAGCGCCTGCCTTTGGCCCAGGGCGCGATCCTGGAGACCCGGGATCAAATCCCACGTCGGTGCTCCGGTGCATGGAGCCTGCTTCTCCCTCTGCCTGTGTCTCTGCCTCTCTCTCATCTCTCTCTGTGTGACTATCATAAATTAAAAAAAAAAAATTCAATAAATTTATTGTAGAATAGTTTATGTTATTTTTCTATTTTTCCATTTTGTCTTTTTCATCTTTAAACATCCTTACTCATTTCTTGATGTGATTTTGACCCAAACTATTTCTTTTCTTATATAATAGTGCTTATTATATTTATAATTGTTGTCAGAAAACATACATTCAGTCTTCTGCTATCTTAGACCCTTTGTCTTATAGAATGTCACAAAAATGCTGTTACAAAATCTTCAATTTTAAAAGTTCTCCATTAACTTAACATTTCAGAATTCCTTTAAATTCCTTTAAAGGCAAATTCCTCTTTAGGCCACATGTCAGTTTCCTAGACCATGATTTTATGCAGAACTAGCTAACTTAGTATTCCCCTGTTAATCACTGGGAATGGGAGGAGGGACATCAAAATAGGGTATGCATGCTCTCTCTAAAAATGAAATAAGGGCAGCCCTGGTGGCGCAGCGGTTTAGCGCCGCCTGCAGGCCTGCAGCCCGGGGCGTGATCCTGGAGATCCGGGATCGAGTCCCACATCGGGCTCCCTGCATGGTGCCTGCTTCTCCCTCTGCCTGTGTCTCTGCCTCTCTCTCTAGCTGTGTCTCTATGAATAAAAAAATAAAATCTTAAAAAAAAATGAAATAAATAAATCTTAAAAAAAAAAGAAATGGAAAATAATATGACATTTGCTTAGCTTAAGCATCAGAGAGGTTTTTCTTGCTTATTCTATAATGGTATACCCTGCCCAGGCCATTATTCTTCCTCACAATACCCAGTTCATAACAGTCACGAAAGCATAATTATAATATAATAATATCTAATTGCTTGTTTATTTTCTGTATTCCTCAACTGACTCTCAGCAGGGACTATCTCTATTTTATTTACTAATATATATGCCAGCATCTACCACAGTGATTGTTATATGGTAGTTACAAACAAATATATGTTAGTTGAATAAATGCAAAGTGGGGTGAAGGGAAAAAAAAGTAGTTGTGAATCACCAGCTTTCTTGTTCAAATGCCCCCACAAATGATGATGTTAGTTAGTCAGAATGCACAATTACGGGAGGAAGAACAGGTCTGGGCAAGAGGATTAACTGAGTGGGGAAGAGATGGAGCAACCTATTAGGAGTTTACTGTGCACAATTTAAACAGGACATCAGGTAAGAAGTAATGAGAGCTGATCCAGGTTGGTGGCAACAAAAGTGAAGAGGATTTTAGAGATACAACAGGAGCAGAAGAATGACAAGTGATTACCCATAGGAGCAAGCGAAAGGATTATTATTCTGAAGGTTCAAGCAGAGATGGCTTTTAAAATGGCGGTGCAATCACAGAAATGAAGTCAGCTGAAGCAATTTTTTGTTTTGGGAGGAATGAATGTGGGAGGGAGCTGTGTCTTTCAAAAATATTGAGTTTAAAGTTCCAGAAAGACATTTAGATAAAAATGTCAATAGGTAGCTGGAAATCTGAGACACAAAAAAGGTATGATTTGAGCTGAAAAGCACTGGTGGTCATGTTTTAGTTACAGTTGAGTAGAGGATGAGATCTCAAAAGGAAGATACATATGGTTGACCTTGAAGAATGTGGAGGTTTGGGGTGCTCATCCCCCATATTGTTGAGAATCTGACTCCTCCAAACCATAACCACAAATAGCCTATCGCTGACTGGAGGCCTTACTAACGTGAACAGTTGATTAACACATATTGTGTATGTTATATGTAATATACAATGTATTCTTACAAAAAGCAAGAAGAAAGTAAATGTTATTAAAAAAATTACAAGGAAAACACATTTACAGTACTATATTGCATTTATAAAAAAAATCTGCTTATAAGAAGTGGATCTGTGTAGTTCAAACTCGTGTTGTTCAAGGGCGATCTGTGTGTGTGTATATATATATAAATAAGATTATTTATAAATTATTTATATGTATATACATTTATTTATAAATAAAATTATTTACATATAAAATTCATATATATATACATAAAATTATTTATATATAAAATTAAAAGAAAAAATGTATTTTATATATATATATAAAATTAAAAGAACACCAAATGTCATGAAAACAAAATAAAAAAAAAAAAGACAAGCCTGAAGATTATTTTCAGATTAAAAGAGACTGAAAAGACATAACTAAAAGTAATGCATGAATCTGAATTGGATCGTATGCCAGGAAAAAACTGTTATAAAGAGATATTACTGGGACAACTGACAAAAATGGATGAAAATATTGCTATCGATGTTGTGCTGCATTTGAGAAGTATATTGTGATTATGTAAGAGAATAGTCTTACTCCTAGGAAATAAACTATAAAGAAGCAAAACTGTACAATGCACTCAATCTATTAAATCATTCAGAAAAAAAATTACAAGTGTGTGTATGTGTGTGTGTATGGGTGGGAGAAGAGAGACAGAATAAGAAAAATAAATGTAGCAAAATATTAAAAAGGGGTGAATCTGGATAAAAGATATGCAGTTGACCCTTCAACAATGCAGAGGTCAGGGGCACCCACTTCTTGTGCACTTGAAAATCTGCATGTAACTTTTTTTTAAATTAAGATTTTATGTATTTATTTGACAGAGTGAGCAAAAAGCAAGGGGAGTGGCAGGCAGAGGGAGAGGGAGAAGCAGGCTCTTCACGGAACAGGACCCTGGGATCATGACCTGAGATGAAGGCAGATGCTTCATGAGCCACCCAGGGGCCCATGCCTTTACTTTTGATTCCCCAAAAAGTTAACTACCAATAGCCTACTAGTGACTGAAACCCTTACTGGTAACAAACAGTTGATTAACACATATTTTGCATCTTATATGTATTATATAATGTACTCCTACAATAAAGTAAGCCAGAGAAAAGAACATGTTATTAAAAACTTCATAAGGAAGAGAAAATGATTTACAGTACTGTATTTATTAGAAAACATCAGCAATAAGTTGACTCATGCACTTCAAACCCTTGTTGTTCAAGGGTCAACTGTATAGGAGTTCTTTGTAATATTTTTGTAGCTTTTGTACATGTATAAAATTTGAAAGAAGCATGTAAAAAAGAATATGAACCAAGATTGAATGTGGCAACACTACTGATTTTATAAGGTACAAAGGGAAAGTGATAATCATTCAGTTCTTCAGGACTGAGAAGAGATTTAGGTTGGTAGGTATACCAATTGTTCCATTTACACAACAAAATATGCTGAAAATTCTAGTTCATTACCGTATAAAGGTGTTCCATTCCACACAATTTCAGGTAACAACAGTGGGATTCATAATTAATTCTTCTGTTATAGAGTACATATTTTTTTTTGATCACAGAAGCACTCAGGTCTTCTTTAAAAAAAAAAAAGACTGTCAGAAAACACTATCAGATTGCTCAGAGTGTTTGTGCACGTAAGTGTGTTTTGACTTGCTGCACAAAAATATTCAAGATCTGTTCTTTTGAGGTGAATAGGCTTATTACTTTAGAACCAGAAACCCAATTTATAAGCAATAAATTATCCATGAGTGGCTGAAGGACTACCTAGGCCACTGTTCCTAGTGGGACAAGGAATTTCATGTCAGATCAACACTCAATAAAGAAAAAGGAAGACAGAGAGAGGTGGCATAAAATAAAATTCATACACTGTGATGTGGATATAAGAGTTTCTTATCAGTTCCTTTCAGAGCCTTTAGTCTACACTAAAAATGAATAGACACTTTGCATCTCAAGAATAAATTTTTTAATGCTTTCATAAACACTATATTACCACTAATTCCAAAGCCTTTACTGGAAAAAAAAATAGAATCACTTAAGATGTAATGAACCTGCCTGAGATATAATCCAATGCAAGTGGATGAATATATGTTAGATGGAATAGAAGGTTAGAAGCAAAGAGAAAATTTTAGAGCAGCATATGGCTAGACTATTTTGATAATAAATAAAGCAAACCTATGGGCAAAGAGAACACTGCAAAAAAAAAAAGAAATTAAGTAACAAGAAAAGGTAATTTTTAAATTCTGGGAAATCATTAGAGAGGTCCACTAATAAGAGTATTCTGCAAATTATCAAATAATAAAATCAGATGCTAAAAAATTTCATAAAAAGTAGAAATTGGGCACCTGGGTTAAGCGTCTCTCTCTCTCTCTTTTTTTTAAAGATTCCACACTGAGCACAGAGCTCAATGCAGGGCAGGGAGGCTACATAGAAAAGGAAGAAGAAAAAAAAAAAGAAACTTATTGTATTATTTCTTTCATAAAGAATATAAAAGTGTAACTTAATTTAGGATTGAAAATTAGGAATCTCTCCATTTAAATAACAAGTATGATGTGGATTACTTTGTGTAACCATGAAAACTAAGAGTAATATGAATAAAGTTACTGTAATTTCTTATGAAAAATAGAGTTTAAGTACAATACCATAGCTTTATTTCAATCTTGATATTTTTCTTCATTAAGTTTATCTTGCAAATGATACATTTACTTGCCTGTTAAAGAAGCCAATAGCTGATCAAAAAAGGCAGATACAGATAATATATGAATATGAAAAAAGGTAGAATAAGAGATGTCTCAAAACCGTTGTACTCTTGGGGAGAAGGCACTGAATGGAAATTCTGGACTGCTGGGTACTCTACTGAGTATCAAAGTAGCCTAGTATGACAAAAATCATGAGCTCTACTCACCTCATCTCCTATTCTCTCTCTTATCTTCTATAAGAAAAAAAGGGCAAAATCCTCCTATTACCAGAAAAATTACGGGGACTGAAAATAATTTTAAGTAAATTTACTTTATTTTTAAAAATCTTTTAAAAAAATATTTATTTATTTATTCATGGGAGACACACACAGAGAGACGAAGACATAGGCAGAGAGAGTAGAAGGCTTCCTTGTAGGGAAGCCGATGTGGGACTCGATCTTGGGACTCCAGGATCACACCCTGGGCCCAAGGTACACACTCAACTGCTGAGCCCCCCAGGCATTCTCTCAAGTGAATTACCTTTAAAAATAATCCTGGACTGAAAATGATTCCAAATATATATCAAAATATAGAATATATATTTTAAAAGTTAAAACAACCATAACTGAAGCAAAATACTACTAAAATTAATTCTGGATTGCAAGCTTTCTATTTAGATTCATATATAGCTCTTTCATGTAGGCTCTCAAAGTTAACAGTATAGATGTAGGTAAGCCTGAGAAAAATATATTCTTTTGTAGAAAATGAAAGTCCTTGGGTAAAAACCCTTTTTTCATTCCTGTTTGAAAGTGGCATACTACTTCTTTACATTTTTCTTTATAATAACACAGGTGGTTTAATCATTAAAGGAAGAATTTGATAAAGAAAAACTTTTAACATAAGTGAAGTTGAGGTTAATTACACCTGACTAGAAAATTGTGTATAGGCATGTCTGAAACCTAATTAAGTATGACTCAGGGAAATCACAATCCATGTAAAGACTGAAACATGTTTATTCCAATTCTGATACAAAGGAAATCAGAATCACATATTTGAATATTAAAAACTCAACCTCTGAAAAAGAAAGTAAGAAATTTTTTCTTTGGGTTTCACTATACCCAAAGAATATATATGATATTCTCATAGTTCAAATATTCCTGGGTAATTTACACTCAGAATTTTAGTGGATATAAAATATATATAGTCCTTTTCAAATAATAGTCCTATATATTAGGTTTTTATTTTGAAAAAACAGGAACTGCAGAGAGTTTTTAAATAATATTCTCAAAAAGACCTTGGGTTCACCATTCCTTTTGTAAGGTAACAAAATCGGTGTGTTAACTCTTTTGAGCTGTTGTAACATAATCAGAATCCAAAGGGCCTTCAAACTCATTAAGCTACCCACCTGATGTTTCAATACTTATGAGCAATTCCTGCTGATGCATAAAACTTTTTTTTTTGAACAGTCCTATTAGAAAGTTTATTTTTACTACCTTTCGTAATATTTATTTTTCCAAGTAAAAAAAATCAAATTGTTCATATGAGAACCTTCCAAATACTTGTAGACAGTTATAATACAGCACTAAAAGGACTTTAAAGTTTTTTTCCACTATTTTGGTCATTTTCTTAAGCCCGTGGGTGTAAAGTTTGGGTGCCCAGTACCGAGCATGATTTTACAGATAAGGTAATCACAGACCATACTCAAGATATAGGCATACCTCCGAGATATTGTGGGTTTCTTCCTTTTTTTTTTTTTTTTAAGATTTTATTTATTTATTCATGAAAGACACAGAGAGAGACAAAGACCTAGGCAGAGGGAAAAGCAGGCTTCCTGCAGGGAGCCCGATGAGGGACTCGATCCCAGGATCCCGGGACCACGACCTGAGCCAAAGGCAGATAGATACTCAGCCACTGAACCATCCAGTGCCCCAAAATGTAAGAAGTAAAAATAATTGCAAGTCAAAATGACTGCTTGTTCTATGGGCTGCAGAATGGATCTTGTATGATCAGGCATGAAAACAACATTAATTTCATTGTATATCTCCATCAAAGCTCTTGGGTAGCCAGGTGCACTGTCAATGAACAGTAATATTTTGAAAGGAATCTTTCTTTCTGAGCAGTGGGTTTCAACAGTGGGCTCAAATATTCAGTAAACCATGTAAATAGATATGCTATTATCCAGGCTTTGTTGTTCTGTTTATAGAGTACAGGCAGAGTAGAGTTAGCATAACTCTTAAGGGTGTTAGGATTTTTGGAATGGTCAGTGACACTGGCTTCAACTTAACATTATGAGCTGCACTGGTTCCTAACAAGAGAGTCAGGCTATTCTTTGAAATTTTGAAGCCAGGCATTGACTTCTCCTCTCTAGCTATGAAAGTCCCAGATGGCATCTTCTTCTAATAAAAGGCTAAATCATCCACATTAAAAATCTGTTATTTAGTGTAGCCACCTTCATTAATGATCTTAGCCAGATCTTCTGGATAACCTGCTGTAGCTTTTGTATCATTACTTACTGCTTCATCTCGCATGTTTTTTATTGGGAGAGCTTTCTTCCTTACACCTGATAAACCAATCTCTACTAGCTTCAAATTGTTCTTTTGCAGGTTCCTCACCTATTCTAGCCTCCAGAGAATTGAAGATAGTTAGGGCCTTGCTCTGGATCAGGCTTTGGCCTGAAGAAAATGTTATGGCTGATTTGATCTTCTATGCAGATCACTTGAACTCTCCCTATAATGGCAATAAAGCTGTTTTGCTTTCTTACCATTTGTGGGTTCACTAGAGGAATATTTTTAATTTCCCTCAAGAACTTTTTCTACACATTCACAATTTGGCTGTTTGGTGCCAAGAGGCCTAACTTTCAACCCATCTCAGCCTTAGACATTCCTTCCTCACTAATATTATTCATTTTTAGCTTTTGATTTAAATTGAGAAACTCAGAACTCTCTTCTTTTCACTTGAACAATTAGAGGCCATTATAGGGCTATCAACTGGCCTAATTCCACTACTGTTGTATTTCAGGGAATAGAGAAGCCTAAGGAGAGGGTAAGAGACAAGGGACTGACGAGTAGGTGGTGGAGTTAGAACACACATGACATTTATCAGTTAAGTTTGCTGTCCTGTATGTGTGAAGTTTGTGCTGCCCCAAAACAATTACAATAGTAACATCAAAGATCATTGATCATAGATCACCATGACAAATATAATAATAATGAAAAAGTTGAAATATTGCAAGAATTACCGCATTGTGCACAAAGACACAACATGAATGAATGCTGTTGAAAAGATGGTGCCAATAGAAATGCTTGATGCAGGGCTGCCACAAACCTCCAGTTTGGGAAAAAACACAGTATTTGTGAAGTGCAATAAAGTGCAATGAAAGGAGGTATGTCTGTATAATTTTTATTAATGTAGAATAATAGTGAAATCTTCAAAGTCATTTTCATATTTCAATTTGAAGCCTATATTAAAATCATGTTTTCTTTTCCTTTTTTTTTTTTTTAATTTTATTTATTCATGAGAGAGAGAAAGAGGCAGAGACATAGGCAGAGGGAAAAGCAGGCTCTCTATTGGGAGCCTGATGTAGGACTCCATCCCAGGACCCTGGGATCACAACCTGAGCTAAACGCAGATTCTCAACCAGTGAGCCACCCACTTGCCCCAAAATCACATGTTTTTTTGTACATGATCTTACACTTATTCATTTTCGTTTAGCTCATTAATTCTGCCTGAAAAGACCTAATGGGATCCTCATTCTGTAATACAATTTACTTGTAATTCTTCTGTTTTATATATCGTATTTGTTTTATAATGTATTTTATTTTTATCCAAATAACAAAAATCATTCTTTGTTAATATTTCATTAAAAACATTAAAAAATAAGGAACATATTCACAATTCTGAGTATTTAAAAGTACAAAAGAATATATTATAAAAATTCTATATTTAGCATCTGTCCACCAGACACCTAATTTCCTGTTCCACAAGCAATGTGTTTATATACACATCAGCAAATATATACAGACATGTATTGTACAGTTTTGTTCTTAATATAAATGATTGACTTTTATTTATAAATATATGTGTGCGTATATATATATAAATCTCTATGTGTATATATATAAATAAATATATGTACATAAAAAGCCTGGGTGAAAAAAAGTTGATGCTGTCATATACATACATACGGTTCTGACCTTGCCTTCATCCATCCAATAACATATCTTGAAGATTTTTCCTTATTAGGATGTATAGTACTTCATTCCTTTTGTACAGCTACATGTCATATTCTGCATTCTAGTACTTATTTAACCACTGCCTAAATGTCCATGGACATTTGGGTTGTTTTCGTCTTTTGTAGTTGTAATCTCTGCTATAAAGAATAAATTGGTATATAGGTAATTTTGTATCTGGCAAGAATATCTTCAGGATAATGTACTAGCAGCGAAACACCTAGATCTAGACCAATGCACATTTATACTTTTGATTGGTGTTATTAAGTAACTCTTCCTAGGGGTTGTAATACCTTAAAGTCTCACTAGCAATCTATAAGATTGCTTTTTCCATACCTACACACAGTGTATTATCAACCTTTGTATTTTTTTCCCAGAAAAATCAGTATAGTTTTAATCTGAATCTAATTTTCACTTATTATTGACTTGTAAAAGAGGGTATTCCTATGGGGAAATTGGTTACAGGACTGTGATAGAGGATGCAATACTTTTCCCAGATTACATTTCTTTCGACTATTTTTAATAGGAGTAATGCCACATCAACATTTTTCATTTGGAGGTGTCACATTTATCAATTCTTACTTTTACAACTTTTGACTTTCAGAAGACTTCTTCAATCCAAGAGTATGAAAATATTTTCCTATAGTTTCTCTAGTACTTTATTTTCATTTAAATTTAAATTTCTTTTCATTTAAATTTCTCGTCTATTTGGAATTTGTGATAAATGTGATAAATGGGTCCAAAGTATCCTTTTCCCCTAGCTGGTTACCTCAGTGATTAGATAAAATTTGTTCTTATTCAGAAACTCATTTATTTAGCTTTTCCACATAAACCATAGATTTAATATGTCTGGTTAAAAAAAAAATAATCTTGCTGTAAGATGAAAAAAGTCTGAGGATCTAATACATAATGTGGTGGCTACATTGCTAATACTGTATTGTATAATTGAAATTTACTAAGAGAGTAAAATTTAAATGTTCTCATCAAAAGGAAAAAAATGGTAACATGTGAGGTGAGAAATGTATTAATTAATTTGTTGGGGGGGAATCCTTTCACAATGTATATCTATAACAAACCATTCAGTTTGTATACTTTCAAGATCTTATAGTTTTATTTGTCAACTATACTTCAATAAAGCTGGAAGAAAAAACAGAAAGATTTAGGAACCCAACACATCAGTAAAAAGTTTAAGTGTCCCATGGTCTGACAAATGCATCTTCTCCAAAATAAAGTATTATTGCATCTTGCATATTCTCCATAATGAAAGAAGGCAACAATGTCTCATTCCAGTAATGGATACCTAAGACATATTCCTGGTTCTTACTACACATGGGGGTCACCTAGACAACAAGAATACTTCTGGAAGTCACTCCTAGTAAAAAATGGCTAGCAATAATTCTATTATAAACAAAAATGGCTGCAAATCACTTAATCCAAATGCATCCCTAATTCATTTCCCCTTATCAGGATCCCAAAAGGCCTGTGCTTACTCTGACACCAACCAACAGAAGAGGAAGTCAAGAGTTTAGACTTAAAAACAAGAACAAAAAAACCCTGCTATTTCTACTTGGATCCCATTAAATGTATAGTTTAATGTACAGTTTAACTAACATGACATTTTCATGAAAAAATAATATTAGTTCTCTATCTACACCATACCCACAAATGAACTATGGATGGATAAAAGGTATAATGTGAAAAATATAACTATAAAAATTCACACGTAAATATGAAGGTACAAGAATAGCCACAATCCTGAAAAAGAATTTTAGTCATTTTGTCAAGTTTCACTAAAAAGTCTTTTGAAATTTGACATGAATTATACTAATTTTATAGATTAATTAAGAATTAAATTGCAGGGACACCAAGAATCCTACTTTTCTGATATCAAGCAGCAACATTATAACACTTTGCAGGGGGATTTCTTCCAGCTGCTGCTTCACTACAAAAGATGGGCGCACACAATTCACATATGGGATGCCCTATGAGTACCTGGCCTGCTGAGCAGGAGGCAATATTGCACTTCTGGGCCCCAGGGGACATCTATACAAAACCACTCCCTAAAGACAAGGAGAGGTAGCTGGTTTGCCTAATAAATAGAAACAAACAAAAAATCAGGCAAAATGAGGAGACAGAAGAACATCTTCCAAATGAAAGAATAAGACAAAAACTCAGAAAAAGACCTTAATGAAACAGAGGTAAATTCTTTACCTGATAAAAAGTTCAAAGTAATGCTCATAAAGATGATCACCAAACTTGGGAGAAACATGGATGAACATAGAGTGAACTTCAACAAAGAGAAAACCTAAGAATATACCAATTAGAGCTGAAGAATACAATAACTGAAATGAAAAATACAACTGGGAGTCAACAGTAGATTAGATGATACAGAAAAATAGAAGACTAGTGGTATAAATCATCCCATCAGAAAAAAAAAAAAAAAAAGGTAATAGTTTAAGGGACCTCTGGGACAATATCAAATGTACTAACATTTGCATTATAGGGTTCCCAGAAGGAGAAAAGAGAGAGAAAGGTGTAGAAAACGTATTTGAAGAAATAATGTCTGAAAACTTTTCAAACATGGGGAAGGAAACAAAATACCCAAATCCATGAAGCACAGAGTCCAAATCAAGATGAACCCAAAGAGATCCACACCAAAATACGTTATAATTAAAATGTCAAAAATTAGATAAAGAGACAATCTTAAAAACAGCAAGAAAACAACCACTAGTTATGTACAAGGGATCCTCCATAAGGCTATCAGCTGATATTTTCAGCAGAAACTTTGCAGGCCAGAAGAGAGCGGCATGATATATTCAAAGGGTTGGAAGGAAAAAACTTATAAGCAAGAATACTTCAATCAGCAAGGTTATCATTCAGAATTGAAGGAGAATAAAGAAATTTCCAGACAAGCAAAGGTAAAGGAGCTCACCACACTAAACTGGCCTTATAAGAAATATTGAAGAGAATTCTTTAAGTAGAGAAGAAAAGGCCACTAGAAATAAGAAAACTAGAAATAAGAAAACATGAAAGAAAAAAAATCTCATTAATAAATGCAATTATAAAATGGTAGATTAACTAGTTAAAAACCTAGTATGAAGGTTAAAAAGAAGTAAAATCAAGTATAATTACAATAATTAGTTGAGGAATATACAAGATAAAAAGATGTAATATATGACATCAAAATATAAAACATGGTAGAGGGTAGAGTAAAAATGCACTTTGAGAGTGAATTTGAACTTAAGCGACTATTGACTTAAAATAGACTGCTATAAATATAGGTAGAGAGAGACAGAGATGGTAACCACAAACCAAAACCCTATAATAGATACAAGAAAAATAAAGTGAAAGGAATACAAACATAACACCAAATAAAGGTATCAAACCATAAAGGAAAAAAGGCAAGAAAAGAAGAAAGGAACAGAGACGAACTACAAAAACAATCAGAAAACAATGAACAAAATGGCAATAATTTGTTTCAATGTAATAGGACTTAATTCTCCAATCAAAAGACATAGAGTGGCTAAAGGAAAACAAAACAAAACAAACACCAAAAAAAAAAAAAAAAAAAAAAAACCCCACCCCAAAAAACAAAAACTAAAAAAACCCCATCAAGACTCACCTATATGCTGCCTATATGAGACTCACTTCAGATTTAAAGATACATAAGACTGAAAGTGAATGGACAGAAAAAAATACTCCATACAAATGGAAACAAAAGCTGAGTAGCCATACTTCTATTAGACAAAATGGACTTTAAAGCAAATTGTAACAAAAGACAAAGAAGAGAATCACACAAAAATAGAAGGGTCAATCTAACAAGGGGATATAATATTTATAAACATGTACCCTATACAGGAAGTGCCTAAATATAAATATTAACAGACAGAAAGGGAGAAATTGACAACACAATAATAGTGGAGGATTTTAATACTATCTATCAATGAATAGATAACCCATATAGTAAATCAGCAAGGATATACTAGCTTTAGACAATACACTAGATCAGATGGATTTACAAAACTAGAAATCATTTAAGGAAGAAAACCAGAAAAAAACACAAACACGTGGAAACTAAACACATGCTATTAAAGAACCAAAGGGTCAACCAAAAAAAATCAAAGTTAAAAAATACCTTGAGACAAATGAAAATGGAAAAGCAATGTTCCAAAACCTATAGGATACAGCAAAAGCAGTTCTAAGAGGGAAGTCATATCAATATAGGTTTACCTCAAGAAACAACAAAAATCTTAAATACTCTATATTTAAATATGCTAGAAAAATAAGAATAAATGAAGCCCACAGTTCAAGAAGGAAGTAAATAATAAAAATCAGAGTGAAAATAAATGCAAGAGACCCCCTCCCCCAAATCAATGAAATTAAGAGCCAGTTCTTTTAAAAGATAAACAAAATGGACAAACCTTTTGGTAGGCTCATCAAGAAAGAGAGAAAGGGCTCAAGTAAATAAAAAAATGAAAGAGAAATTACAACCAATACCACAGAAATACAAAGGATCACTAGAGATTACTATGAACAATAAATTATATACTAACAAATTGGACAACCCAGAAGAAATGGATAAATTGCTAAAAATGTACAATTTCCATGATTAAATCATGAAGAAATAGGAAATCTGAATAGACTACTTACTAGTAATGAAATTGAATTAGTAATTAAACACACACACACACACACACACACACACACACACACAATCTCCTAACAAAAGTCCAGAGCCAGATGGCACCTTAGGTAAATTCTACCAAACATTTAAAAGAGTTAATACCTATCCTTCTCAAATTATTCCAGGAAATAAAAGGGATGCTCCCAACTCATTCTATGAAGACAGCATTACCCTGATACCAAAACCAGACAAAGATAACACAAAAGAAGAAAATTAAAGGTCAATATCCCCGAGGAACACATATGTAAAAATCCTCAACAAAATATAAGCAAATCAAATTCAGCAACACATTAAAAGGATCATATACCACAAGCAAGAAGGATTTATTCCAGGGATACAAAGATGGTTTGACATACACAAATTAATCAGTGTGATAAACCATATCAACAAAATGAAGAATAAAAATCATATGATCATCTTGATAGATGCAGAAAAAGCATTCGACAAAATTCAACATTTATCATAAAAACTCTCAACAGAGTATAGTAGTAACGTACCTCAATATAATAAAGACCATATATGACAAACCCATAGCTAATATACTCAATGGTGAAAAGCTAAAAGCATTTTCTCTAAGATCAAGACAAGAATGTTCATTCTCATGACTTTTATCCAACATAGTACTAGAAGTCCTAGTTATGGCAATTAGACTGAAAAAGAAAAGGCATCCAAATTGGAAAGGAAGAAGTAAAACTGTCACTATTTGCAGATGACATGACAGTATATACAGAAAACCCTAAAGACTCGACCAAACTATTAGAACTAATAAATGAATTCAGTAAACTTGAAGGATGCAACAATATGCATAAATTTGTTGCATTTCTGTACACTAGGAATAAACTATCAGAAGGAGAAATTAAGAAAATAATCTTATTTACAATTGCATCAAAAATAATAAAATATCTAGGAATAAATTTAAACAAGGGGTTAAACACCTGTACTCTGAAAACTGTAGCACATTGATGAAAGAAACTGGAAACAAGTATGTGGAAAGATATACAATGTGTATGAACTGGAAGAACTAATATGTAAAATGTCCTATATTACCTAAAGCAATTTATAGATTCAATTCAATCCCTATCAAAATATCAAGGACTTTTTTCAGAACAAAAAATACTAAAATTTGTATGGAACCACAAAAGATCCTGAATACCTACTCAAAGCAATCCCGAGAAAGAACAAAGATGGAGGAATCACAACAATATTTCAAACTATACTATAAGCTCACGGTAATCAAACAGTATTGGACTGGCACAAAACCAGATACATAGATCAACAGAACAGACTAGAGAGCCTAGAAATAAATCCATGCTTATATGGTCAATTAATCTATGACAAAGAAGTCAAGGATATATAATAGAAAAAAAGAATCTCTTCGTAAATGGTTTTGGAAAAACTGGAAAGCCACATGCAAAAAGAATGAAACTGGACTTCTTTCTTACACCATACACAAAAATAAACTCAAAAGAGATTAAAGTCCTAAAGGTAAGACCTGAAACCGTAACTCCTAGAAGAAAACACAGGCAGTAAGTTCTTTGACACTGATCTTAGCAATATTATTTTGAATCTGTCCCTTCAGACAAGAGCAACAGCAAAAATAAACAAATGGGGCTACATCAAGCTAAAAAGTTTTTTCACAGTAAAGAAAATGATAAACAAAACCAAAAGGCAACATACTGAACAGAAGCAGGTATTTGCAAATGATATATATAATTAAAGGTTAATATCTCTCTCTATAAAAAACTCATACAACTCAATATTAAGGAAACAATCTGATTAAAGAATAGGCAGAGGACTTGAATAGACATTTCTCTAAAGACATACAGATGGCCAACAGGCACATGAAAAAATGTTTAACATTACTAATTATCAGGGAAATGCAAATCAAAACCACAAAGAGGTATTACCTAACAGCTGTAAGAATGGCTATTATTGAAAAGATAAGAAATAATAAATGTTGGTGAGGATGTAGAGAAAAGGGAACTCTTGTTCACTGTTGGTGGGAATGTAAATTGATATAGCAACTATGGAAAATAGTATGGAGGTTCCTTTAAAAAACTAAAAATAGAACTACCATATGACCCAGCAATTACACTTCTGGTTATTTATCTATAGAAAGCAAAAAGACTAACTTGAAAAGATACAGGCACTCCTATGCCTATTGTAGGCATCACTTACCATAGCCAAATTTGGAAGCAAACCAAGTGTCCATAGATAGATGAATGAATAAGGAAGATGTGGTATGTATGTATTTGTGTGTGTGTAAATGTATGTAGGTGTGTAGATAAACACATACACACACCCCTCCTTGCCCTTTTTTAATTCTAAAAAAAGAATGAAATCTTGCCATTTACAACATGGATAGACCCAGAGGTATTATGGTAAGTGAAATAAATCAGACAGAAATAGGCAAATATCTTATGATTTCAATTACGTGTGGAATCTAAGAAGGAAAACAAATAAACAATAAAACAGAAATAGACTCAAATACATTGATGGCTGCTAGAGCAGAGGGAAGGTGGAGGGATAGAGGAAAGAGGTGAGGGGGATTAAGAGGTACAGTCATGAGTTATAAAATAAATAACACATGGGGATAAAATGCACAGCATAAGGAAAATAGTCAATAACATTTTAAAATCTTTACATGGTGACAGAAGGTAACTAGACTTATTGCAGCGATCATTTTGTAATGTATATAAATACTGAATCACTATGTTACACACCTGAAATTAATGTAATATTGCATATCAATTAAATCTCAATGAAAAAAATGAGCTGTTCCAGTCTATTCAAAATTCTAGGGGAAAATGATTTCAAAAGATCAACTTTTAAATAGCAAAAATTCAGTTAGTAGAATTGAACAAATTATTTTATAATAATAGTAACAAACATTTATACATTAGTATTTACGTGAACGACACTGTTCCGCATGTCATACAAACATTAAATCAATCATTCTCACTAATTCCAATAATATCTTTAAGTACTAAAGCATCCCATGGCCTTTACGATAAATACCAGTTGCTAGTGTATGGACAAGATAAGAAGGATTTTAGAGTGCTAGAGTTTAGGACATAAGAGGGTTGAGTATAAATATGAAATAGTCGATTTTAAGGTCAGATTTACTATTCTCTTTTCTCCAAATTCACAAAAACATACCAAAGCTAGTAAGTTATGAAATTCTGTCCAAATATAAGTTCTGATTTATTAGCTAAAATCTTATGCTTTCTTTTAGTTTATTGGTTTCTCCATAAATATTATTCCAGAGCCATTCCTAAATACCTCACATTTAAAAACATCAACAAAAAGCCAAATAAATCTTTTGTGTACACCATAGTTTTATGAATGGAAAAGTTATACATAATAAATATTTTAAAGTAGGTTATAAACAGCATTCCAATTAAAACAGCTCATTTATAAATTTTATTTTATATTAAAATGTTTGGATTTAGATATACTTTCACATTACAGAAGAGATTTCTCTAATATATTAATGTACCAAGTTTATAAAGTTGATATGAATTCAGAAGTATAATGATTTGAGCCATTTTAAAAGATTTCTGTAATAGGTTAATTATATGAAAACTTACCTGAATTTTTAGTGTCATGTACTACTTAAATTATAAATGAATCTTTAAATCTTCATTTAACAAATAAAAGCTCCACTGACTTATTTTCAAAGTTTATCAGTATGTGAAAGGTGTATGGAAACTTGATGTACTAGCTTAGTAACTTTTCTGTCTGAAATTATTCTCAAAATAAAAGTTAAAAGAAAAAAAGTAGGGATCCCTGGGTGGCGCAGCGGTTTGGCGCCTGCCTTTGGCCCAGGGCGCGATCCTGGAGATCCGGGATCGAGTCCCACATCGGGCTCCCGGTGCATGGAGCCTGCTTCTCCCTCTGCCTGTGTCTCTGCCTCTCTCTCTCTCTCACTGTGTGCCAATCATGAATAAATAAAAAAAAAAAAATTAAAAAAAAATTATTAAAAAGAAAAAAAGTAACCATTCTGTTTATTCTGTATGTAGTCAAGTCACTGAAAATCTAGGGTGTTCAATGAGGCAATGGTATTTACATTAATACTCATCAGTGATTTTCCTATTAACTAGGCTACTAAAAATAAACATAGTTTTCTATTGAGAAATAAAAGATAAATCATTTTCTCTCTTTTCCATCTTCCAACACACATGAGCCAGAACATAAAGATTTTTAAGAAATGAACTGTGGAGCATATAATGGTATTAACACTTTGGACTTAAGTTCAGTAGGTTCTTTTAAAGTAAAACTCCTTCTACTTTATGATTAGCAATTCCACTTCTGAAGAAAATTGTCCAAATAAAAAAAACGTATGCCCAAAAAAGACTTTATAAAAAAGTTCACAGCAGCTTCATTCATGATAGCTTCAAAATGGAAACAACCTAAATGTCCACTGACAGGTGAATGAATGCACAAACAGTGGTATATTCATACCCAGCAACAGTAAGGAATGAACTACGTATACAACAAAATGGATGAATATATATAATGCTGAATGAAAGAAGCTAGACACAAAAAAGTATATGCTGTACAGTTCTGTTTTTCAATCCAGTAAGGGCAAAACTATGCTATGGTGACAGAAATGAAAAAGTGTTTGCTTCTTGAGGGTTAGTGGTTGAGATGGATAAAAGGGGCATAAGGAAACTGTAGGGTGACTGCACTGTGCTGTATCTTGAGTATATACAGTAATATATATTACAAAAATAATTCATGTAAACTGTAGTTCAGTTGAAATAAATATACTTCTATTAAAAATATTTTTTTTCTAAGGTACAAGAACAAAAATCAAGAAAGAGTTTTTAACATTTAACATTTACAGATTTTCAGAATGCTTACCTCTCTAAGAGCTGATCATGTTTTTCTAAAGCATCCTTTTCAGCCATCACTGCTCGGTCCTTTTCAGCCATAGCATTGTCCCTTGCTTCTCGGAGATGTCTAAAATTTAAACATATATCCAATTGTTCCAAATACAAAGCATCTTCTAAAGTTTCATGTATGTGCTTGCTTAGAGTTGGACTATCTGATAATCTTAAGAACACACTGGAGGTTGGTGATCCAAGGTGTGTATTATATAAATTTACCTGGCTTGGTATTTTCTGTAGCAGCACAGTAATGTAGGTGCAAACATGGTCTATCTCTAAATGTCACATTATCCTTCTCTATAACTTATCTCCACATGGGTTGAAGGTAGGTTGAAGGTAACTTGTTTAACCTTTACCATAATCTAGTGAGGTAGGTAGGATTACTCACACTAGTATCCACAAGAAAAGAGGTCTTGAGAAGGTAATAAATGTTCTCTAAAACATTTTAAATGAAAAATGTAATATAAAGATCCCAAGTGTCATAATGGGCACAAAGTTTGGGATATGAGCAAGATGAAATGATGGCCCTTGGGATCTCACTGAGAGAGGGATGGAAGAGAAGAGAACTCAGAAGGCTGACAGGTTTGGACAAAGGACATGAAGTCCTGATAAGATGACAAATATATAAATGTAAGTAGTGTACAAGTGGGATGGAAGACTAGAGATTGTTGTTAAAGAATGATGTTGTGGAGGCTGAAGAGTACTTTCAGTGACATTGTTTTAGTTGATACCAAGATCTAAGGTGTGACCAGTAAAGTAGCTAAGTGAAGGAGAGATGAGATAAAGGTCAATATTCATAGAAGACTAAAGAAAGTATGAAACCAGAGTATTAGATAAGTCATCCACTTACACTACTGATGGTACCAGGGACTGAAACTGAGAAAAAGATACATTTAGTGACAGTTAAGGGTAATGTCCAAAAGGCAAAAAGTAACAAGGGTGACACAGCAAGTCATGAGCCTTTAAAGACCAAATCTCGTGTTTTTTAATCAAGATGGAAGTCTAGATCAAGAAAAATACCAACAGGGGTGCTTGGGTGGCTCAGTGGTTGAGCGTCAGCCTTTGGCTCGGGTCAAAATCCTGGGGTCCTGGGATCGAGTCCCGTATAGGGCTCCCAGTTAAAAGCTTGCTTCTCCCTCTGCCTATGTCTCTGCCTCTGTGTATCTCTCATGAATAAATAGATAAAATCTTTAAAAAAGAAAAATACCAACAGGAAGCTTCTTTCAGAGCCACTTAATTTTATTTATTCATGACAGACACACAGAGAGAGGGGCAGAGACATAGGCAAAGAGAGAAGCAGGCTCCATGCAGGGAGCCTGATGTGGGACTCGATCTTGGGACTCCAGGATCATGCCCTGAGCTGAAGGCAGACGCCCAACTACTGAGTCTTCCAGGCATCCCTTTTTGTTTTGTTTTTCTTTTTTTTTTGAGAGCCACTTAAATTTTTAAAAAAATCCTCTTCTCTAACATAGTTGTAAATGAATGTAAAGTGTAACATAAGTGATTTTGCTTACTTAATTCCTACAAATCCCTGTTTTATAGTGGAGTAAACTGAGTTGAAGAACTTAAGTATTAAGTACCTAGTTCAAAGTCACAGCCTGTGTTAAAGCCATAATTTGAGCTCAACTGTCTAACTGCAAAGCAAGTGGTTTTTTTTTTTTAACATCATATCACTGTATCTCCCATAAAGAATGGATTGGGTATTAGAGTTTTGTGTTTATTATTCATGGAGAATGTCAGTAGAAAGTCATGAAAACCCACATCATTTAAATAAATCTATGTAGTAACTATTGGATAGAAATGCTTACTTGCTGTGTCAGTATGAAATGTCATCTTTTACACTGTGATGCTAATAATAAAGCTAAAATTTATAAACATACCAATGGAGATTCATCAATTTGTTTATGAAACAATAAATAGAAGTTTAAAAGAACTATAGTACACATAACTTATTAAAAAGAAAACAGCTTTTGTATACTATTATCTAAGCGGAAGTTCATTTTAAAATAGGTATCACAAAATGTCATGTCATTATTTTCTGACATCATCCTGATTGCAAGGGGCTTCAAAAATATTCTATCATCAAACTAAATGAAACATGAAAATGTACCTTTATATACAGAATTAAATTATTTAAGCCTATTAAACACTTATATATTTTTCATTCCTAGATGGTCTATACATTTCAGTCAGTAAATCACCACAAACTGGTTTTTGTTTTTCAAAGTTAGCTTCATTATTCTGTAAGTTATTTCAATAGCAAAATTCCAAGTAGACTGTAATTATAGTACTATTAATCAATGCTTACTTTGTAGGTAGAGAAACTTCAGTCCCTAACTGTATTTCCTTTCTTGGAATAATGGGCATTAGAAATAAAAGTAAGTCATAGAGAATGAAATGAAACCCAGAATAAGCTAACAGTAGGGCTTGTGAGTGGAGATATGATTAGAAGGTTCTAATGCATTCACCATGCTACAATCTGTATCATCCAGCTAACTAGAATTTATATTTATATTAAGGCATAAGCAAAATTCCAAGGTCACAAAGGAGAAGAGTTGATTATTTTTTAATCGGAGGAAAAAAGCTGAGTGAATGAAGGGAAGATATATAAGCTGGACCTCAAAGGGCAAATAAGTAAAGGCAATTCAAAAAAAGAAAAAAAAGAATTGAAGGAAGTGCTAGAGGTTGAGGCTTCTACCAACAGGTCCTTTCATGGATGTCTACTGGTAAAATTTCTGTGTGAACCTAATCTCTTTATCAGTTACCTTACCTTCCACATCTTTTTTTTTTTTTTTTTTCAATTCCTTTTAACATAAAGATGGAAATACTTCCTTTAATATTATCAATTGGCCTTTAAGGTTTCAAATTAAGTATGAGATAAACCGAATATATTCTACTGAAAATTAACAGTAGTAACAAACATATAGAGTGCCTGCTGTATGTTAGGAACTATTTTAGGCATTGTGTATATAATAGTCCATTTAATGTTCACAACAACCCCACAAAGTAGGGGTTATCCATAATTGAATGTTATCTCCATTTTACAAAGAAGAAGAGTCAAACACAGAGAAGTTAAGTATTTATCTAAGGCCACAAGTACTTACTAGCTACGGAGCCTAAACCATCTGGTTCTAGAGTCCCTGCTCCTCATCAAACTATGCTGCTTTTCTTAAGATTCCCTTTGTTTCAGTTTTCTCCTTGAGACATTCTGTCATTATAAGATTTATATGGTCATCTCATAGAACAAATGTTAAATCAAAAATAAGCCTTGAAAGAATTGTGACTACATCATGCATACAATTGTTTTTACAGTCCATGCTCCTTCAGACTAGAGTGGTTTGATAAAACACCAGATGGATTATTCTGGCCACAGACGAAACCCAAACTTTTTAAAATCCATTTTTAAATGTTAAATGCATTAGAAAATGTAACAACATAAAATTATGGAAGAGCAAGAATTCTAATGCTTTTCAAAAGAATAAACTTGAAAAATTGATAGAGACTATCTGCAGCATGTACAAGCTAATGTTTTAAAAGTCCAAGTTGAATATATAATCAAATATATTTATAATAACACGGAAAAATTATAATAATAGAGAATGATGTTCAGAGTTGGCCAACTGGACAGCATTTAAATCTAAGATTAAGATATTTCACCCTTAAAAATGCTTTTAAAAAGCTAACATTTGAGGGGTCCCAGGGTGGCTCAGTCAATTAAGTGACGGACTCTTGATTTTGGCTCAGGTCATGATCTCAGGGTCAAGAGAGTGAGCCCCATGTTGGTGTACACTGAGTTGGCTTGTCTGTCTCCCTCTGTTCCTCCCCCTGCTCATGCTCTCTCTCTCTCTGTTATAAATAAATAAATAAATAAATAAATAAATAAATAAAATTCTTTAAAAAGCTAACATTTTGATTTCAAAACTGCCTTTCATCATTCTTTCACATTGTTTCCTACAAACTCCATCCTTCATATATACATACTTATCTCTCCCATCCATCTTGTATTTGTCTGTGGGAGGTGGAAAGATGCAGAAAAGGGAAAAGAAATCTGATCAATCCTAAGTAAGTGCAAAAGTAGAGTGTCCTAGTATATAACTTGTGTCCAAATAATGTATTTTTCAACTTGAGCCCTTTTTATGAGTGAAAGAGGATACTATTAATAATCATGCTAAAAAATAATAATAATCATGCTAATGAAATAGGCATAAACCAGGACTTACGGGGACAAATAACTGGGAGATATTGTCATTTAAATTATAACATTCAAACAAGAAACCTAGAGTTTTATTTCTCTAAAAGTATCTTAATACTACAATAAAATAGATATATTTAATAGGCAAACTAATGTATCTGTGCAGAGATAACCTCAAGTATGTCAAGTTTATCCAGAAATAGCTCACAACCAAAGCCTGAAACCTCAGTACAGAATATAACAATAGATTTCTGTACATGGAATGTATCTTCCTCTGCCTAGAAGATAAATTTCATAGTACCAATATACCAAATTTAAATTTATACCTGAAAAGTGGCAAGAAATTGTTGGAAGAATGAGAAAAAGCTTAGGAACCTTTGAAATTCTAATAGGAACAAATCAGAGTTTGGGAATGCCAAGGGCATGCTTAACCTGAATAAACATCACTAATAACTCAAAACTTGAAATACCATGAATAAATAGTGAAAAACTATGGTTATCAGAAGAGCACAGTAGGCACAGCTAAGCAACCTGTTCTCCTTCTGCCTCCATGTAAACATATTTTTGGCTAATAAAAGTGAATACATTTTTTCCAGTTGGAACAAAAAGGGACTAAAACAGGCTGTTTATATGACAAGCTTATTTATAGGGTAAGTGTTTGAATTAATTACTTCTACCTCCAGATTATTCTCCTGGACAACTCATTTCCATACCTGATGCCTTTGTTTTTAAGATGACATAAACATCAAGGATTAAAGTGGACTATCTGCTGTTTATAATCAAATGACCAATAACTGTTCCTTTAATTAACATAGTTGTTGAAAAGTGAATGAATAAGACATAACAAAAAAGGCAAAGTGGAAATTTTATGTAATATGATTTCCTGGGAGAAGCTATGCATTTTCAGAGGAGAAACTTTTGAAGATTACTGTTGTTGACTGAACATACTATATTTTCCAATCCTTTTATTTTAGTTGGTGCTCAAGGAGATTTGTTTTTTCATTTTATAGATGTGGAGACTTTATCCCAGAGTAGGTAAGTATCAAACCAAACCACAGTTTAAAAAAAGTCATGAAAAATTTAAGCATCAAAATGCAAAAACTTATTTAAAATCTATTCACATGTTGAGGTTTAAGATTTTATTTATTTATTCACGAGACACACACAAACAGAAAGAGAGAGAGAGAGAGAGAGAGAGAGAGAGGCAGAGACACACAGGCAGAGGGAGAAGCAGGCTCCATGCAGGGAGCCTGACGTGGGACTTGATCCCAGGATCTCCAGGATCAGGCCCTGGGCTAAAGGCGGCGCTAAACCGCTGAGCCACCCGGGCTGCCCACATGTTGAGGTTTAAAAAGCAGCTGATAAAATACACCATAATATATTAAAATGCAACTTGGGTGAATCTGATAGTTGGTTAACTGAGTGACTATTAAATTCACTTCATTATAAATCTTTGTATAGGTTTTCATCTAAATCAATAGTTACTTGATTTCTCAAAAGTAGTTCCAACTAATTCCTTCATTCAACAAATATTTATTGAGCAGTTGTTATGTACCAGGTACTGGTACCTAGGAATCCAGCACTGAAAAACAGATGAAATCTCTACTGACATGGAGATTACATTCTAGTGTGAAAGAAACCAAAGTATGCTAGTAGGTGCTAAGTGCTCTGGAGAAGAATAAAGCAAAGAAGGGGCTAATGGGTAGCAGGCATGGCAGGATGGGGAATTTCAGTTTTAAGTAGGGTGGTTAGGAAAGACATCAGAAAGGAGGTGACATCTGAAGACATGGAGAAAGTCAGGAAACAAGGATCCAAGAGTAGAGGGATAAGCAGTGGAAACTGTAAATATAAAGGACCTGAGGAGCATGTTTATCAGTTAAGGGAACAGGAGGCAGTGTGAATAAACGAGGGACTACCAACAGGTCCTTTCATGGATGTCTACTGGTAAGATTTCTGTGTGAACCTAATCTCTTTATCAGTTACCATACCTTCCACATCTTTTTTTTTTTTTTTTTTCAATTCCTTTTAACATAAAGATGGAAATACTTCAATATTATCAATCGACCTTTAAGGTTTCAAATTAAGTCTGAGATAAACTGAGTATGTTCCACTGACAATTAACAGTAGTAACAAAAATATAGAGTGCCTGCCGTGTGCTAGGTACTATTTTATTTTTACTACAGAGTAGTAAAATGAGGATGGGACAACTGGGTGCAGATCATGTAGTGTCACAGGACATTATAGTCATTTAAACTTGTACTGGTTGTATGGGAGCCTTTTCAGTTGATTAGAGGAGTAGCTGAGAATAGACCTGAGAAGGCAAGGAAGGAAGCTGGGGGGCCACTTAAGAGAATCTTGCAGTAATTCAGTCAAGAGATAATGGCAGCCTGGACCAAGGTAGTGTGTGTGGGATGTAAGAGAATCAAAAATTTTGAAGACACCACTGAAAGCACCTGTTGAACAGAATACAGAATGTGAAAAAAAAAGAGAAGAGGTTTATGACTTCAAGGTTTTTTATCTGAGCAAGCAGAACAGTTATCTGTAACTGATCTGGGTCGGACTGAGGGTAGAGTAGGGCTGAAGGAACAGAAGTGGACTTCTGTACACCTTAAATTTAAGATGTTTACTAGATAACCAAATGAAATGCTATGAAGGCAGCTGTAAAAGATGACAAGGAGATGAAGATGACCAATAAAAGGAGCAAGTAGGTGCAGCCAGTAAGAAAGGGAAAAAGTCAAAGTATAGTATTCTGAAAGTCAGTATAAGGTGTATTTCCAGGAGTAAGCAGTGATCAACCATATTAAATACGGCTGACAGGTCAAGTAAGACAGGAACTGAGAATACGGCCACTAGATTTTCAGCAACGTGAAGATCTCTGGGGCTCTTGATAGGAATAGCTTTGCTGGAGCAGTACAGGGAGGCAAAAGCTTGGTAATAGCTTTTAAAAATGAGAGTAAAGAATGAATATATAAAACTCTGCAGGAATTTGGCTACGAAGGAAAATAAAGAAAGGGAGTAGTGCTAGAAAGGGAATGAGCAATAAAAGAGGCTTTTTAAAGATGGGAGAAACGATATGTTTGTTAGTAACAGTAATTGGGAATTATCTGGTAGAAAAGGAAAACCAGCGATACAGGAGACAAAGGGGAGATTTGCTAGAGCTGTGTCCTTGAGGAGGAGAAAGAGGACAGGCTCGAGTTACACGAGTGGAGAGTCTGGGCCTTAGGAGAGTAGCATAGAGAGAGAGGTTCTGACAAAAAAATTAGACCACTTTATGGAAAAATAAAGCCCTGTTTACTAATTTTCAAAATCATAAATGCTTTTATAAAGTTCTAAAGATCCAAATTCAGCCCTGATGTATTAAGTGGGGCTTGCAAACTTTCTTAAAAAACTAACTTCTTAGGGTGCCCAGGTGGCTCAGTTGGTTGGGCGTCCGACTTTTGGTTTCTGCTCAGGTCGTGATCTCATGGGTCGTTGGACTGAGCCTGGAATCAGGCTCCACACTCAGTGGGGAGCTTGCTTGGGATTTTCTCCCTCTGTCACTCCTCCTCCCCCATTAGCTCTCTCTAGGATACATAAACAAATCTTAAAAAAAAAAAAAGGAAGAAAAGAAACAAAAAACACATTTCTTTCCCAAATGAATTACCACCATATTTACAGTTTTGATAAGAAATCTTTTATCAATTTTCATAACTTTGACCAGTAACATGAGAATCTGCATTGCACTGTAAAATCAGATGCATCTAGTTTCATCACTTAAAAAGTCTATAATCATAGGCAAATCACACCTTGTGTCTATTTCCTCATTTGTAAAACACGGATACTAATACCTACAACTTGATAAAATGTCCCACCCAATTCTCGTTACAACATAAGTGTCAAGTACACCTGATGCATAATAGGCACTCAATAAATAGGAGCTATTGTTACTATGTTATATAAACATGAAAGCCTACATTAAAAACTATAAAGGTATTTGTTTAGAGAATGGTAATTAGGTTAGTGCTTCCTAAGACCCTGTATTGTATTAAAAAAAGACAGTATATAGAAGAGTAGTATCCTAGAAAACAGAGAAGCCTGCTGGAGGGACTTAAGCAGCTGAATGCCCTTCTGGCACCCTAAGGCTAAGGGGAGTGACATCTAAGGTGCTGTAGAGAAAAATTTCTGGTATTCAACGTCATCTTACACAAGTACTTTTAGGCTTGGTCCGAGCTGCTGTATCTGTAAAAGATCAGGAATTAATAGTTATCTTCCTTTCTAAATCTTGTCTGCAACCCTGACTTAACAGCCCTGCCTCATCGCCAATCTCTCTGACACTAGTAAAACAGACAAGGGAGTCATTTCTGATGTTTACTTCCTGTCTATCGTCAGGTCGCTCCAATTCTTTCACCGAAATATTTTTTAAAATTGGCTTTTATTCTCTCCTTCCATTTCTTTCACTCAAACTTTGCAAGAGTCTCCTAACCAATCTCTCTGTCTCAGGTCCTCTTTTTTTAAAATTTTTTTAAAGATTTTATTTATTTATTCATGAGAGACAGAGAGAGAGAGAGAGAGAGAGAGAGAGAGAGAGAGGTAGAGGCACAGGCAGAGGGAGAAGCAGGCTCCGTGCAGGGAGCCTGATGTGGGAATCGATCCTGGGACTCCAGGACCACGCCCTGGGCCAAAGGCAGGCACTAAATCGTTGAGCCACCCAGGGATCCCCAGCCCTCTTCAATTATAATTTTCCTCACACTGCAACCAGTATTTTGTATTCATTACAAAAAATGAATACATCATGTTACTCTGTTACTATAAAACTTCCAAGAATTCCTCACTGATGTCAGGGTCAGAGGCTTTTAAAATCTGACCCTGTCCTGAATGTGACCACATGCCTCACCACCCTGTTAGCTATATAACAGTCAAATTTAAGTTCTTGTACAACCTGAACTCAGCTCACTTCATATTTGAAACACCCTATACACCTTGAAATAATTATTATTAATTAAGCCGTGAACACATATGGTAATCACCTATAGATGTAAAGAATATAGCTAATAATAAAATATAGCTAACAAAATTTCATTTATAATTATTTGATAAGATATTGAAAGAGCCATATACTGTCAGAATCACTGAACTGAAAAGACAAAGTTAAATATTTTAAGTTTTTCCATATAAGAACTCAAAAAATTATACAGATACCTAATCAGACATGAACAAAAAAAGATTAAGCACTAATGAGGACATACACTATTAAAACAATGAATGGAAAAAAATGATGAATGGAGCCCTCATTCACTAGCTCTAATTCATCTATTCTAATGCATTATGTATATTCAAGTAATCTTTGTATATAAACTTAGATTGAAGATTGAAAGGTGTTTAATATCATTGCAAAATTCTATACAAATTTCAAGTTTATGTCATTAAGGTTTCTTCTTGAGTACCTTTGGAAGATGATAAATTCTGATCAAGATGGTTTTTATTGACATGGTGGGAAAATAAAATCACTAAAGCAGTAGTGTCACACTTAAAGTGTATTTTCAATCTCCTTTTCCCTACTGTTTTGCCTTTTTCAAAGCATAATAAAATACCTCTAACAAACTCATTCTCTGCCTTTTTACAGTAGCACCAAGAGAATAGTTCTTTCTGGGTTCACAATAATAAGACTACCTTAGGTAAAGGTAGTTTAACTTTCTGGAAAAGCTTAATCAGGTGAATTTATCTCCTCTTTATTATCTCATAGTATTAATTAGGAACAAGTAAGTTAGATTTTATATAGAAATTTAGACTGAAACAAATGGCATGCAGATCCTCAATGTCTATATTGTGTCGGAAAAAATGGTTCAATGCTATGGAGATCAATACTTAAGAGTAACTATGTATATTGTAGTAGTGCCTTTTGATGACAATTAACAATTTCATAATCTTATCAGTTGGCTTTTTAAAAAAGTTTTATTTATTTAAGTAATCTCTATATCCAATGTAGGGTTTGAACTCACAACCCTGAGATCAAGCATCGCATACTCTTCTGACTAAGCCAGCCAGATGCCTCTCAGTTGACTTTTATACAATGCTCATTTCACTTACACTGTCAAGAAATCGATAAAAGAAAAAAATTTAAAACACTGCATACAGAAAAAAGGTATCAAAAAACAATTTATACATAGCTTAATAATTTATAATGTATTTTTCATATCCATTATCTCATTTAGATCTTACAGACCACTTTGTGAAATAGTATTAGTTCATCTTATAAAAAAAAAAGTCAAACTTCAGGGATATTAAGTGATATATTCACTCAGCTAGTTTAGTGACAGCACCAGAACTTAAGTTTAGTATCTTGATCCAAATCTCTTTCATAATATATTTCCTATTCAGGGAATAATGCTTTTCTTCCAAATGTGTAAGAGGGTCTGTACATTTCAGTCACAAAATACCTACTAAACAAGAAGTTATTTATATAACAAATCTCACCATTAGAGTGACTTTCATTCATTATTTTCCACAGCTCCAAACTGGATTTTAAAGCAAATATAAAGTACAGAAGAAGACAAGAGATGTAACTCACAGATTGAGGAAAAGCATACATACATACATGTTATAATCCCAACTACAGTATTTTTGATGTACCCAAATACCCAAGTTCTTTTTTTTTGTTTATCTCTGCCTTTTCTTAAGTCTTTATCTCTTCCACTCTCTTCCCCTTCCTCTCAACCCCTTAACTTCACAAACTACTGGTATGATTACAGGGCAGATGCCAAGATCAGATGGCATGAGTTCCAGCTTTCTTTTCCACATCTAAAAGGAAAAAATAAAAGGCACCTTCTTAATATCCCCCAATGTACAGAAAGCCAGCCAAAGGCATAACATATTTCTTTCATCTCATCACTTAATTTCTTCTAAAAATGTTTATTGGGGGAGAGGTAAGGAGACTAAGTACAAATATGCAAGTGTAAGTACTTTATCTGTTTAACTCATATTGTGAAATTTCAAAAGAAACAATTTATAATTTATTTTTACTTAGTAAAAGACTAGTGAGACATAAGCTCTAAATACATTTAAATCCTGCCATAATGAAGAAAAAGGGATTCAAAAAGACTCAGTCACATAAATTGCAAGGTTGGATTACTGTGAGGTTAATAAAATGACAAAGGTGAGCCTATATAACTAGTTGGCTAGGGGTCTCAGTGCAATTCAAATCCATTTGGATCTAGGCTGCGGTTTGGCACCATCTGGTGGCAAGGCCCACTCTAGTATCAATATCCATGGAGTCATTTGGCTTTCAGGGGCTGGCTGGGGCTTCCAGGGCAGCTGCCCCAATCCCAGGAATTTCCTGGTTAGTGGTATCCATATTTGATGTAGATACAGAGTCAGAAGAATACTGGGTTAAAGGAAACCTGCTTTCAGTTTCCCTGCTTCCAGAAATGGTTCTGTCAGCTGCTTCCCAACCTACCAGTGTCAAGCATCCTAGAGAATAAGGGCTAATTTGTCTAAATCTCTGCTACCATGTATTTCAAAGGAATTTTTTAAAGGACAAAAGCTAAAAAATCAAATTCTCAAAATGTTGATAATATCAATGTTTATGTGGTTATGTGGATTGTTTGGAAGTAATCATGCATGTTATTATAGAAATAATCCCATAAATTTTAAGGTTATTAAGTCAATCAATAAAACCCTAACAATTGAATCACAGAACTAAAATTACTTATTTGTAAAACACAAATAATATCCCCTATGTCACAGATCTATCTCATGTCCAGAACTTTCTCTTGAGGCTCAAACCTGAAACAGTGAATTTTTCTATCTGCCTATTACACAGAAATTTAAAATAAAACTAAATTTATCATGTTTTCCTATTAAAGCCTTGTTTTCTTTTAATGTTTAAAAAATTCCATCACCATCCACATTGGTTACCCAATCCAGAAACCTGATGACATACTTAACATCTTCTCACTCCCTAATCCAATCTAGTCACTGAATCCTGCTGATTCCACCTCCTAGACATGTTTCCAGTCGGGGCCATTACTCTCCATCTCTATTGGTACTAATCCAGTTTTATCATCATTTCTCATTCTGATAACACAAATCACCTCAAACAAGTGGCTTCTGTGTCTATAGCCATATACTCTACTTCTCTAATCACTCTACATTGCAGAGCAGTCTAGTCTCTCTCTCTCTTAAGAGAGAAAGCGCATATACATGTAGAGTTGGGGAGAGCAAGAGGGAATGGGAGAGAGAGAATCTCAGGCAGCCTCCACACTAAGCATCGAGCCTGAGTTGGGGCTTGATCTTACAACCCTGAGATCATGACCAGTGCCAAGATCAGGAGTCAGACACTTAACCAACTGAACCACCCAGGCACCCCTAGCAGTCTCTTTTTTTATATAAAATCGGATCACTTAACACACACTCTTAAAATCTTTCAGTTGTTCCCCACTGGTTTTAGACAATGGTCCAAATGCATGATCTGGCCCTCTATCTACCTATTTTATTTTATCTCTTAGCACTCTCTGCCTCTCAGTCTACACTCTAGCCATACTGAATTATTTTCAGTTTCTTCAAAAAGCTTCATATTATCTAATTTCCAGGTTTTATCCATGATGAACATTCATTCTCCTAATTCTCTTCCTTCCCCTAATTCAGTCTTACTCTTAGTCGTCATGCAGGTAATAGCATGGGTATTTCTTCTGCCATGAAGTCTTCCCTGATTCTACATGGTCTCATCCTGTGTTTCCTGTCATGTTCTTCATTATCATCATACTTATAATTACTATTTCTCTATTGTCTTTAGGTCTATTGAACAACCAACATTGTGAAGTCAGAGGACACTGCTTTATCTATGGCATGTATCTGGCATATGGTGGATCACAATAAGTATTTGCTCAATAAGTGAGTATGTTCCTTAGAAAACTCAAATGTAAACTTTTTAAACATCAACCTTAGTCTATAGCAGGCTTATTACTCTTTTTTTGGTCTGCATTTTGAACTTTAAAAGTAAGTAACCACAAGGTACAGGGTCCTTCTTACCTAAAACAGGGCTGGAACTAACCAAAATTTTAAAAAAGATGGAAGAATTTCTTTGGCATTCTTTAATCTCTGTATGCATGTCTCTCTAATGTCCTAATGCCCTTGCTAAGGATGAATTCATAAAAATGGCATACTTTAGTTATGACCATGAAGAGCTAAATACAACAGCAAGAGTCTTAAAATCATAAGGTTATATGAAGAATCACAAAAGCCACAAAAGAATATATACAGCATGATTCCATTTATGTGACACAAATATAATATGAAAAACTAAACTATATTTCTCAAGGGGTACATATTTACTGGCAATTTAAATAATAAAAGTATAAGAAAAAGCAGAAAGTGAAGGAGGAAGGGTCTCAAGGACATTTCTGTGGTGCTGACATTGACTACTTGATTCTGATAATGGTTAAACAGGCATTTAATTTGTAATTACTTATCAAGTGTACATTTAAATAAGTACTTTTCTCTTTTCTTTAATTGACTGAAGAGAATAAAGACTGAATAAATGGAAAGATAGTCTATGATCATGGATTAGAAGGATCAGTGAAGTGTCCATACTACCCAAAGCAATCTACAGATTCAATGAAATCTCTACAAAAATTCCAATGGCATTTTTTACAGAACTAGAACAAAAGTCCTAAAATTTGTATGGAACCACAAAAGTCCCCGAATAACCACAGCAATCCTGAGAAAGAAGAAGACTGAAGGCGCATTGTGTTCCCTGATTTCAAATCATATTACAAAGCCAAAGTAATCAAAACAGAATTGGCACTGGCATAAAAACAGACACATGGATAAATGGAATAGAATAGAAAGCCCAGAAATAAAGATGGCTTTTCAGTAAATGGTGCTGGGAAAACTGCACAGCCATTTTTGCTTTTGTTGTCTGCACTTCTGGTGTCAAATTAAAAAAATCATCGCTAAGACTACTGTTGAGGAGCTTACTGTCTATGTTTTCTTCCAGGAGTTTTATGGTTTCAGGTTTTACATTCAAGTCTTTAATTCATTTTGAGTTAATTTTTATGTATAGTATAAGATAGCAGTCCAGTTTCATTTTTTCACATGTGGTTGTCCAGTTATTCTAAATGCTCAGAAATATTTCAGTATCATCATAAAACTCTCTCTCTCAATGTTTTATTAAAACAATTAACAACAACAACAATTTAACAGTGATTTAAGTTATCTTTGCTAGTTTTCTACCCAAAGGATAATTCTGCACATGTAGTTCTTACATATTTTCCCCAGTAGAGGCCAACTACAGTAATAGAGATTCTCCCCCTGGAATTGAGGGGTAAGACCTTCAAATTTTTTGCTACTATGCCTCTAATAGAATTAACATGTTACCATGATAATTACAGAATTAAGTCTGATTCAAAGTCTTGCTTGCTGACAAACTTCAAAATATCATATACTCAAATCAGTCCTAATAAACTAGTATGACAATTAAGTCAATTTGAAAATAATTTTTTAAAGATTTTTATTTATTTATTCATGAAAGACACAGAGAGAGAAAGAGAGACAGAGAGAGAGACAGAGACACATGCAGAGGGAGAAGTAGGCTCTATGCAGGGAGCCCGATGCAGGACTCGATCCCAGAACTCCAGGGATAACACCCTGGGCCGAAGGCAGGCGCTAAACTGCTGAGCCACCCAGGGATCCCCTCAAAATAATTTTCCCACTAAAATATAAGCTTTTAAAAATCACATGAAGTATAATGATATTATATAAAAATAACTGCTAATGAAATGAGTAGCATTTATTTCCCCTTATACTACCAACCACCAACTAAGGGAACCTAATATACACTAATCTAAAAGTGATTAAAATGAATAAAAATGATCATCTTCAAGATTATCTAATATAATGCCTGTCAGGTCCAGCAGATAAATGAGACATATGTAATATTTCATATTATTATTCTAGCTGTTAAAAATTTCTTGGAGAAATCATTGGTGTATTATGGGAAGAACTACTGGTATCTCATTTCCTTCTATCTCTGTCCTCAATCTGATCTGCCATAAAGGCAAAAAGAAAAGTTACCAGGGTAATGAAGAGATAATGGGAATACCAGAGTAAAGAGGCTTAACTCAAGGTTTTATAAACCTTGTTCTTAGCTAGTTATCAAAGATTTTAGAACTTTAATGTTCCATTATATTTTAATTTAGATTTAACAAATTTTCTCTTAAAAGAGACTGTCATAGAAATAGTTTAATTTCAATAAAATGTTTCTTTTTTTTTAAAGATTATTTATTTATTTATTTATTATTATTTATTTATTTATTTATTTATTTATTCATGAGAGGCCGAGAGAGAGAGAAAGAGAGAGACAGAGGCGGAGACATAGGCAGAGGGAGAAACAGGCTCCATGCATGGAGCCTGACATGGGACTCGATCCTGGGACTCCAGGACCATGCCCCGGGCTGAAGGCAGATGCTTTAACCGCTGAGCCACCCAAGGATCCCAAAATATAAGTTTCAAACAAAAAGAAATAAATTTCCTACTTTATCTACAAATTTCCCACTTTTATACCTGTTTTCCCGTTCATACATTTCCCGAGAGGCACTTCGAAGTTGATCAATTTCTTGATTAGTTTTCAATCTGATTTGTTCCAACTCATCATGTAGCTTATTTTCATATTCTGTTTTATAATGGTCTCTGCAAGGTATCAAAAGTAATATCCATGAATTTTGCTTCTGTAAAAGAAACATATTTTTGTCCTTCACGTAATATTTGTTGTCTTATGTCCAATATGTTCTATATACAATGTTATTTGAAAAACACAGCTGTTAGAGATATTGCCCAAAGACTTAATCACTATATAAAATGTTAGTTCATGTTGAATAATCATTTATCTTCAAAAATATTTTACTAAAGTTTTTAATGCCTGTGACCAGAGACTTGAAAACTGAAGCATATGGAATGCCCTTCATTTAAAAATAATCTGGTGTGGTACATGTTGAGAGACAAATAAAAATTAAAAACAAAACCAAAATGACTCTAATTGACTCTTTATAAAACCTTTCCTTCTAATAAGCACAACAACCATAACCACTGTGATCTCTTAGCAAAGTCACAAAGCATTACCTAGGTCATTAGCAGGAGCACAAACTGATGAAAAATACCACAGGCTAGGGAAAAAGTTATGAATGTGTGAACTTTTAAAGGGTAAAATTTTAAATTTGTTTTGGATTTGTTGTGCTGATAAAAATAAGTATCTATCTCAAGGAGTACAAAGGCTACTGGTATAAAAGAACTCTAATAGCTTATACACCTGATTGAAGAAAGAAGACAGAATTGAAATGCAGGAGTCTGATTCCAGAGCATGTATGCAATGCTGTCTCCTCATCTTTCTTTGTTTTACATGGTCAGGAAAAGGTCAGCTTAGCTAGGTTCTGCACTGTTAGATTTTTTTTTTTCCAAAAGACTTCTACAGAGATACTTTCTTAAAAAAAAAACAAACAAACAAACATTTATATAGAGATCTTAGTTGTAGGGAATTAAAAAGGTTATGTCATAAGAAAGCACAGTAGTTATAGCATATATACACTGACCTACCAGAAATAGGCATTTTTCATTATTGGAAAAATACCCACCATGTCTTAAGAAAAAATCAACTACAAGAAGAACATATTACAAGGAAACAAAATGAACTATTACCCGAATATAGTCCTATATTCCTTTAAAAAAAAAATCATTGTTTTTCCTCAAAGCTAAGAGTTTCCTTAAAGAAGCCACTGTTAATTTATATAAATTTATGTGAAAAGTATTGTAAATCTTGCCTGGATGTTACATATTTTTCATACATCTCTTCTCTAGCCTTTTTGGTTTCTTCAAGTTGAACCTGAAGTCTTTCAAGGCGATCTTCTTCATGGGCACAGCGAACACTAAGCTCCATGTTTTGGCGATTGAGATAGTCTTTATCTTTTTGCAGTAAAGTAACAGTCTGCTGTAAGGTGGTTACCTACATATGTGCAGAGACAGAGAGTGTCCAGAGAAACTTTTTCTTACTTTTCAAGGTTTATCATATTATTTGCTTTCACTTGGGCTTTCACTTGCCACATAAAAAGGGCTAATTCTTATTTTGCAATTTGCCATCCAAACAGAGTTACTAAGGACCCTTTTTCTATTAACTTGGTCAAAAAGCAAAAATGTTCCTCCCACAATTCTGCCCTGTGCTATGTCCACAATCGCTGTATGATAAAATAATGTGACTCTATAAGCTTACCTCTTTTGATAATTCACTTCTTTCTTTAGCTTGAATTATGTGAGAGGCTTCAAGTATTTCATGTTTTCTCCTTAACTCAATTATTTCCTGTTCAAGTCCATCACGCTCACTATAGAATTCAAATACACTTATTATTTTTACTAAAATAAAATTCAAACACATATGTATATTTTATATCCCATTTTATAACGAAAACTGAAAACGGGTTGCCTATGTTTCAGGAAACTGAACAGAGATACCAGCAGTAGGGCTTTAGTGTCATTCTATGAACAATGAAGTATCTGCTTTTCAAATTGAGAAGACTGTTCAAGACTGTTCAGATATATAAATATAAATTTATTATCCTTAAAAAAATAAATATGTAAACTACACTAGCCAGTAAAATACATAATAAAACCTTCTAAGGTACACTCTGGAATCTTTTCATTAATCATTAACAATCTTACCTGGAAGCCAAAACTTTTAAAGAATTTATATATGGCTCTAGGCTTTCAGTTCAGTTAGCATCAGAAAGCCCTTAATTCATCACTCAGATTGCATAGCAGATACATAAGGACACATTCTTGTGACTGGTTCACAAATTGTTTATGATTACCCAGAGATTCTACTTTCCATTTGCAGATAAGCTCTTTACTCAAAACCATGAAACCAAGAATTGGAACAAACCTATAACTGGTATCTTAAAAAGTGAGCAGAGAACTAGACTTACTCTTAATTTATCCTCTCCAGTCAGAATCAGTTCCTTTGTACTTGATGTCATTTACTCACCTGGCGTTTCCATGTTGATGGCTGCTAAGAACTGTTTTTCTTTTCATTAGATTTTCAATAACTGGTTTAGAAAACTATTTTCTTCTAATAAACAAAGTTATGTTTATTGAAGAAAAGTGAGCAAAATGCAAGTTACAAAATAACAATCACACATAAACTCACAAAGGATGACTGACAGTATCAATATTTTGGTACATATTACTTTACGTGTTTCCTGTGTTTACACACAAATACTTGTTTTCTCACATGGTAATGGATCACATTCTGTTTGCTATGACTTTTCTTATGTAAAAAAATGAGTATAAATCATGATATAGCAAAACATCCATGATCTTGCTATATACAGCTGACAAGAGTTAACATTGGTCTTCATTTGCATTAAAGTTTTTTTTTTTTTAAGATTTTATTTATTTATGAGAGACACAGAGAGAGAGGCAGAGAAATAGAGGGAGAAGCAGGCTCCCCGCAGGGAGTCTGATGTGGGACTTGATCCCAGGACTCTGGGATCAAGACCTAAGCCAAAGGGAGAGGTTCAACCACTGAGCCACCCAGGTCCCCCTTGTTTTGCTTTTTAAAAAGATAAGACACTTAAACTTAAAATTAGTTACATTTTCCTCACTATTCCTGTATCATCCCCTAGAAACGATGATAAATTTAGTGTTTCCATATTTTTAAAAGTACTTTTACTCACCAATAGTTTTTTTTTTTTTTTTAAGATTTTATTTATTTATTCATGAGAGAGAGAGAGAAAGAGAGAGAGAGAGAGAAAGGGAAAGAAAGCCAGAGACACAGAAAGAGGGAGAAGCATGTTCCAAGCAGAGAGCCTGACGTGGGACTCAATCCTGGGACTCCAGGATCACGCCCTGGGCCAAAGGCAGGCGCTGAACTGCTGAGCCACCCAGGGATTCCAATTCACCAATAGTTAACAGTCATACTCTGTACTATTTACTAAATATTATTTTGTCATATTTATTCTCTCCCTCTCTGTTGTTGATATAGGTGAATAAAGACACACACACATATATACATGTATACATACCACACACACACGTGTGCAATTTTTCTCAACTATTTAAAAGATATATGCAGACATTAAATCTCTCTATCCCTAAATAATTTGGTGTGAATTTTCTAAGATTAAAGATATTATCTTCTATAATCACAGTATTATTAGCCCTTATACAATAATATATTATCCATTTTCCAAGTTTGTCCCAATTGGCCTTCTTCCCACCTGGTTTAGGATCCAATGTATTATGTATTGCATTTGGATGCCATGTACCTATAGTCTCCTTTACCTCTGGGGAGTTCCTTAGTCAACATTGTAAAAGATATGGAAAGGTTATTTGTAGTGGGAAAAGGCGGCTATTTGTAGAGCACTGGCCAATTGTTTTATAGAATGTCACTCAATTTTAATTTGTCTGATGTTTCCCTATAATTAGATTCAGGTTAAACACTTGAGGCAGAGATACTACACAAGTGATAATGTGTCCTCAGTATGCCACATAAAGAGTACATGAAGTACATAAAGCCTCAGTATACAAAGAGGCATGTGATGTCACTATTTCCCATGATTAGTGAAAATAACTCTGATCACCTGGTTAAGGTGGTATCTACCAAAGAATTCAACTATAAAGGTAACTTCTTGCCCTCTGAAATTAATAACCTGTGGGAAACATACTTTGAGGTTGTATAAATATTTTGTTCCCCAAAATACTTTTACCCAATGGTTTTAGTTTCCATTGAGGATTTTGAATCAAATAGTATAAGGCTACAAAATGGTAATTGTAATATGCATAAATTTTTATTGATTGGCATTCTACTGTAAAGATTCTCTTTATTATTAGTAAATAATCTGTTGACTGATCTTATTCCAGTCAACAGATTAGAACTCATTATTGTTAATACTCATTTTGATACTCAAGTTGTACCATATTTAGACAGTTGAAACACCCTCAATTAGCTACTATGGCATTGATTTGGAATTAGAGGTATGATCTGTGATCTTACCCATAGTGTAAGCCATTTTCCCTATTCCCTCTCCATCACCTCTTTACTGAAAGGGCCTAGAAAGGATGACCAGCATCCAAATCTTAATTTCTAAATAGTATTTCCCACTAAAAGGAATCAGGACTTATCAGTTAAGGGGTTGAGGCAATGAAATTAGAAAATTAGAAATTAAAACTAAACCTGAGAAAATTATGTTATGCCAGAAAGTAAGGAACTGCTTAAAAAAAAAAAAAAAAAAGATGGACACATCTTTTTAAAATTAAAAAATTTTTTAAAAGATGGACACGCTTTTTAAAATACAGTATTATGTGTCTGACTTATCCATATAGATACATTCAGACCTAATTTAATGATTTTCACTGCTATATTGAATTACATTATAGAAATAAATCCTAACTCACTTCACATTCTGTTGTTGAAAAGCACCTGAAAAAAAAAAAAAAAAAAAAAAAAAAAAAAAAAAAAAAGAAAAGCACCTGAATTCTTTCTAATAATGCTATGGTTAACATCCACTTACCTGTTTCTTTTTGCACATTTGTAAGCATTTATCAGGGACATAAAAGTGATCCCTCACCCCTGCCAGTTTACCTTATATATTTGTAACCAGAACATGTCTTTATTCATTCTATTGAGTGAACCAAAGTGTTTGGTTTGAGCCCCTCTTGCTTGTTTTTCTGTTCTATTTGTAGCACATAAAGATGCTTATCACGTTTTTGATCAGGGCTATGTTTTCCCTTCTTAGGTTTTTATTATAGAAAATAAAACATACACACACACACACACATATATATAAATAGAGATGATAAAATGAACACTCTGCTCTCTTCACCTGGCTTCAATAATTCCCAACTCATGACTCCTCTTCATTCATTTATCCTTCATTCATGGCCATGCTGATTATTCTGATGATTAGGCTTTTTCGTTTTTTCTTTTCACATTTTACCTTTTACTGCCACAGATTTATAGTAGCAGAGAGGACATCAAAACACCAACTCAAAATATAATCTTACCATCACAATTTACTTACTTTTGAAATGATTCTTTTGAAATCCAGCTTTATTCAAGAGCCACAGATTTTGAGCTCCATTAATTATATTTTGACATTAATACATACATAACAGTATGTATTACATGTCAGTCATGCTGGTAGTAGGAATACCAATCTGGTTTTTGAAATGTACTCATGTTGTTATTTAATTTTTAAAGTGTCCATTCCTTTATTTTATTTATCAACATTATTCTGTAATATTTTAATAATATTTTATATTTTGTAATATTAAATATGCAATATATATTATTTCATATTCATATTTTATAATTATAAGCTATATATATTATACATTACCTATATTACCTACTTATATGTCATTATACATAAAACACATTATATATTAACACATTTATATATTATAAGTTAATGTTAATATTAATTATAATATAGTACAATTAAGATAATATATTAACACAACATATTAGACATAATATTAATTATATTATATGCCATATATAATTAATATAAATATTTAATAAATATTAAGTGACTACTATATTTCAAGAATCATTTTAGGTGCAGGTACTGACAACAGTGAACAATTAGAATAATGTCTCTATCTATAAATACTTTCATAAATATTTCTTTATTGATCTTTGGTTTTTATAATACATTTATTGGTATTAGTGCCCTCTAATAGATGACAAAACTCTGGCTTAGAATGATAAGAGATGTACCTAGGGACACACAGCTAAGTAGTGGCTCATTAATGTTCAGACAATAGAAAAGTTACATTCCAGTAAAAGGAAAATTCTTTGCTACTTAGTAGCACTGGGAAATGTTCTCAGAAAGTATTATTTTTTCAAAGTGTGTATGCCCTTTGTCAGAAAGGAACAGCTAAAAAACACTTCAGATAAAACTGAAGTATTTAAATTGATTCCATAAAACAAAAATAATCATCAAGTGAGATTTAAAAAATATTTACACACATGGGACTTTACTGGGTCTCTCTCTTCTAAGACATTACATTTTAAAAGAGAGCAGCAATTTCCAAATAAAATAAAAGCTGATATAAAAAATACAATCTAAACCCAATAAACTGCCAAAACCACATGCTTTTTGTGCTATGCAGAATAAGGTATATGTCAAGAGAATGAAAAGACAAGCCATAGACTGGGAGAAAATATTTGCTAAAGACATATCTGATAAGGACTATTATCCAAAATATACAAAGTATCTTAGAACTCAACAGTAAGAAAACAAATAAACCAATTAAAAAATGAGCCAAAGACCTTAACAGACACCTCACCAAAGATATACAGATTGCAAATAAGCACATGAAAAGATTATCCATATCATATGTCATCAGAAAAATGAAAATTAAAACAACAGTGAAATACCCCTACACATGTATTGGAATGGCCAAAATCCAGAATGCCAAAAACTGGCAAAGACGCAGAACAATAGGAATTCTTGTTCACTGCTGGTAGAAATATGAATGGTACTGCCACTTTGGGACAGGAAGTTTGGTGGTTTCCTACAAAACTAAAATATTCTTACCATACAATTGTGCTCCTTGGTATTTACCCAAAGAAGCTTATGTCCCTACAAAAACCTGCACATGGATGTTTATAGCTGCCTTACATGTAACTGCCAAAACTTGAAAGCAACCAAGATATCCTTCATTAGGGGAATGGATACATAAATGGTGGAATATCCAGACAATGAAATATTCAGCACCAAAAAGAAATGAGCTATCAAGTCATGAAAAGACGGAGAGGAAATTTAAATGTACATCACTAAGTGAAGAATCTTAAAAGGTTCCATACTGTATGATTCCAAATATATGAAATTCTGGAAAAGTCAAAACTACGGACACAGAAAAAGAGTAAGATACAAAGTGGAATTAATGATTTGACAGTAAAAATTCAGGTGATTTTGATACATGTAAAAAAGGAGAATGACAATAGCCATCTTAACAGCTTACCTTTTGACTTTATCATAGTTTTCTTGGCGGTAGTCACCTTGCTGAATTAACTGTTTTGTGTCTGCTAATTCTAACACCAAACGTTGACATCTAATTTGAAGCTCAGAGTAATTTCTTCGATCATCCTCATAAGTCTAAAAATCAAAACAATAATAAAAAATTTCAAGCTAAACATAGTTGACCAAATTCTTTATTGAATTCTTATGTTATGCTGCGAATATCCTTATAATTAAAAAAAAAATTCAATTCTTCTGTGTAGTAATTTTCCCTACTTGAAGATAGACGATCTTAAACTGACAATAGTTTGTAAGTTCCTTTGTTTAAAACTTGAGTTCTTTTTTTCATAGAAAAAATAGGGCAAGTATGCTTTGGTTACTAGAATAATACATAAAATGACCAATAATGTTAAACAGCTTTTTTGTTTGAGTAACTATTACATGCCAAAGACACAGAAATGAATAAAGCACAGCCTCAGTTCTTGAGGAGTTCACAACTTAAGAAATGAAGGGCCATTTGAATATCAAATATCCACAGTGAAAAAGTTACAGAATAATCATGCAGTTTCAGTTGTGGTGTTCAGCAGAAAAGTAATTCTGTGGTACTTGGAACAATATTTCTCCATTGATTTTCCTTCCACTCACCAGACCAGTAGAAAGGGATTACAGAAATATGGGGGAAGGGTAGAGGGAAAATTGTCAAAAACCACAACATGGCCTCGCTTACCACAAACTTCATTTCTTACCATTTCTCATGTTCATACCCAGCATCCCTAAAGAAGATTTTAAGTTCTTTAACATACCATGCTTCCTCTACCTTGTTCTCACTGCCTGAATAGCTGTGTATTATCTGAATAGTTGCTTACCATCAGATTAGTTCTCTATACACCTCACCAGAGTATAAACATCTTAAGGGCAGGGACTTTGTCTTATTCACCACTGGATCTCTATCATTTTATACGGTACTTGGTATACACAGGAAGAATCAAATAAATGCTTCTGAATAAATAAGGAGTAAATAAATATGGGAATGGGGAGGAAAAACAGGACACAGGGACAGAGTTCCTCCTTATTTCTGCCTTTTGGACTCATCGGATCTTACAAGCAACTGTCAACTTCACCCTTAGAACCTGTCATGTTAAATACATCCTGTTCCAAGTCATTCTTTCTTTAGTAGCAGACCAGGTAAGTGTGGCCACATTCATTCCATAAATACTGACCGAATTATTTCTACCTGACTGATCCTTGATTAGAAATACTGTAGATACAAAGATAAGATACTGTTTTTGTCTTTTTTAAACTATTAAGCATAACTTTGAAATGCTGGCTCCCAAATTTCTATCCAAGGGCTGTGTGAGAAATGCAATTATAGAAAAACTATACACACACATACTGGTATAATATTATTTTGGTATAATATTATGTTCTACTGAGCATTTCCTCATAAGAATGGAATGTTACTATAGTATTAATTACAGGATCATAACTGAGGATACTGTATCATCTGCCCAAAGGATCATCACATACATCGTTTTCAGGCCTAAATCCCAGAAGACACTTTAGTTCCCCCTGAAGAATGCTTTACCTTTCTAAATACTACTAATCATGTAACAGTTTTGGAGCAGTGTATAGTGTTATAGTTGGGAAAGCAAGCTCCAGAATTCAACTGCCTAGAGTAGAATTATCTGCAGTAAGACTTTGGGCAAGTTTACCTTTCAATATTCAGTGTCCTTATCTACCTCACAGAGTACTGATCATATCAAGTAATACATGTAAAGTGCTTATAAAAATTCCCAAGACATAGTAAATAATCATTAACTATAAATTAGTATCATAATGCTTCTTCTTTACTTTGGCTTCTAGAGAGATTATAGAACCAAACTGATAGCTCAACTTTAATAACTGCACAAAGACCGAGAAAGAATCCTGGGGCATATAAATACTTAAAAGGTGGCCACAAAATAAAGAGCATAAGGCACACAAAGCAGTATTAACAGAATCAAAAGGTAAGGTGGGGGGGGTGTGTTGCAAATATCTTCAGAAGAAAGTGCTGTGGGGAGACAAGTAATCAGTGGTACTGAGTACTACCAAGAAAAAAAATCCAGTAAATAAATGCATTAAGTATTCAGGGGTATGGATGGAAAAGACTGACACAGACTAAATAAAGCAAATATATCTGAATACTCATCTCAATGTGTCCTTGTTTTGTGCTATTTTATATGTATTCTATCACTTTTTACTTACTGTTATGACTGGGTATAAATATTACCCACATTTTTACAGATGAGGAAACCGGGGTTTAGAGACGATAGAAGTCTCAAAGCTCATCAACAGCAGCGTAAAGGACTCCAATCGAACGTTGTCAAACACCAAACCTGCGGGCAACCCTCTCTTTAATTAAAATATAAAAGAAAGTACAGTAGCTAGAATATATGGATAAATGAAGGTTTTTAAAAGATAAGGTAAGCTTGAAAATGTTCAAATATTAGTGGGGAAGAATGAATAGCAAAAGAAAGATGGACACTGGAGAAAATAGGCATATGCAGGAGGCCCTAAGAAGGCCACAGGGAATAGGATCCAGAGCTCGAATATAGGGATTAGTTTTAGATCAGCAGACATGTTCATTGTGGCAGGCTTTTTTCCAGCTGATAGAGAATTAAAAACTTGAATTTGATATCCTTACATAGCTCTTACCAATTTGTTAAAAGCCACAGAATTACTCATCACCCTAACACTTCATATATTTATATTATCCACTTGGTTCCTAAAAGTGTATGATTTTTCCATTCGTTGAAAGCAAGACTCCTCCTGCTATAAACAGTTAAGAACAAACAAAACAGAGTGAGTACAGATGTAATAAATTTGTTATGTTTTGTGGCAGAAAACTGTGGGGGTTCTCATCTGAGGACTTCCAATTTCTCTATGAAATGAAATACCAAGTCATCTGTTGAGAGTGGAAAGCTGGAGATGTGAGGAGAGTGGTGAATGTCTAAAATAGCTGTGAAAAGTGAGAGGACCAGGAAAAACCGAATTGCAGCACAACTGTGTGTTAAGGTAATGATAAACTTGTGTACTTGTTATTGCCTATGTGATTTTTTTTTAATCCAGCAGGGCTCAGTTGGAAAATGAAGAGTTAAGATTTTGTCAGGTGGGTCTGATAAAAAGACAGTTGGAAAGAAGAGAATCTTGGCAAGAGAAAGGTTTAAGACTGATAATATGATGAAGAAATAAGAAAATAAAATTAGGAATGGATTGATAAATTATATGAATTGGAAATTCTGTTAAAGATTAGTTGGAAGCAAAGGATCAAGAAACATGAAATAGAGGAAGTAGTATGTTCAGTGATCAACCTGAACTGTTAACTTCAGAAGTAATGAGTTCTGGGTGACAAGGAATAGAATATGGGCCATGAGATTGAGTGCTAAAGTGGAAAAGAGTCAATCACTGAAGTTGAGAAAATCAATAAAATGCCAAGGCCATGTGGTTATGGATAAATCATAGGAGCAACTCAGGCAGGAGCAAGGGTTCCACTAAATAAAGAAGAATATCCCTTGGTGGTCTGCAAATGAGGAAGGTTGAGGTGTGGTAGCCAGATGACATGAATGCCCAAAGAAGCAGGGGTTTTTGTGAGAGTAGAAGTGCCAATATCTAAAATTATAAAGACTTAGAGAAGACATCAGAAACTGGCCCTAAAATACTTAGGACATAGAGTCCTGGTCCAGAGACTGGTCCTGGTCCAATTCCATGGGAGCTATGTAAACTTTCTTTAAATATAAACCCCATATGACCAAGTATAAACAGAGGTTCAGTATAGGAATGTATATATTCTAACAATACTTTCTTTACGACTTTTCAACAGAAAAATTTCCCCTTAAAATTAATACTTCATATTTTGAAAAGATACGTTTCACTTAGTAGTAACAAGTAAAATAGGTTAAAGTACAGCACTGGAAAATAAGAAAAGTAACATCTTCCTTTGAAATGAATGAAACCCCATGACTGTGTACAACTTCCAGGTTAAGGCTAAAGAGAAGAGAAAAGATTACTTTGTATTATCTCTATAGAAGCTTCCCTGTTTTGAACTCAAGATCAACTTATTTGGGAAGATTCACACCCCAAACCCGATTTTGACGTTTGTCCTTTATTTTGTCATAGCATCTGGTTCTTTCTGTCAGAAAATGTACCACATGTGCTGTGAGCAGCCATTACTTACTCAAGGTTTTCTATAATCCTAGTACCTAGCTAGCATTCCACCTATTACATCAAGATTTGTAATTAATGATTAATGTCTGTGGAAAAGGAGGAGCAAAAGAGGACATTAAATTGACTGAAACAAATGAAGTAAACTTAACCTTCTCAAACATAAAGGGATACACATAAAATTTCCAGTCACCAGCCCTAACAGCAAATTTCTACCTAACAATGAACAAGTTAACAGCAAGTCTCAATTTCAACTTTTTTTAAAAAAATATTTTATTTATTTATTCATGAGAGACTGAGAGAGAGAGAGAGAGAGAGAGAGAGTCAGAGACACAAGCAGAGGGAGAAGCAGGCCCCATGCAGGGAGCCTGATGTGGGACTTGATCCAGGGTCTCCAGGATCGCACCCTGGGCTGAAGGCGGCGCTAAACCACTGAGCCACCCGGGCTGCCCCCTCAACTTTTTTTGTAATAAAGAAAAAAAAAATTACATGGGGAAAATAAGGACAATCCAAGTCACTGAGAAGATTTTAAATGTCCAGTTTTCTACATATATAGAATGGAAATGACGTTGACTGCCAGGGTTAACGTTAACTTTTCCATCTCTTAAATTATTCATATGAGGAAATAATAGCAGACTATCTCCAGTCTGAAAAAAGTAAATCTGTTATTGTAATTGCATTTTTTCTTGTATTGCCTATAAACCTCATCTTTCTCCACATCCACCTAAGACCCGGTGTTCCTTGAAGATCTGCTTTATCTCTGTACATCCAGTAACCCTGACATAGTGGTTGCACTGGACATGTTTGCAAAAGTAACTACTGTTGAAATATAAATGGACTATGCAGCATTAGCATTTAAAATAACTAAATTCAGCTGTAAGAAAAAGTGATTTTAAAAATTATTTCATACATTATCAGTTTTCCAACTGAAATTAAAGAATACTATCATAAATCTGCAAATAAAATATGTCATCTGAAACAATGGTAACTGTGCAACATATGCAGAATTTTCTCAAAGATTTTGAGAAAGATAGCATGAAAGGGGCTTTTTATTCTTGCTTGCGGTGATGGGTGTGTTCACTTTGTGAAAATTCAAATAAGACTTCTTTATGTACATTATACAGTTTTAAAATGTGAAACAGGTTTCAACTAGGAAAATGTTAACTGGGGAGAAGTTCTGCAGGGGTGCTCATAATAGGAATGGAAAGGGGGAGATGTGATAATCACATCAAAGTGTAAAGAGAACAGAATGAAAGTGAGTAGTGAAGAGACACTTTTTTACTCTATATTTCTCTACAGTTTGACTGACATAAGAAGCTGAAAATTTTACATTATACATTGTTTTGGCAAAGTATTCAACTATTAGAACCTTTGTATTTATAAGATATACTAGAGATAACCTACTACAATCTTCTTATTTTGAAGATCAGAACCTTAAAGCCTAGAGGGGTTAGATAATATGTCCAGGAATCCAGGCCAGGGCTAGTAGAGATAGAACCAGACAGAATCCAGGTTCGCGAATTCATACACAGTTCATGCTTTTCTTAATTTCAAGTTCCTGTGTTTTGAAGAATCCATTCTATGGAAACTATAAAACCATTGTTAGAAGTTTTAACATTATTATTTACTGTTCAAATTCAGAGTGTTAAAAACATTTTAATTGCGAATTTTATGGGTTCAAATATGGCACATGCATAAATCACAATTAATTTTGGGCTCCTTTCCTTTAAAACAATTATTACAGTTATTCCTTAAATACATAATAAGAAAAACCATTTGAGAAAACAACATTGAATCTAAATGCTTTCTACAAAAAGTTAAAAAAGTATTCAAAGATGCAATTAAATAGGCATATTTTAAACAGCAGCTGTGTAAACCAAAAGGCAATTACTTTAGGTATAATGGATTTCTAAGCATCATTTAAATCTTTCGTCTCTCACACCATGTAAACTGAGAAGAGAGTGGTAACCTATGTGTCAAAATAAATCTTTAATAAATGAGGTGATCTCCTGCCTGTGGGGAGATAGGGCAGCTAAGGAAATTGGAAAGGTGATACAGTGACATTTACCTTTCGGTCAATGGTTCAAATCAGAAGCCGTTTACATTGGATGGCAGTTTAGTGAATGAGAAGAAATGGCATGGTTAGCTATTCTGGGAAAGTAAGAATTCACCCCTTAGAATTTTCACAAGTTTCACATTATCTATAATCTAGTCCAAGCAACTACATACAGAGAAGGACAAGAAACCTAATTAACCTTTGATTGCTGTAGACTGACCTTTAAGTAATAACAGAGTCTGTTGCTGCCAAAGACTATTCTTCATTGTTGTTAAGATCCTCAAGAAATATTCTTTAAAATTTTTTCACTTCTCCTAGTCTTAAAAAAAAAAAAAGTTAAGACAAAACTACACTATTACAAGTCTACTGTTGGTTAAAAAGAAAACAAGAAATTTTTTTTTTTGTATTACATGATAATTTTCAGTAGTATCTATTTCAGTCAGTTAATGTGAATCCAAATATAAAAAGTTTAACCTTTTCTAAAAGGAAAAATTAAAAAATTTAGAGGACTGAAAAAAAAATTTAGAGGAATGAAGAAAGGTAACTTTCATTAAGTGTGGTAGACATTAGAGAACCCAGAAATGGACCCTCAACTCTGTGGTCAACTAATCTTCAACAAAGGAAACAATATCTAATGGAAAAGAGAGTCTCCTCAACAAATGGTATTGGGAAAATTGGACAGCCATATGCAAGAGAATGAAACTTATACCATAAGCAAAAATAAATTCAAAATGGATGAAAGACCTAAATGTGAGACAGGAAGGAATCCATCAAAATCTTAGAGGAGAACACAGGAAGCAACCTTTTTGACCTTGGTTGGCTACAGAAACTTCTTCCTAGACACGTCTCCAGAGGCATGGGAAACAAAAGCAAAAATGAACTACTGGGACTTTGTCAAGACAAAAAGCTTTTGTACAGTGAGGGAAACAATCAACAGAATTAAGCGGCAACTGAAATGACATGTAAGATAAAGGGCTAGTATTCAAAATCCATAAATAATTTATCAAACTCAAACATCCAAAAAATAATAAATATAGTCAAGAAATGGGCAGAAGACATGAACAGACATTTCTCTAAACAAGACCTACCAATGGCTAACAGACACATGAAAAAATGCACAACATCACTTATCATCAGAGACATACAAATCAAAACCACAATGAGATACCACCTCACACCTGTCAGAATGGCTAAAATTAACAACTCAGGAATCAACAGGTGTTGGCAAGGATGCAGAGAAAGGGGAACCCTCTTATGTTGCTGGTAGGAATGCAAACTGGTACAGCCACTCTTTAGAACAGTATGGAAGTTCCTCAGAAAGTTAAAAATAAAACTGTCCTACAACCCAGCAATTGTACTATTAGGTATTTATTCAAAGGATACAAAAACTGTGATTCGAAGGGGCACATGCACCCCAATGTGTATAGCAGCAATGTCCACAATAGTCATAATGTGGAAAGAGCCCAGATGTTCAATGACAGATGAATAAAGAAGATGTGATACACACACACACACACACACACACACACACACAGTGGAGTATTACTCAGCAATCAAAAAGAATCAAATCTTGCCATCTGCAATGAAATGCATAGAATTAGAGCATATTATGCTAAATGAAATAAGTCACTCAGAGCAAGACAAATACATGATTTTACTCATGTGGGATTTAAGAAACAAAACAGATGAACATAGAGGGGAAGGGAAGGAAAAATAAAATAAGATAAAAACAGAAGGAGGCATATCATAAGAGACTCTTAACTATAGGGAACAAACAGAGTGGTTGGAGGGGAGATGGGAGGAGGGATGGAGTAACTGAGTGATAAGGATTAAGGAGGGTACTTGACGTAATAAGCACTGGGTGTTACATGCAACTGATGAATAATTAAATTCTACTCCTGAAACTAATAATGCACTATATGTTAACTAACTTGAATTTAAATAAAATAAAAAAGGTGGTGGACATTAGATTGGGATAAAGAGATATGGATTCACCTATGGATTCACCTCTGTCTCTGCTCTGAACTGTTCAAGAAAGTCAGCTTCTCTGAGTTTTAACTGCTGCCTCTGCAAAGTGAGTACACTAACTCATCCAATGTCTCATTTATTTTTATGTGCCTACTACTGTAGTACACATTATATTACTATTATCCATAACTAGCTTGTGGATCTAGCAGAACCTTCCACTGCTGAACAAAATGTTGTGTTGGGATGCAATTTTTATGGCTTACATTTTATTCAGCAAACTACTGAAATAAATTTGAAATATTGGTCTTTCAGTAGGTATTGACCCAAATACAAATGAACCAAACAAATTTAAGTCCTAACATTTTAAATGAGACCAAGTTGCTAAATTATCTTTAAAATCTCACTTATTATTTAAAGAATTTAAGTATACCAATGTAAGAAAATATAGCTTCATGTGCCTTTCAAGTGATTTAGATAAGCATTAGAAGTATAAACAGATGTGGATAAGAAGGATAAAACATTAAACTCGATTCACCCAATTTACAGTTAGGTTCAAATAACTGTTTTAGCTCTTGAAGCAAATGAGGAAGTATGGTGAACAAAAGGTGACTTAACAATGGCAAAAGAATGTCATTTTTGTTTTACTGGTAAATTAATTTGATAATATTTAAAATATTTTTATGCTTTAAACACACACAAGCACAATTTTATATAAATGAAAGATACATATATATACTAGAATTACCATACACACTGACAGGTGTGTGAGAGCAGGAGTTTTATAATTTTTTATTTCTTTCCTCCCTCTTTGAACCACAGCCCATATTACTCATATTAAGTAATACATATCTTTATACTTCTCCATATGAGTTTATATACCCATGCATACACACAAATGGAAGGAGGGAGTTGTTGGTCATTCTTTATCTATCCTGATCAAAAAAAAAAAAAAAAAAAAAAAAAAAAGAATCCAGTCTTAAGCAAATGACTCTTGGTTTCTGTTCAGGTCATGATCTCAGGGGTGAGATCGAGCCCCATGTCAGGCTCAGTGCTCAGCTCAGAGTCTGCTTGAGATTTTCTCCTTTCTCCTTCTCCATCATCTGCCCCTTCACCACCACATGTGTACAAGGTCTCTTTCTCTTTCTCAAAAAAAAAAAAAAAAAAAATCATGTTGAATATTTTGCACCCAGTTTTATTTATTTAGCAATTCACCTTGAAGAAATTCTAAATTAACTGATATTCTCTAATTCATTCTATAAATGCCTGTACAATATTCCATGGTATAGCTTGTATCATAGTTTATGCAACCATTTCCTTGCTGTTGTATTGATGGGCATTTATTTTCTTTCTAGTCCATGCTTCCTCCTTTCAAGGCCTGTTGCCAGAAACAGTGCTGTAGTAAACCTCCTTGTACCAATATCCATATATACTAGTATTTTACTCTATGGGACAGTCTCAGTAGTGAGGTTGCTGTGGAGAAGGATACTTACTTTCCATTTCAAATGAGGTTGCTAGATTTCTTTTTTTTTTTTTTTAATTTTATTTATTTATTTTGAGAGAGGGAGAAGCAGACTCCCTGCTGAGTGCAGAGCTTGACTAAGGCTTGATCCCAGGATCTTGAGATCATGAGCTGAGTTCAGTGAAGTCAGATGCTTAACTGACTGAGCCACTCAGGCATCCCCACTAGATTTCTTTCCAAAACACTACAACAGTTCACATTTCTACCAACAATATGTATTTTTTTCCTTAGAAAATCTTTCCATATTAGATCTTTCCCATTTTTGTCAACCTGAATTCTGTTACTTTAATTGTATTTTCCCAAATGCTAGCTAGTTTGAGCATCTGGCTATTTAGATATATATTTTTTTGTGAAATGCCCACTTATAGTCTTTGCCTATGTTTCTTTGAGGTTGTCTTTTTGCTGTTAATTTATAAGAGCTTCAAATAACGCTAGTATTAACTTTTGATCATCTGAACTCCAATGTTTTCCCCCAAATGCATACTTTATATATTGAACTTTGCCTGTGTTTTTTTTTTTCTTTTTCTTTTTTTCTTTTTTTTTTTGGGGGGGGGGTACTTTTTCTGTTAAAGCTTTTTGTTTCCATCTTGGCTGAGATTACCCCAACCTATAGGACAGCACTACCCTACAGAACATTTCTGCAATGATGAAAATCTACATCTCTACCATCCAATATGGTAGTCACTAGCCACCTGTAGCTATTAAGACTGAGGAACTGAATTTTAATAAACTTAAACTTACATGGAAATAGCCACATGTGGCTGTGACTACTCTCCTGCACAAGGATAGTATCCAGAACTTAGCTACTGACAGTTCAGTCCATGAACTGGCACAGGCTAAGGAACACTAGTAACATCTGGCAACGTGCTGCAAACAGTCTTAGGCCTTATCCCAGAACTACTATGTCATTTCATTTTAATAAGATCCCCAGGTGCTTTGTATTTACATTAGAGAAGCACTAATAACCATTAAATTAGGAATTCTTAAAACTTTTTGTGACATGGATCCCACTGGCAATCTGGGGGGGCCTGTGAACTCTTTCTGAGACTAATAATCCAATATATAGAAGTATGAAAGAAACAAGTTACAATGAAATAAAAATACCAAAGTATTTTAAAAAGTTATATATATCCCTCTTGTTTTCATTAATTAAAAACTCAGTGAAGGGCTTAATAACTACAATAACATTGAAGTAGGGATGAGCATAATTCTAAACATACAAGCAGTAACTACACTGTGATGAAAAACTACACCTGATTTCTAATGTTGACCAGAGAGTCATAGGTAGTGGCAGTCATACTGTGGTTTCTGCCCATATCTGTTATTGGAGAAAGTGTTAGATTTCATTTAGAAGTGAAAATAATTTTTTCTCCATATGACCTAGAGGTGTGTTGACCCTAAGAATCTGTTTTATTGTTCAAGTAAAGGCTTAGATTTTCCTCTAAAAATTTTAATCCAATGGAATGAGGATTTGTGTATGATATAAGATGTGAGGATAAACTTTTTTTTTTTAAATAGGTGAATATCCACTTGTGCTAGCATCCTTACACTAAATAACTATTCTTTTTCAATTGAACTGAACTACCACTAATTGTGGCACATATTTAGATCTCGTTCTACATTCTGTTCCACTAGTTTGTCTGTTTCTATGCCAGGATCCCATTTTGTTGATATATTAGTTGTGAAGTGTATAGTGGGATCTTGGTTGGACCAGCACCTCACCTTTCCTCACCTCTAATTTTCTCCCCCCCACATTTCCTTGGCAGTTCGAGACATTTATTTTTCCACAGAGACTAAACTAATTTATCTAATCCCAATCCTGTACAAAACTTCTCTCCATCAAAAAATTAAAAACAAGAACAAGAAAAGTATTGGGATATAAAATGACTTTGATTAAAATATTAATACAGAAAAAATTGATAGCTTTTTCCTTGTCCTCCTCAAATATGGAGCTTCCAAGTTCAACACTAAGACTTTATAGTTTTCTTCCTGATGTGCATTACTTTCCTTATGAATGAAATATTTTTCTTCTATGTCCCTCTATATAGCAGTTAGTGAGCAGTTATTTTTCTAAGCCTAGAGAAATGCTACTGATTATAGATATATCTTTTATTCAGTCATAATATCAAATTTCTGCATTAATTTTAGCTGTTTTTCTAAAACAGAAAAAAATTTGTATGAACAGTTTTTTTTTCTTTTTAGTGTGTCTGCTAAGGCCCTCCAAGACCATGTTAGTTAATAATGAGCAATCCAGTCTGTATCTCATTACTGTTTTAACAGGAAGAGGTTTTATTGTTTTCCCATTTAGGATAAAATTTTTTGGTTAACATTTTGTTTGTAGCTATTTAAATATCTTTAATAGGAGTAGTCGCTAAATTTTATCATCTACTAATACAATCATATGGTTTTTCTCTTTCAAATTGTTGATATAATGCATTATCCTTTCTATTCTAGAATATACTTTAATGATAAAGTATTATTCTTTTGCTACAATGCTAGAATTCACTTTTGAACATTTTATTTAGAATTTTTGCATGTGTAGTAATAAGTCAAACTGATCTGTAGATTTGTTTTGCTTTTGAACTATCTTTCTCAGAGCTTCCCATCTTTTTCAATAGTTTGGTGTAGTTTAATTAACTATAATCAGCTCTCCTTGTGGAAATCAGCTGTGAACACATCTGGGTAATCCATCTGTGAATCTAGTAACTTCATCAGTAGTACATCTTTACTCACTTTATAATACCTCTCTGGTTATTTTTCTATTTAAGTTCTCCACTTCTGTCAATTTCAGTCATCTATATTTTGTTGGGACATTTCACTTTCCTTTCAATTTTCAAGCTTATTATCATAGAGCTATATTTCCTTAACATCTCTAATAATTCCATGCTCCTTATTTTTATTACTTCTTTTCCTGCTTTCTTAAAATAACTACTGCATGTCTTTATTTTTCATCTAAGTACAGGCATTTTAAGGCTATAGATTTTCCTCTGGCACAGATTTAAATGTCTCAAGGATTTTGATATAACATGTTCTCATTTTCTTTGCTTTCTTGTCTATTTTTATTTTCTCTTTGATCTAAAAGATATATTTCTTAATTTCTCAGTAAATTTATTTCCCCTCACCTTTTAATTATCTCTAGTTTTACTAAGTAACTATAAAATCTGTATTTACAGATTTATTATGGGGCATCTAGGTGGCTCAGTTGGTGAAGCATCCGACTCTTGATTTCTGCTCAGGTCATGATCTCAGGGTCATGAGATTAAGCCCCATATCAAGCTCTGAGCTAAGTGCGGAGCCTGCCTAAGAATCTTTCTCTCCTTGCACCCTCCCCATGCTCCCTGTGTGCTCAAACTCCCTCTCCTCTTTAAAAAAAAAAATTGCTATTGAACTATGTGGTCAAGTTTATACAGGATTGTTTTGGAAACTTCCCATTGGCACATTAAAAATATTTTCTAGTTAAAGAATGTTAAACTTTGTATATATCAACTAATCAAAATTATTCACTGAATTAGTTCTTCTAGTCCTTACTTTTTTAATCTATTAAATCCATCCAATTCAGAAGGAATTAGAATATTAACTTTCCCAACATCATTACAATTTCTGTCACTTGATATATAGAAGTTGGTGATTATATCTGGATACAAGCTGAGGTAAGGTCTCTCATGAGTCGTTTTCCCCTGTCATAATATGATGATATACGATCTTGGCCATGGGGTTCAAATTTTATCTGCCACATTAGAAACCTAGGCTGTTTATTAGAATTGAGATTCTAGTTCTATTTTGGACCAAAAGAACCTATGGAGGTATCCATAAATCTAAATTTGAAGAAGTGCTTATTTATTTTAAATTTAATATAGAGACAAACTATTATATTTTACTAATGAATTTGTTAGATGTTATAGGATAATTATAACTGATGAATATCAACATAAACATGAAACTTAAAGAGGAATTTAAAATTTATCAGTTAGGTAGGCTAAAAAAGAAATTTTAGAAAACAGTTAATATCCTTGAAATGTAAAAACCTGAATAACAAATACGTGTCATACCTCATTTTGATAGTTAAAATCAACTGGATTACTCACATATGAATACCTGAGATGAGCCTCAAGGTAATCTTGCAGAATTTTTCTCAACAAACGTAACTATGTTCCTAAACAAGGAAGTTAACTTAAACAAAACACTCTTCTTGCTTCCTAGTTACGAAAGTTCTCAAAAGAAAAAAAATTTCACCATTTCCTCATGAAACTTTATAGCTTCATTAAGGGTAAACACATTAATGCCTTACATAGCACTGTTAACATTTCTTTTCTTTTGAAATGAAAGAAATATACTGAAATAATTCCACAATAGCAAAACAGCTACATGCAGTTTAGCTACATAATTGGACCAAAATTCTGACCTGCTATAAAGAGACTTCATAAACAGAAATTAAAAGTACAGTATTTATGAAAACACTAAGCATCATACACAAGCTTATCCACATAATACTCAAAATATGCTAAAATTAGACTAATTATTGATTACTTATAAACAAACTCTAAGCTTGGAGTAGAAGATGAGCCCTACTTTCCAATGTTAGTATCTAGATATTGTTTCCAAATTTAATTGCAGATGTGGAAAAAAATTATGAAAAACGATCCCAGAAATCCACTAAAATTGGCACTTTAGGAAAAATGACTTCTTTTCTAAGATTAAAAATAACTTTCTACTAAATTTCTAAAGTAGTTTTCCTGTCATATCTGCCATGAATCAGATCATAAAAAGAAGCAACTGCATACTCATGGGGCTTTAACATCTAAATATTTTTGTTAGGTATAATCATGAAATCAGTGTAATAATTGAGACACCCTTGATCTGAAAAATACAAGTTATGCCAGACAAGTTTGCTTTTATAATTCTTTCTTCCAGTTATAAATCTGAATTTTATTAGGGAAAAATAGTATTTGAATGGTTTTAGGCAGTGGATATGAAGTAAGGAATATACATGAAAATAAGGTAACAATGTAACACTTTGGCCTTTAGGGCAAAAATGACAAGATTTTCTGAGTAACCAAAGCTGGTTAAAGAAATAAGTGGATATATGCTGCCACCATGTGGTGAAAAAAATTAAGATAATTTTGGAAAATACTAACTCAATCCAGGAAGTCTTAATAAAGTAGGAAATGTCTTTCTAGCTGTCAGTCTCAAACTCAGACAAATAACTAACAAATATCTTAATTTCTCTTAGTAAACCACAACAGAATTGTCATTATTGCTGTCATTTTTGAAGCATCTATATTTGTTGGCTACTGTTTCCTCTTTTAAATTTCTATTAATTTACTACTTGTTCTATGACATAGTACTTTATTGCATTTGTCTCAAGTTTATCCTCTTGAACTCAATCCACATTTGTATTGTGCTTTTATAAACTTTTATGAACTTCAGTCACATTTTTTCCTAGCTGTTGGTGTTTATTCAACACATCCTAGTTTTTATAGATCTTCAGAGTAAAGTCAGCTCCCTGATTACTAGATTTTAGTTTCTAAGCTCCAAACTCAATGGTTTTATCAGGAGTTCAATAATTATTAAGAAGTAATAAAGTTACAGTGTTCAAAGCTGCACATTTTTTCAGGATCTAGTAATATGTTTTATTTTGCTTCTAATATTTTTCTTAGTACTTTAATAGTGCCTGACATGTCATCATCCATGTCAGTACAAAGTCAAACATGTTGAGAAAAAGAGTCTCCCATGGGGCTAAGACCCTTTTTAAACAAGTAAGGTGATCTCAAAGTCAAATATTCTACATGCATAGACTAGATTTTCTCATTCTTTATTTATGCTAAAAACAAGATTGTAAGGCGGTTCTCCTTCTGGTAATGGCTGTGTAAGTTCCCATCTGACCAATTCTACTGCAGAACAACTATAAATTCTGGACAAAATACAAAACAGGAAAGTTACCCAAGTCAAGCAGATTCTGGAGGAGAGTCTATCTGCACAAGGAAGAAGGGATCAGCACTTGAGAAGTTTCCTGATCTTATCTGAATTTTTCTTTTTAATGGTTTTTAGCTTGAAAGTAGGCCTACTCTGTACTAAGTTGGAGGTATAAAGGTGCAACAGAAAATATTTCATCTTTCTAGCTTAAAGAACAGAGAAGGGAACCTTGAGTTCTATGGATAATCTCTACTAAATCTCTGGCTGACCTCTGAACAACAGATGTGTAGGGGAGACCCAAGAAGCCATATACTAAGGCCAAAAAACTGAACTGAAATTTGCCATGCTGCCCAAGAGACAGAGTATGCACTTTGAATACAACCAAGTTAACTTCCTGCTAAAGCAAAAACAATGGCACTATCTAGAGGAACATAAAACGAAGTCTCTATAACCTAACAGTTACAATATTATGATCTAAGTTTACTCCATGTTTTAAATAAACAATTTAAAATTACTCAGCTTCTAAAACCAGGAAAATGTGACCCATTTTTAAAAGACAACTAACAGAGATCAACTTTGAGGTGACCCAGATTTTGGAATCAGCAACAGGCTTTAAAGTAGGGATTTAACTATTCCCAATGGTATAAAGAAAACCACGTTCACAATGAATTAAAAACTATAATAAGCTGAATGGAAATCTAGAAGTGAAAAATTCCACTCTTATTTTTAATTTAAGATTTATGTATTTGAGAGAGAGAGTGAGCATGCACACGCATGCATGTGTGCACACAAATTGGTGGGGAGGGGCAGAGGGAAAGGGTGAGAAATCCCAAGCAGAATCCCCCTGGAACCCAATGCAGGGCTCGATCCCACAAGCCTGAGATCATGACATGAGTGAAATCAAGAGTGTGATGCTTAACTGACTGAGCCCCCCAGGTGACCCGAAAAATTCCACTTTTAAATATTTACTGAGGAGAAATGAAAACATGCCCACACAAAAACCATATTCAAATGTTTGTAGCAGCTTCCTTTATAATGTCTCCAAGGTAGAAATAACTCAAATGTCCCATCAACTGGTTAATGAATATATCTATACAATGGAATATTACTCAGTAATAAAAAGGAATAAATTATTAATACACAGAAAAAATGATCTGACAATTTCTCATATAACTAAACATGACAGGTAACTGGATAGATACATATGTGATTAGGACAAGTGTAACTAAATGTTAATGGCAGAAATTAGGTGATAAGATACACCGGTGTTCACTATAAAATTCTTTGAAGTTATCTATCAAAGATAGATAAAGAATTGTTACAATTCTTAAGAAGTCTGTAAAATTTTTAAAACTAAAATTTAGTCTGTGAATGGCTTTTTGGAAGTCTACATATTCCATTTCCTATTTCCTCTTTATACATATGAACAATTATCACCCAAGTGAAATACTATATAGTTTGTTCATTTATATTCATTTATAAAATTTCTGCTTTGATCTTCTATAGGTTTACACTTGCATAAATATTCAGTATCCTAATTTTCATGCATTCTACAAGCTCAGAACAGAAGTATGGTTGATCAGTTTGTAGTTACTGAAGTCCTTAGATTTTTGTGTTTTTAAAAAATATTTTATTTATTTGACAGAGAAAGAGAGAGTGAGACAGTATATACAAGCAGGGGGAAAGGCAGAAGGAGAGGGAAAGGGAGAAACAGACTCCCCACTGAGCAAGGAGCCTGATGCAGGGCTCAATGCTAGGATCCTGACCTGAGCCAAAGGTAGATGATTCACTGACTGAGCCACCGAGGCTCCCCTGAAGTTCTTAGTTTCTAAGGACAGGTACACAATTTACCATCTCTGAAGCAATTTACTCTACTCTAACTGCTCTATTTGAATAATAAGATTACACATTTGCTGCACTGTGAAGTGGATCCTTGAAGTCCTTTTAAAATTCTTGGGTGGGTACAACCTAGTAATGTTTTTATTTTTTTTCCCCAAAGTTTACATTTTATTCCCCTTTAAAATTATGTAACATTGTATAGGAGACCCATGTTACCTCCCTTAAAATATCCAATCCTAAATATATATAGACAAAGATGTTTGCTGAGTTATTATATGAAGAAATCAAACAGTATAGAAATTTTGAATTATGACTTACTGAATATCGGTAACTTCATAGTGATTATAGCCGTTAATACCATGATCTTGTCCCAAGGCCTACAATGGTATTATATCTTACTGCTTATTGAATGAAGTAACACTTCCTTTCATTTTCAAATTTAGGAGAGTTCAGAATTAATGGCCACTATCTTTCACTGGATGCATTTTCAACTTGTCCATTATGAAATAAAATATTTATTCTTCTTAGGAAGGAATCCAGGTCTTCTCTCACAATAGTCCAAAATAATATTTACATTTTTGGATTGAGACCAAAATTAATGACACTATTAGAAAAGTAAAAAAAAAAAAATGCTATTCCTTTTGTATGTGATGGGCATTTTTGAGTTTCTCACTACCTCTAGCTACCAATAATAAATACATGTAACACACACAGTGAAGAAGAAAGAAACATAAAATGCCACTGGGTAAAACGCACCAAAATGAGAACATTTCAAGTAACAGAACCAAAAATGGAAATCTGCATTGAAGAACACTTTCATTGAGTGCTTTAAATAAACTTACAAATATTTAAAAAAAGTCATAGAGACAATGACTCTCATTGACGACAACTGAACTCTAGTAACCTGGCAATCTCTAGTACTTCTTCAACCCACCTCCTAATTCAATATTTTTTTTATAAACTTCCTTTTTATAAACTTTCCTTTAATGATCATAATCCTCTCTACCTTTCTTATATGCGATTATGATCAAATTCTTCAGCTGTTTTTAATTTTTAAAATATTTTTAAAATATTTTATTTATTTGAGAGAGGGGAGAGAGAGAACAAGCAGAGAGAGAGAGAGAGAGAGGGAGGGAGGGAAAGAGACAACAAGCAGAAGGAGCAGCTGACAGAGGAAGAGGGAGAAGCAGGCTTGCAGCTGAGCAGGGAGCCTGAGGCGGGGCTCCATCCTAGGACCCTGGGATGATGACCTAAGCGGAAGGCAGCTCTCAACCAACTGAGCCACCCAGGCATTCCTCTTCAGTTGTTTTTAAACTGAGTCCTACTTTTTGGTGAAAAGATCATATAAAATTAAAACTCAAGCCATTAAGAGATAAATCATCTCATTTTAGTGATAAAATTATTATTTTAAAAGCCATTATGTGGAATATGAAGATAAACTTCTTTAAAACTCACCAGGAGTAATTCAATCAACAAACACCTCTGTGTTCTCATACTTTCCCTCAGCTATATAATTACAGAAGCCTATATTACTGGCTATGCCCCAAACACAGATGACTCTAATCATATGGGTCACAGTGAAGTGGTAAGCCTTTTTTTTTTTGAAGTGGTAAGTCTTAAACACAAGTATACCCCAGTGTCCAACAGCACTGCTTACTTATATTGCTGGTAAGCAATTAGATGAATGTCTTTCTATTGTTCTTGACAATGAAAAAAATTCTGCATGTAGTTTTAAAGTATAATTTCATGTATATTAGTTGTGATTTCTCTCACCTTAAAAATAAAACAAACCCTTTTCACTCTACTTCCTCTGTCATCTTCAACCCTATCCCTTCGTTCCCCCATGCAATCAAAATCCCACAGAAAGAGCTGCCTAGACTTGTTTCCAATTTTTTTCCTTCCATTCACTCTTATATACACTGTAATCAAGCTTTCAATCTCATCAACTCCAACAGAACTACTCTTGACAAGGTTATCAATGACCCTATTAAATATAATGTGAATTCCCAGACTTCATCTTACTACACCTATAGACAACATTTGAAATAGCTGACTCTCTTTCTTGACAAACTTTTCTCCCTTGGCGTCTGGGACATGAAATTCTCTTGGTTTCATTGTCTCACTGATAAATCTTCCTTCTCTATTCTACAGTTTAATAATGAAGTGCCCTAGGGCCCTGGCCTTGGCCCTCTTCTCTGTAGTCACTCTCCTCTGATGATCTCATCCTGTCTTTAAATATTATCTTTATGGGCAGCTGAGGTGGCTCAGCGGTTTAGCGCCGCCTTCGGTCCAGGGCGTGATCCTGGAGACCCAGGATCGAGTCCCATGTCAGGCTCCCTGCATGGAGCCTGCTTCTCCCTCTGCCTGTCTCTCTCTGTGTGTGTCTCTATGAATAAATAAAATTAAAAAAAAATAAATATTATCTTTATGTTAACAACTTCCAAACATATAGCTTCCAAACTTCACACTTGTATATCCAAGTATTTCCAACTGTACAACCAACAGATCTTTAAAACTTGAACTCTCTTTTAACCCTAAATCTGCCTCACCCACAACCTACCCATCTTATTTTTTTTTTTTTTTTTTTTTTGGTACAACCTACCCATCTTAACTGAATGCAAATCCATCCTTCGAGTTATTCAGTTCCAAAACCCTGGAAGTTAATTTGACTCCTATCTTTCTTTCATGTCCTCCATCCAATTCATCAGGAAATCCTAATGGCTCTACTTTTAAAATATATTCAGAATCCAACCAGTTCATAGCACTTATACTGCTATCACCCGATCTGAAGCTCTATCACCTCTCACCAAGATTACTACAACAGTCTCATAACAAGTTTCTCTGCTTCCATCCTTAAAGCTCTATAGCCAATTCTCAGTAACAAAGCAAAACAAAACAAACTTCTGGGACATTAACAAAGTTATTGAATACTCTTTGAGGGTCTACTATGTACCAGCCAGAATAATCCTTTTATAATATGTCAGATCATGTTACATCTCTTCCTAAAGTACTGCAATGCTTCCTTTCACTTAGGGTTAAAATCAAAGTCCTTACAGTGACTTCAACAAACCCATTACTTCTCTGATCTTACCTATTCTCTCCATTCAGTCATTCCAGTCATATTGGCTTCCTCATTACTCCACAAACATCAAGGAACCCTCTTGCTTTTGCATTGACTGTTCCCTCTGCATGGAAGTTCTTCCTTGAGAACTTTGTTGTCTCCCTCACCTCCAAGTCTTTGTAAACTTCTAACCTCCTCAATGAGGCCTACTGGCTGACTCTATACAATTCTGAATATTTCTTCCCTGTTCTCCATGCAGCACTGATGTTTTTCTTTTATCCTTTGCAGTTTTCACCTTCTTCCTCTAAGATTTGCTTATTTATAATGTTTACGGTTTCCCTGTACTTTCTCTCTCTCTCTTTTTTAAAGATTTCTTTACTTTAGAGAAAGAGAAAGAGTGACTGTGTGCAAGTGTGGGGGAGGAGGAGAGGAAGAGAGAATCTGCAGACTCCCTGCTGAGTGGGAGCCTAACTCGGGACTCAATCCCAGGACCCTGATATCACGACCTGAGCTGAAATCCAGAGTCAGACACCTGACTGACTGAGTCGCCCAGGTACCCTTCCCTGTAATCTTTTAAAATATAAACTCTATGAGGCCAGAGATCATTGTTTTGTTTGCTGAGGTATCCCAAGCACCTAGAACAATGCCTGCCACATAGCAGATGTAAAACAAATATTTACTAAATGAATTTCATTCTCATAATAATGACCATATGAGGAAGGTGTTATATATTTTCATCCTATTTGGTAGATGGAGAAGTTGTAAGACGAGGAGCAGAGAGAGTAGAGAAGACTAAGTTCTTTTATCCAATATCATCACACCATTGTCAAGTTGCAGAGATAGAACTCGAACTAGTATCTGTGAATTTTCCAAATACTAGAGCAGTAAATAATTTAACAAATCATTTCAAAAAAATAAATCTGCCCTCACACAAAAATCCTCACAGTACACAGGTAAGCATAATTTTTTTATTATTAAATATTATATTTATTGTTCACTATACCTTTGTAAGAAAGTCTTTCAACTTAAAAATAGTCATTTTTCCTCAGTGTTGGGTAAATTGACCTGTATTAGCCCTTGACAGACCAGAAGAATCATACTTTATGGGTGACTTTAATATAAAAGTAATTCAAAAAAATAAATAAATAAAAAAAATAAAAGTAATTCTATTTTGTCTAAATCACAATCTCTTAATTTCTAAGACCTTTCAATAAGTAGACAACACACTGTTTAATTTCTTTTTTCCTGACTGTGATTCAATTCTGTTTATATTATTATTAAATTTATGAAAAAGCCTGAGACAGAAAACTGTATTTTCAGCTAAGAGGTGATAAACCTTTAAGAAACAAACTTGTACCTGGAAGGGTTCTGTGTTGCTTAATTTCTTACTTTTTTTAAGATTTATTTTTCTGAGAGAGAGAGAGAGAGAGAGAGAGAGAGAGAGAGCACGCGCACATGTATGCAGGCCAGCCAGGGGAGGGCAAAAAGGGAGAGGGAGAGAAGCAGACTCTGCTGAGCACGGAGCCCAACGTGAGGCTTGATCTCACAACCCTGAGATCATGACTGAGCCAAAATCAAGAGTCAGATGCTTAACCAAAACTAAGCAACCCAGGTGCCCCTGTGCTGGTTAATTTCATGTGTCAATTGGCTGGGTCACAATACTTAAATATTTGGTCAAATACTATTTATTTTGTTTTTATTTTGGTCAAACCCTATTTTAAATATTTCTGTAATGGTATTTTTTAGATAAGATAAACACTATTTTAAAAAGATTTTATTTATTTATTTGAGAGAGAGAGAGATGCAAGAGCATGAGAGAGAGAGCACAAGCATGGTTAGCAGCAGAGGGAGAGGGAGAAGCAGGCTCCCCACTGAGTAGGGAGCCAGACATGGGGCTCAATCCCAGGACCCTAGATCATGACCTGAGCAGAAGACAGAAGTTTAACGGACTAAGACACCCAGGTGCCCCAGAGATTAACATTTAATATAAAAAAGGGGTGGGAGAGGAAAACCATAAGAGATAATTATTAACCACAGAGAATAAACTGAGGGCTGCTAGAAGGGAGATGGGTAGGGGATAGGCTAAATGGGTGATGGGCATTAAGGAGGGCACTTGTGATGAGCACTGAGTGTTATATGTAAGTGAAGGATCACTAAATTCTACTTCTGAAACCAATATTACACTATATGTTAACTAACTGGAATTTAAATAAAAACTTACATACACACACACAAAAACAAATAATATTTAAACCAGTAGACTTTGAGTAAAGCCAATTACACTCAATAATGTGATGGGTCACATCTAATTAGGTGAACGCCATACTAAACCAAAGACTGACCTCCTCTGAGCAAGAGGTAATTTTGTCAGCAGACTGTCTTTGGACTTGAACTGCAATTCTTCCCTCAATCTCCAGCCTGCCAGTCTACCTCATCAGATTTTAGACTCATCAAGCCTCCACAATCATGTGAGCCAACTCCTTAAAACAAATCTTTCTCTCTCTCCAGATATCCATTGGTTCTATTTCTCTGAAGAATCCTAATGCAGGTTCACAAACAAAACTGTTTCTTTGTTCAAGAGTTATAAGGGCACTAAAAACACTCAGGAACCCTATGAGTCAAACCAGTGTTAATTATCTATGTTTTCCTATCAGTAAAATACTAAAAGTGTTATAAGCAAACAAAAATCTGGGATACGATGCCATTATTACTGACCCTTGAGAGTCAAAGGATTTGCTTACCACATAGTAAAATAGTATCACATACTAATGATAATTTTAGAATGTAAGTTTTTTTTTCTCTTTGGACCAAGGAATCATTTGTTCAAGAGAAACCAATCTTAGAATCCCCAACTGTTAAAATCATTTAAAAAGAGGTAGTTTGATATAAACAAGGTTAGGAAACTTTTCCAGCCCTTCTCCTAAAAAATAAGTCCTTGAGGGAAGCTAAGGTACCATGAGGTGCAATAGAACTAAGTTTGAAAACTCATTTAATCACCTTGTCCTCAATAAACCCAATGAACCTTATGCTGCCATGACTACCACCATGCTGGGCATTTAGAAACAAATTAAATGATTTGGCCAAGACTACAAAATTAACTACTAGCCAAACTGAGGCCTTCTAACTTTGTCCTTTATTATTTTGCAAATTTTGTAAAAATAAAAAGCTATCTTTCTAAAATATGCAAAACACTTTACCTGCACAATGTGGCAGGTTAGCAGAAGAAACAAAAAACCTCAATAGAACCTTGTGGTAGGGTTCATATCGGCACATCTGCCTCTCTGGCATCATTCCTGCTGACTTCATCACTCCTATGAGGAGAGTAAGGAAGATAAGCCTTTGCCTGTAATATTGGCTACATTAATGACCTAAATAGATTTTGTCCAGTACTAACAGAGCAGCAAATTAGGGCATCGAAATGTAAATTAAATTGTAATTACTTACTTCTGGATAATATATCTTCGGTAAAAGCTACCCTTGAAATTGAACATAAAAAATTCTTATATGCAACTTTGCTAAAAAATACATTTTTACTTGCAAACAGAAACATGAGCAACTTAATGAAATGAACAAACAGGATTATTTCCTCCATTTGATAGAGCAGGAAACATTAAATGACTTATTCAATATCACACAGAAAAATAAAAGTGTCAAGCCATCATCTAAGGTTCTAACACTATAATCTACTAGAGTTTAAACTCTTGAGGGACAGACACTTTTCTGAGTTCACTGCTGCCAGCACATGGCACAGGACCATGCGCATCACTAGAGCTGATGCTTATACCAGTGCACATGCTCTGAAAAACATTAGGAGAGCTAATGTATTTAATGAAGAAGCAAAATGATAACTGGATAGTGGCTCTCTTTCATATCACAAACAAGACTAATTTGTAATAAAGAATCGAGAATGAAACAGTTATATCAAAAAAGCTCAACCATGGATTATAGGCCAATATCATAGACTTACTGTCAATCTTTAAGATGACTATTTCCAATTTAACCTTCCCGCTACTTGAAAAATCGTGTCGTCAGCATCTCCCAGTCCCATTTTCTATCGTTGACTTTTATATTCCTGTTCACAAATCTTGAGGAACTTCCTAGAAAAAAACTTGGGAGTTTCTTCCCATCAGTGATCAAAATCATACAAACCTCTGTCAGTTGTTTCAATTGAGCCTTGTTTTCACTTAATTCTTCTGACAGGTCATTCTTTTTCACTTGCAGTTCACAGATTTCCTTTCTTAATGGATTCACTAGTTCATAGAATCGAATCTTTAAAAACAAAAATCAAATTAGTAAGCAGTTTTAGAATCCAAGTTACAATTAAAATTTGTTAATTTATAGTACCCTCAATTATGAGTGATAAAATTATTAAGGTAACAAAAGGAAGCTGTTTAGAAGTTTTATATCATATGCCTGTATAATAAAGTTTTGTTTTGTTTGTACAAAACCAAAGCAAGGCAGTTGTTAACTGACCCTGACCACTAATACTTTAGTAAGGCTTGATGTTCAATTAAGTTTCCTCAATGCCAAGATAATCTAAATCCTTGACCCTTGACACAGTGTCTCTTTCTTCTTCAATATCTATATTCCATTTACTGCTTACTCCCCATCTCCTACCACTGCTCACTCCACCCTATCTGCTTGTTACTTCCTGAACACACGAAGTGCTTGAGTTTTGCTCTATCTTCTGATAGAAGAATTCTTCCCATATGCAAATGCATGGCTCATGCTTTCACTCCTTTCAGGACTCTGATCAAATGTCACCCTATCAGTAAAGCCCTAATTCCTCTAGCCTGATTTGAAATAGCCTGGTGACTGTTCCTAATCTCACTCCTGCTCTTTTCTCCATAGCATTTACAACAAACATTCTACATATTACTTTTAATTTATTGTCTGTATCATTCCACTTGAATGTAAGCTCATAAAAGAATTTTTGCCTGGTTTGTACACTGCTCTATCTCTACTGTCTAAACATAAGCCTACATCCTTAGCTCTTGGTGAAGCTCTATTGCTACCATTGCTGTACAAGGGATAAACAAGATGAATCAAGAGATATCTTTTATACCAGTATTTCTATTCAGTTCAGACCTCTCTTCTCATTCATAAGTCTCTCAGAGGAATTTGTCTGCCCTAATCTAGTAAAGTGTTCCATCTGACAAATTTCTATAAAATTAAGAAGCCATGGACAAATTAGGAGAAAGTACTTATTCCTATATATCAAATAGGCATGCAATCTGCAATTCCTTAATATATTGCTGAATTGTAAGAGTACCACATCTGGTAAGAGGCTAGTCCTTAACACAATGAATTTGGGTATAACTAACTAGTTAGGATAATACTATTTGTGAAAACAAAAGATAACAAAGAACATTAAAAAACCAGAGAACAAAAATATGTGTAACTGCCACTAGTGGGATACTTGATATCTACTATATAGATAAAGTCACAACAGCATGTGAGAAATTTGATTTGTCCTGGACAGTACACTTTGGACAGAAAAAAATATATTTGAGCTATTTAAATAAAAATAAATAGGAACACTTTTTTTAAAAAATTTTATTTTACTTATTAATGATAGGCACACAGTGAGAGAGAGACGGGCAGAGACACAGGCAGAGGGAGAAGCAGGCTCCATGCACCGGGAGCCCGATGTGGGATTCGATCCCCGGTCTCCAGGATCGCGCCCTGGGCCAAAGGCAGGCGCTAAACTGCTGTGCCACCCAGGGATCCCGGAACACTTTGTTTTATATGAGATCATTAATCCAGAAACCTTAATGCAGTTGAGACCAAGAATAGCAACCACCACTCCCTCAAAAGTAATAGGTATATTTAATATTTACTACGTGCTTATGATGTTCTTTTTTAAATTTAAAAAATTTTTTTGTCTACTTATTTATTATGTTCTAAGCACTCTGCTAAGCATTTCACATACATATTCCCAGTTAATCTTCACAATTACCTCAACAGAAAGGCACTATTATTATCAGTCTTTTCATATATGAAAAAGTTTAAGCCTCTAAGGGTGAAATAACATCTATACATGACAAACCAGCAGTTCTCAATGTGTGGTTTAGGAACCTCTGGTAACCACTCTGCCCCTCTGAGACCCTTTCAGGAAATTCATAAGATTAAAACTATTTTCCTAATAATACTAAGATTTTTTTTGCCTGTTTTATTCTCATTCCCTTATGCTTGTTCAGTGGTGTTTGCCAGTGGCTACCTAATTGACGTGCAAGGAGATCACTGCCTTTAAGGTTAATAGAGTGTGCTTATATATTCTTGTGTTTTAAAAATGTCTTACTGTTAATTTTCAATATGGTAAATAGTAATAGATACTGCACATATAAACAAAAAAGCTTCTTGGCGTCCTTAGTAATTTTGTGAATGTAAAAGGATGCTGACATCAAAAACTTAAGACTACTGCCATATATGAATTCTATGTGTAGACTTGTATAACCAACACTGCAATACATCCTGAACTAGACGGACCACAAAGATCTCCTTCATCCTACCACTTTATAATCACACCAATTCCTCTCTTCTCTACTCTCCCTACCCACTGGTTACCACTAATCTGTTATCACTATAATTTCTCATTTTGAGAACATTATAAACCAACAATTCATGATAAAATGATTCATTTCTATGGACTATGTAGCCATTAACTTCATAATCCTACTTATTGCTTGACTTTGAAGATCAATGGTCAAGACCCTTTAAAATTTGGTGATCTGAACACCACTCACCATTTTCAGATCAGGGCCACAAAATAAAACAATTTATCAAATGGATACTTTGAAGGTATGGCTATTACATAAATGGCAAATTCTAAGTTGAAAACATGCAATTTTTTAAAAAAATGATTTAACACACTTACAGATACATATTCAGGAATAGAAAGCTGATCTTCAGGAAAACCTTTTAGTTTCATATATTGCTCTTCTGTCAGCTCAAAGTCACGGAGGTTTCGACGAATATCTCCCGCCTTCTCTCTTAGCTGAGTATTTGTCTCTTCTAGTTGTTTCTGTCTCAATAAAATCGTTTCCATTTCTTGTTTCATTAGTTCTTGATATTTTCTACATTAGGAAAGAATTTATGGCAAGCTTAAAAAAATCTTTGAGATTTAATTTTCTCAAAGTTACCTTTTTATAGTAACACAAAAATAGGAAGTGAGAAGCTCTCTAGCTTTCCCCTTCCTACTGTATCACAACCATCAACATACAAATATGCTGTTATATCTCCTATCTTTAAAAAAAATGGACAGTGGCCCCATTTCACTGCCCTATTTGCCTTTCCATAAAACAAAACTTCTAGAAAGTTGTCTATATTCACTCTCTCTGATGCCCTTCCTCTTAAACTCATGCCAATTAGGTTTTCATCTTTCCTACTCAAATCTCAAGGTTGCCAATGATATCCAGATTGCTAATGATCAATTCTCGTTCTTTTCAGCCATAATTAAAGGATTACTGGACACAATTGATCTCTTCTTCTTTATACACTTTCTTCACCTGGCTTCCAAGTCCCTATACTCTTGTCATTTGTTTCCCATTTTACCGGTGGTATTATCTCAATTTCCTTTTTGTGGTTTACCTTAATATTAGGAGTATTTGGCCCTCTTCTCTCTATATATTTATTACCTTTGGGAATTCATCCAGTCTTATGACCTAAATATGTTCTATCTATATCTTAATGACTTCCAGATTTATAACTCTTGACCAAACTCTTCAAATACCTACATATGGGTTTCTAAGAAGACAACTCTAACTGAACATGTCCCAAAGTGAACTCCTACTCTTCACTCACAAACCTATTCCACTGTGGTTTCCCTATCCCTTAGTTGACAGCAATTCCACCCTTTCATTTATTCAAACCAAAAATGTTGCCGTAATCCTTGACTCTTTATCTCTTGAACCTCACATGTAATTCATTAGGATATCAGCTCAACCTTCAAAATATATTCAAAATCCAACTACCTTTTACCAGCATCAGCTAACAAGATTATTGCAATAGCCTCTTCTTAACTGCACTTTCAACATCACTTACTCTGAAAATGCCTCAAGAATTAGAGTAGAAGCCCTACCACTGAATGCAGTGGTTTCCAAAGCACTGTCTCCAGACTAGTGGCATCAGAATCACCTGAGAACTTGATGGAAATACAGATTCTCACAGCTCTCACCCCAAATCAGAGTATCACAGGTTGGGACCCAACAATCCTTTTTTAACAAGACCTCCAGATGGTTCTGATGCATACTGAAGTTTCAGAACTACTGATCCAATGTTATAGTGCCTAGTAACTGATCAGATTATCTTTTAAAATATCAGTTAAATAGTGAAATCTTATACAGAGAAAAGATAAGCACTTTACAACATATTTACATTTACTTCTAATTAACATACATAATTAACACTTGTCAAATTTTCTATGTAGATTTTTTTAAATACAAAGGTATGCTTTGCTTTTGTGTAAGTCATTGTTGGGAAGAAACCTGAGAGGATGCTTTCTATGGATTTGTTTGGTTTTTGCTCCCAACTTTTAAATCTGTCTTGCTTTCACTTAATTTGATGATTTTTTTTTTAGTCACTCACTTTTATTAAGTCATTCCAAAGAATTCATTATAGTTTTCATAGAAATAGCAGTATCTTTTTTTCCACTCCTATTTTATTGTTCACGTAACTTTTAATAAATTATGTAAGTATAGCAAGTGCAACTGTCACAGGCATATTTGAGAGTAAATACAATGGACCCTTAGTAGACAACTGAGCTGGAAGAAAGAATGTAGGTAAAATAGAAGATAATTCATACCTGCAGATTGAAATGGGCCATGAGAATTAGTGTGCTTGACAGAGCTAATGAAGAAAGGTTACTTCAGATAACAGGTTCAGTAATGGTGAGCTTAGGGAACGTCCATTGTCATTTATAGACTGCCTACCTCAGCGATGTCTGTTGAATGAATTCTGATTTTTTTGTATCTTATGTACTGTATCAAGTAACCAACTTTTTTTGTTGGCCTAGATGTAAAAATGATTACCATCACGGACTTAAAATTTATCTTTTAGTTTATGATAGTATGCATGAACAAGCAATGAAATTACTTTTAATGGCTCAATAGGTATTATTGTTTTTTAAAAACTTTCTTACTTGGCATCCTTTTGTTGAAAAGTCAATTGATTGTCCAATCTCAATGTCAGTAGCTGCTTCTGGTGAAGTGCATCATTTAGTTTCTCCTCCAATTCTTCAATCTTAGTAAAGAGAAAGAGGTAAATTATGTGGTCAACTTCCAAATTTATCACTAAAAATGTCTGAAAAATACTAAATATAAAAAAAAGAAAGAAAGTGCTTAAAAGAAACAGGCTAGGGCAGCCCGGGTAGCTCAGCAGTTTAGCACCACCTTCAGCCCAGGGCGGGATCCTGGAGACATGGGATCCTGGAGACCCCGGATCAAGTCCCAAGTCAGGCTCCCTGCAAGGAGCCTGCTTCTCCCTCTGCCTGTGTCTCTGCCCCTCTCTCTCTTTCTCTCTGTGTCTCTAATGAAAAAATAAATAAAATCTTAAAAAAAAAAAAAAAAAAAAAAGAAACAGGCTAAAGATAGGTAGAGGTTCCTCTGCAATGGTTATATTAACAAATTACAAAGTCTGCATACAAATGGTTTTCAAACTGTGGTTTAGACTGCTGCTACATATACGGTTTTTCGCCAGGCTGTCATCAGACTTTTTCCTCTTAACCCACTCTCATTGAGAAGCCCACTAACAACTGGGATTTTATTTTGGTGCCTCACCCAGGTAATTATTTCTCACTAGACCTGCATTTGTCCCTTTTATCCATATATCTCCAAATGAATACTCCATGGATGACGTCACAAATGTCCAAAAGAAAACTAGCCCTCAGCCTCACCTAATCGTACATTTCTTGCATCTCCTCAGTCTCCAATGCAAAAACACCCAAGTCACATTTGATGTCTACTTCTCCCTCACCACTTTTTCTAATCAGACACCATTTTGTTGTTGTTGTTGTTGACTTCATAAATAGCTGTCAAAACTGCTCAGTCCTCTTTGATATCTGCTGACAAGTCTTCAGTTAGATCTCTATCAGTCACCTCTCACCAGGAGTGTTTCCTTTTTTTTTTTTTTTTTTAAAGATTTTATTTATTTATTCATAGAGACACAGCTAGAGAGAGAGACAGAGACACAGGCAGAGGGAGAAGCAGGCTCCATGCAGGGAGCCCGATGTGGGACTCGATCCCGGGGTCTCCAGGATCACACCCTGGGCTGCAGGCGGCGCTAAACCGCTGCGCCACTGGGGCTGCCCAGGAGTGTTTCCTTATACCCAGTTTTGTCAATCTCCAAATTTATCTTTCTTTTCAAAAATGTTATTAAAAATTTATTTCCCCAATTTTAGATGCTTCAGAGGATCGTCACTATTTTCTTTTTTCTTTCTTTTTTTTAAAAGAAAGTTTTTTTAAAAGATTTTATTTATTTATTCATGAGAGACACAGAGAGAGAGAAAGACAGACAGACAGACAGAGACACAGGCAGAGGGAGAAGCAGGCTCCATGCAAGGAGCCTGATGTGGGACTCAATCCTGGATCTCCAGGATCACACCCCAGGCTGCAGGCGGCGCTAAATCGCTGCGCCACTGGGGCTGCCCACTATTTTCGAAATAAATTCAGACTCATGGCATAATGTACTAATACTTCTTGATCCTGCCCCTGGCAGCTCCTTCCTTCTCTTGTCACTAGCTTAAAAGGATACTCTCTCTTCCAGGCAAAGTAAGTGCTTGCCATTCTTCAAATATGCTGTAGTCCCTCTTAAGCTTCTATGCACTTCGGTTTTGCTCTTAGTCTAATTAAAAAATTCTTTTCTCTTTCCCTCTTAACCCAGGCAATTCTTGTTCATCTTTTAAAATAGATTAACAGTCAATCTTTAATATAGTCAAGTAGATTCCTCTTGCATCAACAAATTCCCCATCTCTACTTGAGATCATTCCTGTCATTAAGCAAACTACTTCTATCTTCCACTAAAAAGAACAAACAGTATACTCCCTTGATCACACCACTCCCTATACTAATGTACCATTTTTCTGCTCACCATCAGAGCGAAACCTCAATATTTTATCCCATAATATTCCAATAAAAGTATTCTGAATCACCTCTTTAATACTCAGTCTGATGGTAATTTCAGTATATTTATCTTAATTGACAAACATGATTTGACAGAGCAGACAATTCTATCTTATCTTGGATTCTATCCTCCAAACTCACTAACCACTCGTAGGCTTCTCAGGCTCCTTTGCTAGATTCTCTTCCTCTAGCCTATTTCTAAATGTTGGGACTCCCCTTCATATGGTTTGGGGCCCTCTGCTCTCACCAGATAATGTCATCTAATCCCATAGCTTTAAGTGCCATCTATACACTGACGCATATTATAAATACACAGCACACACACACACACACACACACACACAGTCATGGACTTGCCCCTCAACTTCAAATCGACAATTCTGTTTTGGAGTATAACAGGAACCTAAAGTTTAACATGTTCAAATGGAACTTAAATTTTACTTTCCAGATAAGTCTTCTGCCAGTCTTCCATTTCTCAATAAATGGTTCCAGTAGATGAAGCCAAAAACTGAGTCTTACCTAAGGCAATAACCCAATTAACTGTCTTCTGCCTCTACCTTATCTGCCCTTGGTCTATTACTTCAGTGATATTTTGAACACAATAATAAGGGTCTCTAATTCTAATTGCCTAAAACCTGCTAGTGGCTTCTATGATTACACAGTCTAAAGCAAGGGTAAATAAGCATTGGCAATGGGCCAAATCAAGCTCATGTCCTCTGTATAGCCCATGAGCTAATAGGTTTTGCATCTGTAGAGGGTTAAAAAAACAAAGAATATGTGGTAGACCACATATGGCCTGCAAAACATAAAATATTTGTTGTCTGGGCCTTTACAGAAAAAGTTTGCTGACTTCTTATCTACAGTAGAAAACTCCCATTGCTAAGTGATGCTGTGTCACAGGACCTTGAAAATCTTCCATTTGTTTTTTGATCATGTCAAAATGCGATCTACATAAAAAAGGGACTGCCATATTCAGTTATATTCCCAGCAATATGCCTTAATGAATATCTCAAATCAACAAGACAACCACATTCCTCATAATTATTATTTTGCAAATCAAGAATACTGTTACTACAAGGACAGAAACTTCTTCTCTTTCCAGGGTTATAATTTTCACAATTTTAATTGACTTCTAAATTAGGTTCCTTAACTCAGAGATAATCAAACTGGGAAGATGCACCCCTTCATTTATTTCCCAAGTAATGAGGTACCCATATATCTCAAGTGAAAGACTTTCTAGCATTTAGAAATTGACAGGCATGAAGAATGAAGAGGAAAGGAACAAAGAAATAAAGGAAGGAAGGAGATTTAGGCATCAATGGGCAGGGGTAAAATGGAAAGCTGGCAATTCTCTAGAATCAGGACATTAGACCTAAGCTGTTACCCTTTTAAGTTCTCTCAGGGAGCAAGAGGGAAGTGGGAATCAACACTTTTAAGTTCCCTTGGAGAAATCTGTTCTTGTTTTTAGAAATGGAGAAATCAAATCAACATGGATCAAGACATTCCTAGTAAAAAACTATATTAGTAACGAACTGTTACAAACGTAAAAATGGTGAAAAGACTTTAGAACACATAGATTCACAGACTTCCTAACTTAAAAAGACTGTGACGAGTAGAAAAAATTTTGCTGCTTGTCTCCCAACACAAAGTCTTCTTTCTAATGTAACTCTGACTTTTATTTGTGACAATACTGTATCCAGTTAAATACTTAACATTTCCCAGCTTCCCACTCTCCTTGCTGAAAGGGGTGGTCCTGCTATATACTTCTAGTTTACTGCAGTCACTGGCTTGAGCTTCTGGGAAAGCTCTTTAAAAGGAATGAGTCCTTCCTAGGGCTTTTGGGTGTCTCAGTTGGTTACGTATCTGACTCTTGGTTTCAGTTTAGGTCCTGATCTCAAGGTAGTGAGATCGAGCCCTGAGTGATGCTCCATGCTCAGCCAGGAGTCTGCTTCAGATTCTCTTTCCATTTCCCTCTCCTTCCTCCTCTGGCCCTCCCCCTGGTTGCGCTTGTGTGAGCATGCTCTCATCTCTCTCTCTTAAATAAATAATAAAAATCTTAAAAAGAAATAAAAATAAAAGGGATTGACTCCTTTGGCATGTGCTTCATTTCCCCATTACCCTTCACCTTATTTCTTCTGCGTGTAACATGGATATAATACTAGAGATAGAGCAGCCATTTGTGACTTTGAGGTGAAAAGCACATGCTTAAAACAGCTGTGCATAAGGATAAAAGGAGCCTGGGTTCCTAACAATATCAAGGAGTAGCCACCCCAAATCTAAATTAGCTACTTTCAGATCCACCCCAAATCTAAATTAGCTACTTTCAGATTCCTGTTAAACCAGAGAAACAAAATCCTCCTGTTTTACAATCAGCCACTATTTTCTAAGCCTCGGTATTAGCAGCTGAACTTCATCCCCAGAACACTGCACAGCTGGTTCAACCTCTTTCCACATCAAAAATACCTATATCGTGATACTTGGCCATTCAAGACCACTTGAATGCTTCCAATGACAGGAAGCTCAGTAACTTAAATCAGGCCATTTAAATGTTAATAGCAAGTATAGATTTACAGTCAGCAGAGATCTACTTTTTCTGTGACTTCTATTATCTATAGTCTGGTGAGGGAAATTTATTTTTAATAATGCTAGATGTGGTATATATGTACAATGGAATATTACTTAGCCATCAAAAATGAACTCTTGCCATTTGCAAGGACATGCATGGAACTAAAAGATTATGCTAGGTGAAACCAATCAGAGAAAGACAATTATATGATTTCACTCATGTGGAATTTAAGAGACAAAACAGAGGATCATAGGAGAAGGGAGAGAAAAATAAGAAAAAACAGAGAGAGGAGCAAATCATTAGAAACTCTTAACTACAGGAAACAAACAGGGTTGCTGGAGGGGAGGTTAGTGAGGGGGGGATGGGGTAACTGGGTCACGAGCATTAAGGAAGGAATGTAATGTAATGAGCACTAGATGTTATGTGCAACTGATGAATCAATAAACTCTACCTCTGAAACTAATAAAAAATAATGCTAAAAAATGAGATTTTCATCTTTGTATCCCCAGTGCTCAATGCACTGGTAAGCTCTGGAGAATAAATGGCCAAAAATTATGTTCCTTCATTGATCCCAGGCTGGCTCTTACTTTTTCACATTTTATGTCTCTGAAACTGGAATGCATCTTACAATCTACAGTACATAACAGTTTAACTTGGCAGTTTTTAATCTCACTGCTACAAGTAATTGTTCACTTTACAATCAAGCTGTCTTGGATTTGATGAATTATGGAAGACTAATTCTTCTACTGTATAATATTTCTCCATGTATTTGACAGCAGACAACCTACTCCCAAGGAGTCTCTAAGCAAAACAACCCTAGTGCTCATGGACCAAAAAACACGGGAATGTAGAGTAGGCAGCTATTCTGGAGAGTATTTTGACAGCACACTCAGTTTAATTAAGTATGCATATACCCTGTGAGCCAGAAATTCCATTTTTGAGTATACATGTCAAAGATGTTCACATAGGTTCAGAAGAGAAATGTTTATAGAAGGCCCATATTGCACATGGTAGCAAAAAGTTGGGAGGCAATCCAGGTGCCTATTTCTGTGGTAGTGGATGGATAGACAGGTAGACACACACACACACAGAATTGCACAGAAATTAGAAGCAGAAAACTAGATATACACATAGTAACATCAATGATTTTTAAAATAGCACTGAGTTGGGAAAAAACTATAAAAGAGATAAACCCTAAAACAAAGCATGCAATTTACATTTATGTAAAGGAAGAAAATAAGAAAAATACCCATTATCAAGAACAAATGTAAAAAAAACCCCATTAAAATAGATAATAGAGAGAGAAAGGGAAATGAACTATGAGAATACAAAGAATATACAACAGAAAAAGTGGCTGTGGCATGGATCAATAAAGATTAGGTGGCATAAACTCAGGACTATGACTAATTCAGTCTTCTACATTTGCGGTTTAACTAGAAAACTACAATAAAAAAGTGTACTAAGCACCATGTGGTACAAAAATAATAATATAGTTCTGAGTAAGTATATCTATCAGCTTGTGTGCATTGATTAATCTTTCCAAGAAACGCATGAAGTATATAAAAGTTGAGGGATTTGCCCAAAGTAACTAACTATTGGGGCTGGAGTTCAAATCCAAACTGTGTGTATCTAGAACTGTAGCTCTGATCTGTTACACTATAGAGTCCCTCATGGATAAGCCACCATTTCTAAAATATAAATCTCACACTTCAAAAAGGAGAGAAGCCATTTACAACCAAGCACAAGCAAGTTGAAAAAAATAAAAGTAGCCTAAAAAAATGTAAGTTTGGATGTGATATGTAGTTGGCACTCAATAAAATGTCTGTTGATTGAGTAGGTTGATTAATGAATGGGATATTACCTCTGCTTTCTACAGTGAGTTGGATCTATAGAGATTTTGAGGGGCAGAGATATGTGAGCCAGTAGCACCGTGAGAGTCCACCTGAGGAGTAACAGCACTATGAGTAAACCACTAGATACAATGACAAAATACCATGTGGCCTAATCTAGACCAAGTCAGCTAGGTAGGTAACTATACAGGCAACCTAAGAAAATGTTAGGAGCTTTCATTTGCGTAGAATACGGGCTTTAGATTTCTTGGTTTGAATCCTACCTGGCTCCATAACTTCCATCTAAATGGCCTTGGTATGCTATTAACCACTTGTGATTCTGTTTTATCAAGAGCAAAATTGGGTTCAGTCCCTCATTTAGGGTAGTTGAGCACTTAAGACATGACAGCAATTGTTCTAAGCACTGGAGATATGTGAGTACAAAGAAATCCCTGTCCTCATGAACTTTAAGTCTATTAAGAGAGACAAATACCAAAACAAAGCCAGGTTGTCCTATGAACACATATATAAGGCACAGGGAATAAAGGAGGTGAAACATGAGGATATTATTTTAATAGACAATAGCAACAATAACTAATAGTTTGTGCTCAGGAACTAGTCTTATTTTATTGATTCATTTAATATTAAAGGCAGGGGAGATCCCCCCTAAAAACACTTATACCTCACAGAGTTGTGAGGTTTAAATGAGGTAACACATGAAAAGCTCATAAAACGGTGTCTGGCAAAGAACAAACCCTCAATAAATGTTAGCCATTAATATTTCTAATAACTGTATCTAAATGATTTCTTTACTCATTAAGATCCTGGACACCTAGGCCATTGGACACTTCATTTTTCTAGAGAGGCCCAGTCAACAATTTTTCTAGCAGCAAGATACTACAATGTATTAGCATGATTGACAAGAACTAAAATAGAAAGCTGACTTAACAAAAACAGCAAAATGGGGGGGGGGTAGTGTTTAGGAAGAGGTGGGATCAAGAGCAAAAGAAAACATTTATTGTTGGAAAGAAAAATAATTTTCTTTTTTTTTAGAAAAAAATTTTCTCAGAGACAGAACTAATAAGAGCTAAAAAGTGTCTCCTCTCTTTTTGAAATCACTGTAAATTTCTTAGAACTAATGACAACTTTACCAAGTCTTACATAAAATACTCCATAACTATAGAAACCACACAAGCCATAAAATAAAACAAAACAAAACAAAACAAAAAAACCCCAAGCTCTAGGACATCCCTTCCTCTTTGGCAAACACCACTCGTTAAACACCGTGATAACTGAATGTATGCTTGGTACTACGACACAGTAACAAAACTAAATACCAAAGAAACTAAATCTCCAGGGCAGAGGACTATACAAACTCAATAACCTAATTATGATCTTGATTCTCACAATCAAAGTAGTCACATCAGGGTTAATTCTCAATGAAGCTGAAAACAACTTACAAAAAAACACCTAAAAAGGTATATCTCACACATGCTAGATTTAAAAAATTGAGCCTATAGGGCAGCCCGGGTGGCTCAGCGGTTTAGTGCTGCCTTCAGCCCAGGGCCTGATCCTGGAGACCCAGGATCGAGTCTGGCGTCGGGCTCCCTGCATGGAGCCTGCTTCTCCCTCTGCCTCTGTCTCTGCCCTGCCCCTCCCATGAATGGATAAAATCTTTGAAAAAAAAATTGAGCCTATATAAGCAATTCATCCGCACCCAACTTCAAAATCATCCCCTCTTTCAGGACTTTTTAATTTAGTGTACAGAAATAAAATTCATTACCTTTCTCCTTCCAAAAAGCTTTTTTAAACTGTGCAAGAAAATATGATTTTCTTCTTGAAATGATAAACCTATCATTTCAAGTTCAGATTACATAAATGTTTAATTCTTATTCTTTTGCAGTTTGAAGACAATAAAGCATAAAGATAACAAAAATCACGCCAGTCTTACCTTTGTAAGATAATCCACTTTCAAGTTGTCTATCATCATATTTTTCTGAGACAGCTCTATTTTCAGTAACTGAATATTATGAAGTAGTTCTTTACGTTCAATGAGTTGCTGGGTAATTTTGATTTTACCATCTCGCTCTTCTGATGACGAAATATCATCCGTAGGAACTGTTGTTTCTAAACTAATATCTTCAGATTCCAGAGAACTGGAGATGTTCACTTTTTTTGATGCCCTGGCAACTTTTCGAGACATTTTTTTTCAAAAACTATGAATTCGTTTTCTTCTCCAATTCTATTTCAGCTTTCTGTAGGTTAAAAAAATATATATATATTTTAATTGAAGTGTACTCAAACATTCTCTACGGAAAGCATAAGCATATTAAAAAGATACCAAGGACTGCCTAAGTAGGTATTAGGCAAACCGGAGGACCAGATTAGTAAACCGCTGCTCAAGTCAAACATATTAAATCAAGCTCATTAAATCCTACTAAGCCTTTGTCCTTAATGAATCCAAAAACCCAATCTCTGGGGGGACAGGGATCTCACTCAGAGGAAACAAAGAAATGTTGGAAGTAAAGGATGAAAGCCCTAAGTCAGGGGTCACCCAGGGACGCTACTAATAAAAGCAGCACAGATTCAAGATGAGAGGGGTCACTTCTGAGTTGATCAAGGGAAGGTTATGTTCTCCTTAGAATCCTGAAGGATCTGTTCAAGGCAGCACCAACAGAAAAGCATGCAAGAGCGAAGGCTGGCTGGCACGGGGCTGGCGAAAACGCACAGCAGCAGAAGGCCGTGGTGGCCTGGCCGGGGCCAAGCCTCGGGGGAGTTTGAGGAGGCCTCGCCCCCCTACCCCACCCCCCTTACACAGACGCACGTGACAACCTTCACCATCCAGGCTGCGGAGAGCCCTGAAAGGTCAGAATGTGTTCGAAATTTACTCTGCAGGCCACGAGGAGGCATCGCTCAAGGGTCTTCTAAAACGGGAAACCGTGAAATAAGCACATTTTAATAGACTTCCAGAGAGAATGACAACAAGAAAAGAGAAGACCGAGCCCTCTAAGTGGCCCTTGGTCACCCTTTCACAACAATGCTTAGCAGTTCTCTTGTTTTAATACGACAGGTGTGCGGAGGGGAAATCCCTCCTTTCAGAGGGAAAAGGGTAGAGAAAGGTGAAATCAGAGAGAGGCAACATCTGGATGCCAAAGGATCAGCGGCTGGGACAAGCCCACACACACACAGGCGGAGAGAAGAAGAAAAGCCCAACTCGGCGGCGCAGGAGGAGGAGTCCCTTGGTCCGCGCGGCAAAGGGATAGCCGCGAGCTACCTCGAAAGCTTCAACGACACCACGTGTGCGGCTGGGCCAGCCACCACCACCATCGCCTCTTCAAGGAGCTGAAAAGCGTCTCCAAACAGAAGCCCAGGATGCAGCTCCTCTAGAAGGAATCTCATATCGGGGACCGTTATTACGACCCGTAACCAAGACAACCACTTCCGCGCCCGTAAAGGACGGAGGAAGCGGCTGCGCGCTTGCGCCCAAGCCGCCGGAACTCAGCCCGGATCCACCCCCAACGCGAGGAGCAATGCAGGCTGGGATCTGTAGTCCAGAGGCAAGCCCCGCCCGGGTCCTGGAGGGAAATAACTCCGGGCTCCGCCCATCCTCCTCGTAGTCACCCAATCCTCGCAGCCCTCAGAGAGCCAACGAACGTCAGCCTCGACGTTTTCCCGCGAGAAGTGTTTACTAATACCCTGGAGCGGGAAGGGGTGAACCTCGGGGTAGAGGATAGTTGTACTGCGGGCCTGCTCCTGGGCACTTTTCACCGGAAGAGCGCGACCGGGGTCGGGGTACCGCGCTGCGGAGCAAGATGCTCAAGTCCAAGACTTTCTTAAAAAAGACGCGGGCGGGCGGCGTGATGAAGATCGTGCGCGAGCATTACCTGCGGGACGACATCGGCTGCGGCGCGCCCGGGTGCGCTGCGTGCGGGGGTGCGCACGAGGGGCCGGTCCTCGAGCCGCAGCCCCTGGACCCGGCGAGCAGCCTGTGTCCCCGGCCGCACTACTTGCTTCCCGACACCAACGTGCTGTTGCATCAGGTGCGTCGGCGGGCGGGCGATCCGGGGTCCTCGGCACCGCCAGGAGAGGGGGTGTGATGGGATAGGGAAACTGAGGCCCCAGGAGGAGCGTCTTGGACATTACGTACTTAGGGAGCGGCAAACCCCATCTCGGAACCTTTGCCTCCTGTCCCCCAGGCCGAGTTTCTTTTTTTCCTTTTTTACTTCTTTCTCTCTCTCTCTCTCTAATTCTTGGAGTAATAAGGATTTTAGATTAATTTTCTAACTCCTGGTGTCTCTTCTGCCTTAGATTGTAAGTGTCTGGAGGCCGGGGACCCGGGCTTCTGTGGCCTCCAGCTTGCAACTCCCAGGCAGCTTGTAAGTGCCTACGAATGAAAACTTTGTGGGCCGACGTATTTCATTATTAGTGGACGTAATTCTACAAAATTTTGTGGTTCATCTGTGTATATATGCTCGTCTGTAATAGACCTGAAGGGGTTTTTTTGTAGCAAAGTAACTCCTTAGTGTATACATGTTTTTTTTTTTTTTTTTTTGTAGCAAAGTAACTCCTTAGTGTAAACATGGTGTTAAAAAAAAAAATCGACAAGGTTTTATATTGTGCAGAAACAATTTAAATAGGAAAATTTAAATTTTCTCTCTTTATTTTTTTTAAGATCGATGTTCTTGAGGACCCTGCCATCAGAAATGTGATTGTCCTGCAGACAGTTCTGCAAGAAGTGAGGAATCGGAGTGCTCCAGTATATAAACGGATCAGAGATGTGACTAATAACCAGGAGAAGCATTTCTATACCTTCACTAATGAGCACCATAGGTAAGCGGGAAGATTATGTTGTTTACCAGAAAACCATAGACTTAGATAAATTTGGGGAAGGGTCCCTGGCAGTAATTGTGACATTGTTGGAAGATGTACGGGTAAGTTTCATACTTAGGGGAGGATGATTTGGTTGTTCCACGGTTGTACCTGAGTTGCACACAGGCATTGATTAGATCAAACCTAGAACCAAGTCTCCAGTCTCCAGACTCCTAGGCTGCTGTAGGTACTTCTGTTTCCAGAATGTCTTCATCCTGAATTGGTTTCAGTATGAATAGAGCGATAAAATCTCAGAAGAGGAGATTTTACCTAGGTTCCTGGAATATGATATTATTTGATAACCAACATAAATTGATAAAATGTAAGAGTTTATGAAAGAGAGGTTTAAAAATACAAAGCAGATTTATTATTAACAGACTTTTAAAAGTTAAGCTAATACTTTTTTTTTTTTAACTGATCACATTGAAGAAGATAGGGTTAAGAGATAGAATTCTTTGTTCCATTTCAGATTTACACCCTTTGAACATAATATGTGGTTTTAAAGAATATTTTGCTGTTTCTTATGTTACATAAATTACCTGTGTTAAGTTCTAGTATACTTTTATTACATTAAGTTAGGGCTTCTCAACCTTGGTACTATTGACATTTTGGATTGAATAATTCTTTGTCGTGGACAGGCTGTCATATATATCATAGGATGTTTAGCAATATCTTATGCTTCTACTCACTACATGCTCATAGGAACCCTTCTTCACCCCCATCCACAGAGCTGTAACAACCCAAAATATCTCCAGACATTGTCTGAATATTTGCTAGGCAGCACATCACCCCTAGCGGATTAGACAGTAGAATCCCAGCAATGAAAGCTCATTGGAATGCACATATTTAAAAATGTTTAATTTTTCAATTTTTATATTATTTCTGTAGCCCGAATTTAAATATTCTTGTAAAAATCATTGGTAAAGCACTTGTAGTCATCTTATTGCTAGCTTGCCCTTGAAATTCAGAAACAGAAACTTGTTTTTCAGTGCAGAGTGACCAAATTTTTGTGGAGCACTATCATCAGATTCTTAGCAATTAGAAGTTAGCAATTTTTCTGCTTAAGTGCAGTGAATAGAGCTTAGCAATACAGGAGTTGAAGGATACTGGGGCACATTTCATCTAAGATTCTATTTGCTCAAGTCATGCTAAAACCAATTCAAAATATAATGATAGTGTCTGACTAGTAAGCTTAAAGCATTAGGAGGGGCATTTAATGGTGAGAAATGAAGCAGTTCTAAAAACTGTTAATATAAATAAGTGTAAGATTCTAAAGTTGATTCTGTTAATTTAAGTGTTAGAAATTTTTATACTGAATTTGTTATTTTACTCAAATTTGGCTTTGAAAACATTTAAGGAAGTAAGAATGCTGACATATGGGAATTTAGAATGGATAGACTACAAAGGAATAAACTGTCACTATTTTTATATGATCTTTCAGTCTCTAGATAAGCTCTGTCATTTACTGAGTATTTATCATTGGTGATTTCCATGTACTATGTACATGGAAATTTAATCATCGTCGGATTTGTAGCTTTGGGAATTACTGTTAATCTATAGTTCAAATAAAATCTTATCAAACCTGCAAAGTTTTATTATAGTTTAGTGGTTTTTAAGCATTTATGTTCTAAGACTTTTTATATGTTCTTATTTCTGTTGATTTAAATTTATCACTTTGTTTTGTATTTAGAGAAACTTATGTAGAACAAGAACAGGGAGAAAATGCTAATGACAGGAACGATAGAGCCATTCGAGTAGCAGCAAAATGGTACAATGAACATTTGAAGAAAATGTCAGCAGAGAATCATCTACAAGTTATCTTCATAACAAATGACAGAAAAAACAAAGAAAAAGCCATAGAAGAAGGAATACCAGCTTTCACCTGTAAGTCTAAATGTAGAAGCTGTTAATTTTTATATGCATTTGCAAATAGGAAGTTGCAAATCAGGCCCTTGGTCAGATGTTCACTTGAGTATTTAATATTTTCGTATTCCTGTATACTCCATCTGATGTTTGCATTTTTTAATTTCTCAGCATTTCTCAGCCAAGTAAGTTGTGGTGCTCAATGGCTGTTAATTTCCCCATCACCCTTTGTAATTGGCTTAGCAATAGAAACTCATAGATATGCTCGACCCAATACTTCTCTTTTGACATGACCGTATCAACAGATACAGATTAAAAAAACAAAACAAAACACAACAACCTGACTTTATCAGGAACAAAACTTGTTTTTCAGGTGAAGAGTATGTAAAGAGCCTAACTGCTAACCCGGAACTCATAGATCGTCTTGCTTGTTTGTCTGAAGAAGGGGTATGTTTTGAGTTTGTTTTACTTTATTATTTTTTTTGTAAAGTGAAGATATTAAAATAGCCACTTATTAAAGTAGCCATTTTGGGATATTAAATTTATAGTTAATCAAGTTTAAAAATTAGAATATTGGTAGGTAAGCTGGAATTGAATAGGAGTTGGGTTATAAACAATAAGAGTAGCTGTAATAGGCTTATCAAAATGCCATTCCTAAAAGACTTGACTTTCTAAAATAGCACTGTTCATTGATAGACCCTCAGCAATCTGAGTTGGGCCTGTCACATCATAGCACCATCTGTTTGATAAATGAATAGAGGAATATGTGACTGGTTTGTGAATAAGGTATAAGTATTTGACCAAAAAAAGGACATGGACATTGCAGATAGCATAAAGCTGTAGAATTAATCCTGAAGGAAGAAGGAAGGAAGTCATAAGAGAACAGGAATGGTAGGGGCCAGCTAACAAAAATCTAGAATTTCTTCTGTAAATCAATAATTTTTAAACTACCTAAGTCTAAAGGGCTGCTATGAAGAGAAGGTAGCAGGTAGGAATCTGGGCTCCCTACCTTATAAATGGCAGACTAGAAGAAATTAAGGGTGGGTACCTGGGTTACTCATCCCGGGGTCCTGGGATCAAGTCCCGCATCAGGCTCTCCACAGGCAGCCTGCTTCTCCTTCTGCCTATGTCTCTGCTTCTTTCTCTGTCTCTCATGAATAATTAGACTTTAAAAATCTGAAAAAAAAAAATTAAGGGTACATGAATGTAGATCTGAGAGGAAGGGGAGGGAATGATCAGAAGTGTTGTTTATTTGGGGGCACCTGGGTGGCTCAGTCGGTTAAGCATCTGCCTTCAGCTCGGGTCATGATGCTGGGGTCCTGACACTGGGGTCTTGGGATCAAGCCCTGAGTCTAGGAACCTGCTTCTCTGTCTCCCTCTGCCTGCTGCTCCTCCTGCTTATGATCATTCTCTATCTCTGTCAAATAAATAAAATCTTTTTAAAAAGTGCATTTGAAAGACCACTCTATTCCAGTTTGTGAGCTGATGCATTGTATTAAGGACAGAGTTAGCTGCAGGAGGAGGAGTAGAGGGATCCGTGCAGTAGTGGAGATGAGGGCAAGCTGAGTGAGTCTGTAAACCTCATGGGCACTCACTTTCTTATATCTGAAGTTAGCAATAATGACTTTGGAGACTTGTAATGAGGATCAAATGAAATAATAACAGTATTAATAAAATTCTTATCTCAGTGCCTGAGACATAGCTGTGGTGAATGTAAATGGCAGCTGTCATTATTATAGAAACAGGTTTTATGTGATAGAACATGAGATATCCAGTCTTTACAACATTTTCTTCATCACTTCTTATGTTCAATCAACTACTTGACAAAATTAAAAGGAAGTGAGAAAAGAAGAGCTGGGCTTGATTTTTAGAATAAAGATTTAGGGACTGCCCAACAGGTAGTCACTAGTACCATCTGGCTGTTGAGATTTAACTCAGATTGAAAATTCAGTTTCTCACCTTTTAAGTGCTTGAGAGCTGCTTGTGCCGGTGGCTACCAAATTGGAGATCATAAAAACTATTCCTATCATCACAAAGTTGTTTTGGATAGCGCTGGTCTAGAAGAGGAAAGAAGAAGTAACCTAACATTGGTAATATATAATATTTGATTGAAGACTGTGGTAGGGCTACTATAGGACATGATGAAATTACAGCCAGTTCTGTTGTAATGCAACATGTATGTTCTTCAGATTCACTGTGTCATGCAAAATTACGTAGTGAAAACAGCAGAGCTAATGGGAACATATGTTTGGGGCACACTCAGAAGCTTTGTGAGGTGGTGAAAATAAGGTTATCTAAATTTGGACAAAAAGTTACAAAAGGTGAAGATGGTGTGGCTCATAAAACACACGGTAATCTAAAGTCACAGATGTTTGAGAGGTGACTGTTTTGTGGATTCCTCTGCAGCTTTGTTTTCTGTGTTTACATAGTATTTTTTAATACAGCAGTTGCATTGGAACGAATTCATGTTTTCTAAACAAGCATTATGGGAGAACAGCCTGTACTTAGCACCTAACCCAGATTTAGGATGTCAAGGCAGAGATGTGAAAGATGTTAGCTAAGTAAGTTTGCTTCAAGACAAGGACATTTTAGCTGAATGTGTAAGGGAGTTAACCATCTTAATAACTAGGAGAAGAGCATTTTATGCAGAGGAATCAGCAAATAAAGGCTCTGAGGTTAGAATAAGGTGGCAAGATCAAGAAACAGCTGGAAGATGCCTGGGATGGAGTAAGCAAGGGAGAAAATGTTACAAAGGAAGTCAGAAATATAGGCAGGGACCAGATTGTATAGGATATAGTGAGTCATGGGGAAAAAATTGGATTTTAGTCTATGAGTGCCGGACAGATGTTGAGTGGGAGAAGATTAAGATTCATCTGGCTGCTCTAAGAGAATAAATTAGAAACAGGCTCTTGAGTTAGGAGGATATTTTAGGACTCCATGGGAGAGACAAGACAGAAAATAGGACCATAGTAGTAGCAGTTAAGGTAGTGGGAAGTAGTCAGATATTAGGTGTATGTTGTAGATAGATGTGGTAGGGCTTGGTGATAGATTGGATGGGACTGGGAGGAATATGGATGACGTTAGGTGTTTTGCGTGAGCAATTATATTAGTAGTATTGCTTTATTTACACAGGATGAAGGCAGGGAGCAGGACTGAGTAGAAAATCCTAAGTAAGGTTTTAGACGTTTAAGTTTGAGGTAACTGTTAGAGCTCTTAGTGCTTTTATGGTATGAGCAGTTGGACATGCAAATCTGGGGCTTCTGAGGGGGTCTAGGACTAGAAATACAGATATACTAGAGAGATAAATTTGGATCTTATCAGCATATAAATGATGTGTAAAACCATAAGACCAAATGAGAATATGTGAGGCAAGGATTGGCAGACTTTTTTTTTTTTTTTAAACAGATTTATTGAGGTATAATTCACATAACCATACCATCTATTTAAAATGTACAGTTTTGGGATCCCTGGGTGGCGCAGCGGTTTGGCGCCTGCCTTTGGCCCAGGGCGCGATCCTGGAGACCCGGGATCGAATCCCACGTCGGGCTCCCGGTGCATGGAGCCTGCTTCTCCCTCTGCCTGTGTCTCTGCCTCTCTCTCTCTCTCTCTGTGACTATCATAAATAAATAAAAATTAAAAAAAAATAAAAAAAAAATAAAAAAATAAAATGTACAGTTTTTTGTATAGTCACAAGATTATGCAACCATCACTACAATCTAATTTTAGAACATTTTCTTCCCTTCTAAAATAAATCCATATCCATTACCACTCAAGCCCAGTCTGTTCCTGAAATGCCCTTGCTTTAGCCCCACGCAACTACTGATCTTTCTATCTTTGTAAATTTACCTATTCTGTGTATTTCATATAAATGTAATAATGTAATATGTGGTCTTCTTTCCTTTCTCTTTGATACATACTTAGGAATGTGCAAGAGGATTTGCTCCATTATATGGAGCAGTTTAATTTTATATTTAACTTTTCAAGGAACTGCCAAACTATTTCCCAAAGAGTGTGCAGCAGTTTACATTCCCCCCCAGCAATGTATGAAGTTTCCAGTTCCTCACCAATACATGTCTTTTTCATTATAGCCTTTTTAATGAGTGTCAGGTGATATGTCCATAGGATTTTGCTTTGATTTGCATGTCCCTAATGACTAATGGTGTTGAGCATTTTTTCATGAGCTTGTATATTATATGTAATACATAGGTATATATCTTAGCTTATGTATGTGTATGTGTGCGTATCCCTATTCAGATCCTTTGCCTGGTTTTTAGTTGAGTTGTCTTTTTATTATTGAGTTATAAGATTTTTATATTCTGGATACAAGTTCCTTATTAAATACATGATTTGCAAATATTTTCTCCCAGGTAGACATTTTTGGTAAAGAATCAGTTTCTTCTTTTCTTTTCTTTTCTTTTCTTTTCTTTTCTTTTCTTTTCTTTTCTTTTCTTTTCTTTCTTTTTTTCTTTTCTTTTCTTTTCTTTTCTTTTCTTTTCTTTTCTTTTCTTTTCTTTTCTTTTCTTTTTTTTTAGAGAGGGAGAAAGGCAGGGGGTGGGGAGAGGCAGAGGGAGAGGAAGAGAATCTCAAGCAGACTCCCTGATGTGGGGCTTGCTTCCACAACCCAGAGATCATGACTTGAGCCAAAATCAAGAGTCAGACACCCAACTGACTGAGCCACCAGGTGCCCATGGATGATTTTCTTTTTTTTTTTTTAATACCTGATAGTGATGATAGTAGTTGTCTGTTGAGTGTATGGAAGATTTACATACTAACTGCATCTTGTGGTTTGCTTATTTCACAGAATGAAATAGAGAATGGAAGAATAATATTTTCAGAGCATCTTCCTTTAAGTAAGCTACAACAAGGCATAAAATCTGGTACATACCTTCAAGGAACATTTAGAGCCAGCAGGGAAAATTACTTAGAAGCTACAGTATGGGTTCATGGAGACACTGAAGAAGATAAAGAGGCAAGTGTTGTGTACATAAATCCCATATATAGTAAAAGGCTTTTTATGATTTTTATAAGTGTTAAAAATTTTGTATGAGAATTTAAACTTACTTTACCCTTCTAGTTTATCAGCTTAAAGGCAGTTATGTGAGAAGTCATAAATAATAGAATGAATCACTTTCTTAGAGAGATGTTTATGGAAGAAAATAACTTTTTATTTACCCCACTTTAAGGGAATTAAAGTCTAATCAAACAATAATAATAATAGTAGGATGCCTCTATTTTCTGTATTATGGCTAGTTATGGGAAATGCTGTTTACATAACCTATAAATGCTCCAGAGGGTTTCACACACTTTAAAGCAAATAGTAATTATTTTTGGTGCTATTTGCAGATACTCTTCTAACTGCTTTGAATGCTGCATTTCATTTAATCTTTAACTGTGCCTATGAAAGCAGATATTCTTTTTTTCATTCTACAAATCAGGACCCTCAGATTTAGAGAGATTAAGACGTTTTCCCAAAGTCTTTTGGTATTAATGTAAGAGTTATGGTAGAGCCATGAATACAACCCATATTTTCTGACATGTTTTCTCTACTTGATATTGAGAAATTAAGAAGATGGAGTAAAGGGACACTATAGAAAGGAGAAATATAGATAAATAGAAACACCCATTATATCTTTACTTCTGTTAGGTAACATTCCCTTTATTATATTGCCATTAAAAATGTCTGAGCATGTATCATTTTGCTGTTTTACATAGATAATCTTACAGGGACTTAAACATTTAAACCGAGCTGTTCATGAAGATATTGTGGCTATAGAACTTCTTCCCAAGAATCAGTGGGTGGCACCATCTTCTGTGGTTTTACACGATGAAGGTCAAAATGAAGATGATGTGGAAAAAGAAGAGGAGAGAGAACGCATTGTATGAAACCAAGCAGGTTTATGTTTTGTCTGTGTAGTTTTGTAGAATTCATTAGTGTTTTAGCTTTGGAGAAAATTAAACACATTTCAGTGCTTTCAAGTTTACTGAGTAAGATTATAGTTCTGTGGGTTTAATACATTTCATACAGTAGTTTATTTTCCCTCTTAAATATTTAAATAGTCTTCCTATCATCTTCTTTTGCTCAAATAAACAGGTTTAAATATAAAAAGACTGTAACTTGGACATGATCTGTCTGAATTAGGAGGTTTAAGTAAATACAAATTAGAACTTCTCTACGTTGCTTTTATGTAATACTAAAATTACATCAGCATAATAGATGTATTTTGGGGTCCTTATATAGCGCCTGTTTAATTCCTTTTCTGTTAACAATATAATGAAGAGAATGCTTTCAGTTGTTTCTTTACAATCTAAAGTCTACCTGATACGACCTATTTATGTCTATATTTTAGAATTACAAGAATAATGCAAATAGTTGGAATTCAGACATTAGTAGTTTCCTTTTTATAAGAATTGTGTTCAGTGCTCTGGAGTCTTAATATAGTGTTATTTTTTTCAGAGTCCAGGCCATAGAGTGTTGAAATGAAATATCATAAAGTCCTTCAGCTATTTCTAATAAATACTCTTTATTTGGGTTTTTGTTTTGGATAAGGAAGAACTTTTAAAGATACATGTCTTTTTAATGAATTAATAAATGCCACATGACTCTGTGGTGCAACTACTGCTAAAATCCTAACCTGTTAATTCCCAGATTTGTCTGTGTGTGATGAGTAAATCCTCATAATTAAAACTGAACAGTTGAATTCTGACATATTTATTTGGTTATATATTTTTTTTTCTTTGTTTTTTGATGATCTGTTTTTGTAGTGCATTATTATTGTAGAAATGTTTCCATGGCTTGGTTTGGCATATTCTGACCTAGAATTTTGAAGCATCAAGATTCTGTGACTCTTTGTCATAATTTACTCCCTAGAAGTGTTAGTATCCATATTCATATTCTGACTTTAAAGAGAAATTGTTTCATTATACGTAGAGGACAAACAACTGACGATTTTTATTTTTCTTTTTAAATCTCAGCTTAAGACTGCTGTAAGTGAAAAAATGTTAAAGCCTACGGGTAGAGTTGTAGGAATAATAAAAAGAAATTGGAGACCGTATTGTGGCATGCTTTCCAAGTCTGATATTAAAGAGGTGAGTAAAGAGCCTGTTGGTATGTAATTAAAAATGTTACGCATTAAATAGAACTTAGAGCCTTCCGCTTCTACCTCCCTCCTCAGATTTGTGTGTCTGTGTATAAAATCTTCTGTCTTAATTTTCTTTAGTCAAGAAGACATCTCTTTACCCCTGCTGATAGGAGAATCCCTAGAATTCGAATAGAAACCAGACAGGCATCTGCATTAGAAGGACGGAGGATTATTGTTGCTATTGATGGTTGGCCCAGAAATTCTAGATATCCAAACGTAAGCTTGAATGATTTATTTTGTTTTGGAATATTAAGAATTGGGTATGAAATTGCTTCTTTTAGTGAAAATAGAATCTGTTTCTGTAATAAAATTCATATTGAAATATGGAATATTTTACAAAGTTAACTGATAAGTAGTACATCTTATTTGAAAATTGATCTTATGAAATTCCAATACACATCGTTTGTTTTTACTCATTTTCTAACAACTTTTGATAGTGGTTACAAAAATAGTACTTAAAACCTAAGTACTTAATTAAATAGTACTTTAAAGTACTGTTAAAGTACTTTAAATGGTACTTAAAATGTAATAAATTCTAAAGCTACCATATTTGAAGGAATTTTTTTTAATTTAAAAGGTCATAGAAAATAGACAACACTTTGTTATATAAGAACTGGGACCTCAGGAAGTCTCCATCATAAATCACTTGAGATTTATGGATTCATTTTAAGAAGAAATGGAAACATTTAGAAATACTGAAGTGATAGATAAATGTTTAAGAATTTAATGTCCTAATAACATACACCAAACAAAAAGCTATAAAATTCACCTTTCTAATAATAGCTTTTGGTTTTAGGGACACTTTGTAAAAAACTTGGGTGAAGTTGGAGAGAAAGAGACTGAAACAGAAGTTTTGTTGCTTGAGCACGATGTTCCCCATCAGCCATTCTCACAGGCTGTTCTTAGCTTTCTTCCAAAGATGCCCTGGAGCATTACTGAAAAGGTAAATTGAAAAAAAAAGAATGTATAAATTACTGTATCTGGCCTAATTTGATTTTTGTATGTGTGGTTTTTTTTTTTTTAAGATTTTATTTATTTATTCATAAGAGACACAGGGACAGGCAGAGACATAAGCAGAGGGAGAAGCAGGCTCCCTGCAGGGAGCCCGATGTGGGATTCGATCCCAGAACCTTGGGATCACATCCTGAGCCAAAGGCACATGCTCAACCACTGAGCCACTCACACGTCCCTGTATGTCTTTTTAAATATGTAGAAAATAAGCGTCCATTTCTTGATCTCAGCTCAGGTCTTGATCTCAGGGTTGTGCATTCAAGCCCTGCATTGGGTTCCACATTGGGCATGCAGCCAATAAATGAAGGGAGGTAGGAGAAACCATAGCCCCGTCCTCCCCTGCTGCATTTATGCTAGATATAGAATTCTTAGGTATTACAAACATCATTTGTTTTACTGAAAGATACATTTTTCTGGGGAGCCAACACTAACATGTCAAATTATTCAAAGGTAAAGAAACCACAAGGTAAAATTATAGTACGTGGTTATTATTAACAAATAAAGTTTCTTTTATAAGGTTTTTTTTTTTTAAAGATTTTATTTATTTATTTGACACAGAGAACATTCACAAGGAGAAGGGGAGCAAGAGAGGGTGAAGCACACTCCCTGCTGAGCAGAGAACCCAATGTGGGGCTCAATCCCAGAACCCTGGGATCATGACCTGAGCCAAAGACGGACACTTAATCTGCTAAACCACTCAGGCGCCCCAAAACAAAGTTTCTTTTAAAATACATAGAGAGAGATGTCTGATTTTGTAAGAGCTTTGTTTCATTTGTGCTACCAAAATAATTTTTTATATCTCAGCAATGTGGCATTTTCTAGGACATGAAAAACCGAGAAGACCTGAGACATCTGTGTGTTTGTAGTGTGGACCCACCAGGCTGTACGGATATAGATGATGCTCTACATTGTAGAGAACTTGAAAATGGAAACTTGGAGGTATTCTTGTTGTAGTGACATTCTTATCTGAATACATAGTTCTGTTTTTGAGTTTATTTTCTTTTGACCCAGTATAGAATTTGTGAATTACTCATGCCTAGTCAGTTGTAGCTACAGAGACTAATGGGCACATGTCAGAAATTGAAATGGTAAAAGTGATCATCCTTTTTCACTTTGTTCAGTTACTTCTCATTAGAACTCCATTAGTATGTTTACCCAATTAAGCATGTTGACATCCTTTTATTCTTACCTTTTTAAGGTTGGTGTTCATATTGCAGATGTTAGCCATTTTATTAGGCCAGGAAATGCTTTGGATCAAGAGTCAGCCAGAAGGGGAACAACTGTGTATCTTTGTGAAAAGGTAAATGGGTTAAATTTAAAATGGAATTTTGACACGTGCTTGGAACTTTTTTCAGCATCTGTTTTATTCTTACTAATAAAATCATGGGAGGTGTTTCCATCCTCAGTATTTAGTGAAATACGAGGAATAACTGTTATATATAAGTTGTGCATTGTTAGTTTCTAAAAACCATGGGCACTCTGGAATTCTTGAATGGTCTGGAATAGTACCTGAATTAGCTAAATGACATACAAAGAACAAGGGGGCCATAAATCAGTGAAAATAATGCAGTGTGTTTGGTTATGAGTGACCCAAATAACAAATAGGTTTAGGTGTGATATAAATTGTTTTGTAACATTTAACTTATTAGTTACGGGTAACTAATGTGTCTTCCATTGCTTCAGAAGTTCAGTCATGAGTCTATTTTGTCATAATTTACCATTTTTTCTTTTTAAAGGAATCTTCTATAAACTTACAGAGAAAGTTGTGACAGTGGAAGGGAAAGTTAAGCTTACTCTCTTATGAATCCATTGTCAGAGTTCTTGCGTGCAGCTTTTTTCTGTAAAAATTTTATGGCTTTTTTTCAGTATGTCTAAAGCACCACATAGTCATAGAGCTGTTAAAACTTGTGTCTGCTATCTAGTCCAAACCTACTGTCTAGAGCAGGGATTGCAGACTTGAAGGACAGCTAAGTGGCTTGTGGAGAGGACTTATGCTTAGATCCACTGACAGGAAGTCCGGTTTCCTTTCGTTGCTTCCTGTTTGTAACAGTTCCGTGGAAATACTTTTCTAGAAATAGATATATTTCTTATTTTCTCAATTCACAAAGACCTGTTCTCCCCTTTTAAATTAATGCTACTTGAGAATGAAACGTCAAATAAATGTGTGGCTATAGATAAGTAATATGCACTCTTGTTTTTTCCTGTTCCAGAGGATCGACATGGTTCCAGAGCTGCTTAGCTCTAATTTATGTTCCTTAAGATGTAATGTTGACAGGTACTGATACATGTTTTTTTCATGAGAACATAATATTTACTGTTTTAATGGATTCCCATTAACAAACACTGGACTTTCCTCCGTAGGTTGGCATTTTCATGTATTTGGGAAATGAATCACGATGCTGAAATCTTAAAAGTGAGGTTTACCAAAAGTGTCATTAATTCAAAGGTTGGTTTCATGGTTAATATTAAATGTTTAAGATCTTTGGTACTTTTAACAGTGTTCTAGATGGTTTTGAAAAAGATTTGTTAAAATTTTCCCCAATATTGTAGCAAAATCTTATTTTTCCATTTATCTGCTTAATTCTTGACGCAGTTGTCTTATATTCAGAAACTTACAAAGCCTGGGTACTTGAGAAGACTAAATAGATGGCTTTTTGTCCTAATTCAGGAACACTAGTATTTGAAATCGTTCCAGTGTATAAACTGGTCAGTATTTCCAAACTTGGCATATACACCATCTTGTGATATTCACAATTTTTCAGAGAAATGATGTTATAAATTATCCTTGGATTTTAGCAGAATTACCCTGAAGTTTCGGGTCAGAGTGGAGCCAGGTTCTTATCCTTCTCTTTTTTGGAAATCTCCCCACGTTCCCTTATGTTCTCACTCTGCCCTTAGTCTTCCTCTGAAGTTTGCCATCAAGTAGTTGCTTTCAGCTGTCTTGGATGAACTAATGGTTGGAAAAGCAGTATTGAACTGATAGTTACTGATGTATGAATGATTTAAGCCTTCCTCGATTTGTGTTTTTTAAAGAGGATGAGTTTCTTTTTCTCCCAGACTTGATCAGTGTAACAAAATTATATGAAACAAGTTCAGTGAACATACAACAGAAAACATTTTTGGAAGGGAAGTCTTAGTTCTTAGTAGATAACTTGGATTCCCTAAGAATCTGACCTGGCCTGCATTATCTAACTCTCCTATGCCATTCCTGGTTTTTACTTGTGAAACTACCCTTTTCTTTTTCTTTTTCTTTTTCTTTTTCTTTTTCTTTTTCTTTTTCTTTTTTTTTTTAAGCTTTTTGATTTACTTGAGAAGGAGAGAGAATAAAAGGGGCAGAGGAGAGGGAGAGGGAGAGAGAGTCCCAAGCAGGCTCCGTGCTGAGCTCAGAGCCACACGGGCTTAAATCTTGTGACCAAGAGATCATGACCTGAGCTGAAACCTGATGCTTAGTCGACTGCACCACCCAAGTGCCCCTAAACTTTTTTTATTTATTTATGTTTTTGATAAGCTAAAGAATGGTAGTTTCCCATGAGGTGCAAAATAGGAACAGAAGCACTATTTGTATATTCAAATTCTAATTGGAAATTACTTGAGATCTTTTTTACTATGATTGGTCTCATTTTTAGATACTTAATTTGGGATATTTCATAGACATTCTGTAAAACATGATGTCTAGGCTATTACAATGTTCTTAGTTATTTGTCATTGAGTAAGGAAGTAATGATGATCTGAAAAGGACTTCACAATAGTCATTGCCAGAGAATAATATAACTTTCATTTTTACTTTATTTTGTGTTATCTAAGCATTTATTTGTTAACTGACTTGTGAAAGTAAAGTTTAAGCAATTTATTTACCAACAGATACTACCATTTTGTTTTGTTTATAAAGATTGACTTATTTTTAGAGGGATGGCATTAGTGGGGAAGGGGCAGAGGGAGAGAGAGAATCCCAAGCAGACACCCTGCTTACTGCAGAGCCCTATCCCATGATCCTGAGATCATGATCTGACCCCAAACCAAGAGTCAGACACTCAACGGACTGAGCCACCCAGGCACCCCATTTTGTTTTTTGTGAACATAGTTTGCTTATGTTGTGTAATGCATCAGATACAAATTAATGAATCAGAAACCATAGGTCTGGAGTATATATATAATGGCTTAGGACTATCTTTTGTTATTGATTTAGGTTTTCCAAAATCATAGATTTTATTTAGTGCAAATAGGAAAATATAGTAAACCAGGTTTTTTTCCTACATGTGAAATAAATTTTTAAAATTATTTTTAGAGCATGTGAGGGTAGGGGGCATGGAGGGACAGAGGGGGAGAAAGAATCTAGGCTCCGTGCCCAGCCTGGAGCCCCATGTTGGGCTTGAGCTCACAATCCTAAAATGATGACCTGAGTTGAAAATAAGTTAGCCACTTAACTGAGCCACGTAGGTCCCCTATAAACCAGGTTTTTTTTTTTTAAATTATTTATTCATGAGAGGTAGAGAGGCAGAGACACAGGCAGCGGGAGAAGCAGGCTCCATGCAGGGAGCCCAATGTGGGACTCGATCCCAGGACTCCAGGATCATGCCCTGGGCCAAAGGCAGGTGCTCAACTACTGAGCCACCCAGGGATCCCCAGTTTTTTTAAGAGTTATACTAACATGTGGTTTTCTTTTTAGGCTTCCCTTACATATGCTGAAGCTCAGATGAGAATTGATTCTGCAGCCATGAATGATGATATTACCACTAGTCTCCGTGGACTAAATAAGCTAGCTAAAATTTTGAAAAAAAGAAGAATCGAAAAAGGGTATATTTCAAAACTATTTATTAAGAAGTGTGTTAATTTATTTATCCTAGTAAGATAATCTGTGAACTCTTTAAAGTGTTTTATCATGGACAGACTGTTTAATGAGCTGAATAGAAACTCAGAGACATTCTTTTTCTTCTAGCTACCTTTTATATTTGCAACTTAATTCTGGACTGATGTTTGTTCAGGAGCTCTGTCTTTGTAATTTATTATGCTAAAGAATTAAAGATCTTGGAGAAATTCTAGGGAGGCAAGAGCTCCTTAAGACTTTTCCATGGATTATTTCTAGTTTTAGTTAGAAATGAGTTTCTATATTGAACACTGGTTTTCAGATACTTAAATAAATGTAGATGAACTACTTGTACTTTAGAGTTTGAAGTGATTTTACAGATTGTTTAATCAACATTACATGATTATAACATTTATTTATTTATTTATTTATTTATTTATTTATTTATTTATTTATAACTTTTAAATGATTAAGAGTTATATAGAAGCAGTCTTCCCAAAGATCTAATAACTAGTGGCAGATACTTGTCATCTAGGTATTCTATCATGGGATTTGCCTAACTGCAGCAGTATAAGATAAGGACTATCCAACCAAAATTGTTGAAGTAAAGTAGTTAAATTTGATTTTTAAAAGATAGCATCAGCTCTTGGAGTAAAGCAAGTATATGAGCCTTTCAGATGTTGGTCTTGGGTTCCCCTGCCCATCCAGAGGACGGTCACAGGTGGTTACTAAAAGTGCTTTATTGTTGGGAAGTACAAATTCTAGAACTGTGCTATTTCATAAGGTGTGCCTATGTAAATTAAAATTTTTAAATAGTAAAGAAAATTAAGAATTCAGTTCCTGAGACACTAGCCACATTTCAAATACTCAGTAGCCACATATGGCTAGTGATTACCATATTAGTGTAGATAGAGAACATTTCCATCTCTGAAGAAAGTTATATCGGACACTATTTTTCTAGGTAGTTATACTGAGTCATCTTTATATCTACTCAAAAGGTCAGTTTTCTGCGAATACTCAGTGGGATCCTAAATATAAAACTTGGCAGCTATGTAAGGATAACTTGGATGCATTAAACCCAAAGAAATTAAAAAGGACACAAAACACATTTTTCAGCAAGCGTTTGTTTATTGAAGGTTTATATAGTATGCAAGATATCAGAAGAAAGTTTGAAGATAATGTTTAGAAAGTTTGTTTTAAAAGCAAAATGAGTAAAATGCAAATTGAAACTATTCATTTTGGTGGTTTTAAGGAGAAATTTGCATTAGTATTTAGCTTCTCTTGATTAGTACAGGAATGATAATTTTTTAAAAGATTTTATTTAAAAAATTTTTTTGTTTATTTACTCATGAGAGACAGAGAGAAAGAGGCAGAGACATAGGCAGAGGGAGAAGCAGGCTCCCTGTGGGGAGCCCGATGTGGGACTTGATCCTGGGATCCCAGGATCATGACCTGAGCCAAAGCAGATGCTCAACCACTGAGCCACCCAGGCACCCTCAGGAAAGATAATTTTTAACTTCAAAAATAGTCTTTACTTTTAATTTTGTAACCAGTCATCTACTGGTGAAAAAGAGGTCATCGAGTCTTCTCAGTCTTAGGGGAAAATTGAGCAAACAATCAGGAAAAAAAATTGTTATTTTTTTGCTTTCTTAAAGGATATGTTCTGTTTTATATTTATTTTATGTCTGTCTTAAAGGATTAATGTTATGTCATGAACAGACATAACGTTTATCATATGAAGAAAAAGTGATGAAAATGTGATTAACAAATCTTGCTTTTGGGGCACCTGGGTGGCTCAGTTGGTTGAGCATCTTCCTTTGGCTCAGGTCTTGATCTCTAGGCCCTGGAATTGAGCCCCACATGTGGCTCCCTGCTCAGGGGAGCCTACTTCTCCCTCTCTCTATGTCTGCCGCTCTGTCTCCTTGTGTGTTCTCTTTCTCTTTCCCTCTCTCTCTGTCAAATAGATAAATAAAATCTTTAAAAAAAGCAAAAAATCTTGCTTTTAAGGTCAATGTATTGATAAACACAGACTAAATCTAGTGTAGAATCTTACTGTAAAGACTGCATGACAAGAAAGGAATTATTGGTCAAGAATATTTGTCAAGAATCTCAGTCTAGTATTCCTTTGGTAGTTCTAATAAAGTTGAAGAATTGAGGGAAGAGGTGAAGAGTTAGCTTACACAGTTTGATCTTTTGTCCCTCCACTTTTCTCCTCTTCTCCACGATTGATTAGGGTTACCCACCTTCATTTAAAATTCTTTGTCTTAAGTGGTTTGAAGCTAACCTGATGAAAATAGCATCAGGGCGTGAAGAAACATAAGACTTGCCCTGTTGGAATTTACTTTTCCCAGGAGAACCTGCCAGCTCATTAAGTGAACCATGCATATAAAGCATTTAGAATAGTCTGTAATCTGACACGTAGCACTCCGTTTCAGTAGCGTCAGTGTGTGTACGTTACAGGGTCGTGGCTTATCAGTCTCTGTGTTGGCTGAGCGAATGTGCACGTACTTTTGAACTGTGGATATTCTGATGTTACTTATCTCCCCATGGCAGCTTTCCTTTTGCCACTCTGCATCATCCTTCACCCCAGTACATTGTTTTCTGCAATAAAATATTGCCAGTTACTTCTTTACTTACAAAAGTGATTACAAATCCATGTTTATAAGTAATTGTAATACTGTTATCCTCTGAGGTACCTTTTGAATCTTGCTTAGAAAACACTGAAATAGTGGAAATCTGGAAATCTTCTAAAAAGTAAAATTTCCAGATTGTCTTTAGCAAAATTATTTTCTAGCTACTGGTTGGGTGATTGTTTTGGGGTGAAATATACATTTACATATTTTTCTAAGAGGCTTTTCTCATTTTTTCTTTTTATAGTATGTGTTAATTGTATACTTTGTCATCAACTAGAAGCTTCATTTTAGGTTTTTTCATCTACTAATTACATGTGCTAATGCTTTATAATTGCATGTGTACTTTTATTATGTCCAAATGAATATATGTAATTTTTAAATGTCCAAATGAATACATATAGTTCAAAAATTAAATATTTGTGCATACTCAAAGTAAAAAAAAAGCTCAGAAAAACTTATGAATAAAAACCCATCGTTTGGATACAGAACATACTCAAATTCTTGGAAGCACAAGGACGCATATTTTGTTGAGTTACTATTGTCCTGTCTTAAATGCACTTTGATCTGTGAGATGCAAAGCCCTCAGTGAAAATAGAACATAAAACGTAGCAGATGGTCTTAAAGGTTTTAGAAGAAAAAGTATTACTTGCTGTGATCATTTTCTATTTTAAAAGCATCACTTCTGGAATTATATCTGTTATTGGCTCACTTTACTAATTTACATCTTTAATTTTTATTTAGGGCTTTGACTCTTTCTTCTCCAGAAGTTCGATTCCACATGGACAGTGAAACTCATGATCCTATAGATTTGCAGACCAAGGAACTCAGGTATGTAAATTCTTGCTGGGCAGTAGATAGGATTTTTATTTTAAATGCAATAACTAGTATATATATTAATAAATAAAACCTATTTGTACCCCAAATACCTGTTTCTAGTAGGGTTATGATTTCTGTAGATCTTTTTGACTTAGGATATATAGAGAAAAATAAATATGATTTTGCTTTTTAGTTTTTCATACATAAAACTGAGATTAGTATTATAATAGAAGAATTTCCAATTTGATTTGTTCTGGATGTGTGGCATATTAGAACTTGACCAATAATAGTTATGGTAACCAAGAGATTGCCCTGGTTAATTTCTTAAGTTTTTAATGTAGAAGAGCATAGTGGTCATGACCTTGTGCTTTAAAGCCAGACTGCCTAGGTTTGGATCTCACTTCCACCAATAACTCAAGACAAGTTATTTGGTCTTTTTATGCATCTGTTGGTAAAATAGGACTGATAATGGTAACTACCTCACCAGATGTTCTGAAGAGTGCTCAGATGTTATTGTTGTTGCCATTGTATTGATTTGGTTGAGATTGAAGAAGCAAAGTTAAATCACTTAGGCTTCTTTTCTATGCCTTTTAAAAGGTAATTCTGAAATTATTATTATTATTTTTTATTTTTTTAAAGATTTTATTTATTCATGAGAGACACAGAGAGAGAGAGAGAGAGAGAGAGAGGCGGAGACACAGGCAGAGGGAGAAGCAGGCTCCGTGCAGGGAGCCTGATGTGGGACTTGATCCCAGGACTCCAGGATCATGCCCTGGGTCAAAGGCAGGCACTAAACCTCTGAGTCACCCAGAGATCCCCTAATTCTGAAATTAAATGCACATGTATACTCTTCTCTTAGATGACCAAGGATTAAAAATGAGACAGTATGCAAGTTTCTTAGGACCAGTGTGTGCTAAAATGAAAAAATACTTTTGGGAGAACTGTACAAAAAAAACTAATGTTAATGTGAACAGTGAGCCTAATACTAAGACGTTTTTTGAGGAAAATTTCGAATCTAACTTTGCTGAAGTAGAGTATCACCCCTTTCTTTTTACCGAGAAGAAGACAAAACACATTTCTAAGAGCTTGTCCCTGTAGTTTTAAAGGTATCATTATATAATGCCCATTCAGCCAGTGATTTGGGAGAAAGAAAGCACAATGTACACAGAATACAGATCATTAACTAACCTAAGTTTTAAGTAGACATAGACTATACAGAATGAAGAGTAACATCAAATTGGTTAAGAGTTTTGAAGTCAGTTAAGTGGGCTTGAGGCTTGTTACTACTAACTCTGACTTTGAGCAAGAGAATAATGTTACACATCCTTAGTTTTCTCATTTACAGAACAGAACGAACATATAGCTTTTTCTATATGGATACAGATGATACAACATAGCTAATGTCAGGCCCATAATAAATATCCAGAATAGGTATTGTAAATATAATTTCTTCATTTTGGTGATTTATTGGTGAATATTTTACTTTTTAAGCCCAAATTATTATGACCTAAATAGCTTTTAATTCTTATTAGTAAACTTTATTTTGGGCAGCCCAGGTGACTCAGTGGTTTAGCGCCGCCTTCAGTCCAGAGCCTGATCCTGGAGACCCAGGATCGAGTCCCATGTCAGGCTCCCTGCATAGAACCTGCTTCTCTGTGCGCCTCTCTCTCTCTCTCTTTCATGAATAAATAAAATCTTAAAAAAATAAAAATAAAAAAATAAACTTTATTTTTATGGAGTTATAGTTAAAAATCTCTTTACACTTCATAAAAGCAGGTGAAAATGCTTATGGTTTGGATTTTATATATTACTAGAGTTAGTGAAATTTCTGTTTCTTAAATGCAACTTTAAAGTCTTGCATGACATTTACTCCATGCAGTAGATGCATAGTAAGATTGTCAGCATAGCAGCTGAGAAATGAAAGAGCCCTAGGTTACAAAAAATATACATGTGCACACACATATAGAAATGTTTACATAGAAATACTTGTCATATGTAGAAGTCTCAAATTCTTTTTCCTTCTTTAATGATTTCTCTATTGGCAGAGAAACAAATTCCATGGTGGAAGAATTTATGTTACTTGCCAATATCTCTGTTGCAAAAAAAATTCATGAAGAATTCTCAGAACATGCCCTGCTTCGAAAACACCCTGCTCCTCCTCCATCAAATTATGAAATTCTTGTTAAGGCAGCTAAATCCAAGGTAAGGTCACATAGTTTGCAAAATCATCTGTATTTGAATTGTGATCTATCCTTTGTACTAAATAATCTACATTTGCATCTGCATGAAAGTTTTGTTGGTTGTTTTGATGCAAAGATATGTGAGGAGTACTTTTGATTAAGGAAAAAGATCATCTAAGATGGATGCAGTCATCTCCTTCTACATTGAAATCATTTGCTTATTTAATAAAATCTTTTGATGTCTGAACGAGCACCCTGTGCTACAGCCAGAAGTTCCAGACTAACCTATTTGCAGTATCTTGAACATGTGAAGCTCTTCGATATCTTTTTGCCTATATACATTTCTCTATATCTGTATTATTTTATGCCTCCTCTGAACTGCCTAACTTTAGAGACTTAGAAATAATTGTTTTTCCTCTTATCTTCAACTCAGTTAAGCCCTTTTTATATCATGGCCCTAAGAAAAAAGTCCGTTTATTGCATACATTAGGGGAAAAGAAAAATGTAGAAAGGGTACCATATCCTACACCTCATTTTGGCATAATTACCCTTACCTGCGTGGTGACTATGGCTTATATTGGTTTTCTTTGGATCTCTTGTTTAGTTTGTTTAGTTCCCATCTCTCCTGTCTAGAAAAGAGCTGGAAGTAGTGTTTGGTCTCAGGGTATTATTCCAATAGAATGGTGTTGGTTTCTGGTTTTTCAGATTTTTTTATCTTTATGGTGGGTCTTCTACCCCTATCCATCAGAACAGAAACAGCTGCTCCTCTGCTCTAAGGCTGACACTGTAAATTGGGGAATTTTCTCTTATTGTCCTATATCTTCCTAAGACATGGAAGAGGAGAAAGGATTTAAGCATTTTTGCCTCAACTCCCAAAGTAGAACAAAGCTGTTGGTTTGATGTATCAGTATATTGAGCTGATGTAGTATAGTGACCATTAAGGTATTATTTAGCCTCTGGCCTTTACTTTTACTTTGAATGGAAGGAAAATATATATCTGCAGAGGAGATCCAGAAATGCTGGAAAGTATCCAGATCTGCATTGATTTTTTTTTTTTCCTACCCAAAGAATAGGCAGGCACAGATTGGACTTTGAGAAATTACACTCTTGCTTCCACCTTCCACCATTCTTTTTCCCTTTGAAACTACTTCAGAATATTGATACCTTAGTACCTTTAAATGCTTTCAGAAAATTTTAAGCTTTGATGTTGCACAAAACAATCACTGCTTTTTATAAGTTATTTTTAGTTCCAGGTTAAGGACAAAAGACAAGAATACTTATTATATGGTCAAAAACACCATATTCAGTTCAGTTTATTGTATTTTGAACACATGATGATACTGATTTTAGAATGTTTAATATGATGCTGTTTCCCTTTTCTTTGCTTTCAGAATTTGGAAATTAAAACTGATACAGCCAAATCCTTGGCTGACTCTTTGGACCGGGCGGATTCCCCGACTTTCCCATATCTCAACACTCTCTTAAGGATATTAGCCACTCGCTGTATGATGCAGGCTGTGTACTTCTGCTCTGGAATGGATAATGATTTTCATCATTATGGCTTAGCATCTCCAATATACACACATTTTACTTCACCCATTAGAAGGTATTTTTTCCTGGGGCACCTGGGTGGCTCATTCAATTAAGTGTCTGCTTTCGGCCAGGAATCATGATCCCAGGGTCCTGAGATCAAGCCCCAAGCTTCCTGCTCCTTGGGGAACCTGCTTCTTCCTCTCCCTCTGCCTGCCACTCCCCCTACTTGTTCTCTGTCCCTGTCAAATAAATAAAATCTTTAAAAAAAAAAGTATTTTTTCCTTATAAAATTATAGGAGGTAGAAAATAGTTCATTTTGAACTGTAAAAAGATATTTTAATGCTAATGTAGCATGATTATTTCTCCTGCACACATCTAGATATGCAGACATCATCGTCCATCGGTTGTTGGCTGTGGCTATTGGCGCTGACTGTACTTATCCAGAGTTGACAGACAAACACAAGCTTGCAGATTTATGTAAAAATCTCAATTTCCGGCACAAAATGGCTCAGTATGCCCAACGTGCATCAGTGGCTTTTCATACTCAGGTATTTGCCTTCTGTCACTAATGTCAGGGGAGATGAAGTTTTGTTCACTTTCAATTTAATTTCAGAATACTTTTTGTTAATTTCAAAAATATTTTAAGACAACCCTTAATAAGGCTATGTGTTATCTTACAGTTGTTTTTCAAAAGCAAAGGAATAGTAAGTGAAGAAGCCTATATTCTGTTTGTAAGAAAGAATGCTATTGTGGTGTTAATTCCAAAGTATGGTTTAGAAGGTACAGTCTTTTTTGAAGAAAAGGACAAACCAAAGCCAAAGCTTATTTATGATGATGAGGTATAGTATTTCTGATGTTTTTATTTTGGGGTCTTTTGAGGGAGTACTTATTCTTTGATGGTACCAATAAAGGACAGAATTATTTTTTTTTATCCTACAGAGTTTAATTGTACCAACTAATAAGCTGATTCTATTCATAATTTCTCACTTCAGTATATTTTCCCACATTCTCATGTTGTCCTTGATTTGTTTCATACCATGTAGTTTCCTCCCCTCAGGAAAACCTGAATTATGCTTTGCACTCGGTGGACAAGTGCATCAGAGTAAAAGAATAAATGGCTGCTTATTGCTCAGACAGGAATTTTTTAAACCTGTTTCCAGTGTTTGACATGCTCTCTACTGCCCTAACTCTAATAGAACTGTAACACAGCAAACTTTGCCCACAGAACCTTTTTCTCTGGTAGACCAGCAATCTGGTCATTAGTGGGGTGAGGATCCAGAGATTAATGAATATATATATATTGGGACCATCTTACTGAGAGGTGGGGAGTATGCACATAAGTGGGTTATATATATGTAAAGCTATTAGGCTAATGGTTTTGGTTATAGTGAACACCTCGGTGCTTATTAAATATGGAAGTAATTTTTTAAATTTAACGTGAAAGATAAAGTAAAATATGTTTTATTTAGGTACCTTCCCTTAAAATAGAGGATACAGTGTTCCATATATTTGATAAAGTTAAAGTGAAAATCATGCTAGACTCATCCAATCTCCAGCATCAGAAAATCCGAATGTCCCTGGTAGAACCACAGGTAAGACCAAACTTCACTGTCCATGTTGTGATGGTAGAAAAGGTACATATTGTGTGAAAGAGAGGGATGTGGTTCTAAGTTATTTCTGTTCAAGAATAGGGGTCTTATAAGTAGTGTGTGAGCCAGATATTTGCATGACAAATGCTATTTTCTCACTGATTTCCCTAGGCTATGGGATCCCAGACAATTGGGATTCTTTGGAAAAGGTCCTCAGTACCATAGGCAGAGAGCTGTCTGAGATCTCCTGCCTGGTCCCTTTTCACTTTTATCAGTTTTGAAATCTGCAGTTTTAAAGATTAAGTATGTTTCACCCTAAAATATTAGTTCTTTTAAGATTTTATTTATTTATTCATGAGAGACACAGAGAGAGACAGGCTCTGGCAGAGGCAGAAGTAGGCTCCTTGAGGCAGCCTGGTGTGGGACTTGATTCTGGGACTCCAGGACCCTGGGATCATGCCCTGAGCTGAAGGCAGATGCTCAACCGCTGAGCCATCCAGGTGTTCCAAGATACTAGTTCTTTGTTCGCCCCAGCACACCTGAGGCCTCTGATGCTATCAGTGGCTCAGCTAGGACAAACTGGACATGTTCTAGCTAAACCACACTGTCTCAGGACATGCTTCTCACACATTGAGATTGTGCCTGTCTTCATTTTTGAACCACTATTTGTGAAGTATGTATACTTTGTGTGGAAGACCCTTTACTAATCTTAATCTCTTTCCCCTCTCTATCCTCACATCCTTTTAAATTTGAAAATGTCAGTGGGGAAGGGGAAGATGAGATTGATTCCTTATTTTATGCTTTTACTCACCTTATTTTTCTGTTTGCATTACTTTAGATTCCAGGAATAAGCATTCTGGCTGATACTCCAAACATGGACAGTGATGAACCAGAGAGAAAGAAAAAGAAACATGAGAAATAGCTATAGTCAACAAAAAAACTTCAAAGACTGGTTTCCGTAAAACAAAACGAAAACAGAAACAAAAAAAAACCTGAGAGAACATTTTTAAACCTAAGAAGTATGTGATACAGTTTGTTACTTTTAAATACATTTCAATGGTTTTAAAAATTTGCATTTTTTTTATTGAACTGTTTGTTGACCATGTCTGTCCATGTACTTCATTTTGGGATTGAACAGAACTATTTATGCATAAAAATTCAATTGAATATCCATCACTTAAATAGTGACAAGATAGCAACCTCAGGGATCTGTAAAGATCATTTAGATGGAGCATTCATCTGCTCACTAAAGGACAGATTAACTTTATATAAGTAATTTGATTACTTGATATTAATAGAAAAAACCTATCATTTTCCTATGGAGGAAAGTAGAACATTTTTAGAAGTCAGAATCTGTTTAGAACCTGTTTCTAAATCATGAAAGCTATCCAGGTTTGGTATGGCAGTTTTTAGATTTCAAGACAATGACGTCAAGATTTGTCAAGGAATTCAGTCCTTTGCCATCTTTATCTAATTTATGTGAATTTCCTATAAACTTTTACCATTAGAAGTTTCCTGCATTCTTATTAGTGGTCCTTGAACAGCTGTGAGTGTCTGGGAATTGAATGTTATAGGAAGGCAAGTAGGATATTTTGATCGACTGGAAAAAGTTTTTAATATCAGGTAGTAAGTATGATCATCATCATCCTTGACCTTTAGCTCAGACCTCCCCCCAAATAAGGCATTAGGGGCTCAGATAGCAAATAGAAATGGCACTTTAAACGTCTGCATCATGTTATTTATAAAAAGCAGGTTCATGAGTGACTTTTAAACTATATATGTATCAGGTTCTGTGGGAACGGGGATTGTCTAATGACCTATTAAAAGGAACAGAATGAAGTAAAGATTACAATTTGGTGTGCCTTATTCAACCACAAAGATTAGTAATGTTTAAGTATTTTTTAAGAATATTTTGGTTCTTAATTTTATTTTACTTTGCTTATTCAATTTGTAAAGTACTTACAATGTACCAGGCTTATCACCAAGTCAAGTAAACTATTTCTGCCTTAAAGGAGCTTGCAGTAGACTGAGAAAGGACCAGCAAATACGTCAGCAGGTATAACTAAGTGGGAATAACTACCACATGTACATTTAGGCTGTCAATTATTATTGTTCCAGTTTCCTACTGCTGAGGGAATCATCCATACATTGAGGCAGAACTTGTTTCAGTTGAACGAAGGTAACTGTGAGTGGTCTTGAGTCCAAGTAATGGGCTAACATCCAAGAGCAGGTGTCAGTGAGCCTTTTCTCTAAAGGACCAGCCATGTTAGACTCTGCTAGCCAGTCTTGGCTACAACCATAGTACTCAACTCTTAGTGTGAAAGCAGCCATAAGACAATACATAAACAAGCATGGCTATGTTCCAACAAAACCTTAAATTTAAATTTTGTAACTCTCGTGTCACAAAACCCATTTGATTTCCACCTCCCTACCATTTAAAAGTCCTTTGCTGACAGCCCATGGTTTACTTGCAGCAGAAGGAAAGGGAGGCTTCTTGGTTAAGGCAATAGCTAACCTGTCTTTCCAAGTTTCTTTTCTTGGGTCTCAGTCTAAAGCATTAGTCCTTATTGGGTAGTTCAAGTGACCAGAAGAATCCTTATCTTTACTCTAAAACCTCATCCTAAGTAATCTAAAATGCTTCTAATGTCAGTTTCTACGCTAAGCAGTATACATAGAATATTACATTTAAAAAGCCCTGTTGGGTAAGACTATATCCCCTGCACCTCCCCACCATTTAATAGATGAGAGGACTGATTAAGGTTTTCTGGCCCAGATCAAGAAGTAAGTGACAGGAGAATTTGAATCCAAAGTATAATTACTACGTCCTTGTTTCTTGTACTATTAAAAAAAACATAGCCAGGGAGGCTCCTACCTTTACAGCACAGCAGTTGCTATTTAAGTTTATATTAATTGTAAGCCTGTGTGATTAAGGACTCAACTTCATAATGGAGTATCTTTAGCAGTGGACCTAGTGACTAACAGCTGGGGGAGAGGAGGAGTTAAGTACACAGGAAGAAATGGTCTTTATAGGTTAGCAAGTTACAACGTGTAAAACAGAAAAATGACACAATGGTAGTATTTATTATTTCCTAGGGCTGCATATGAATTATTACTCCCTTTTGAAGATGATTTTTAAAAGGTGGTTTATAAATACGAATATACCTTCTCTGGAGGTAAAGAATATTTCTGAAAAATTTCTGTATTACTTTTACTCCCAGCAGGAACATAAATTTTGAAAAAACTAGTTTTGTGTCTGCCCAACCATAATTTAATAGGCCTAAAGCCCTACAGACACTCCACCATTGCCCAGTCCCCACTGTTTTTCTTGGTTCTCCCAGGTTATTTCTCTCCCCAGCCAAATTTTAGCTGGAAAGGATGTTCCCACCCTAGGGGTAGAGATTTATATCCTGGGCATCCTATACTTACCCCACCAATAATATGTGATGTTAAGATGCTGTTAGTACTAATTTTCTAGTAGGTACATTTATTTTTTTAAATTTTATTTAAATTCAGTATGTGTATATATATATATATATCTCACTGGTTTCAGAGGTAGAAGTCAACTCATCAGTCTTATATAATACCCAGCCCTCCTTAATGCCCATCACCCAGTTACCCCATTTCCACAGACCTCTCCCCTCCAGTGATCCTCAATTTGTTTCCCATGATTAAGGGTCTCTTATGGTTTGTCTCCCCCTCTGATTTCATATTATTTCTCCCTCTCTCCCCCTATGATCCTGTTTTGTTTCTTAAATTCCACATTATGAAGTGGGCTTAGCATTTACATTTTTAAAAGTAGTGAACAGTAATGATTGGAACCAAGAATTTCTACACAGAAATAAACAAATCAAGAATGAAAAATTCTGGAAACCTGCTTAAATCTCCTTCCTACCTCTTTTTTTTTTTTTTTTTTTTTTTAATTTTTATTTATTTATGATAGTCACACAGAGAGAGAGAGAGAGGCAGAGACACAGGCAGAGGGAGAAGCAGGCTCCATGCACCGAGAGCCCGATGTGGGATTCGATCCTGGGTCTCCAGGATCGCGCCCTGGGCCAAAGGCAGGCGCCAAACCGCTGCGCCACCCAGGGATCCCTCCTTCCTACCTCTTTAAGTTTTATAGCGAATTCAGATTGATTTTTCACAAAGGTTATATATGTAAATTCATCTGTATATTCATGTATCTTTACATAAAATAGTATGCTTAATATTCACATGTTCTTAAGACTACTGCTAAATTCAGTGCTGTTGGTAAGGTTTACTAATAAGCAGGTCACTGACCCTCTGGGACAGGAGCAAAGTCCTTGCTCTCAAACTTTTTATTGTTAAACACATCAATCAAGGTAAGTACAAAAATATTTATTAATGAAAAATACAGTTGTACTTCAATGAGTTGAAAGTTCCAGGAGCTTTTCTGTTGTTCCCATGTCATTAAATTAAGCCCTTGATTTTTCACATTAAGGGGGGAAAGAAAGCTAATAAGCATGTTGGTTGAAGCAACTTTCTCCCAATCACGATCATATTATTGATCCTGTGTGTAAAAAATATGTGAGGAGCCACTGAGCGATGGTCTTTGGTTCGGAGAGGTATGGGCTTCTGCCTTGAGGATTGGCTGTTTTCATTCAACACCTCTGTGTTACATGTTCTTCCTGTGGGGGGAAAAATATTTGCTGCTTGAACAGGACCATTCAAGGGTACAACTACTATGTTTTAAACCTGAATGCAAATTTCCTTATGAATTCTAATAGGACAGTGAAAATAGGGCTTTCTGTGATCAATATTCTGACCAAAAAGTCCTTTTCCTGGACCCTAATGCTTGCTTGCTTTGAAATGAACAGCTGTAATTCCCCGGCAAAATGGAGGAGAGGGAAATTAAGGTGGCCTCCATATTCTGTCTTAAAATTCACTTGGAGAGAGCTATGTTCATTTGCACACTTGCTGGTATTTATTGTGTTTATGAATAAATGGCATATCAAAATCAAAGATTCTCCTGATTAGTTTCTAAAATTATGATGGGTTTTCAATATGCATACATAGTTATAATCATTCTATCTAAAAGGTTCAATAAATGCCCTAATCAAAAGTACGCTCAGTTAGTAAGGTCTATGTTATTCATAGTCTTGAAGGCTTATGGATTTTAAGAAAAGAGCCCTTACACCTTTGAGAGTTGTTATTTGGATGTGTAGTCTCTCACTTGTACCATTTTCCTAATCAAAACTCTTCTTTATGTTTAACTTTGAAACAATGTTAGAGGCAAAAAAATGTCTTCCCTCTCTATTCCCTGTTTTAAGGAAAGGAGTTCAGTTACCAATTCCAAAGTAGGACTGGCTCTCCCTCTCCAACCTCTTCTCATAACCTCTCCCATAGCTAGAGTTACGTAGGAAAATGAAGTGTTTTGATTTAAAAACTACCTTCTGCTGTTAGATGAACTGAAAACAGGCATAAACATGGTAACAAAATTTTAAGCAAAATGGGTGGAAAAATACTAAATGTCACATCTATATAATTTTTAAGATTTTAGTAATCTTTACACCCAAGGTGGGGCTCAAACTCACAACCCCAAGATGAAAAGTCACAGGCTCCACCAACTGAGCCAGCTAGGTGCCCCTGAAAAAATTCATGTTTAGTAAATACTTATAACCTAACTTATAACCATATCATGTCGTCTCCTTGTTTTTTCCATACCTTTGTATTAAAAACTTGAGATTTACTCTCAACCTCTAAGGTTTGTGCATCACTATCTGCTCCAACTGTATCCATAATATTGCTTCCACAATTCTGTGTATTATAGCCACTATCCATCTGATGGGAAAAAGGAAAAGAGAAAAACAAGGATATAACACTGCATACTAGATTAATTCACTTATCCATAAAATTTGAGGAACTTGTATGTTTAAATAAGTTAGAAATATTTATATAAAATATATTTCTAAAATATAAGATACAATTTATATAATTATAAATATAAAATACTTAAGTGAATCACTATATACTACCATTCACAGGTGAACAATACATGTATTATTTAATACCACACTGAATGAAATTTAAAATATAGAAACATAAAAGGTAGTTAGTTCTACATAGAACTGGTTGTTCTTCAAAGTTGTCACTGTACTGCAGCATTCCCTTTGGTAAAATACATCTTGTAGTTTCCTTAGAATCTGAGAACAAGCCACTATGACCTTGCTTTCCTGTTTGTGATCACACCCAGAAGATAAAAGTGAGGATTACAATCAACTTCACCTTCCAGTTCGAGCTTTACCAAGCTTGTCTCCAAATACCTTGGTTTTATCTCTAAATAGGATTTACCTAAAAGGCATGCTATCTTTAAGACTATTCAAAATAATTCACATTTTTTAAAAGGCCAGTTACATTATACACCATTATTGAAATTCAAATCTTAGCTTCATAATAATACTACATATACATAATGGCTCTAGATGTTAGTTCAAATTTTCATTTTAATGAATTGTAGCATTCTCGATGTACTGTTGCAGCCCCAAGTTGAAAAAGGGATTCTAGAAACTTCAGTTTTTGTACATACATGATAAATATTTATTGAATGCCTAAAAAAGTCCCACGGCCTATATGGCACTCTACATAGTACCATTCCTACTTTCTCCTTAAAATAACCCTATAAACCTCACAGATGAAGAAGCTAAGAAAGGTCAACTTTCACAGCATCAGAATGAGGCAATGAAGAGCTGAGTCTCCCAAGCCCCTGTCCACTACACACACTGCATCAATCTTACAGTGCTGAGCACCAAATAACACCAAACCCCATGAGGGGTTCACCCTGTACTTTGAAACTCTTTCTGCAAATTAGAATCAGAGGGAAGGAAAAGACTGTACACTTTTGTCTCCATCACAAAGTGCATTCTAGAAAACAAACAAAAAAACACAACAAAGTGCATTCTACCATAATCTTAAGAAAAACATTTCTAGTTTTCAAGGATGAATGCCTATGTATTCAACTACTGGGAGTCATGTTCTATTTGAACAAAACCCTGTGACACATAAAAAAGAATCTTCCTTTATATTCCAGAGGGAAACACCTGGCTCTACTACCATTTGACAGCTATTTGATCAAAACTGTTAATTATCCTATTGCTTCCAGAGAATCTGCCAATTACTCTTCCTTTTATCACCAGTGCCAAACAACTGGTTTATACAACTCAATAGTAATGCATAACTGAGTATTTCAAGAGAAGAGTTAATACATAAAGAGTAAGACAGACACAGGAAGAGAAGATTGTTTTCCCTAGGAAGAGAAGAATCAATTGGCAGACCCTTAAGATGGCAGCTGACTGCACTGGCTCTCATCTAGACCACTACTAATGGTGATGCCCACCATGGACCAACCAGACAATATACATCATCTCCTAACTCCCCACAGGCATCAAAGCAGGCATCAGCAAAACCAAAACCAAAACCAACCCCCCCCTCCCCCCCACAAAACAACAAAACCAAAACCAGGCATCAGCAACATCTTATAGCTAAGAAGAATAAGGTGCTTAAAAAAAAAAAAAGTCCTACCCTACTCACTGTGAAGTGGACCTTGCCTTAAGATCCACAGCCTATAAATGACAGAACTAATTCAAATTCAGTTCTGAATGCAATGTAGACTTCCAGTTGGACTATGCTGCCTATAAATGATGTTTCTACTGCCAATCAGCCTACACACCATTCCTATACTTTTTTCCCACATAAACCAGATGTGGTATTTCAGAAACATTCCAGATTCAGGTTCGCAACTGGCAAGCAGAGTGGCTTACAGTGCTTTCCCTGCAATTAGGCCTCGGCACTTTCGCCCTTCCCTCACTGCTTTCATCTTCCTTATACTCTGCCCCTTTTGCTTGCTACCTGTCACAGAAGACTTTGTCGCCCATTACCTAAGGGAGTGTCTAGGCACTTTAAGTATACTCACATGAACTCAACTCACGATTCAACTATTATTCTACAATCTTTTTATTGTCCCCATTTTAAATAAGAGGGAACAAGCTCAAAGCTCTCCCTTCCTGAAATTGATAAAACTAACTGAGCTAGGAAATAAACTGAAACCCACCATTTTGCTTTCCCAAATCCAAGCTCCTTAAAGCTATGCTAGCCCCCAGCTACAAATATATGCACCCACGTCCATCCTAGCCCCAACTCCCTGGCCCCCTACGAAAGTGGAAGGGTTACCTGTAGCTAATCCTCCTACCAGAGCTCTAGATTCTATCCCATCTCCGTTCCTTCATGTATAAAACTCATCACTATTTTACAGATTATATTCATTACACCAAGAGGATTAGATTCTAAGTGTAAAACACTTGCCCTGGGTTCTGGTGCTTGAAAAGGATATATAATCAATACCTATTAATAATTGTCCTGCCCAATTTCTAGTTTTCTTTGTTCTTTTTATTCTTCTTCCTCTCCATTTAAATATGCTAGTTTCTCCCATCTAAAGTAAAAACAAAGTTAAAAAGGAAACTTTGAAAAGATCTTAAACTTTAATATTCTTTTCTAGCTGCAATAACCCTTCTGTTCACAATTAAAGTTCTTCAAAGAGTTATCTGCACAGTTTTTTCCACTACTTCACCTCCTTTACCTTCCTTTCATTCACTTTTCACCACTCCACCTGAGCCTGTTCACTCACCAAATTACTTCCATTTTTAATTCAATAGCCACTTTTCAAGCCCTTTGTCCCTTGCTCTTATTTTCACAGTACTAACCATTCTTTCTTTAAGATGTTCCATGACACTATGCTTTCCTCACCTCCCTCTCTCCTCTCTGGCTGGTCCTTCTCAGTTTCCTTTGGGGGCTCTGCTTCCTTTACCAAACCCTCAAAGTTTCATCAGGATTCCAAACATTGATTGGCTCACTGTTCTCACTTTATACAGTCCTGGTTGAACTTACATATACATTCACTCTGTTTTCATTTCACAAATATTTAACAAGTAGCTATTACATGCTCTGGGATAAACCAAAACATACATGATTGCTCGATAAACAGTCTGGAAAGAATGCAAAGTGTACGTGGAATTATGAAAGGATATAATGAGATCTGGCTTGGCTAGTGTGATCAGGGAGGGCTCCTTTGAGGATATGATCATTAAGCTGTGAGCTAAAAAACTAATAGTTAACTAGGTAAAGTGGGAGAGAGAGGAATTCTAAGTAGTATGTGGAAAGGCTCTTTTGACAAGAAGGAACATGGTTACTTAAAACTGGAAAGCTAATGTGACTGAAACAAAGAGAATGAAGGGAAACAAAACAAAGCTGATGAATATAAGGCAAAGGCCAGACCACTGGATACTTTGCCAGCCATGCTACAAATTTTTAAATTAATACCAAAAGCAAAAACAAAACAACCCTCTCAAGCCCCTCAAAACCTTATAAAGATGTGCAAACAAAAAATAATAGAAGGGTTATTGTGTAACGCTGGGAAACTTCCAAAAATTAGAACAAAAAATAAAAAATATCTTGGAAAGATTTTTAAAAATTGGAGAATTAAAAGGAAATTCCAGAAAGAAATGTAAGATAGGAAAAATCTATTATTCAAAAAAAGATCCAAGAATGAAGGACATGAGTTTACAAATTGTAAGGCTCTGCTGAGTGTCCAGTACTATGGATGAAAAGATACCCACACCAAAGAATCACTGAAATTTCTTAACACTGAAAACAAAAGACAAAGAATGTCCAGGTGTAGGTAAAAGAGAGATCAAGTATTAAAATGGTTTTAGATCTCTCACCAGCAAGAATGGAATAAAATCAATGAAACAATGCCTTCAAAGTCTGAAGGACAATTATTTCCAAAATCTCATGTGAGAGAATGAAGGATACATCAGACCTACAGTACCTACAAAATGAACTTTCACAAAGCCACCAGGAAATATGTTCTGATAAAGTGAGAGGTAAACCAGGAAAGAGAAGAATGGAATGTAGAAAACATACGAGAGGTGAAGGGAGACAGAAGACAGGAGAGGTGAAGGGAATCCCCAGTCTGATGAAGGGATATTCTAGGTTGCCAGCATGTACCACACAGGAAGCCAACCAGTCTACAATAAAGCAAGCAAAAGGGCCCTGGGAAAATATGGCTGTCTACAAATGTTTAGAAGCTACCTTTGTGGTAGGAAAATAAGAATGTCTGAAGACATTTTTAAACAATAAAATGCTCTGAAAAAGTTAAACATTATGATACGGCCCGAAGGGTCAAACTAAGACTGACTGGTAGATCTCACAGACAGAACCATATTTTAGCTCAATATAAGGAAGAGGCTTGTAATGATAAGAGAAGCCCTAAAATGGACTAGAATATCCCTGCAGGCACTCAAGTATAGAGTGGATGACAATTTAGTAGTGTTACAGGTTTCCAATGGGATGATTAAAGTTTATTTCAGTGAAAGCATTTTGATTCTTCTTATAAATGCTCTGGGGAAAAAAAAAGAGGCAGTGAGGAAAAGGGAGAGAAAAGAAGTTAACAATACCTTGAAGGCTAAACTAACCTGTAAGTGCTTTTTCACTTAGGAATCAAATTTAGAAGCTAACACATATAAAAATGATTCTAGTGAATTTTTTCTGAGCAATGATCCTGAGAAGTCAGGAAAGACAACAGAGACATAAAAATATGAGCAGATGATTATATTTATTTGGGGTCATTTAGAATCCCTCTGAGTTTTAAATTTTAGCATTCCAAAACTGACAGCACTAAAACATTATACGGTGGTGGGAGAATAAAATGAATGACTACATACAGTGTTGGAAAAGCCCCTGGCATATTGAAACACTGTGTACATGTTAGTTATCACTGAGTCACTACAAACTCTGATTAAAGAATGTGAACTCTAAAGCCATACTGCCAGAATTCAAATCGTGGCACCACTACTCGCTACCAATAGAGGTAATTTATTTACTTAACCTCTCTGATCCTCAGTTACCCCATCAGGTGAACTGTTATCTCCATGTTCCAATCTCACAAGAGTCAATAAATTAACACATGTAAAGTACTCAGAATAATGCCTGGAAAACGGTAAGAACTACTTAAGTGTTATTAGATGTTACTATGAAATGGCAGGTAAGAATTGCCTTCCTATTTTAAAGTTGTTTCAAAATTCTCAGCCCCAACTATAGCAAGTAATGGAACAAATACCCTTCTAAAAGTAAATGCTGGCTCTAAAGTTTGTCAAATGGATCATGTTTCTCCGCTGTCAGATACTGCAAAATTGGAAATGTGTGGTTACATGAAAAATGTTGCTTATAAATCATTTTTTAAAAGTACAAAAAAGCATATACATAAAACTGCTCTAAACTCTATGTTTTTTTCCTCCCCAAATCATATAAAGGAAAAACAAAAACTACTGAAATTTTAAAAGACAAATACTATACCAGGAACTGAATTTCTTTGGTGCTCGGTCCACATGTGAGAGATGAATCCTTAGAAGTAGCCTGACCCTAGCATTCTATAAAAACAGAGCAGCTTGATTTCTTGTCTTCTCTCATCTTTCCTTACTCCTTATTTGAAGTATCACTTAATGTAAATATTATATATGCACCACCAGTCCCAATTAAAAGAAATTCTAATCCTCTTAGTATCACCATGTATGAATGTTTTTTAAAAATGTTATATAAATTATATGATACTACAGTTCTCACATTTAACCCATTTTCTTTCTTAGTATAATCTCAAAAAAAGAATAAGAGAGAAAAGGACTCTAGAATATTAAAATAGCTTACCTGAATGTTACTGCTTTCACAAGGAATGACACTGCTTTCTGCAAGAGGTGACATGCATATATGAGAGTTTTCAATACTGAAGGCAATCCCACTCACAAAATCAGTCATGGGCAAACTCCCATTATCAACCGGCTCCTTAATCCAAGTGTTCTCCTCTGCTATTTCTATAGGATCAACCATATCCACAGTGTTGTTCTCCTTCTCACTTTCAACATCCTGCAACAGTGCTAATTCTTTCTCAGAAGTGCTGGACTGATTCTGTGTAATCGACATGGCAGTCACTACTAAATGTGTGCCATGTGGAGAAGCGTCACTATTCAACTGCTGCAGGTGTAGTCCACCAGTGTCCATGGCTGGTGACGAGGCATCTGTAGGAGGAAGATTCGCCTGATCTTCTTCATCTTCACTGTGAGCCTCGAGAGCAAAAGGTATCCGAATCAGTGAGGTCCGGTACGGAGTACCACCCGTACACATCTCAAGTCTCATAGGAGACCAGTTCTTAATTGGTGAGCAGCCATCTATATAAGGACTTCTGATACATGGATTAGTAATTCCATTAGAATTTGTTGTTCCAGACGAATTATCAGGAGAATGAAAAGTAAACTTCCTTTGTTCTAAAAGAAAGGGAAAAACTGCATCATAAAAACATGCAAATGGAAAAGACATTACAAAATGGTAATCATGCTTTAATGCCAGAAAAATTGGATTTCTAGAACATTCTATTTATTGAAGTGAAATTTTGGTGTTAAAAACAAAGCACAAATGAATTTGTCTCAATAAGTAGGGTATAAGAGTCTTCAAAAAGAAGTCCTCTGGCACTTTCTTTTATTTAAACAAAATAATCTAATCCCTGAGAATTATTTCCTCGTAAACATACTGCTACTATTAGTATTCATATACAAAGAAGATATTGAACAAATCAGCCCAGAGCTACAAATTAATAGCTGTAGCTGATAAATGAAGGTGGTAAAAACACTGCAAAATACTATAAGCAATGTTAAAAAGCAAGCATAAAATTGTAAAATGATATTTGCAATAATGAAGAGCTTAACAATGATAAAATGATAAAAGTGCTTTAAAATGTAATATTTTTATAACTTCACTGGCTTAATAAAAACAAAAGTTTAAAAAAATGGGCAAAAGGCCATAAACAATCCCCCCAAAGGCAAATAAATATATGAAGTGGTCAGCCACACAAATAATAAAGAATATGGAGGACAAAGCAATAAGCATTTGTTTAACAAAAAGTTAAGTACGAACTAAGAATCCCTCCCCAAAGTAAAGGGCCAATAAATATTCAGGAAGAGTTCAACACCATCACAATCAAAGATACAAAAATTAAAGCAGTAAGAGACACATTTCTGTAACATAAGTTAAGAAACAGTAATATCAGTGTTTCTAAATGGGAGAAAGTTTTTTTACATACTATTGATGAAAATTCAATTGGTACAACTTTTTATGAAGAAAATTTGACAAAATTCATCAAGCTCCTTAAAAACAATCAGGGCAAAAAAAAACACAAAAAACAAAAAACAGGGCAGCCCGGGTGGCTCAACGGTTTAACGCCTGCCTTCGGCCCAGGGCCTGATCCTAGAGCCCCAGGATTGAATCCCACATCGGGCTCCCTGCATGAAGCCTGCTTCTCCCTCTGCCTGCGTCTCTGCCTCTCTCTCTCTCTGTCTCTCATGAATAAATAAGTAAAAAAAAAAAAAAAAAAAAAAAAACAATTACCCCTTTTGACCAAATAATTCCACCTCTGAGAATTTAACCTGAAGATATAAATACATACAACACAATGTTTACACAAAAATAGTTTTTTGATAAAGAAAAATTAGAAAAATCTAAATGTTCATCAGTAGTTGAAAACAAACAATACATCCATGATCAATGACTCAAAAATCATTGTTTCATACAGTAATAAATGATTTGAATGACCTACAAAAATATTCTAATACGATACTTGGTAAAAAAAAAAAGCAGACCACAGAACCATAGTGTGTGTGTGTATCTATCTCCACACAAAGAATATACACATTTATGCAAAAGTACATAAACATACATAAAGATTAACAAAAATAGCTTTGAGTTTTCCAATTTATTATGAATAGCTTTTTATTGTAATTTTTTCAAAAGGACCTATAATTTTTTTCAGAGAAATTAACTCACTACAAAGAGGTAAATTTCCCCACACCATATTTACCTTACAAGTCTTACTCAAACAAATATATCTTTACAAAATACAAATATGAGATTACCAAAGTCTGAACCTGCAGATCAGAAGGCACACAGAAACCAACTTAACTCTAAGGTTAATCTTTTTCTGATTTCCTTTATAGGAATCCTTGATATAAATACTGCTAATCAGATGATCTGTGTTTAACACTAGCATAGAACTTTGTCGAGAATCCAGGTATTGTTCCTTTTGTAAAAAGGCCAGCTTTTAAATTTAAGAAGGTTAGTAGTCAGCGCTCTATAGTTTTTTTTGTTTTTGTTTTTTAAGATTTTATTTATTTATTCATGAGAGACACAGAGAGAGAGAGACAGGCAGAGACACAGGCAGAGGGCGAAGGAGGCTCCCTGACTCACAGGGAGCCCAATGTGGGACTCGATCCTGGGAACTGAGCCAAAGGCAGACGCTCAACTGCTGAGCCACCCAGGCATCCCAGAGCTCTATAGTTAGAACAACCTAAAAAATAACTTCTTTAATAACAAATGTTGGTAAACATAAAAATTGAAATTAGGTATTTTCTTATGAAACATACCCGGGAGTGGAGTCTTTCCTATTTGAAATGCGATCGGTGAGAAAGTGGGTGAAGAAAGAGGTGAAGGGCTGGTTATACTTCCCAAGCTGTATTTTTTTGCACTGCCCTGAATAGGGCTGGAAGAAAACTGCCCCTGTGATAAAAATAAATAAAATTACATGGTTCTCTTTCTCTATTTCTTATACCATATGCTATTTATCTTCATCTTCAAAACACGTTTACAAAGTAGATCATATAAACTTTGGTCATTCACCAAAAGGTAAGGCATCTTGTGACAAAAGCAATTAAGAAGACTGTTAGAAAAATTTTGAAATAGAATTATGTTAGTCAAAGTAAAATATAAATGCAGTGTTTATACTAACCATCCTATATCATACTAGCAACTGTTAATGAACAACTTTAAATTACTCCATGAATGTCAATTCTATTGTCATATATGGAAAACCTTACATAGAGTTCAGTAAATAACTTACATTGAAATTCCTTGAGACTCAGGATTAATCTGGTCATCCCCTATACCTCTAAATACAGAAATGAAATCTGACCAAAATATTCCTGACTAATGACAAAATGTGAACTAGTCTAATTCTCACAAAAATATAAAACCCAAAGGCAACCATTCCTTGAGCACAAAATGGACATTGTGGTCCATCTACAGCAAACTATAGCACATGTTCAGTATGCTTCTTACCGAACTTGGTGTCTGCACAGCGCTCCTACACCGTACAGGAGATAAGTCTATCGAATAAAAAACCTCAAGTGAGGCTTGAGCACCACTGCAAGGACTTCTGGGAGAAGCTGGAGGTAAGGAGTCAGAAATACTTCCATTGCCATCTAAAAATAGTTTTCTTCTGAGGGATGAAGAACTCAGGTTTCCAGGAGACTGATCTGAAAATTCATCAGCTCTAAAATAATCACCTATATTTAATATTAACAGAATAAAAGGCAAGGCTTGTCATTTTGAAGAGCAATTGCGCTTCAATTACATGATTTTTTAAAAAACAGCATGTACTATATGTTTGAATTTTGTTCTTATTGAACAAATTTAATTGTTTGTTTTGCATATGTGACATTTGAAATCTGAAATTACTCCTTCTTTTTCAAGTACTTTATTATTAGTGTAGGTAAAACCAACATGATGTGCCTAAGAATAGTTTATGTCTAAAAATCATTTAGAATGTCAAACAACTCATTAGGAATGACAAACATTTTTTATCAGATAAAGGGCTAAAGCAAAATTCATTATGACAAAAAGCCAAATTAAAGAAAAAGGAGAAATTTCAAGACTGTTTCCCCACTTCTTTACAAACAGACATTGCCACCTATTTCCACTTACTTAAAGCCATCAAAACAAAACCTTCTATTTAAGTTATTAAAGGTTTAAACAAACATAATACTTACCTAATACATTTTCTAAATTAAAATCCACAGGAAGAGACAGCAATGTCTGACAAGCAGCTGGAAGCAAGCAGATAAATAAATACAAACATGGATAAATCAATGGAAGCATATTACATGCAATTTAGCATGTGCTTCCCAATCAACCATCTCCCCATGATGTTCCAGCCAAACTGAATTATTTCATTTATGCATTCTATTAAACAACATGCCACCTTTCTATAAGCAGTTTCCCACACCTTCCAGCACTGATATAAACCTGTTATCGGAAAGAGTTAACTCCTGGTTGTACTGCTGGCACTGGAATGAGAAAAGAAGCCAGTTTACAGCTGACTCCTGAACACGGATTTAAACTGCATAGGTTTACTTAAATGTGCATGTTTTCCAATAAATACAGTAGAGTACTATAAATGTAGTTTCTCTTCCTTAGGGCTTTTTTAACGTTTTCTTCTAACTTACTTCATTGTAAAATTACACTACAAATGACATACGAAATATATGTTGACTGACTATTAGTAAGGCTTCCAGTCAACAATAGGCTATTAGCAGTTGAACATTGTGGGAGCAAAAGCTATATGGATTTTTGAGTGCATAAGGGGTTCATACACATAGGCCCCATCTTATTCAAGGGTCAATTGTATTTGGGGATAGATTTCCTCATCATTCACAAAATTTCAGAAAAATGTTTTCCAAAACCAGAAATCGTCTCCCATACTTCAAATAAGAAAACAACACACACATACTAATGTTATTTCTAAAACATGATGGTATTAATCTATTCTAATTGTTTTTAAAATTAGCTCTCATATAGTTCATAATTAAACAATTTCAATTCCAGAGTAAAGTGTTATCACACAATTTAAAATCAAATGTAGCTTAATGTGGAACATTCTTCATTTCAAATTATATTCACACTCACCGTTGCTTTTCTCAGAATGGATGGTCAGCTTTCTACCAATTGGAGAGTCACTAGTTATGTTAATACCTGTAAAACATTTTAAATGTCAAATCTTACATTTTATATTCTTCATTTCCTTCAAGAGTGACCTTTCCCAGAGTAAAAAAGTAAGCAAAGTGAAAACTTTTATTCTACAACACTTTAAAAATAAAATCTGTATAGCTAATAATTTGGCATGTTTCTATTAGTTTTTTAATTCTGAAGGAGCACAAATAAAACTTGAAGGATTACCACAGCAGATGAGGTACCAAGTAATAGTTTTTGAGGAAAGTATGGTTACTCTGTATTATGTCAACTTCAAAAGATTGAAGATGTATGTTAGTCAACCTCAAAGTCCTCTGTTGCTTAATGTTTTGGCAAAATGGGTTATATAAATTGAATTAAAATGCCTGATAATTTCAACAAAATGTAAAATTTGATAAAACTATGTTGTTTCTTTTCATAACAGGAATCAAAAGTCAGGCTGCAAATATTTTTAAATCAAAAATGAATGACTACTAAGTTTCGGTAACTTGAAAGTTATGAGATGAAAAAACAAACACACAATGACAAAAATGACCAATATAAATAAAAGAAAAAGGGAAGGAGCAAAAAAAACCCCAGAAAAACAACAACAACAACAAAAAAAAACAAGAAAGCTTAAAAGAACATTACAGAAGACTGGTAACCTAACAAACCTAAATAAATAAATGAATGAATAGGTGGGTAGATGGGTAAATGAATTAAAGTCTCCTAATAAATACTGTCAGAATGCTGTCTTCTGACAGCTTTGAATTTGAATGCTGTCTTTGAATGCTGTCTTTGCTGTAAGCAGTGTGACCTATAAAGTAAATGTAGTCAAGGCACTTTGCTGCAGAAAACTCTATAATGTCCTTGGTCTTCAGGCTAGAGCCCAAACACCTCAGCGTCATAGAAAGCCCTTCAAAACCTTGTCTGTCTCTAGAACAGTTGTCCTCCAACTAAACACTATTTGAGCACCTTAAAAAAAACGAGCTTCTCCCTCATATTTAGGTATTTCTCATGCTATTCTGACTTTTCTCCCTTATTTGCTGAGTCTGGTTGATTAAGTTTCAGCTTAAATTGTCTTCCACCAGCATGCATTCCCTGACCTCCTTAGATCAGAAAAGCACCAACTACAGCATTATCATGCTTTTCAACTCTATTGTGAGTGATTCCTCAGTTGTTTCCTCCAGGAGGACTTCTTAAATAAGCTTAAGAACGCCATCAAATGAGAAAAAAAAACTGATGTATTTGATTACATCAGAGTAAGATTTCTTTGCAACCAAAGAAATCAAGAACAAAAACAGCATAAATATGACAGAATGGGAAATGGTATTTGAAATCTTTAGAACCAATATAACCTTGTTACACAAGGTGTCTTAGAAATTAACAAGAAAAAAAAAAAGACAGCAATCCAATATAAATATAACCAATATACTATAAATAAGTATTTCGCAAGAAAGGAAATTGCAAAGACCATTAGTATATGAAGAAATGAAAATTTCAAAAATCATTTAGAATGTCAAACAACTCATTAGGAATGACAAACATTTTTTTATCAGATAAAGGGCTAGTATCCAAAATCTATAAATAACTTATCAAACTCAACACTCAAAGAATAAATAATTCAGTCAAGAAGATATGGGCAAAAGACATGAACAGACATTTCTCCAAAGAAGACATGCAAATAGCCAATAGACACATGAAAAAAAATGTTCAACGTCACTTGGCATCAGGGAAATACATATTAAAATCACAGTAAGATACTACCTCACACCAGTCAGAAGTCAGAATGGCTAAAATTAACAAGTCAGGAAACAAAAGATGTTGGCAAGGAAGTGGAGAAAGCAAAACCCTCTTACACTGCTGGTGGGAATGCAAACTAGTGCAGCCACTCTGGAAAACAGTATGGGGGTTCCTCAGAAAATTAAAAATAGAACTAACCTATGATCCAGCAATTACGCTACTAGGTATTTACCCCAAAGATACAAATGTAGTGATCCGAAGTGGCACCTGCACCCCAGTGTTTATAGCAGCAATGTTCACAGCAGCCAAACTATAGAAAGAGCACAGATGTCCACTGACAGATGAATGGATAAAGATGTGTTATATATGCACAATGGAATATTTTCCAAAAGAATGAAATCTTGCTATGTACAATGGCGTGGATGGAACAAGAGGGTATTATGCTAAGTGAAATAAGTCAATCAGAGAAATAATTATCATAGGATTTCACTCAAGTGGAATTTAAGAAACAAAACAGAGGAACATAGGGGAAGGGAGGGAAAAATAAAACAAGACAAAATCAGAAAGGGAGACAATCCAGAAGAGACTCTTAATCATAGGAAACAAACAAGGGTTGGTGGAGGGGTGGAGGATGGGGACATGGGGTTAACTGGGTGATAGACATTAAGGAGGGCACATGATGTAATGAGCACTGGGTGTTATATACAACAGATGAATTACTCAACTCTACCTCTGAAACTAATAACACACTATATGTTAATAAATTAAGTGTAATTTAAATTAAATTTTAAAAAACAAAAGGCAAACATTTGAAACCTGGATAATGTCAAATGTTGGCAGGGATGTGGGGGCACAGGAATCAGTTGGTAGTTGTATAGACTGCGCATTCTGGAGAGCAGGCGGGCACTACATAGTCAAAACAGGTAAACACACAGCTCATATGCTAGGAATTCTCAGCCTGTGTATATATTTCAAAGAAATTCTCACTCAAGTCCATAAATTAAAACACATGAGGATATTCATTGAAGCACCTTGCTGCACAAGTATTAATAGTAAAAGTTAACAGTATAAGCCAATGTGAATAAACAAAACATTTTTGCCTCTGACCAACCAGTATAAAGACCACATAAAAGGTTGAGTCATCTGTTCAAAAATCCAACATGAAAGGAGTTAGGGGGAAAAAACTAGTGTCTATGAAAATGCTACCTTGGATAGAAATTTTAGCACTGGGATGGACATTAACAGGCAACTATGTAGTTTAACTCCTTTATTTTAGAAATGAAAAGCTGAGGTCTAAAGATCTCAGGATGCTTCTACAGGTTTATAGTAGCAGGGGGTCTCCAGCTCAGGTCTCTGTCCACTACTGCACCCTACCTTCAGTTTGTAATGGCTGAGAATACAGAATTCAACGTAGAACATCTAGTTGTGAATCAAGGTTCTACCACTTTTATCATCTTTGTAATCCTGAATGAGTGCTCTAACCTTTCTAAAAGTAGGTTTTCTCATCAAATGAGGCCAATAATAGTATCTACCTCAAGTGAGCTGTTGTACAGAATTACTGAAAGCACTTAGCACTGTATAGCACATGGGAAGTGCTCAATTCATTTTACCTATTATTGTGTTTTTTGATAATGAATGAAATAGTCTTTCTTACAATGAGAGCATAATTAATGTACGTTAAATAGAAGAATGGGCAATTTCACTGAAATGAGCATATATATATATATATATATACAAGTAATACTCAAACAGTGCTCATAACTCAAAGGACAGTGAGAGCAAATATAACCATTTCCTGGAGGCAGAAAAATATTTGAAAGATTACTGGTTTGTCCTTCAATTTCCTCATTAATTTTGCATATAATCATCTATATTACACTGCCCTAGGTCAAGTGTCCATATTTCTTCTATCTTTATAAGAAATCGGCAAATTAGCAAAAAAACAAAACAATTTAAGAGTTTCATTTTAAATATTAACCTTGAAAATTAGGCAGAAATCACTAACAGCTCAGTTCTTGATTTATATCAACCATTTTGGCATCAATGGATCCTCTATAACCATCATAACGGATATTCATAATGGTCATGAAGAAAAAGTTAAATTCAAGATAAAATGGCCATAAAAAGAATTCAGTATATTTTAGTCACATTTTAAACTGTAACCTCTAAGCATTTTTGCTGCTGACACACAATGTTACATTAGTTTTACATGTACAGCATAGTGATCTGACAACTCTATAAAACTCTATAGATTATGCTCTGTTCACAAGTGTAGCTACCATCTGTCACCATACAATACTATTACAGTATCACTGAATATATTCTCTATGTTTTGCCTTTTATTCTCGAGTTATTCATTCATTACTTGGAAGCTTGACCCTTAAAGGTATCCAGAAATCTAATAGCAAGCTACTTACCAAAGCAATAAGCTGACACTTCACTGTATATTGCTCTACATTCACTGAGCTTTATGATTCTATGATTTTTATAATTTTTATTCATAAGATTTTTATGCACTCACATTTACTGGAATGATATTCTGAAAGCTGTTTCCCTTCATGATCCGTCCAAGGAGAGGGTACAATGACATCTTTTGTGAAAAACTAGAAAAAATAAAGTTATACAATTAGGCATAATTTCCCCCCCCCAAATATAAATAAGTACCTATGTTATTTTCAAATAATCATCAAACGTGATAAAGACTTTAGTTACATTTAAAAATTTTAATACTTAAAAGCACAAATGACCAAAGGTAAAATAAATGTAACATATATATAAAGAGAAATGTTACTATTTCCACCACTTAAATTTAAAACTTGCAAATTAATCTAAAGGCATTAATCATAGAGAAATATTTTAAATTCCTCCCAATTGGGGGGGGGGGGCCAAGGGTGGAGATGACAAAAGGGAATATGAAGAAGGGAGAAATAAATGGAAATAAATATATACAAGTAAGCTCCTAGAATGGTATGCTGGAACTGGCTTATACTGGCTCTCAAGATCTAATTATTAAATTTTCAGGAATTTTGTGCATCAGTTGTTAAAACCAACGTTAAAACTTGTAAACTTACAATTAAATATATAAAAAATAAAGGTCACAAAAGCCCCAACTCTCTACTTGCTAATTATTTTACACTGACCAGTATCCATGCTCTTGAGATTAATCAGAATGGTGGAACTCCCACTGCACTTCTTTTACTTGGTAATGTCACATCAGTAACTTGAAACTGGTCATGGTCGGAGTATTCACATTACAGATAGCAGTAATCACTAAAAATCATACTCCTCCCTCAGAGGGCCAGCTGTCAAACATTTATCAGTATACCACTGGTCAGTATATTCAAATGGAGGTAAGAGCATTTGGATACATATTTTTCCTTTTTTCATTCCAGATATAAAGTCTAATACAGTGTTTTTTTCCCTTCCCTCTCTCTGTTTTGGAAGGAATTCAAAGCATTTTCTTTTTTTTCCCCTTACATAATCTCTACATCCAATATGGGGCTCAAATTCCTTAACTCTGAGATCAGGAGTCCTGAGCTCCACCGACTAAGCCAGCCAGCCAGGTACCTCCAAAACATTTTCTTTATATTTTGCTAAACATATGGTTAAGAACAATTTCTTTAACATGAGGAAAGATGTAAAAAAAAAAGGGGGGGGGGAGGGGAGCAGAGATTATGATATGTACAATTTCCAGAAAAAAAAATATGAAAGACCCACCCCCACCAACTAATGAAGCAATGTATTTAGTCCATTCAAAATTAAAGACCTATAGATCCAAATTAACAAGATGAAATTTTTAAAGTGATTAGAATAATACAAATTAAGAAGCTGAATAATAATCAGTATTGCAGATAGAAGAAAACAGTGGGTATGATAACATGACCAGGAGTAAAAACTGCTGTAACCTTTTGGGAGAGCCACATTGCAAAATTTACCAAAACTGAAAACACAAAGCCTCTGACTTCCTAAGTATGTTGCAATCACACAAAGATATATGCACAAGTGTGTTCACTGAAACATTATTTGTAATAGAAAAACATCAAATACAACGTAAGTATTAGTAGGGGCTCAGTTAGGTTACAATACATTAATACAAAGGAATACTATGCCATTACTAAGAATCAGTATGTGCTAAAAAAAAAACAAACAAACAAAACAAAACTAAGGAACATTATTAAGCAAAAAAAGATGCAAAACAGTATGAGAATGATGATACTATTTGTTAAAGGCCATTTGCATTATATACATAAAATTAATCTAAAAGTATAAAAGTCACATAGTTACTTTTAGGAAGTAAGATGGGAAACAAGAAGCTTTTTATTTTCACTTTATAATTTTCCTTTGAATTCTAAACTTTGTTTATACTATCTGCATATATTTATTCTCTCAAATATTTATACATTTGAAAATATTTGTTTCTGATACATTAACTTGTTTCTGATACACTGACCCTAATTTTCACTCTGATTTTATTTTCTTAAATTTTTTGCTGAATTTCCCTTTAAAATTGAGGCTTCTAAAGGGAAAGCACATTTTCTAAAATGTTGGGAAATGGGAAACAGTCTGAGAGTATTCAACTGTTGTGAAATCAAGTATAGATCAGAGTGAAAATTCTGAAGTTACTAGATAAATAAGCAGATAATATTTGGGAGGAGGAAAGCACATGCAAGAGTTTTTGAAGAAATATGCTATATCTGAAACACAAGGGGCCAATATCAACACTAGAAAAATAAGCGCGGGGGGTGGGGCACAGCATCACTTAATTTCTATACACACACCATAGCTAAAGTGTTCTGGGATTCAGAAGAGTTGAATATAGCTAAGGAATAGGGGTGGGTAGAGAGGGCTGGTAAGGGAAAAAGGAAAAACAGGTATTTTCATGACATAAAGACTTTCTGGGAAATAACTAGATAGATAACCCTGGTTTGCACTCTAGGAGGAGATCATCAAACAAATGAGCAAAAAGTGAAAAACTTGGTTTATTATTTTTATCTAAAAAAAAAAACCCTACATGTGTAATATACTTTCTTCTATGTTTTAGAAAGGTATTTTATTTCATGAAATATATTGTGTCTTGAAAACTCAAAGCATTAACAACAACAAAAGATGAAACTATTGCCAATGCCAATCTCGATTTTCAAGGTCTGAAAATATTCAACTTCCTCTATACAAACTCCAACTTGAAACAGAAGTTTGTGCTCATCAGTATCCTGAAGGCACAAGGAAGACAAACTGTTTGATAGGCCCTGAGAATGAAAAGATAAGTGAAGTACAATATTGGCCAACAGAAGAATTTAGTCAAGGGGAGAGAAGCACTAAACCAATCATTACAATATTGTAATAGCAGCACTATGACCGGCACTGGAATGGCTGAACAACACTGGTCTTATGGGAGTACAGAGGGGCACTTGACACGGCTAGGGACAGGTCAGGCTGGTAGGTTCTGGGATAGTAAAAGATTTAAAGGAAGTCATCCTAAAAGAGGTGACGTGCAGGCAGAATTGATGCTTAACTGGCTTTATGATCAGTAACAGTTTTAAGTTACCTCTTCAATGGCTTTTTGTCTTTTGTCTTCCACATCTTTATCTATTCTATACAGAGATAAAGAAGAAACATAACCATGCCATTACTTCAGCTGATTGAACATTTAAAATAATAAGCTTTCAAAGAAATAATTTCCTTCTGTTGAAAACTGGCAAATGTTAGGCTCATTAAAAAAACAACCACCTGTATCTTATTACATTTAGTAAATGACAGTATTTGGATATTTGGCATTGTGCTGTTAGGCTTACCTCCCTCCTTTCCATTCAGTTTGAATGGAATAGTATTTTCTGTTAAAGGGCTTACATTGATATCATTTTTAAATTACTATTAACAACATAAAGTAATTTGAATAAACTTTGTTCTTTAACTATCACAAGAGGCATTTCATTCCACAGAAATCTACTGTTCAAATTCTTTTTCTTCAATTATAGCAAGTTTATCATAGCCATAATTTTAGAATCAACTCTTACTCTGAAATAGAAGAAAAGAAACTATCATAGTTCTGAATTAAGGAACAAAAATATTAATTATGAAATAAAATATTGACAATATAGAATTCTGTGCAAATGAATTTTTTTATTTTGATACAATATGCAATTACAGCAACACAAGTTTATCAGCTACAAGATTTAACAAAATGTTGGGTCTCCAGCATGAGGCATAGACTTGCCAAGGACTAAGCAGCTAGCCTTAGAGGACCACTTTAATCTGTCCCAGGGAAGACTATTTGCTTTCTGTTAATAAGTTGGTAAACACTTCTTTTTACAACAATTTAAAAGAATGTCTCTCCGAGTTTTTCATATATATATTTTAGTAGCTTAACAAACCTCATATAAGAATATGTTTCACAAATTAAAATCAAGTGAATTTTTCAAGTAAAAGAATGATGAGAAAATAGACTACAGTGATAATCCACATATCTCAGCTTGAACAATAGCCATTTTGGGGGGCAAATAACTCAGTTCTCTTTATCTTATCATGCACATAAAGCAGGTCAAAATGACAGTGCATAGTAACAGCATATAATATTTAGTAAGCTCTGATTTAGTATTACCTCATTCAGAAATATTTTCTGCTGCATCAGATGGACTAAGAACCTGAAATATTTAGGGGATTGCTAGAAGCAGTGAAAATCAGTTTAGGCAAATATTTACCACCTGATCATGGAAGGTTCTAAGAAGTCATATAGGACAGAGTATCCTGACCATTATATTACAGAACACTGGCATGATGCATCTAGGTTACACGGATACCCTGAATGGATCCTGAGTAGAGGAGGGCCTTTTCAGGACTGTTCAACTTCTGTATGGACAGACTCATTTGCTTACACCCATCTGCCTTATTGTCATCATTTTTTATGAGTAGCAGAATGAAAGGGTGGGAAGCACTGAAACAGGGAACTCAGATTAGAAAGGAAGAGGCACTGGAAGCCACTGCTTGTTTCTAAGAATGAATCAATGTTTTCTTGAGACTGTACTCACCGTCCTTTGTAGAAGCCATAAACATTTATTGAATTACATTAGTAAATTATATTAAAATTACGGTCTTTCCCACTCTTTTCCTCTCTTTTGTATTACAAATCTACCTACTGAAATACACCAAGATTCTTTTTATAAATCTACCTAGAGAATACATCATTTATCAATAAGTATAGAAATGTTGTGCCACAACTTTGGTTAATTGTATTGTTGGTTCTGGATATTAGAAATAATAGTCTATACTTCTTCAGTATTCCTCAACACGCTCAATAACTACCTTTTAACTAAGATAACCTTTGTCCATGATTGAATATATCAAGAGGCAAATAATAAAGCAAATAGTTTGTGTGAAACAAACAAAAAAAATCAGTCTAATTTGATGTCACCCATTTGCTTTTAGATTCTGAAACTTTCACTTTCTCTTCAAAGATACTATTTATTTTTAAGTTAAAGTTCTTTTACGCTCTCTCTCCATTCTAGTCCCTTTTTATAACACTTCTAGATGGACATTAATTGTGAGTGAATGGTCATCAAGTTAAGAAGCAAGAGAGGAAGGGGTAGAAAATCTAGACAAATATTTGCAAAAGTATTGCAACATATATATGTTTTTCTGTGACTGAATTCTGAAGTTAAAGAGAAAACAATTATCCATTATTCTGGAAAGACAACACATGTACCTTGGGACTGAAAATTAAAAGGTGGTTACATCAGTATTCAATTGTTTCAAATATCTAAAAAATCAGACTATAAAACTGACATCAACAAGAATCCCCAAAACTATTAACACTGTTATTTATAATTACAGATTACAGTAATATGTAATCAAAAGCTAGGTGTGTTCCACCAAAGAAGTACATGTCGTCTCTATGTTGGACATCATCAAGCAGCACAGCACACCAGTCCAAGACACACCAGTGCTTAGAAACCTATATAAAATATCAACAAGTTAAGGCTGCTCTGATTAACAGATTGACTGCAATACAATGTAATTTAGATCCCTACGGGTCTTATATCAAAGCTGCATAATATCTAGAAAAGCTCTCTCTGTTGCAAATGGATACCATTTCATTTAATGTGTTTGAATTTGGTGAGGGGATTTTAGGCTTCCTCAAACCTCAAACACAAACAGAAATGAAAGAGCATTTTGCTTTACTCCAAACCACAAAAAGAAAAAAAACAAAAACAAAAACTCAATGGGAAAAGCCACAATCATACAGAAAGGTACAAATTGCAAAATGGTCTTCCTTCTACTAAGTGCTGGAAAGCACAGTTGTCCCATAAGTAGCAGAAGAAAGTTATCTCAAAAAACAAACAAACAAACAAACAAAACAGAAAAAAAACCACAGAAGATCCCTACTCAGGTTTAAAACTGTTAGCAAGGGAATCTTCTTTCTGGATACAGTTCTTTCTTTGAACTCACTCTTCATTTAGGTACAACAAATCTGTATCAGAATCTTTCCTCCCTGATATCTTTACATATAAATATATTCAACTTTTGGAATTTCCTAACTTTCTTCACTTAATAATGTTATTATATTTAGATACAAAAAAGGAAAACTTACCGAGAATGACTTAAGTATAAAGCTTGACGATGAATGTCTTCTGGGTCTATTTCTACAGGATTTATTACAGCTAGTTGATCAATAGACCACCTAAATTTCCCTGGAGTCTTAACAAAAGAAAGTGAACTTATGAGTAAAAGCAAACTAAAACACTTCATCAAAATGCTAACCAAAAAGCTAACCAAAATGTCAGCTTCAAAAATAATGTGAATGGTTATAATGCAAAAGTATTTTAAAGCTGTATTTTAAAATTTGGCTTTACCACTAAATTAAATGGCAAATGATAATCAAATCACACTAAATCAATTGGTCTGTATTTTAAAATATCTGAATCTTCCATCTGGGCGATTTTTAAAATTGCGTAATGATGGGGAAAATCACAGTAGAGTAATAAAGGTATAGAAATTCCAGAATTAATACTCATCAACAATGTAACATACCCCAGTAAAAGTAAAAATCTCTTATTAGAGTTATCAAAGGTCTTTACTTTCACTAATAATGAACTGAAATGAAGTCCTAACTACAGAAGTGCCTGCAAAAGATCATAAAATAGTTGATGCTTAAAATAATTAGGAAAAGTAATCATTGCTACTCTTCTGCATTCAACTATCCAACTGAACCAGAAACTTGCCCAAATCCTAATCTGTAATTTGGAATGCATTTTTGACAAAGTTAGGCTTAAAAACCCAATATCCTACACATTCTGGCTTTGAGGATTAAGTTGCAGCCAATCTATTATTTATTCTATATTAACAGGTAACTAAAATGGAATACAGTTGAATCAAAAATCATGAGGTCAGATTAACTCAATATAAACTGCCTAACTGTACAACTTAACTTGATCTTTGTTTAAGCTGACATGAAAATATAGCATAAACAGCCACTCACTTTGGAGTTTTTCTAGGTAATTTACTAGGTTAAAAGATCATACTTCAAAAGAACGCCAGGGTAGCAAGTAACAGTAAAAATAAGCTAAAGTAATAGCCTTTCCTAATCTCCAAAGGAGCACTTTCCCTTCCATAGCACCCTTAGCCACCTTAACCACTAACAGCACATATATTGTTTTGAAGTTGCTAGATTAGTTATTCTTTTCCTTTAGAGTAGATGTTGGCTTCTTTTTATACAATCTGCAAGCTAAAAATGATTGGAAAAATAAAAAATTATTTCATGACATGTGAAAATTACATGAAATTCAAACATTCATAAATAAAGCTTTATTGAAACACAGCCATGTTTGTTTACATATTACCTATGGCTGCTTTTGTGATACCAGGCAGAGGCTGACTAGTCTTAACAGCAACAAGATGACCTGTGAAGCCTGAAATATTTACTGTCTAGCCCTTGAGAGAAAAAGTTTGCTGATCCCTGCATTAGAATAGAAGCTCCTTGAGAGTTTGTGTTTAATGACCCTGACTTATTCTTTATGCTTCGTACTTTAACACACAGCAGCAATCAAATAGGTTTGCTCAATAAAGGAGATGACATAGCTTCTCTTTGAATGTGTTATTAGTAAATACATAATCAACCACAGTATCTAGCTATATCCAGTTGCAAGAAGCCAAGACATTATCTACTGAAAGAAAAAAAAAGAGAAATGTTGGCAAAAAACAAAACAAAAAAAAAACCTACCTAACTTATTATTAGCCCAGTCACTACAGTGAACATTACAATTAAGAAAGCAAATTCCCCATATACGTGCTCCATAATAAATTTCTCCCTTAAGTTGTAAAGAAAGATGTTTACATGTAAGATAATTTGTATATGTCAGACAAGAATAGCTTACTGGTAATTTCCTTGATTTAAAAACAGAAGGACTGGAGAGAGTTTGTTCATGGAGATTAGAATAATCACCAGGACTTTCAAAAGGATTCAGAACTGGGACCCTTCCTGGAGTTTCCGGTGTTATCTGCATTCCTGATTCTTTGACATCTCCCATAGCACAGAGAGAAAACTAAAAAAAAAAAAAAAAAAAAAAAAAGGCATTATGAACAATAAAACTGGCACATTCCACATTCATTTTGACAACTAAAATGTATTCAACAAACATTTTGCATAAAGAACTCAAAATCTAATGCTCTTGGGTTGTTTATAGTTTACAAAAGGCATCACATACATCTTCTAAAGTGATCCTCGAAATAACCTTGAGGACTAGAGAGGTACAGGATATGATTAGGGATATAAACTCAGAGAAGCTAAGTAGCACAAAAGTAGCAGTCAACCGCATATGAATGAGTTCAGGTCCGCTTTCGAAGCAACGAAGAGGCACAAGAGGCACAAAACTCTTTCCAACTAAAAGGCTATAGTTCCAACTAAAACCTATAGTTTCTTTATTCCTTATTTCAAGTCTCCAAACACTTAACATACTTCGGATATCCCAGCAATTGCCTATCAAACGACAGCTGCTAAGCCACAATTATTTGCAGCAGGCAGATATATACGAGACAAGGAAGCTTAAGCACGAGTGTCTTTCTTCCACTTTAGCCCCAAAGCACGGCTGATTAGGGCTAGGAGACTAACCGCCCTTTGGTTGCCTCTCCTCAAACATCCTCCTTGCGGTAAGACGTCCAGGGTAGAAGGCAAGACTGCATTACTTTCAGTCAAAGGGGGGTCGGCACGACTAGGGAGAAAGGATCCACTTCTGGAAGGCCGAAGCAGCTGGCTTCCTCGGGGGTGAAGAGCAGAGGTGGACACTCCAGCCAGTGTCACTCCCAGTCCTAAGCGATCACAGCTTGGCGCCCCCCCAGCCGCCCCCCCCACACCCTCTTCCGCACCTATTCCCTCGCTGCTCCCATTCCCCCCGGGGGACAGCGGGCAGGTGGGTCGGCAAGGGAGGAAAAGGGAGCTCTCCAACTCAAGACAGGAGGAAAGGCCAGGGGCTACAAAGAACGTACCTAGTGGTGCGTATAAAAAAGGAAGCCCCCCCAGTAGGCGACTCCAGGGCGCTCCCGGGGGGCCAGGCCAGCTCCCACGACAGGCATAGACTCTTTAACTCCCCGCTTCCGCGCTGTCTTAGGCCAACCAGCGCCCAGGCCCCGTGGGGGGACTGGCCAATCGCGTCGCGCCGCCGTCCGCGAACCAACCAATCGCATCGAGGCCGCGTAGCAAATTCGAACGGCAACTCCCCGCTTCGCATTCCGCGCAGAGTAACGAGGCTCCAAATTTAAATCAACGCAGCCTCACGCCGGCGACGAGCGCGAGGGGCGGAGCCTGCCCGGCGTGAGCGGGGGACGCGTGGTGTGATTGCCCGGGAGAGAGGCCGGCGCTCCAGTTCCGGGTCAGGCCCTTCTCCCGCCTCCCTCGGCCTCCGCCATGGCGAGCAGCAGCGGCCCCGGGGCGGCGGCGGCAGCGGCGGCGAACCTCAACGCGGTGAGGGAGACCATGGACGGTGAGTGCCCGTTTCTCCCCCTCGCCCCCCCCTTACCTTGTCTCCGTTTCCCCCAGCCAGGGCCCCCAGGCGGCGGGAAGCCAAGAAGGACTTGAGGTCCACTTCCGGCCCCGGACGGCATCTTCGAGGATCCTCCCAGGGGATCCGCCGAGGCCGTGGCGCCGAGGGTGCCATCCTTCGAGAGCGCTCTCTGGGCTCCGGCGTGCTGTGTCGCGCGCACGGCGTTCCAGCCGCCACGTCAGCCGGGCGCGCGCGCCCCGCGCCTCACGCACGCCACGCGCCTCACGCGCCTCCCGCGCCTCACGCGCGCCGCCCGCTCCGCACCCGCTCCCCGCGCGCCTCACGCTGCGGCGGGCTCCTGGCGGCCTTTCCCGCGGAGCCGGCTTCGGGCGCCGCCCCCCCCCCCCCCACCCGCGGCGGGGCGCCGTTTCCTCAGAGGCCCGAGCGGGAGGGAGCAGCCCTCGAGACTGCAAGCCCCGTGTGGAGAGCGGCCTTGTGCGTTTGGTCACCGCGATGTCCTTTGTCCCTGACGCTTGTTCACTGTGCGGCGAGCGGGCGAGGCGCCCCGCCCTCAGGAGCGCTCCGAGGCGTCGAGGAGCAGGTGCCGCCGGCGGCTGGGGCTGTGCGCCGCTTTACCTGTTTCCGCGGCACGTGGGTGGAACGCCCGCGCGCACGTGCTGGAAGACGACGGGCCCTGGAGTCAGGTTCTCTACCCTCGAATGAATGTCGGTTCTGACACTGTGCTCCCCTTCCGGGGGGGGGGGGGGGGACAAGCTATGTAGACGTTTTGAGCCCATTTCTTTCTTTTCTATAAAGTGAGTTCACCTCCTCCTAAAAGGTATTTGTGAATATTTAAGACCACAAAGCAAAGGCGTATCAGAGGCGATAAAGCAAAAAATAGTTACCATGACCTTTGGGTTGTATTACATGTACATCCCACTACTTGCGGACTCCTCCTTTGTCTCCATTTTATTGCATCCTCTTACGGGTTTGATGGATGTTGAATGTTGCCCCCCCCCTTTTTTTTTTTTTTGCATTTTTCCGGGGGGTTACTAACATGAGTCTTCATCTCTATTGAAACATAACTCTGGGGGATCCCTGGGTGGCTCAGCGATTTGGCGCCTGCCTTTGGCCCAGGGCGCGATCCTGGAGTCCCGGGATCAAGCCCCACATCGGGCTCCCTGCATGGAGCCTGCTTCTCCCTCTGCCTGTGTCTCTGCCTCTCTCTCTCTCTCTCTCTCTCTCTCTAATAAACAAATAAATAAATCTTTAAAAAAAAAAAGAAAGAAAGAAAGAAACTTTGCAGTTCTCAGTTGTGCCAGCCTTCCTGCTGAATCTCCCTGCCGGCTTCACTTACTGATACAGTCATCCTTAAAGGGCTTTCAGTAAGATTTCTGGCTTTTTCTGCACAGGTTGCTGCTTTCCTTTACATTCTTTTTTTTTTTAGGTTTTTAAAATTTATTTATACATGAAAGAGAGAGAGAGAGGCAGAGACACAGGCTGAGGGAGAAGCAGGCTCCAAGGAGGGAGCCCGACGCAGGACTCCATCCCGGGTCTCCAGGATCACGCCCCGGGCCGAAGGTGGCGCTAAACCGCTGAGCCACTGGGGTTGCTCTGCTTTCCTTTTCAAAGAACTATGTACATTAGAACATTTGCATCTAACTTTTTACTTACCAAGTATCTATTTTGCTGTTTCTCTGAAAAGAAAACAGACTTTATTCTTTAAAGGTTTTATTTATTTTAGAGGTGGAGGCAGAGAGAGAGGAACAAGGCTCTACTCCATCCCATGACCCTGAGATCAACCTTGAGCTGAAATCAGGAGTTGGATGCTCAACCCACTGAACTACCAGGCACCCCAGAATTTTATTAACATCGTATTCAGCCTATTTCCCATTCTTTCTCAGTGTACCACATTATAGGTTTCCCCAGCTATCTGGAAGCAGACTGGTCCCATGAAACGTTTCCTAAGCTGAAATTATGTAAAGTGAAGAGCCAATACGAATTGGAAATTTTTTTGAGCATTCTCAGACCCCAAAAAATAACCTTTCTTAGGGTTTTTTGATGCCCTAGGATACATCTTGTTAACAGATGCACAAAATAAATAGAGATAAAGCACAGATGCCCCCAGACACTAGTTTAAGGCTCTGGGAGCTTAATGGCAAGAGATTGAGTTTAGTTCCTGGGGAAGGAGCTTGGCAGTAACAAACACTAAATGCTGGGGTTATGTGCTGGCTCTAATGGCTTATCGTAAACAAACACTCAACACTATTTTCACTTTTTGCCTATTTTCATAAAAGCAAAAATTTATTGGATTTCTTTTGGTTAGCAAAAATAGCTACTAATGTATGGCTTCCATAAAAGCAAAGTGAAATAAGACAAACTTTCAAAAAGTGAGCGATGGTTATATTGTCTTACATCTTTGCTTGGAAGCCGGTGGGTCTTTTAAAGAATAGAGTATGAGGCCCCACTTCTGTCAATTTTCTTATGATGGCTATACCTAGGTTCCTCATTTATACGGCCGCAAAATCCTGTTTGAATGGAGAACTCCCAGTTTATCACTGGTGGAACTATTGATGTACAAATGAGAACTGACTATTGGTTGTGTCATCAATATTTTTACTGGGAGGAGTGTGTGTAAAATGAAGATTATTGAGAGTGAAAGAACAGGAAAAAGTGAAGAAATACAGATTTTTAAAAAAATAAAAATTGAGAGGCTCTATGACTTAGAGAACACTGCTCCTTCATATACAGTTAGTCCACAAACCTCAAGATAAAAAGGCCCCAGGTTGGCACTGAATCAACATTTGTTAAATGTGGCAGCTAGGGAATATCACGTCCATTAGAATTCTAAACTTACAGAAAATCCCTGGGGCCATAATTGGAGTCTAAGACAGTCACATAAAATATGAAGTTGAATTACTGCAAAATTAATGGAAAACTTTTCCATGTTGTTTAATAATTAAGACACAAAGGTAAACACACTAAAAACACACACTGTAAATAATTGATCATAAACTGAACTGGAAAAATCCTACATGTTCTCATTTTATTTTATTTATTTTTAAACTATTTTATATAATTATTAGAGCAAGGGCGCACACATACGCTCACAGCAGGATGGGGAACTAGAGGCTGGGGAGTCAGAGGCAGATGCAGACTCAGACTCCTCTGCTGAGCACTGAGCCCGCCTTGGGCTGGATCCCAGGACCCTGAGATCATAACCTGGGCCTAAGTTAGACACTTAACCAACTGAGCCACCCAGGCGTCTCCATGTTGTCATTTTATAATCCCACCTTCCTCCACATTCATTCCCAGAAACAAAATTTCAGCTTGCCTAAAGGGGCCAAACAGAACTACCCAAATAGGATTATCATTTGAAACTTTGTTAATGTGGGGTTTCATTGAACTTAAGTCTAGCCTTGAGTGCCAAAAGTTTTTGAGTCCAGTACCCTCTCTCAGGATTAGTATAGTTCTCATCATCTTACTACTTCCCTCCTATCACAACTAGAATCAACTAATTTATTTATTTATTTTAATAATAAATTTATTTTTTATTGTTCAATTTGCCAACATACAGAATAACACCCAGTGCTTATCCCGTCAAGTGCCCCCCTCAGTGCCCGCCACCCAGTTACCCCCACCCCCCGCCCTCCTCCCCTTACACACCCCTAGTTCATTTCCCAGAGTTAGGAGTCTTGCATGTTCTGTCTCCCTTTCTGATATTTCCTACCCATTTCTTCTCCCTTCCCCTCTATTCCCGTTCACTATTATTTATATTCCCCAAATGAATGAGAACATATAATGTTTGTCCTTCTCCGATTGACTCATTTCACTCAGCATAATACCCTCCAGTTCCATCCATGTCGAAGCAAATGGTGGGTATTTGTCATTTCTAATGGCTGGGTTAGAATCAACTAATTTAATCTAATGGATCTGCATGATTTCAGGGTTGTAGAACTCAGCTATAAACATTTTTATTTTTGTGAAGTGAAAGCATTTTGAAAATGATACTTCAGGAGCAGGTAGGCTTGTAGTTTATCTGTGTGGCTTACTCTGAAAGGAGCCCGACTGATACCCTGGCCCTGATTTAGTATAAGGTCTTGGGTCAATCCCTTCCTCTCATTTTTATATCCTCAACATTCTCTCCAGATTCCTTCTTAAAAATGTCAGTCTTCTATACTGCCTCTCTCTCTATTCTCCAGTGTACTCACTTACCTCTTTTGCTTTTCAATGTTTTGAAATTTTAGGTACTCTTTATTGATAGTTTTATACTTTGATTTTTATCTTAAATTTTAAAAATTTCCTTATGGCTTCAATTACTACTAATAATTATGCTTGTTATAAATGTGATTAAAAGGAACCTCTTCCTCACCAGAGGGTTTCAGTGTAGTGCTGCTTTAGTACATATCAGGTAGTAAGTTAGAAGGAGTTAAGAAAGTTCACAGTATACAAGGCATGTCAGTGAAACGGACGTATAGTCTCTCTGCTATCAGTCTAGTCAGTCACTGAAGAAAGAAACCTAGGAATCATTCTTGCTTTGTTTCACCTCCCCTCCCTTCTGTCCTTCACTAAGTCTTCCTTCCTTCGTCTCAGGTTTGACCACTTAATCTCTCTTCTAAGATGGCAGTAAGTTGACTCCTCCTCCACTGGTGTTCTGCCTCTTTCCAGGATCATTATATTATGCCGCAGGGGTCTTGTAAAAATGAAGATCTGATTGTCATACTTTCATTTTTATATTTTTTAGTAGCTTACCAAAGTTCTGAAATCTTCAAAGAGACTTAGTGAGTGTTCATGCCTTTCCTTTCTCATATTTTACACCTGTACTTTCCTTGCAATTACATTGCCTCCACATTTAGAACCTTTCAGATCTATGAATTTACCAAGTTCTCTTTAATGCAGGAATTTTTGCACAAGCTGTTTTTTTCACACTCACTCTCTTTGTACTTCTTAACTCTGTGTTAGGTTGATTTCTCTTCATCCTTGAAGTGTAAGCTTACTTGTCACTTCTTCAGGCAAGTCTTTCCTAAACACTTGTCTTTCACAACTATGTAAGATGCCCTTATAATTTGTTTTGGAGGTATGCTTTTCTTTATTTCCCTTTTGACTAGGATCAGTTATTACTTTAATATCTATTTCTCCTAGACAGTAATTCCATGAGTATTGGGACCATATCTGTCTTTTTTCACAATTGTATTTTCAACAGTAACATAGCACAAAATACATATAAGTATCAATTATGTAGTAGGCACCACAGAAGTACTTATTACAGATAGGTTATGAAGTTAGGAGGTAAAGATCAACATAGATTTTATAAGAAAGCTTAAAGGAAAGAAATAGTCCTGAGATAGACCTGAGAGAGAGTATGGAATTACATGGGGAGAAGAGAAAAGGCAGAGGAGAAAAGCATGAACTAAGGCATGAAATCAGAAATAAACAGCATTTATAGACCAGGGTCTGTCATGCAGAGAAAACTGGTGGGAATTTGTCAGGAACAGTTGATGATGGTGCTCATGTTGGTAATGTTGGAGAGTTGGAGTAGGGTCAGAGTACCTGCTTTCATTTTTCCTGGTGCATAACAAACCATCCCAAACTTCTTGGCGCAAAACAACAAGTACTTGTCTCTCAGATCTATATGGTGGCCTGGCTTATCTGGGTAATTCTCATTGAAGGTCTCTAATGCATTGCAGTTAGTGCTGAATCTAGAGTCATCCCAAAGCTTTCTCACTCACATATCTTCTAGTTGACACATGTTAGCTGGGCCTGCAGCAGGGGCTGTTGTCTCCAGCATGTGGGTTTCTTCTCACTTGGTGGGTAGGGTGCAAGAGAGAGTGCTTCAAGAGATTGCCAGGAGGAAGCCATATTACCTTCTTAAGCCTAGCATCAGAAGTCATGCAGTGTCACTATTGGGAGATACAGCCTGTGAGCCCTGAGCCTGCTTGAACAGTCTTGCTCTATAGGCTGAGAAGGCAAGGCCTTCCTCCTGCAGTTTCTCGAGAGTGTATTTACCGTGAACAACTTGAGGGATGAGGTAACATCTACTTCCAGATAAATAACAAGTTTGCTAACTTGCTTACTATTAAAGTAGGGATTTCCTAAGCTCACTGTTCTTCAGCTGTGAATATAGTCTGTCAATATAATGTACTCTTTTACTATGTCAAAGGCAGAAAGCTGCCTGGTCATTTCAGTGTTTGATGAAAAAGAATTCATAAGAATCAACACTTTTCTTCTTATTTTAAAGTCTTAGCGAAAGAAAACAGTACGTTGTTAACACGCCAAGGAATAGTTATATGAAATTAACATCATCCTTAACATTAGTGTTAAAAGCATTTCTTTCACTTATTTATTTATTTTTTAACCACTGATACGAAAGTTTTAGCAAATAATGCAGGATAAAAAAAGAAAAAGACTGTTAGGTAGGACATGAAACTATTATTTGTAGGTAAAATTATCTAATTGGAAAACAGAAGAGAATTAACTAAAAGACATCAGTAGGATTTGTTAAGATGGCTGGCTACAAAATAAAAATAAGTATATTCTAGAATATCTGCATTAATCACTTAGAATATACCAAAGCAAGGTAGAATGCATTTATGAAAACAAAACTAAAAATTAAAGAAATTGGTGATTCACTATCAAAATTGATGATGATTGAGCACTTGGCTAAAACTTTCTGCTCCAAGCATATAAAAATAACAGGAAATACTAAAATGCAATTATCAGTACAGCCATGTTCAAAACCAAGAAAGCAAAAATCTCCTGCTTAGAAAGAGAAAGGTTTTCCCCAAAGAGAGGAGCAGATGGGAACCACAGCAGGAGACTGGGAATGAAACCTGACAAAGCATGCTGCGCTGCTTGGGTGAAGCTGGGGCCCAGAAATGTGCCATCTGCCATGGCCAGGGATTGGGAAGTACCATCCACGTGTCCTGTGTGCCTGGTTGAAGCTGGAGGCCAGAAATGTGCCATCTGCCATGGCCAGGGATTGGGAAGTACCATCCATGTGTCCTGTGGGTCTGGAGCCAGTGTGCTTCCACCAGGTCTGATCCAGAGGGCTGAGACCAGTGTGAGACTACCTATCCCAAGAATGCTTCACCAATTTAGGACATCAAGAAAAATCTGTGGAAGATGAATTTCCAGCCAGAAATCTACTTAGCTACTAAGTAGCTAAGGTAGATACAAAACATAAGCAACACACACAAAAATTGAAAAGAGAGAAGGTATTAGTAATAGCTCTTTTTGAGCACGAGATGCCAATGGACACAGCATTCTGAGTGTGTCTTGTAGTACTCACACTGATCCTATAAAGTAAGTACTTACTATTCCTATTTCACAAAATTGTAAAATAAAGGCACAGAAAGGTTACTTTGCCTATTACGTAATGAAGGTGAAATTTGAACTCAAGTACTTTGTTCTAGAGAGCAGACTCTTAACTCTTATTTCAGGGAGATAAAGTTAAATCCTGTCTTCCACCTGAACTCCAGGGAGTTAAATCTTCAAGTGTTTATAGGCAGATGGGAAACAAACTTTGAAGTGCTAGAAGGGAATCTTGGTATATAATTATATAATCTTTGCATGGGGAATAACTTTCTAAGTATACGGCCAAGGGAAAATAATACAGGCAGCCATATATAATATGTTGACCATTGACTTAACAAATTCTAAACATGCTCTGGGGAATAACCACCATAAAACAAAATGTAATGGAGCCAGTGTATTTACATTCTGTGCTTCTCTTTGCTAGTGTTTCTTATGTCAATTACTTTTATAAACTGCAATAAAATGAAGTACTATAAAAAAAAGTTAAAAAAATAAGCTTTCATTTTTTACTATTAGATTTCAACAGACATGATTACTCTGTCAAATTGTAGAAGTTTCTAAGCACTTCAAGCCTTAAATATGTACATCACTGAGCATTGCACTTTTAGGAATTTATCCTAATGAAATAAAATGTAGTTAGTATGTACAGATGTTTATCGCAGGATTATTTCAGTGGGGAAAACATGAGACCCTTAACTCCTAAATAGTAACTCCTAAATAGTAGAGTAGTTAAGTAATATAAGATGTTTTCATAAAATGGAATGTTGTAAGACTAAATTATATTGTAAAAGCATACTAAAAATGGGGAAATGTTCATAATACTCCTCATTATGATGCATATATTTAAGATATTAAATGAGTTGTAGAATATAAATCAAAGTGTAAAAAGCAGTTATGTGGAGGGAGGGTATAAGTGTATTTCTGATGCTAGGCTAAGAGAACAAGACAGTATTACATGATAATTTCAAAATCTAGGGATACTGTGCTAGTTTTTGGTACTTGGAATATTATATGAATTAAAAACAATACTGTCTGCGTATTTTTAAATGTAATTTTTTTTAAAATATCCTCTATATCTTTTTCAGTTCTGTTGGAAATTTCAAGAATTCTGAATACTGGCTTAGATATGGAAACTTTGTCTATTTGTGTACGGCTTTGTGAACAAGGAATTAACCCAGAAGCTTTATCGTCGGTTATTAAGGAACTTCGCAAGGCCACTGAAGCACTAAAGGTTAGAGATTTGTATGTTTATTCTAAGGAAAGATGCTTTATAGAAAATGGTGAGTGGAATTTATGTGGAAGAACCTGCTTAAATGTGATTAAATTAGTTTCTGTCACCATCAGAAATTCTGAAAACCAGAGTCTTAGTAACGTATGTTCAGTTACAAGCACTGCTCCTATCATGGACTACATTGTCTCTTCACAGAAGTCTCCAGCTGTGTTTAGAATTTTCCTCGTGTTGTAAGTAAAATTGTGTCTGTGCCCAAAAAGATACGTACCTGTGAATGTGACCTTATTTGGAAATTGTGTATCAGCAGGTATAATCAAATTAAGATGAGATAGTGGATTAATGACTGATGTCCTTATAAGACAAGGGAAATTTGGACAGAGATACACCAGGAGAGTACCATGTGGACACACAGACACAGACATTGCCTTGTGACAGTGAAGGCAGAGATTGCAATGGTAGCCGAGGATTGTTGGCAGCCATCAGAAGCTAGGAAGAAGCCAGGGGGAGGATCTTCTGCTAGAGCCTTCTGACATCTTGATTTTGGATTTTTCGCCTTTAGAACTGTGAGAAAATAAATTTCTGTTTCAGTCCATTCAGTTTATGGTACCTGGTTGTGGCAGCCCTAGAAGTCTAATACAGATTTCACTATTAGAAAATGGGGTGCTGTTGTAACAAATACCTGCAAGTCAGGAAGTGGCTTTGGAATTAGGTAATGGGTAGAATTGGAAAATTTTACACACTTGATAGAAGGCCTAGTTTTCCTTGAAGAAAGTGTTGGTAGAACTTTGAACATTAAAGGAAGTTCTGCTAGGGGCTCAGAAAGGAGAAAAGAGCTGTAGAGAAAGCTTTAATTGTCTTAGCGAATACATGTATCATGTTAAGCAGAATGTTGCTAGAAATAATGGACGTTAAAGGGGCTTCTGGTGAGATCTAATGAGGAACATAATGAACACCAGAGAGACGATTGTCCTTGCTGTAAAGTGACAATACCTGGCTGAATTATATTTTACTATTGGAAGAAAAATAAAACTTGTAAGTGATGAACTTGGATATTTAGTTGAAATTTCCTAACAAAGTATGAAAAGTAGCAAAGATTTCTCCTTGCTACTTAAATAAAAATGTAAGAGGAATGAGAAATCGAGGAAGGAACTGGTTAAGAAAAAAGGAACCAGCAATTGATCTGGAAAATTCTCAGCCTTACCCAAAGAGCATACTCTGGAGAGAAAGCCCAGAGTGGTGGCTCTGGTGAGATGAAGTATATGATTCATAGATGTTGTCAACCATCTCTAACCCCAATAAAAGGGTCCCAGACAAAATGAAGGAAGGGTGGGATTCTGTACTTCTGGATTCTGCAGGAAGGAAACTGGCCAGTAGGGCTACCTGGCTGTGAAGAAGTGTCTCTCCTTCAAGAAGAGGGAAGAAGGACACATAGTAGCTCTGAGATCTAAGACGAAGGGACTGCAGAGGCCAGTTGGCTGCACTGCTACCAGCGGCCCAGAGGACTATCTTTTTTTCAAATTCATACTCGCCATTTCTTAATTGCTCGCATTAGGAACAGGAAAGGTGTATTCCCTCTTGCTTCCAGACACTGATTTAAGATCTTGGATGATTTTATTTCCTTGTTTATGTAACTAACTCATCACAGATGCTGATACTCAAGTTAATCCTTCTGAAAACTTGTCCAAGGACAGACAACTTTTCTCTAGCCTTTTTTCTTTTCTTTGAGAAAGCAATACTATATAATACATATAATCTATCTAAAATTAAGTCAGTCTCCAGTAAGTTCCAGTGCTTTGGGTTGTTTTTGAGATTTTTTAAACTTTCTCATTAAATCTAACACAGAAAGGTAAAACAAACACATTTACACAGCAAAAATTTGTCATAAAGAGAATATCTGTACAGTTCTCATGCCAGAGCCCTAAAGTTCCTTTGAGCTCCCCTATCACCTAGGCTGTCCTGCTCCCCCCTTTCAATAACTACTGTTCTGATTTTTATGGTTGGAGCTTTCTTACTTTTAACAGTTTTACTGACTAAACATGGGTCTTTAAACACTGCAGTTTAATTTTGTAAAAGTTTTGAATTTGATGTAAACCAGGATCATAGAGGTCTTTATTGGGTTCTTCATTTCACATTATTTTTGAGAGTGGTGTTTTTTTTTTTTTTTTTAATATAGTTGACACATTAATGTTTCATTAGTTTCAGGTGTATAACTTAATGACTTGACAGGTTTGTATATTATGCTATCTGTTCACCCACAAGTGTAGCTGCCACTTGTCTGGTGATATCACTATTACAGTATTATTGACTGTGTTCCTTATGCTGTGCCTTTTATTCCTGTGACTTACTCATTCCATAACTGGAACCTATTTTTCCCTCTCACCTTCACCCAATTTGTTCAAACTCCTCTCTCTCCTCTTTGCAACCATTAGTTTCTTCTCTTTTTATAGATCTGATTTCCTCTTTATTTTGGGAGTTTGTGTGTGTGGGGGGGGGGGGGGGTGTTTGGATTCCATTTACGAGTAGAAGTGTGAGGATGTGAGGTTTATGTTTTTGTTTTTGTTTTTTTAATTTTACTTATTTATTCATGAGAGACAGAGAGAGGCAGAGATGCAGGCAGAGGGAGAAACAGGCTCCATGTAGGGAGCCCGATGTGGGACTTGATCCCAGGACTCCAGGATCAACACCCTGGGCTCAAGGCGCTGCTAAACCAATGAGCCACCTGGGCTGCCCTGTTTTTTGTTTTTTGCTTTTCTTCCAAGATTTATTTATTTGAGAGGGAGAGTACATCCAAGCACACACATGAGCAGGGGGAGGTTCAGAGAAAGAGGAAGAGAGAGAATGTTAAGCAGACTCTATGAGGATCTCTGTTTTCAAAACCCTGAGATCTTGACCTGAGCCCAAACCAAGAGTCTGATGCTTACCCAGCTGAGCCACCTGGGCACCGCAGAGGTTTTTTTTTTTTTTTTTTTATGTTGTGTGTAGCTGTAATACAGTTCCTTTCACTGGAATAATCAATCATGCTTTGTTGCACAAATACACTACTGTTATCCTTTCTACTGTGAATGGATATTCAGGTACCACCAGGGTGGGACTATTAGAAATATGCTGCTGTGATCATAGTTGTTAATGACTCATGATGCATATATGCATGCATTTTTGTTAGTAAAGTTGCTTGGTTTTAGGTTATGTTTATCTTCAACTGGAATAGATAATGCCAGAGTTTTCTAAAGTATTTGTGTCAATTTCTGTTTCCACCAGCAGCATCGAGTTTCTCTACCTTTCTCCACATCTTTGCCAATATTTATTGTGTTTTTAATTTTAGTCATTTTGGTAATTGTGTATGAGTTTATTATGTGCGTTTTTGTTTTGTTTGCATTTCTCCTAGTACCAATGAGGTGGAATGTGTTTTTACATGTTCTTTTGGTCATTTTTCCTTTTGTATTAGTAGTCTTAAATATTCTGAATGTGAACCTTTTTTAAATGTTAAACTCTCAATCATGCTTTCATACGACAGAAAAATAACTAAATATAATAAGAATATTACTTGCCTTTTATCAGTCTTTTTGCACTAACAGCTTTCTTTGCATTATTTCTTTAATGGTCACAGCAGTGATATGTACTGCTACTATGGTTAGTAGTTTACTGCTAAGGAAACTGAAGCTTATGGTGGCCAGCTTCTCCCAAGGACTTACTGAGACGTAGTTGAGCTGAGATTTAAACTTGGACTCTGGCTTCAGGTTTTTAACTGTAAGTTTTTACCTATAATACGTTCTAAAAAATATCTGAGCCTGCTTTTTAAAAAAAATGAAATGTGATTAGAACTAAGTTAATGGATTGTGGCATGGGAACATTCCCTGGCTTTGTATTCTCTCAGAACTCTGTTGTTAAAAATAAAATGTAGTATCAGTCTTTGGTCGGTAAATTTCTGAAATTCTAATGGAAGAGAATTTATTTAATAAACATCTTCCACAACTGCATGAATTTTTGTTATATTGGAATTTGACAGAGAATAGGGAGGCAGAAGAGCATGAAGTTTTCATATTGTAATGCAGTTTGAGTACCATAAAGGAACCAGAGACAACCTAGTTAGCAGCAAGAGAAACTGAGAGAAGTATTTTGGCATAGCACTTACTTAGACAAAATAAAACGCACAAAGCATTAGGATAGGAGTTTGAGAATTACCTACTTAACATAGCATTTTTGCTTTCAACATGCTGGTTATTGCATAGTGATAATAGTGGGCCATAGTGAGATATAGGAGGGAAAATAAATAATTAAGATAAAATTAAAAAGCATTGCCTATTTGAATGGAAGAATGGTCTCACACAAAGCCTCTTTAAACACACTGCTCTATAAACAACAACCAGTATGCCAGTTTCTCATTAAAACCAGGCAGGGAGGAGAATCCTGAAAAGTTTCTAGCAAAGAGGAAAAATGTTAATTAGAACTTTTTTTTCTTTAAAGGGATTTTTGAAATCTGTACATAATTTTTATTAAAAAATGCTCAATTTTAAAATATTTAAATACCAAAATACAAAGAAGGTTATAAATCGTTCAGAACCACCCAAGGGATAACCAGCGATACTTGGTGAACATCATTCTAGATGATACCATGCTACTTTAAAAATAAAAATATTACATTTAACTTTATGGATTAAAGAATAACCTTTCATAGGTTCCTTCTCTTTAAATTATAAAATCTGCTTATTCTCTATTGCCTGCTGTTATTGGGTTGGTATTGGGAGCTGCGTTGTGAGCTTTCCTTGACCATCTTTTACAGACTTAATAAAGCATATATGGTTTTCTCCTTTTTGGTTGGTTGCTGGTAATTAATTTCATGTTTTTTGTGTTTCTTTCAGTACTAAAAATAGGGTAAGAAAAAACTGTACCTGTTGTGTTCTTCTGCCTTTACTTAGAAAGCTTACTGATTAGAATTTCATTATATGTACTTCTATTTTAGAATGTGTAAAATATAAATCAGGGACATCCTGAAATGTTGCAAGGAGCTGTGGGGTCTGAAACATCCAGTTTTTCCTTTAGTTAACAATGTAGAAAATTGCAACAATTTTTCATTACTTGTTTTGTCTTTCTCACAGATTGTATATTGATACTGTTTATTTATTATTTTTTTTAATTTTTATTTATTTATGATAGTCACAGAGAGAGAGAGAGAGGCAGAGACACAGGCAGAGGGAGAAGCAGGCTCCATGCACCGGGAACCCGATGTGGGATTCGATCCCGGGTCTCCGGGATCGCGCCCTGGGCCAAAGGCAGGCACCAAACCGCTGCGCCACCCAGGGATCCCTATTGATACTGTTTAAATCAATTAGTAATCAAGTAGCTGGTTGTGTGTCACAGGATTAGGTCAACTTCTTAGCATCAGTAGATATGTTATTTGTATGTGTCTCCCACAGGCTAAGTAGGACTGTTAATTAAGGTGCAGTTGTTAAAAGACATTTTTATGAATGATTCTTCCATCAAACACTGCATTTTCATATTGTCTCCTCTAGGCTAATACTGAAGTATAAGCAACATTTACATATTGTGATTTCAGGAATTCTGGTCAAAAACCTCCTTTCCTGTGTCTTCTACTCTAAGGCTAGGGTACCTCAAATTGTACTTTTATTGGTGCATTTCATACTAATAATCCTTGCCCTTTCTCTTATATGATTACTAACACCTTAGAGTGAAAGATGTGTCTCCTCACTGTAGGAGCATTTTGTACAGCACAAGGACACTGGAGCTGTAGAATTTGGAGTTGGGAGAGAAGTAAGGAAGGAGGAAATAAGCTTACACAGGAAAGCAAAGTGTGGGAGACAAGACTGCCGAAGTTGATTTTTCACAGGAGCAATGTTTCGGACGTTTGGAAGGCTCTAATGGCAATTTGGTAACTGGAGTTTAGGATGCCAGTGCTGTCCTTCCAAAAAGAAAGTAGTGCTGCATTCATATTAATAGGAATGCTTTACAAGGTTGATGGCTTGCATATTATAATTAGTTCAGGTGAAAATACTTCTTTAATGTCTGCATCTTGGAGGAGAATCTCTACAATTAGTATGATAATGGAATGGGACTAGACAAATTTCATTAGTTAAGGTACTTTAATTTTTTCAAAACTCTAAAATTGTTTACATTATTTCAAGTTGTCTTTGAAGTAGATGATTCTGAGAATGGGGTTAGGAAGAAGACAGAATGCCTAAAGGTATGCAGCTAGAGCTAATATAAGAACTTTTAAGGGGGTAAAAAAAAAATGAGAACCCTTCTAGAACAAAGGATATTTTTTTTCAAACTAAATTCTAATCCTTATGAATAATAAAGCCAAAGAAGCGAAAGGCTAACTAGAATAGCCAACTATATGGACAAACATGGTAGGTTCTGCTAATGGCAAAGAGTGTTTCAGATTGAGTTAACTACAATTTTCCCAGCATGTTAAGGGATTTTCATGAAAGGTCTCTGAACTTAGACTAAACTTAAAAGTAAGTTTTAATTAAGAAGTGGAAATATAAATGAATTAAAAGTTTACCGTGTATTTCTGAAATTAAATTTATTTAAAGTCATCATTTTCATATTTAGCTTTGAGAAAGTACTTGTTTAAAACCTTATCTTTTAGAAATATGTATCAAGGGCACCTGGGTGGCTCTGTTAAACGTCTCTTGATTTCTGCTCAGGTCATGATCTCAAGCGTTGTGAGATGGAGATCCCCATTAGGCTCCACACTAAGCTAAGCCAGGAGTCTGCTGCTTTCCCTCTGCTCCTCCCTGAGCACGCATGCATGCTTGCTCTTTCTCTCTAAAATAAATCTTTAAAAAGAAAAAAAGTCTCAAATCATTTATTGATGAATTATTTGGTGTCTACAAATTTCTGCAAAATAATCAGGGAAAGTATATGGTGATATAGGTGAAGAGGATTAGACATGTGTTCATTATTCCCTTTTGCCCCTTTTTTCCTCTGTCTTCTGACAGAAAGATCTTTTTCATTATTAATCCCCTTTTTACACTATAATGAAACATGCATAAACAGACAAACCAACAAAGACTGGATAAGGTGGATACAGTGTGTGGAGAAGGTCCACTTGGGTCTGTTTTTCAAGTAGCGATGTATTTTTACATTAACTGTATTATTTAAGATGATGTGACAAATTTTCCACTGTCAGCCTAGCAGTCAGTTCAAAAGGTAGGTCTAATGTACTGCAAAGAGTGAAAAGCACTGCATTATCCTGATGAAAGTGGTTCGATGTTTGTGGAGGAGGAATTGTTTGTTAATGACAGTGCAGTATTGACAAATATATCTCCATGGTATCTCTTTTTTCATGGATTTATTATAATGAAACTTACTTTCTTGTTCTAGGCTGCTGAAAATACGACAAGCTGACTTTCTGGAGAAATCCTGATGAGATATGTCAAGCTCTTCAAGAGGATTTGAAGATTGCATTGTAGTCAAGAATGTACAATGAAATTACTGCATGCAGCAGTGTAGAAACATTTTCCTTTTTAAAAGAATTATAAAACCATAGCTTTATAAATCAGTGGAAAATGGCTTACAGAGAGAACTATCAGATGTGTTTACATCACATCTTACTTTTTTTTTAACAGCTCTAATGCATTGGCATTGCTGTATTCATATTTATGTATTCCTTATTTATAGCTCTGATAGCTTTAATTTTCTAAGCAGTCTGTCTATCAGATGTGCACATCTGCTGTGCCTGGTTGAAGTATAGTGGAACCCATCAGAAGTAATGTAGTAGTTATGACTTGTTGACATTTCCATTATAAAATTTAATTTTGAATTGTTTATGCAAAATAACCATAGATTTGTGTTGTATTGGGCTAAAAGTTGACAGAATTTCAGCCACCATTTATGAATTTTGATTTAGACTTACAACATATCAGAATCTGTTATAAGAGCACAGAAATTTGAAATGATTTGTTCTAATCTGCTCTTCTTTAACACAGAATATTTAGTTTTTTAAACATAAAAGTTTCTCTGTCACTTAGCAGTACGAACCAGATTGTTTTTGCATTAATTAAAAAATAAAACTTAGAAACTTAGATTTAAAAGTGGTAGTGCTTAGTATTGTCATTTGAATGAATCATTTAAATTTAATGAAAATATTGACCATATTTTTCTGAGTTTTATACTCTACATATGACAACCTAAAAAAAAAAAAACACATAATGAAACATTTCTGACATGCAAAATTCTTTGAAGTTTATTACATAAAAATAGTTTGAGTGCTTATCTAATAAATCCCTAAATAGGAAATCTCTTTCAACAAATACGATATTTTCTGAAGGAATAAATTTCCAGCCATTAAACAAAAGCTAAATAATCAAGTGTTCTGTATCAAGAATTATAAGTATTCCTTTCTAAGGTCACTTTGTCATTATTTTTTCCCTGAAAGTTTTAACTAATCAAAGTGGTGGTTCCAAGTAAATTTTAGAAAATGTAGGATAGTGTTAATTCTGTTTTTGTAGCAGAATCTTATTGGAATATTTTTCCCAAGGCCGATAGGATTTTAATCTGATTTTATTTTAGATTTTGTTAGCTTCCATTTAAATGATAGTATAAGCATTTACTCTTTAGCAGCATTTTTTTGTTCTTCAGACAAAGTAACACTAATATTCAAGTGACAACCTTCTGCACTATTATAAAAATCTAGTTTTAATTATTTTGACTGTAAGCACCTAGAATCTTTACCAAGGACACTAGAAAGGTGTATTATTGGCAGACTTGGTTGGGAAACAATAACGACTTGTGATAAGTCATTTATTTGATAGTAAACACTGCAGATCCTGCATGTTGTCACTCATAAAATCATAAAGACAACATTTTTGTCAAGCTCCAAAATCGGTATATACTCTTAGGTCACAAGAGTTAATAGTTTTATTTATGGTTTTGTAGATTAAGTTATTTATGTTTGATACAGAGCAGGAAAATATATTGAGAAGGTCTATGGTTACAGAGAACTTCTTTAAGTGTTACATTTAAATGTAAACATATATTTTTAATGCATACTTAAGTACTATTTAACAAAATCAAAACAAATTGTAATGATACAATTGGCAGTGTTATGCATGTTGTCAGTGACAGAAATAAAACCATTTTGGTGATACCGGCATGTACTTTTGATTTAATATATCCTTTGTGAACACAACTTTTGTTTCTGTAAATATTCTATAAATATTTAGATAAATATTTAGAATGAAGATTATTTAAAGGCTCTATGATTTCCAGCATAAAATTAAGCTTGAGATATAAATTGCAATACATTTCTCCTGGTAGTGAGAGTAGATAGCTCTATTAACATTGCTCCAGACTTGAAAACAAGGTCGGCATTTCAAATAGGTGTCAGATCGTATTTCTCATTACTTCAAGTAAGAGATTCCTTACATAGTGGAACATTACAAAGTTTTATACATACTCCATACTTAAAAGTTTTCTAATAACTCAATCAAGTATCAAGTTTTAAACATGTTTAAATCAAACATAAAAACTCAGTTCCTCACACTGGCCACATTTTTTTGTAAAATATACACAACATATATTTTACCGTTTTAACCATTTTTAAATTGTACAGGTGATAACAATAAGAACATTCACACTGTTCTGCCATCACCACTATCTAGAACTTTTTCGTCATCCAAACAAACTACCCATTAAGCAGTAACTTCCCTACTTTTCTACTTTCAACCCATTTTTCGAGGTAAATATCTTTCTACTTTCTGTTTCCATGAATTTGACTATTCTGAGTACCTCCTATAAGTAGAATCATGCAGTATTGTCCTTTAGTGCCTCTTTTTTGCTGAGTATTATGTCTTCAAGATTCATCCATGTTATATACTGTGTAACAAAATTTCATTCCTTTTTAGAACTGAATAATGTTCCATAATACGCATTTGCCACATTTTGTTTACCCATTCACCCAATGAATATTTGGGTTATTTCTGTCTTGGCTATTGTGAGTAATGCTGCTTTTTAATATTGGTGTATAAATATCTGTTCGAGTGCCTGCTTTTAATTCCTTTTGGTATATATCCAGAAGTAGAATTGCTATCGTGTGGTTACTTTATAATTAAGTTTTTGAGGAACTGCCATGTAGTTTTACACAGTGACTGCCATTTTACATTCCCATCACCAGTGCGCAAGGGTTCCGGTTTTTTACATCCTTGCCAATCTTCTGTTTTTGCTTATATAATAGTCACTCTAGGTGTGAAGTGGTAACTAATTGTTTTAATTTTCATTTCCTTAATTGTTATTTTGACTATATTTACTTACTAGCTATTGTATATCTTTTGAGAGTGTCCAATCCTTTGCCCAATTTTGAGTTGTTTTTGTTGTAGAGTGGTGGAGTTCTTGATACGTTTTGGGATATTAATTGCTTATCAGATACATGATTTGCAATATTTTTTCCTGTTTTATGAATTGTTTTTTCACTCTCTTGACTGTTCTTTGCAAAGATTTTAAAATTTTGATGAAGTCTAATTTAGTTTTTTTTTTTTTTCTTCTGGTGCCTGTGGTTTTGCTCTCCTGCCAGAGGTGCCCCGGAATGCTGAGTTGACAGGTGGTAGGCCCCAGCACAGTGAGAGCCCTGCAGTTCTCACAGCCTCACCCTGAGGAAAGCACAGGAACCAGAAGACCACACTGCTTAAGTACCTGGGTTCTGCAGTCAGATTCACCTGGTTTCCTGTTCTGACTTAACGATTTGGGGCAAATTACTCCTCTGACTTCCAGTGTCCTTCTCTGAATACTTGGGAAATTCATCCCTGCCTCACTGACTGTGTGGCAAATATTTTGCCCAGGACCTGAAACACATTAAATGCTTATTTTTTGCACACACATTCCATTGGGTCAAGAGTGAAGGGCTATTTAAGAATTATGCATAAAACGAGGATAGTGGAGCAAACTCCGTGTCCATGAACAAATTTCTGATTTCGATATACTTTGCACTTGGACTCTTTACCTCCTGTGATCTATAGGAGTTTCATTAGGAGCTACTTTTAACACCTTTCCCAAAGGTAGAGCCAAAATCCTTTAAGACATCATAAATGACAGTTTGACTCTCTTTGTTAGGAAACTGTTCATGGGCTGATTCTCTTTTCCCAAAATCCATATGTTGAAGCCCTAACTCCCAATATTTTGGGTGTGACTATATTTGGAGAGCCTTTAAAGAGGTGATTATATTAAAATGAGTCCTTTAGGGTGAGTCCTAATCCAGACCCACTGCTGTCATTGTAAGAGGAAATCTGGACGTGCAGACCTGGGGGATGCACAAGCATGGAAGAACTGAAGAGGGAGCAGAAGGGGAGATCTGCAAGCCAAGGAGGAAGGCCTCAGAAGTAAAACCTCCAAAGACCTCAGTCTTGGATTTCTGACCTCTGGAACTGTGAAAGAAGAGATCTTTTGATTAAGCCACCCAGTCTGTGGTACTTCATTATAGCAGCTCTAGCAAACTAATATATCAGAATAAATATTTACAAAGTACTTACAGACAAAACATAGTTCTCAGTAACTCCTGTAGACCGAGTAACTAATGGGAAGATGAAATAAACAAGTGTTTTATTTTTAAAGAACTAGATGGGGGGCAGCCCGGGTGGCTCAGCGGTTTAGCACCGCCTGCAGCCCAGGGTGTGATCCTGGAGACCCGAGACCGAGTCCCACGTCGGGCTCCTTGCCTGCTTCTCCCTCTGCCTATGTCTCTGCCTCTCTGTCTCTCATGAATGAATAAATAAAATCTTAAAAAAAAAAAAAAAAAAAAAAACTAGATGGGCTGCTGTAACTCCTCATTGGTAAAGAGGTTCTGTTCTCAGGCCTACTCAGAACTTTACTGAAAACAGCCCAGAGATCAGGCAGTTATTTGGAAAGCCAGAAATCTGAAAGAAGAAAGATTTTGGTTGATGTTCTGAAATAATGTATTTCAGATTTCTTATTTTTGAGATACTTGGATCTATAGTTCTAGATACTGTCCCATTGAAGGTTACCATTTAAATTAGTAGAAATCTTTGGGAAAAATCTGTGTCTTATTTGGCAGAAATGTGTATCCTGCTTAGCACTGAAACCCATATAAGTAATGGAAATTGGTTGAATCATTTATATGCAAGCAGCTTCAGCAGTCAGATGTGAATTGTATCACTGAGAAATCAAAATGGTAGTCCATTGTGGATTAAGACCTCACAGAAGGAAATGGATTAATATAAAAGTACTTTGATACTCACCAATGGCAAGAGTGTTTTTATATTTTTACGTAAATTCCATAAAATACAATTTTTACAGAACAAAAAATGGATTTATTTTTACAAAATCTTTAATCACATGAGTCAAACATTTTTAATGCAAGCAAATTGATTTCTGTGCCTATGTAAAAACTGAGCTGTCCGTTACTTTTATAGAAATTACTGTCAAGAGGGAATCCTTGATAGAAACTAAATGGAGAAAGGATTTGTAAGTGAGGACTAAAAAGAAGGCATTCAGTCTAGAAAAAGACTTGTTTGCACGTTTTTGCTGGTAAACCAGTAAGTATTCGTTCTTGCATTGGCTTGGTAGTATCAAAATCCATTTTAGTTATTTGTGGGTTCTCCAGAGAGCCCTGAGTCCTTCCATCAGCACCCCTGCCTTGCCGAGATCAGGCCCACAGGGTTACCTTCAAGATGTTGTCTCACTGTGTGGAATTTTGTAAATTCTATAGGGAATTTTAATTTAATTTTAATTTTAATTTTTTTTAATTGTAATTTACTAAAATTTCTAACACTTCTACAAAGAGGAGAAAACTAGCATGAAAAGAAGCTAATGCATTGTGTAGGTGCAGAAAGGACATCAGGAAATCACAGTAGATTATTCTGGCTGAAATGGAAAGTTTTGTATGAGGAAGAGAGAAGGAGAGGGCTTGAAAAGGCAGGCTCAGGCCAGATTATGAACATCCTTGAACAAATTTGACTTTTATTCCATAGACAGCAAAGAAAGGAAGAGACCTGGTTTAGCTCTGTTCTAGGACTTGCTTTGCAAGTGAATTAAGAGCAGGATGGATTGGAGTAGGAAGAAACTAGAAGCAGAGACTTGGAGGCTACTAGAGTAACCCAAACCTAAGTGCTCAATCAGGATAGATTGGAGAGACATTACAAAAGAAAACACATGGGATTTAATGGCAAGTTATGGGGAACATAGAGAAGAAAGTAGGGTGACTGAGTTTTTAACCAGGATACCAAAGATTAGGTATCAGTAAATGGAAAAATAAGAAAGGGAATCTAGGGGTGCCTGGGTGGCTCAGTTGGTTAAGGGTCCAACTCTTGATTTCAGCTCAGGTCTGAGGGGTTGTGAGTTCAAGTCCCGAGTTGGTCTGGGCATGGAGCCTACTTTAAGAATCTGGTTTTACTCAAAAAGTGAGTTTTATTTTATTTTAGAAATATTATATTGAGCATATATTAAATCCCACCCTTGCCTACCCTCCGAATTTCCCTTACTGACTCCATTTTTTTCTCACAGCAGTTAAACTTTAATACAACTTACTTCTATTTATTGACTATTGGTCTATCTCCCTCTACCTGAAAAATCTGCACAAGGCAAGGGATATTTTTTGGTTTTGTTCATTTATGTTTTTCAAGTATCTTGAACAGTGCTTGGCACATTATAAGTGCTCAAAATTATGTATTAGGTGAATGCATGCATGGGCAGAGTTGACATCCAAGAGAATTTCTACCGTGTAATTGAAAAATAATAACTAACATTGAAAACTTCTATGTGCATGACATTGTTTTGAGTGCTTTACTTATATCACATTGCTTACAGCTACCTTAAGGAATAGATAGCATCATCCCATTGCAGATAAGGAGACTAAAGCACAGAGTGGTAATGAAATAGATTTATCAGGCAAGTGGTAGAGCCAGGATTCAAACCTAGGTAAATTGGCTGTAGTGCCCCTTGCTCTACATCACCAATTCATGGGATGAAGGGGCAAAATGGGAGAAGGGACTGAAAGAGCTTGGAATCAGTTGCCCAAAAGTAGTAGTTGACACTCTGGAAGTAGATGTTGAGAGTATAATAAAAGACTAATGATAGGGGCAGCTGGGTGGCTCATGTCCTTTGGCTCATGATCCTGGGGTCCTGGGATCGAGTTCCACATCGGGCTCCCCGCATGGAGCCTGCTTCTCCCTCTGCGTATGTCTCTGCCTCTCTCTCTGTCTCTCATGAATAAATAATAAATAAAAATATCTTTAAAAAAATTAATGATAGATGCTTACCCTGCCTAGAATTGCCCCATTCTTTTCCTAACCATGCTACCGCTGATGTTGCTGAACTGGTGAATTTTTGTGGCATCTTGCAGATCTATGTTGTTGTCTTTTAATTAGGACAAAATGAATAACAGATTAAAGCCATTCACTTTCCAGAAATACTGTATTTAGGAAACCCAGTACTAGCAAAAAATAAATCTTGTTTTATGAAATTCAGTGTTGGGCTCCTATACACCAAGTTGAAGTGTTTTAAGTGTTACAGGAAAGATGATACATCTGACAGCTCTAAATAGCAGCCACAGGAAATGTATCTATTGACCAGTAACACCATGTCCTTTAGCGCAGAATACTGGGGCATCTTGTGGGTCTCCCATAGCTGAATGGAAATACAGGCATGTTATATCAGAAACCGTCCACATTATCACCTCTAGCTACTAAAAGCAATAAATTGCCAGATACATACTTGGTGAGTTACATCAAAAGCCTTTAAAAAGATTATTCTGACAAATGAGGGTCGATGGAAGGTGGGGGGGAGATGAGATAAATGGATGATGGGTGTTAAGGAGGGCACTTGTTATGATGAGTACCAGGTGTTGTATGTATGTAAGTGATGAATCACAAAATAAAATTTAAAAAAATGATTGTTCTGATAATTATGCTTTCAAGGAGTAATGTTGGGAAACTGTTTAATTTGTTAAATATTTCGAGTCTATCTGCTCTCCCTCCAACAAACACCCTTTTTATTTTAACAGCTACACTTTATACTTGAATTTGCTGACTGCTATGCATGGAAATATCTAAATAGACTAATATAAATTTCATAAAAAACAATGACTGCTCTGAAAGGAAACAGAATTTGTGGTTTCTTTCCTTAATTCTAATTTGTATTTACTAGTCATAAGATATCTGATGTACCACCAGGAAAGCATGGAGAACGACAATGGAAATTGACCTGCTGGTGGGAAGATCATGGTATGTTTTAAGAGGTAGATGATCATAATTCAGCAATTCAGGAAACTCGTAAGTCAAGAACACTTAACTGTGCCTCTCTAGGTGTCTGTTTCTTCAATTGTATCATGTGAGTTTTGGCCTAGAATCCCCAGATCTGTGCCCCCAAAGTTTACATTTCCTGTGACATCTTCATGATTTTTACCGCATGTATATGCCACCATACTATTATTTATAATCCTCTTTCTTTAAATAGACTTACTTAAAATCCAAATACACTTACTTTTAAAATAAAAACTATAAGGCTACTAGCATGGAAACAGCATCATTTGCCATAGCTAGAAAGTATCTATAAAAAAAATTACAATGAAAAATAAACATAGGCTTACAACATTGCTAAATACTGTCTTTAGGATTGTGATTCTGAGACCTGCTCTTTCTTTCACAGATAAGGTGAACAAGTGTTAGCAACATAGAACTGGGTTATCAGAAGGATTATGAGAGCTTGGAAAAGGAATTAACTTCTTCACGATGGCATTTATTGCATTTCGAATGTAATTGACCCATGTACCACCCTCTTTGGTACCCATCTTACATTTTGGCAAGCCACTATCTTAAAACACCCCCAAGATTCCTTTTTGCTTTAATATTCATAAAGTGTAATAGAAAGATCAGGCTTTAGGAGCAGGCAGGCTTGATTTGTTGTCCCCTCTCCAAGTGTCAGTTATCTGTAGGATAAAGATAGGATATATCTCAGTGTTATGAAGATTAAGTGGAGATATGTAAAACCCATAGCATATCTGGCACATAGTAGAAACTTAATAAGTGTTAATCTTCACTTCAGGGATGCCTGGGTGGCTCAGCCGTTGAGTGTCTGCTTTTGGCTCAGGGTATGATCCCGGAGTACCAATCGAGTCCCGCATCTGACTCCCTGTGGAGAGCCTGCCTCACCCTCTGCCTGTGTTTCTGCTTCTCTCTGTGTCTTTCATGAATAAATAAACCTAAAAAAAAACCACTTCACTTAATATTTTGTATTAATTGGACTTATCTAACCACTTAATTTCAGGAATGGCCCATTAATTCTGAAAAGACTTTAATTCAAAATGCACCTTTTTCTCACCAATGGAATCAGACCTCATGCTTTCATAAATTCTAATTTTATATACTCTTTTTTGAAACATAGGCAAAATATGTTTAAATATAAGCATATACTATGTTTATGTTGACCTTAGAAGAACAAAAGAGCCAGTTATTTTATCAGTAAAACGAGGTTTTTTTTGGCAATAACAGGAATTGCAATTCAGGACAAGCAAACTATGGTGAATTATAGGCAAGCCTGGAGAACAGGGGAGAGGAGTATACATTTTTAGGGGAAAGAAGGAACTTGGGAGGGACTCTCGGGGCTTCTCCTTGGTTGAACCGGCAATTTCTTACCGGCTATACTTGTTGCTGGACAGGGAGAAATTCTTCCCTTCCTCCTGATGCAGGGTAAGTTTCCTGTTTGGGAATGCAAGGTATGCTTCCTATGGCAAGTGGTAGTGTGTGAAAGCTCCTCCTTTTGGACTTCCTGACTCCATTTTAAATTGTTTTCTCTCAAGATTTTATTTTTAAGTAATATCTAGACACAATGTGGGGCTCGAACTCACAACCCCGGCATCAAGAGGCCGTTTGCATTCTCTATCAACTCAGCCAGGTAGGCTCCCCTTAAGTGATGTTTTCTCTGTTTATTTTCACATTTCTACAGGGAGGAAAATCAAGACATCCTACCAACAAAAACAAAAGATTAATATGTAGCTAGATTTTACTGTAAAGACTTGCATAGCTGATTAGTGAAAGGGGCCCATGGGGATGAGAATGTTTTGAGGGAAGAAGCAGGATTATGAATAATTTCAAAATCTCTCTTTTCCACATAAAAAGAGCTCATGGTTCCCACTTGCTTCTGATAAACCCAATGGGGATATCAGTGATCTTTGTTCCTACTGAACACGGAGAACCGGAGAACCGTCTTGTAAAATCAGAGCGAACAGCTGGCTAAAGGAAACATTCCTGGGAAGTCCCCTCCTAGAACGCGGTGGAGGAGGAGGAGGGACACCCAGGGAGGGAGAGTGCTGGAAGGTTTAATCTGGGCCCTGCACGTAGGCCATCCCAGCTCTCATCTGGCTTCACCTAATATAGGCAGAAGGGACTTTATCAATTAGGGCCATGTTCAGAGAGAAAGAGAGAGAGAAAAGCATTTTGCATGGCACTAAGACAAAAGCGCTTTGGTTTCACAAAGATGACACTATCTGCTGTGCTGTTCTCAGGCTGAAAGGCTGCTCGGCAAGGACCCTGGGGGCCCTGCAGTCTCAGGAAAAACTGGTGTGGGCCTGACCTTTCAAGACAGCAGCCACTAGCATGACTCAGATACGAAGAAGGCTGTCGTGATGGATTGTTATGACTCCCGCACTGTCACTTTCATCAGTTCAGAAAGGTTTGAGAACCTATGTTGGGATTTAGCAGTAAATCTGGTTAACAAGGGAGCCCCTAAGGAAAACAACGTGTGGCGGAGAAAAGATGTTTCTCCCCTGGGATTTCTCCAGTCTTTCCTTCTCTCATTTGCAGTATTGTGTGCTGTCTTTCTTGTTTCTCTTGCAAACTCAGGTCGGCACAAAGGAATCCATACTAAGTAAGATGTTGCTGATAATGTGTCCTCCCTCCCTGGGGAAAGCCAAGATCTAGAAGTATGATCTAACCTGAAGGAATGTAGCCAGCTAGACAGCACAGGGCAGCAGAGGAGCGAGGATGATTGGCATCTGGAGAGTTTTGAAGGTCCTTGGCTCCCTTTGACTGCTGGACCCAGCATTCCCCTCAGCAATCTGCTATAAGGCCAGCTCTTTAGTACTGGCAGAGGCCCTCTTCACCACCTGTGAGTAATAAAAACTGAAGATGGAGCACTAGCTCCCTTTGGCTCTGCTTTCATGCCTTGTCCTCAGTTTCTCATTTCCAATGTAATTTACTTCTCCTCCCGGTTAACTCTCCAACACTCAGCTCTCAAACAGCATGAGCATTTTTCACAATCCAGTGCAGTAGGTAGATCCTAAGCAAATAAGTGGAATCCAGTCTACACTGTACTGGAAGCAAGGTAGGAACCAAGTACCATTCCCACTAGTACCAATACCAACTGGAGCTGTCCTTTCATATACTATTCTAATGCATCAAACAGATTTCACAGCGTGGTTGAATTATCAAGCCCCACCCCCCAAGGAGGGATGGTTGTTAAAACTCTTGTATCTCTCAAAAATTATTGTATTTCTATTAAGTATTTGATACATAGAGTCTATAAAGAATAATTGTATATCCTCTCCACAGATAAAGACATTTTAACAACTTTCTTCTCTCCTAAACAAAGTCTATTTTAGGATTGTTCAATGAATCAATAATCATATCTTTCAACTGAAGCCCTTATTCACAGTATGTCTCAGATCCCCTCACTTTTCTCTACCTATATATAGTTAAATGTTGACACCAACTTATGAAAAATCAATCCCTTGTCCCTTGGGGCCATCTCACTCTCAAGAACATTCCTGCTCTCAATCCTTGAATTCTAGCACCTATCATTATACATAGCATGTAGTGAGTGCTCAATACATCTTTACCAAATGTATGACAGAACAATGGTACATTGGTGACAGTAATGTCCACATGAAATCTTTCTGTGACAGTTATTAGTATTCTTTTTCCAAAAAGATCCTGAGAAAGCCTATTGTTGAATGCTGTATGCCATCACTGAACCTGGACATGTCATTGCTCTTATTTTAGGTTTATGTTCCTTCTATGTCTCAAGAATTCCCTGGCTTCATGGTCAAATGGAATTACCATAAAACTTTAGGGCTATACCTTCTACAAGCTTATTTGGCAGAAGCAAGAAAATTCTGCTCTCCTCTATTTCACCCTTGAAACAGACTGTAAAGTTCAAGAGAGCAAGCATGATCTCTAATCTGGTGCCTGGAACATGAGTAGATGCTCAATAAAAAGTTTGCAAATGGAATAAGTGCTTCCATTTGATTCTTTCTTGATATCAGGGAAGGCTACAGACTCACATCCTATACATTCTGGGGGAAATGGAAAAGAACTAAGAGTTTGGTACCTGCTGTATGTCAGTCATCAGGTCATCAGGCTGGATAACATACATAGATTATTTCATACAATTTTTACAGCAACCTCATGATGAAGGTATTCCAATTTTACAGGTAAAGAAACTGAGGCCCAAAGGGATCTGTCATGAAATAAATATGTACATATGAAATTCTTCTCTCTTCTAGAATATCCGTTCTCTTCCTATTGCTTGATCAAATCACACCCAACCGTCAAGAATGTTGAAGTACATTCTCCACGGGTGTCTTGTGTTTTTGTCCATCTTCTGAGTAAAGGCACTGACAACTTTTGGTCTGGGCTATTTTTTTTAATATATAGCATACAGCCTTGAATAGAGAGAGCATCTCCCTCTGAGAGAAGATGAATTTGTTTTCTGACCAGGTTAATAAAGATAATGTTTCCTTCCAGGGTAGATTGAAGAGGTTTGCTAACAGCCCCTTTAGAAGATTGGGGTTTCCTTATCTCAGGGTTCCTCAGCTGTGATACAAACCCACAGAGTGTACCGTGCCCTCCTGGACTACTTTGTGTTGGCCCTATGGGCTTTGGAGGACCAGTTCACCAGGGTGGATACAAAGTTCCTATGGCCTGCTATCCTGTGAGTGAGGAGGTCCATTATCTCTGACCTAGAAGTTTTGTGTTCTCTTCAAGTACCTATGAAAATGCGACAGACTAACTTTCAGCTTGCAAATAGGGTAAAATTTTAGCTTTTTCACAGTTCTTGACAAAGACCTTTTTCCTTTGGGAAGCCTTTTCTAACTATACCAGCTTCTAGTGATATCTCTAAGACACATTTGGCAGGAAACTCAACATGCTGAGGAATGTATTCATGAACATTTTATTACCTCACACTTGATTATCCTCTCCTAGAGGACAGAAACAGCCACTTATACCTCCTGATAAGTATTTAGCATTTTTCTTGGACACAGAAATTGGCTCTCATTTCATTAATTGTAATTCATTAAAATGTATTGAATGTCTATTAAGTGTAGGACATTATGGTCAGAATGTTTAGGCAATTATTTCCCTAACTGGCATAAATGCCTTGAAGATGGACATAATATCTAATAGTTCTTTATCCACGATAATTCTTTCTGCCTCTCATTCTCATTCAACAAATATTTATTGCATGTCTGTAATTGCAGGTGGTATGTTAGTTGCTGAGTATGCAAATGGATAAGAGAAGTCTACCTACAGTGAACTCATGGAAACACATACATGCAATACAAAAAGAGAGTCCAGGGACAGAAAAAAAAGTATAGATCAATATGGGAACAGGGATAAGAGCCGCTCAAAAGGACTTACATTGTAGGGGGGGTGGCAGTTGGCTTTCCATTTCTTGGTATTTTCAGCAGAATTTAGTTCTCATAGATACTGAAACAAAGTGGGTTTGTTTTTTTTTTACATTGTAGAGCCCCCTTTAGTGCTCACAGCCCACCAATGAGGAGCCTGGGCAATGGTTGAGGGACGCAGGAACAACGAGCTCTCAAGGGTACAGTAGGAAAGGCCCACGGAGAAGAGCTCACCATCAGTACATCACCATGGGCTGAAACAAAGCATCTATGTGGGGACTGATAATTGAAAATAAAAATCTTGGTTAAATCCCTGCTCTGAAGCTTGTGTATATGCTCCATAATAGCCCATCTAAGATTGGCTGGCCTATATTAAAAATGATTGGCAGTAGGCTCAAGCTCCAGTTCCACCTATTTAAAAAGATATACTCAACAAGTGTGTTTAAGTAAATGAACATATATTTAACACCTGGAATATTACTAAGGACTAGAAACATGCACAAGGCATGTTCCCTGCCCTCAAGATGTTCATAATCAAGTGAGACAGATACAGAGAAGCATAATCTAAAACTGCAGGAGAGCAGAAGCTTTGAATAGAAACTAGGGGTTACCGTCAACAGGCTGTGGGAGTTTATTCTGCTGGGGACCAAGGAAGTTTCTTGCAAGAATGGCATTTAAGCTGGTGTTTATAAAGGGTGAAAAGAATTTCCATAGGCAGAAAACAGAGATTCTGGCATCCCAGAAAAAAGCTCAAGCAAATGCACATTCTTTGAAAATAAAGAAAGAAATGAACTAATTAATTAATAAAAGGAGAGTTCAGGGAATGGTTAGTAGAACAGCAACTGGAATGTAGGTGTGGCACAAAACTGAAGGTCAGAAAGTAATCCATTTAGAGCCTTCCACAAATATTTATTAAGTACCTGCTGAGGCAAATATAGTATGCTTAAAAAGAAATGAAGACTTAGCTCACAACCTAATGAGGAGATAGTTTAATCTAAAATTGTACATACTGAGGTGCCTGGGTGGCTCAGCTGGTTAAGCATCTGCCTCTGGCTCAGGTCAAGATCCCAGAGTCCTAGGATCGAGTCCAAGTGGGCTCCCCACTTGGTGGGGAGTCTGCTTCTCTCTCTTTCCCTCCACCCCTCTTCATGCTTATTCTCTCTCTCCTGCTTGCTCTCTCTTTCAAATAAATAAATACGTAAAATATTTTTTTAAATTTTAAAAATAACAAGTGCCAACAAAACACTGAACAGAGAGGATCTTGAATGTAATCCTTAGTCACTTGGGTGTTATTCCTTAGGAGGAGAATGCAGTGAATGATTCTATCTGACCCATGAGGAGGAGGTTAGGTCTTGGCAACTGTGTGAAGGAGGGTAGAGAAGGGGGAGATATGGGAGTCAGGGACAACAGTATGGAAGTTTGTATAATCATCCAGGGGGAAAAACAGGAAGGGTCTATTCCAGATGAAGATGAAAAGAGACCAAAGACAGAAGACTCATGGTTAACAGAATCCACAGAACTTGACCAAGAGAAGTTTATGAAAATGGGCCCAAAACCTTCTATTCTGGGAGATAGAGTGGATGATGTTGGTAATAAATGTGAACACTCATCAGATAAAACATCCAGAACTGATAAGATCTCAAAGGTTAATTAGCCAATCGCCATCATATTTTTTTTCCATATAACTTTTTACTTGGCCATAATTTTAGACTTAGTATCATATATTTTTAAAGCAGTAGAGGTAAACAGATGTGAAAAACACATCTTACCAGTGTTTTTTCAGCTTCAGGACTATTAGTGGATCATGAAGTCAATTTAAATGTTATAAAATTAAAAAAAAGTGAAATAGAATAAAGGAGAACAGAATGTAAAATATAGTGATCACATAGAAAGGTTATTACTTTGTGGAACTTTGGCTTCTGTTTTATGTACACAGACTAGGTTGTAATGCCAAGTACATTTCTCAGTGTGTGTTGTAGTTTAAAAAGTTTGAAAGCCACTGATCTAGACAGTGCCCAACAAATCATCTCTCCCAACCTTCCATCCTCCAGTTTATAGGTTTTGAGTATTGGCTGGAACAGAGGCATATAGGGGCTTGAGACATTTTTTGTCCCTTTGACAGTCCAATTATGTAAAACAATGGTGCTAGTATTTTGGTTAGAGCCAATGGCCTCCATCATTTTTATAGAAAGCCAGATTCACCCTCTACATTACTGTCTATAGCTCCTTTGGCATCATGGAGAGTGTTCAGGATTACCTACAGCTGATTCACTTGCAGATCAAATCAGAAACAGAGAGAGAATACATTATTTTGCTTTCTTTTCTTGAGATTTCAAATAAACCTTTGCTAAGTATTTTAAGACAATAGAATTAAAAATGTAAATTGTGAATCCTCATAGATTTCATTTTTCCACTAGATGGCAGAAAAAGCACTTGTAATGGACACTACTTTGTTGTCTACTTAATCAGTTCTGCAGACTTTTTAATAAAGGGAAGTATATTTCATTTCAGTTTGAACTATAGAATATGATTATAAGACATTTGGTTATTTTTAACTAATTTAATCATATTAAGCTTAAAATTAAAGAGAAACTTTGAATTAGTTTGTGTTTATGTATGTACATATATGCCTACATGTCTCAATTAAAACATACATGATGGAATTTTATTGGCCTTGGAATACGGCCATGCTCTTTTAATACAAAAATTTTTTTTTAAAAGTAGCATTTAGAAACAATTTTAAATTAATGCAGAAACATTTTTCATGTTACACATGGGCATAATTAGGTGTACAGTTGAGATATACTTAACTATGATATATTGCAAATAATGATAATAATAGAAGTAAAAAGATTGATGGTACAGCCACGGTTATGAACCTAAAATATAATTTTTTTTATAAAGAGAATAAAAACTATGTAAGCTAAGGAAATATAATAGAACAGTTAAGCATGGTGTGTCCTTTTTTTTCTGTGTTAATTCTAATATGAATTTTTTTCTTTACTCTGAATTGATGTGTCAGGTGGCCATTTATCAACAATAAGTCTTCAGGGGCATTTGTAATTAGACCACTTTACTATACACTTGAGAAGAGTTTCACAGACACTTGCTCTGGTACATTTACCATCAAAGAGAAAATTATTTTATGAATCTACAAAATACAAAATGGCTAATAGAGGAGGTATACCAAAGAGAATATTTTAGGAAATACAGACATAATTTGATAAAGTGCTATCAAACTATCAGATAAAAAGTAGTTCATAGAGGCTGAGTATTTTGCCCCGATTTCAGTCACTACTTTTGCTACTATTTATCTTACATCTGGCCTTGGAAAAGAGGAGAAAAAAGAAATGATAGAAAAGAAGAGGTGATAAAAAGAGTAAAGTCCAATCATTCATTCAGCTCAAGGACTTCTGCTGAGTATATGTTCTGGTTCAGGGGCTGGGTGAGAATGGTGATGTGGCTTCTTCTATCAAAACAAGAGCATATGAGAGACAGTAGGGAAGATGTTAAGGGAGCCAACAGGAAGTAGTACAAGAATTGCTGAGATTGAGTAATAGTTGCCATGGTGGTGTTACCTTACCTCAGCTCTCTCCCCTCTAAGCTTTGCCAACTACCTCTTCCTCAACAAAACAAAAACAAAAGGGAGATCCAGGAGTCTGCCAGCAATGCCCACAGTCCCCAGGAACCTAGGGAGGGGCCTCTGGCAGCAGGAGAGGAATGGAGGTGGGAACCACAGTGGGCCCGAGGCGGCATGCTGTCTGTACAAAGTAAGTTATAGCCAGTCCCAGAGTCTCTAGCTGAGAAAATCCTGTGCTGTGTGTGAGTGTGTGTGTGTGTGTCAAAGATACCTGATCTTGTTTTGAGTCAAGGTGAATAAATGACTTTGGGGAATAAGCAACTCACATGGTGCAGTAAGCTAATTTCTAGGACAATGGAATATTAGAGTAAATGATTTTCCTTGCTATATGTTGAGTAGAAGTCTATTTTTCTGTTTGTTTCTTTGTAAAGGCAACTATGGGTAAAATAAAATAAAATAAATAAAATAAAATAAAATAGAATAAAATAAAATAAAATAAAATAAAATAGAGCTACCTTACGACCCAGCAATTGCACTACTGGGTATTTACTCTAAAGATACTGATGTAATGAAATGCCAGGACACCTGCACCCCAGTGTTCATAGCAGCAATGTCCACAATAGCCAAACTGTGGAAGGAGCCTCGGTGTCCTTCAGTAGATGAATGGATAAAGAAGATGTGGTCTATGTATACAATGGAATATTACTCAGTCATTAGAAATGACAAATACCCACCATTTGCTTTGACGCAGATGGAACTGGAGGGTATTATGCTGAGTGAAATAAGTCAATCGGAGAAGGAGAATCACCATATGGTTTCACTCATACGTGAAATATAAGAAATAGTGAAAGGGATTATAAGGGAAAGGAGGGGAGCTGAGTGGGAAAAATTAGAGAGGGAGACAAATAATGACAGATTCCTAACTCTGGGAAACAAACAAAGCGTTGCAGAAGGGGAGGTGGGTGGGAGGATGGGGTAACTGGGTGATGGGCACTGAGAGGGGCACTTGATGGGATGAGCACTGGGTGTTGGCAAATTGAATTTAAATAATAAAAAAAATAAAATAAATGAAACCTAACTTAAAAAACTTTATAAACACACCCACACACAATAAATAAATAAAATAAAAGGGAACATGATTTGGGGTTCCTTTTTTTAAATAAAAAAACCTTACATTAGATTTGCAGGAGACTTCCCTTACAAAACCAAACTTTAGAAAGTCCCAGTGGCCCTAATCCAGGCACTGTGGGTCCTGCTGCCTGCTAAATGCGGGGACCTGGTCAGTCGTTTTACACTTCTGGGCCCCAGAAGTTTAATTTCTTAAATTGCATATCATGGAGAGGGAGTTAGACTCCCAGCACTAACATTCTCTCCATGGGAAGGATGGAAACTCTAACAGCCCATTGTTTAATTGAAAGGAACTGAAAAGAACTCCAAGTCCAAGGTCCCAGTGCTAACCTCCTATCCCAACTTTTTAGGTCTTCAGCTCCCCTCATGCTCTCCAATGAAAGAAATAGAAATTTGAGCTTTCTCTATATAATCTTTCTTGAGTTCTGCCTTTTGCAATGGTGTCACAGCAACTGCCTTTACAAATCTACAACCTGAGCTCGAGAGTAACTCCTTTAGGCTGTATGAATGGCTTTCTTTTGCTCACCCTGCTCTGAGGGGACTCTGTCCCCCCAAACGTTGAGTGTTTTTTGTTTTCCTGCTTAAACCAGAAAGAATGTGTAGTGAGAGCCCTCAGAGCACACAACCCTGTAGATCTCCACTCAGCACATCCCTAATGGGCTCAGCAGTGACAGCTGTGACGAATACCATGGCAATTTCCCAGATAAGATTGTATCCGAGTAGGGGCTACATTTCCTTCAGAGTCGCAGAGGCCATTATTATTCTTTGGAGAGGAATTCTGAGGAGGAAATAGCTGATTTAAATGCCTACTGTCAGTTGCCAAAGAAATTGTTACAAAATACTGCTATAATGATGTGGAAAACTGCCCATTGCTTTGGATCCCCTGTTTTTTGTGCCCCCTCCATTCATCATTCAAGATTTCCCTTTTAGCCAACCAGGTGTATCAAAACTGGTGTGCTCTAAAGCCTCATAACTTGGAGTCTCAGGTTGGGGTTCTTTGGCATTTCACATTATGGTTGTTCGATCATTTCTCTTGACCTCTAAAACTCTTGGGAGGTCTTCTAAGAAACTGTGTGTAGCCTAGACATACCACCCCAGCTGGTCTATATATTAAATTTCATTCATTCAGCCAGTATTTATTGAACACACAGGAGGAGGCAGTATACAGTAGATGTTTCATGTGGAGTTTCTGAAGTCAAACTGCCTAGATCCTAAACCTGGCTCAATCAGGATTACTGGTAGTGTGACTTTGTTGTATGCTAGTTGGACAAGTTACCTTAGTTTCTACATCTGCATAATGGACCTAATAGTCTACTTGTAGTACCCTCTATGTGGGTAGAAATGGGGATTAAATGAATTAGTATTCTTAAGATGCTAAAAACAATAGTATCTCATAGTAAGTGTTCATTAGTATGTTCATTACACCTATTAAGAAGATAACATTATTACCATTAAGGAGCTTACAGTCTAAGGTCTCAGAGGAGACATGTACAAGAATAAACAAGATAGACTGTTCCCTGCAGTGACCCACAAACTTGAGCCAAAAAAAAAAAAAAAGCTTTAAGTCAGAAAAGAAAAAGTAAGTGTTGACAATATATTTTTTTGTAATATATATATTTTTTAAGTAAGTTGGGACTTCAACTCACAACCCTGAGAGCAAGACTTGAGTGAGGTTCCCTTGCTTATGAAATTCTTTCAGCCACTTACTACTCTGGGGTGGTCCTCCTCTTTCTTTGGTCCTCTGTGTATTGGGTTAGTTTGTGAACTGACAGTCACAGAGTATTTCCTCTAGTGAGAATGAGAGCCTGAGGACCACAGCAGGAAAGAGCTTGTTGAAAATCCTGATGCCCAGACCCAATTAATACCTACTTAATCAGAATTTGGAGCTAGCATTAAGAACTCTACACTTTTAACAAGTCGTCAATGTTTTTCTTATAAACATCAAAGTTTGAGACCCTATATCTCAGGGGGTGAAGGATGATGAGAAAAACTCAAGATGGTTAAAAGGTAGCAAGTAAATCTGGGTGGTATAGTTTAAAAAAAGGAAGTCATGAGGAGTGGGTGTTAAATCTTTGATTGGAACATAGAAGAAATGGGAAGAGGCTATTGGTTTATAGAATTGGAAATAATTAAAGACTTTCCTTCTCCACTAGGGTGAGTTATTTCAACTATGGCAGTCATTAAATCCAGTATAAAAAAAAAACCAACAACAAACCCTTAGAATCAGACCTTCAATCTATATCATCACAAAGGGGGTAAGTTAAGATTTCAAAAATAATGTTACATATTCACTCACATTGCGAGCCCAAGACACCATAGAGACCACTGTTGATGACTCTGGTTTGATGCTACCCTGCCAGGCAGCATATCTGGTCAGGATCGCTACTTTAAATTCATGAAAAAGCAGTATAGGGGGAGATAGTCTCTTCAGCTCAAGATCCAACAGTGTTGAGAATGTGAAGAGAGAAAGTAAGAAGGGAATGGCCAAGGGCAGCTGGTCAGTGCACACTTGATTTGGCTTTAACCTGAAGATTACTACATTTTGTCTACACAATGGCTCAAATAAACTTGAGAATGAAGCTTGCTGTTAGAGACCCTTGTTAGTGCTCTGCACTCTAGATCCCCCACCCACCTCCTCAAAGGACACCTTAAATGCAGGTGACCCCTCACACACAGACTGAGGGTAGTACTGCTGTCAATCCATGCACAAAATACTGGAAAGGAGGGCAGGGGCAGAGAGAAAGTGGAGGTAATTGGAGGCATCAGTTTCTTAACACTAGGAGAAAGGAATATGAGAAAATGTTGACTTGTGGCTGTAACAAAGTTAGGAAGATGACTTATATTTAAAAGTAAGCGGGATCTAATTGTGCTTGAGAAAGAAAAGGAGCGAATGGAAATGGGGAGACAATATGGGAGAAAGGGAAGGGATTGTTGATAGAGCAAAATCACAGGGAAGGTAGCAAGGGCTAGCCTTCGAAAAGAGAAGGAACACTTCCTTGTAGTTTCAGAAGATGGAAAATGTGTTGAGATGGACAGCGGGAAATTCAAAGGCATTCGAGGTGATGTCTTTGGTATTCTAAGTAAGTTGGTAATGGGTTTAGAGGTGGGTCTACGGGAGATGGTGTGAGTAGGTCGCTAAAGGCATTCTTGCCAAAGTGGAGAATTAGCATGCACTTTCTTCTCTTTCTTTCCGGTGGCCTTGGTATAATCAACTTGTCTGTCCTCCCTGGAAATCCACAACCACAGGCTGGATCACGGTGCCTAGGAGCAGTAATCTTCAGGTTAAAGCTGAATCAGGTGTGCCCTGACCAGAAGCTCTTGACCATTCCCTTCTCACTTTGTCTCTTCACATTCTTAAGACTGCTGGATCTTGAGCTGAATGGACTGTCTACCCCCAGTGCTGCTTTTTCCTATGAGCTCAAGGTAGAGATCCTGACCAGAGATGCCTGGCAGGGTGACATCAAGCCAGTCATCAGCAGTGGTCTCTATGGTGTCTTGGGCTCTCAATGTGAGTGAATATGCAACATTATTTTTGAAATCTTAACTTACCCCCTTTGGGATGAAATAGTTTGAAGGTCTGATTCTAATGGTTTAAAAAAAACGTTTCTGATACTTGGTTTGATGACTGCCATAGTTGAAATAACTCACAAAGATAGTATCTCATAAATGCAGCAGTGCAGCAATAATTAAAAATCATGATATACATTTTTACACCCCATTCAAAAATGATGCAGAAGTTTTTCTTGAAATTTAGCAAGAAATTTCCACCTTTTCTGCTATTATTGCATTGTTTTTGCAAATATGAGTCTCACTGGGCTAAAATCAAGGTACTGGCAGAGTTGTATTCCTTCTGGAAGCTCTAGGAGAGAATCTACTTCTCTGCCTTTCCAAGCTTCTGGGAGCCACTTGTATTCTTAGTCTTGTGGCCTCTTCTTCTCTTCAAAGGGCATCACTCCAGTCTCTACTTCTGTCACAACATTGTCTTTTCTGGTTCTGGCTCCTCCTGTGTTCCCCCAGGATAATTCAGGATAAACTTCCCATCTCGAGATTTTTAAATTGTTTACATCTGCAAAATGCTTTTTGTCATGTAAGGTAACATATTGACAGTTTCTAGGGATAAAGCCATTGATGTCTTTTGGGGGGTTATTATTTTGTCTACACAGTGGCTCAAGTAAACTTGAGAATGATGCCTCTGCTGTGAGGGACCCCTGTCAATGCTTTGTCCTCTAGATCCCCCACCCACCTCCTTATATAGGACACCTTAAATGCTGGTCATGTCAAGTGATACCTCACGTAAAGACTAAGAATGATATTGCTGTCAATCCATGCACTAAATACAGGTGAAAATAAAATAAAATACATTTATTTTTTGGATTAAAATAAATATTAATAAGTTCTATTTTTAATTCCCAAATGCCATGATTGTCTAGAGCATCTTTAGGAACATAGTCATCCCACTTTGGTGATCAATGAGTGTCATGGCTAATTTTAAGTGTCACCTTGGCTATGTTATGGTTACATAGCTATTTGGTTAAATATCAATCTAGATGCTGCAGTGAAGGTACTCTTTAGATGTGATTAATATTTAACCAGTTGACTTTGAGTAAGGAAGATTAGCAGATTATCCTCCGTAATGAGTCTTATCCAATCAGTGGAAGGCCTTAAGATAAAAGACTGAAGTCCCCCAAAGAGGAAAAAATTCTATCTCTAGACTGCCTTTGGACTTAAGACTCCAACCAACATCAACTTCTGCCAGAATTTCCAGTCTGTTAGCTTGCCCTGAGGATTTCCGATTTCCCAAGCCCCACAGTTGTGGTGAGCCAATTCCTTAAAATAAATCTCTCTCTCTCTCTCTGTCTTTCAATATATACAGGTGTTGTGTGGCCTCTTTCAAATATGTACACACACATATACACACACATTCTGTTGTTTCTCTGGAGAATTCTGATTAATACAGTGAGTTAGAGAAGCACTTTCAATCTGTGGTAGGGCATGATTTGAGTCATTATAATAAACCCCAGGTTCAAAGATGATAGTAAAAAATTTAGAATCTCAAAGAAAAATAAAATCTAGTCTCCCTTATATTTGCTCTAATGTGATTCTGCCTTTTATCAAGTGAGTCTGAAATATGGATTCAGCGGGAAATATTGCTAGAGAGGCCTCAATTCTGGCAAAATACCTAAAATATCACAGGTCTTGGGAGTGGAGTAGATGTAGGGGGTTTTCTAATTTATCACTCTTAATGATCTTACTGGCTTTAAATATTATAAACCAGTTGGTATCAATGTTATAAATACCATATTTCCCTTCATATAATTGCTTTTATAATTAGTTAATCAAAACTTTAAAAGCTTTGATTTTAAGAAAAGAGAAACCATGGCTCACTGGCTCCTGGAATTGAATTTGACATTCACAGTAACATCGCATTGTTTCAAGGAAGAAAGCAAGAAGAATGACATTTGAAATCATGGGAGGAGTATGAACAGGTATAATATAATTGCTTGGCTTGGAATTTTGCCAAAAGACAAGTGCTAATAATTTTTGCCATAAAAAGTGCCAAGGATGCTCTTTAATGAAAATCACTATTGTGAATTTCTGGGCCTCCATCTCATCCAAAAGTGATATTGCTATCAAAAAGAATCTACTTATATTTGAGCAGCTGTTAAATATTGACTCATAAGTGGTTTTCTGGATCTTTGCAACCAGTGGAAATATGGCAAAAGTATTCTCCAATCCTTTAAAATGAAAGATGAGAAAAATGTATGTAAAATAGATACTTCGGGATTTTTCTAGAGCAGTTTGCTTTCTTTGGACAGCACGTATATTATTTCTGACTTTTTTTTTTCTGTGTCCAGATGTGAGATTGGGGCAGGAGGGAGAAAAAGGCAGTGTAAATATGGTGACTGAGTGTAAGGAGGAAGAAGGCTTTCATTATTTCATGTATTTCATTAAGTGGCCAAGGCTGGGGCAGCCCCGGTGGCTCAGCGGTTTAGCACCGCCTTCAGCCCGGGTGTGATCCTGGAGACCCGGGATCAAGTCCCACATCGGGCTCCCTGCATGGAGCCTGCTTCTCCCTCTGCCTGTGTCTCTGCTTCTCTCTCTCTGTGCCTCTTATGAATAAATAAATAAAATCTTAAAAAAAAAAGTGGCCAAGGCTGAAAGGCAGCATCCTTCTGGAGCATGTTTTCTTATGGCAGATGACCAGAATGCAAACAGCAAGCGCATTTAAGACCTTTACTCACATCATGTCCGTTAACATTATGTGGACCCAGCAAATTGTGTGGCCAAGTCCAATATCAAGAATGTGGGAAAGTCTACTCTGTACAGAATGGGAAGGGGAGAGGGTATTCGCTGAACAATAATCTATACATCCTACCTGTACTTGAATAAATGGCTTAGTCTCAACCAGTTTCAATGTTCTCATGTCTTGTTACAATCTGTGAAGAAAATAGTGCCACTTCTAGAATGTAGAGAGCATTCAACAAATATCAGCTCTTATTATTATTTTCCCCTGCATGCATATAAGAATATACAAAAATGAAAGAAGCAAGATAATGGGGACTAGAAAAGAAATTCAAGCTTGACACTGAAGGTAGTAAGATTAATTTAAATTCTAAATTCATAAAAACTGTACAGGAAAAGAGGTGGTTTGTCAATTCACAATCATGGTCACCAATGTTATTATTAGTTGTTGGCCATTTGCTCCTACTATTAATGCTATGTGTGAGATATGTAATATAAAAAGATAGAGAAGATGTAGCCAGAACCTGACAGTTTGCTTATTAGGCAATTGGGCAAACATGATAAAACTATATACTTGAAGAAAAATGCATAACATGGTAAAATGTCAGTAATTAAAAACATGATCCATTGTAAATATGTTTAAGTAGTAAGTAATTTCTGTAGTAAGTAGTAAGAAAGCATCTGTGCTTTGCAGAAACCCTGCATTTCAAATATTTTTTTAATCTTTGAGAGAAGTTTTGACTAGTTTAACTGAAATTGCATTTCCTTATAAAATTTTAAAAGGAAGATTAGAGACTCTTAATTTAGGATTATAACCAAATTCACATTACCGTAAAGCTGGATTGGTTGTTTCTTACACACTGAGTGAGATCACATCTCAGTTGACATCCCTGCACACCTTCATCATAGAGGCCACAAAGTATATTGATTTCCCCCCACTTTGGCCGATATGATTGCTCTATGTAGATACAGCCTTCGTCTTGACATTTAATCTCCTGATTCTCCAGCACTACTTCCTTCCATCTGATAAACCTGAGTTTAAAGCTAAGAATTCTTTAGTTCTATTGAGGTAGAAAATCGTCTCTTTGAGTGGCATTTAACTTCTCAGCTCTGATCTCCATAACTGGAATATAGTGGTATTTGCTTCTCTTTAATTCTGAGAAGAACTGCTTCCATTAATATACCGAATAACCTAAAGCTATTTCAGCAGCAAAAGGACGGTAACTTGCATATTTCCACAGGCAGAGCTCACAGATGGCCCACCTAGCAGGTGAGAGAGGACGTACCCAGAGAGCCCAGCTCGCTTTCTGTAATTAGGCTCTCTCCTTCCTTATTCCCAATTCACACTTACCTAGTGTGTGTCAGTAAAGGACAGATCTGCCCTCTGTAGAAGTGAGCTTTAATTGAGTGGCCACTGTTGGAGTTTTCATTCCTCTATTTGATCAATATCCGTTCATCTTCCTAGTTCTATGCTTGCATTCCTTAAAGACACAGTAGGCAGAGGTTACTGTAACTGGATGTCAGCTTTTTCTCAGTTAGGGATTTTGCTCTGACACTTCTGATTTCTTGCTCCTGTCAACTTGCTTGGATAGCATGGAAACCACCATGCTCTCTTCATCTCTCTTCTTTACAGCCTGGACCAGAACTAGCTCTTAGAAGCCAGCTTTTTACAGTTTTTTACTCTGGATCTTCTATTAGCTCCAGTTTATTCTACAAAGACAAAGGATACAGTCCACTCAGTTCCAAGCCAAAATAAAACAAAGAACATGAAAGAACTGAAGAATCATCTTTCCACCTCACTGAAATTCCTGCTTTTGTTCATTCATTCATTTGAGCAGTGAGTATTTGTTGAGTAGCTCCTGCATGAAAGTCCAACCAATGGTACTGCAGATCAAAAATGAGTAAGATACTTTCTCTACTCTCGAGGAGCTCTCAAATTAATAGAGGCTAGCTAACAAACAAGCCAATCCAATACAGTGTGCAACTGCTATAAGGGACATAAACACATACCTAGTTTGCCAGGATCTGGAAAGTTGTTTTCTGGAACCAGGGATTTCTAAATAAGATCTGAAGCCCAAGTCAGCCATATCCACAAATACTTGGTTTTAAAAAAGAATCCAGGCAGAGGAAGCAGCATGTGCAAAAGCCCAGATGCTTTCTCATTTCCCTGCTACATTATATGTCCTGGTTTGTTGTGGCTCCTTCGGGACATGGTTGGAGAGAAACTGAGAAGGCCAAAGTGTGGTCTTCATGTACAATGCCCTGGACAACATCTACTGGCAGTCTCAGGTGGCAGGGTGCCAAACCCAGAAGTTCCTCAGTCTCTCCCTCCTTTTCCTTCCATTAATGATCCTGTTTCAAGACTTGTTGCCCTTAGAGAAAACATGATCCTCCCACCATTACTCATGCAGATCCACCTTTTTAACCATAATGGAAAATAGTTTTGAGAGGGTCTTTTGGCATTTACTTTTCTCATCTTGAAAACTATAATGCTGGCACACAGTTGAGTAAATTACACCTAAAAATCATTGAATATCTAACCATACTTGCAACCTGGAGGAACAGTCCACATCCTTTACTGGAGTTAGGTTACCCCTTACGACCAGCTCCTACATCTTTTCCATAACTTGTTGGTGTTCCTGATGTGGCTAGTGACATCTACAGTTCCTACACTACTGCGGTAACTTGCTCCCCAGAACTTGGAGGGGTTCATTGCAGGAGTACTGTGCAATCTCAACTACATCATGGCTGGGGCATGTATGCGCTTCTTTGGATTCCTGTCCTCCACTGGCAATACTATTTCTTTGAGGCAATTCATTCTAACTTGGCAAACAAACCTTTGGAAACCTGCCCTGTCCTCAAGTTAAATCTGCTTACGTTAACCTTCCTCATAAGTTAGTTATAAAAAATAACTGTACTGTTAATGTCTGTCAACTATTGAGGGACTACAGCATGCCAGGTGTTATTCTAAGAGTTTAGTGTGTGCTAAATCATTTAATTCTTACAAAAATCTTATGAGGATATATACCATTATTATAATCACTCCCATGTTATTAATGAGAAAACTGACAAAGAGAGGTAAAATAATTTGCCTAAGGTAAATGGCTGGGCTGGGATTGGAACCCAGACAATCTGGATCAGAATCTATGCTCATAAACACCACACTGAGCCTCCTCTCCAGAGAAGCCATTACAGACAATTTTAAAGAATAGCATCTTGATAAAATATTATATTGATAAAAACACCAAGTAAAAAGGAAAACCTCCAGCAGACACAGGGAAGATTAGATATTTAATGTTTCTAAATTCCCGGAAAGATGAAAACTTCTGTTTGTGTGTTATTACAGCCCTAATAATAATCACTAATAATACTGTACATTTCTTGCTGTAGTTAGAATGATTAAAAAGTCTCTTCTGAATTGATTTATGCATATATATCACTCATTACTTACTAGATATTCATTCATCTTAATTTGCCCTGGAATGAATGGAAACTGCTTACTAAAAATATTATCAATCTAACTATTTGGGAATTATACAAAATATTCACATAAGATATATATCAATTGGTGGAGAATTTTTAAAAATACTGCATAAGTATATAGACTAGTTGCCCATCACCTGCTTTTTGTTTTTTTAAATACCACTATGGTATATGTAAGTATGTTTGTTTCTTCATCTGTGAAATAGGACTAGTAATGACCACCCTATGGTGAGTGTTCCATGGCATTGCGAGCATGGCAGCGGTTTATAGACGGTAGAGTATTATGAGATGCTGGCTTCTTTTGCTTAAAAGCTTGAAAAATAGTCTTGGTTTTTGATAGTTGAAAATCATCTTATCCCTCACACTCAATTGAAAAGAAAATATATTCATAATTTTCAATATTTGACAATATCTAAAACTTTTGCATTTGTTGGTTTCCTTGCAGAAGTAAGCAAAAGAGACATGTATTACGCTACTTCAAGGTTTAAGCGTTTGTTGTGAAGACACGGGAGTAGGAGGAAAAACAGCCTCATAGATACTGAGGTGCCATCAGAACCCAGCAGGGGCTGTAGTCATGCAGCAGCTGCCCTGGTGACTCAATGACTCATCAATCTAGTGGTTGCTCCCTAGACAATGAATGAGTACATCTTGCTTCTTCCTCTGGGGTTCACCATTTCGCTGTTGAGAACTCTCTCAACAGAGTTCTCTGCTTCACTTTTGTAGCAACTCATTAACCAGCTGACTGGCTCTCTTTTCCATCTCCTGGCTTCTTTTGCATTGCGGGTACTGTCTCAGTCTTCTGCTTTCTGCCTTTTCCCTGTGTTCCTCTGCACTTCCCAGCTCTCAAACAATGGGCATGGGCTAAGAAGTGAGCTGCAGCCTTTTCAGGCACCAGTGTTTAAGGATTAATTTTATAGCTCGAGGATAAATCATAGGTGTAGTGCCAGCTAATTCAGCTTTTCACAAGAAATGTATGTATGTATGTATGTATGTATTTATGGATCCCAGAACCCTGAGATCATGACCTGACTTGAAGTCAGAGGCTTAACCGACTGAGCCACCAGGTGCCCCCACAAGGAATTTCTTGCATAAATAGTGAAATATTTGGCTCTGATCTGTCTGAAGAAGATACTGGCACTTATGTGGACACTAAAACAACAACATTCCTCTCCTGTGCTGACACTACTTGAAAGATAGTCCCAATTCCTTTTACATAGTATATACCTGTTCATTTGAGGGACTCCAAAGAAGCAGTAGGAAGAGGGAGATGGCTGTAACAATCTCTGAAGCTGATATTGACACAATTAGTTGATATCATCAATCCTTCTTTAACTGAGACCATTATTAGTAAAGCAACATTCTATTCTGTGACTTCCCTTATCCCTTAGAATTCCTTTTGAAGATTTCATTACCCATTTAAGCTTACAATGATTTTAAGACTTCTTGTTTTTATTGAAATACAGTTGACTCACAATGTTGCACTAGTTTTATGTGTACAACATGATTCAACAAATCTTTGTGTTATGCGGTGCTCACTACAAGCGTAGGTACCATCCGCCACTATACAACATTGTTATAACACCACTGACTATATTCTCTATGTTGTACCTTTCATCCCTGCGATTTAGTCATTCCATAAGTGGAAGCCTGTGCATCCCACTCCCCCTTCACCCATTTTGTCCATCTTTCCATCCCCTTTCCATCTAGTAACTATTTGTTTGTTCTCTACATTTATGAGTCTGTTTCTAGTTTTTGGTTGTTGATTCATTTGTTTTTTAGATTCTACATATAAGTGAAATCATTTGGTAAGCTTGCACTATTGTCAAGGCTAGGAAAGACCAAGAAGAGAAGAGAAGGAAAAAAGTTTTACACTTTCATTCTTTCCAAGATCTCATGACTCCAAATTTAAAAAGAGGACTTACTAGACTTAATTGCGACTTAAGACTTAAGACTTAAATGCTTAGTTACATAAATGATCTCAGTATCAAACACTGCTTTTGCCAAAATAATCTGAATACTTCTGCTTGACAGAGATGTTTACGAAAATTTTTGTAGCAAACAATTACAAAATAAAGGTTAAAAAGGTCAAATTTATAGCTTAATACATATGTATGTGTTGATTTATATACTTCCAGGCCCTTGTATGCTAATTAGCAACATAGTTTTGTTTGTTATTTTTACTTGGAACATAATTTTATATTTTAAATTATTGTAGCAGGTCATGGTTGTTGCTAATGATTCTAAAGAAATTTTCTCATGGTTATAATTTGTTCAGCAAAGTTCTGTGGAACAAATAAATATATTTCCCGTCTGTTGCCCCCAAACACACTTATATTAAAGATATTATGAAATACGGTCTGCTTTATGAGGGCACAATTGGAATGCATTTCCTAGAAATGCACAGCTTAGGAAAGTAAGTATCACTTATATTGAATATAATTTGGTATTTCCTTCGAATACCAGGCCATTGCTTCTATGAGTGCTGTTTTTGAGTTCTTGTATATGCTTCAACCATTCTTTCTTTTTCCTCATTGTCAGAAGTTGCTATTTCCAACATTAGAAATCATGAGTTTCATTAAATAATCATAAATTTCAGTCCTTTAAAAAACCATTTTGTGCTTATGGAAGAAAAAGTAGAAATTAAGCAAAAGCAAAGAATGAGTCACATGGAAAATTAATATCATCCTTAACAGTAATCTTTGCTAACTTTTCTCAGATTTATAAATCCCTATACAGATTCTCCTGTGTATATGTGTAGAAACACCCACACACAATCCTTTCTTTTTTATGAAAAGAAAGATCTTACTTTGTACCTTGCATTTCTCTCTTAATTATGATTGGTGTACTAGTAGGTTTATTTAGTTATCAAAGTCTTAATTTCTTTTTTAAAAAGTGTACATGTACTTGTTTATTACAAAAACCCAAATAATTTTTAAATCTGTATCACAGGAAGGAAATATCATTATATTCTCTTTACTGTCACTGTAATCCTATTGCTCAGAGAAAACTGCTTATATTTTGCCAAAAATATCTAATCTGAATGTTTAGTCAAGATTTCCAAACTAAAACTTTCAATTACAGAAAATACAAGGGATAGATGAATTGAGTATGTAATACCACAACTTAAATGATCCAGAGGTGGGGCATTTTAAAGGACAAATGGCACAGGTCCCCTCAACCAGTGTCATGGAAGAAAAAAGGAGACTTCTCTAGTCAGAAAGAAACTGAACCTACATAATCATAATGCCAATTCCCAGAGATAACTATTGGTACTAAATTGGTGTATGTTTTTCCAGGCCCTTCTATGTATATGTAACCTTTCTAGCACTTCATTTTTATAAAAGCATAATTTTAAAAAAAGACATTATTTATTTACTTGAGAGAGAGAGAGAGAGATAGAGAAAGAGCATGAGCAGGAGGAGGGGTAGAGAGAGAGACGGAGAAGCAGACTAGTGCTGAGCACAGAGCCCAATGTGGGGCTCAATCCCAGCACCTTGGGATCATGACCTGAGCCAAAGGCAGACACTTCAGTGACTGAGCCACCCAGGCACCCCTAAAAGCATAATTTTGATCATGCTGTACATACTGTTCTGTAACCTGCTTCCCGTTTGCTCCCCATTAAATAATAGGCTTTGGAGATATTTTTATTTATTTGTTTCTTGACTCTTTTAATGATTACATATAATTTCATTGCAGTTTGTACTGTGATTTTTTTTCACCAATGCTGACTGCAACGGACATCTGACTATGTCTTTTCAAACGCTTTTAGAGGATCAATTACTAAAAATAGACTACTAGGTTACAGAAGAGCCATATTTTTAAAGATGTGTAACCATATTTATTTCTTCTGAAATGTGCTTATTCTTGTTTTAATTATCTTTCATATAGCTTACAAACATTTCTCCCAGATTTTAATTTTGTAATTTATCTTCTAAGTTTGTTGAGGATATCTTTTGCCAAACAAAAGTTTTATGTTTTTAATGTAGTAAAAATAAGTTGTGCTTTCTTTCTCATTTTTTTGGAGGGGGGTCTGGGTCTTGTGTTAGTGTATTTCCTTATACAGATAGTCCCTGACTTATGATGGTTTGACTTACGATATTTCGACTTTATGATGGTTGAAAGTGACTGAGCCACCCAGGCACCCTATCCTTTCTTGTGGTGCTGGCTGGACAGGGACAGTAGCCACAGCTCCCAGTCAGTGACATGATCATGAAGGTGAACAACCAATATACTTACAAACATCCTGTGCCCATACAACCATTCTGTTTTTCAGTTTCAGTAGAACATTCAATAAATCACACGAGATAGTCAACGCTTTATTATAAAATAGGCTTTCTGTTAGATGATTCGCCCAATGGTAGGTTAATGTAAGTGTTCTGAACACATTTAATGGAGGCTGAGGTAAGCTATGATCTTTGGTAGGTTAGGTGGATCAAATGCATTTTAACTTACAATATTTTAAACCTGCAATGGGTTTATCCAGATGTAACACCGTTGTAAGTTGAGGTAGATCTGTAATTTGAAAATTTAATCTGCAATTATAGGTTCTGATTTTTAACAATATATTTGATTTCCTTTTTTTTTTTTCCTGACTAGATTTACCAAAGGATTATCTATTTTATTGATCTTTCCCAAGTATCAGCTTATGGGTGAAGTTATCAATTCCCGAGTTTTCTGTTTTCATTTATTAATTTCAAAATTTATGTTCATTAATTCCTTTTTGCACTTTTTGACATTTTTACTTCTCTAATTTAGTGAGTTGAGAGTTCATTTAATTTATATTCTTTTTTTTTTTTTGACTTATTGAATAGTAAACACCCAGGAGTATGGTTTTCTTGTGACAATCTACTTTGAAGATATGAGTTTTGACTCATGATGATTTCATTATAGTTTCTTTTTTGAAACAAGCTTTACTTGAGAAGTCTTTTAGAATTTCTTAGTTATTGAGGGTTTATATAAATTTTGTTATTCATTTCTAATTTTCTTATAGTTTTGCCGGGTAACATATATTAAAATTTTTCTACTTTTATGACTGCAGTGAAGACATTTACTTCATTGTCTAATTCATGGCTAGTTTTTTATAAAGTGTAGGAAGAAATGGAAAGATTTACTTTTTTAGACTATAAATGATATTTATATAATAACTGCTATTACTTACATTATCTTATTTGTTTGTTTTTAAGATTGTAGATGGCTTTGAATGCATAGGAAATGAATGAATGTCTGTGACAAACATAAACATTCTGTATTAAGAAAATGCCCCAAATAACTTCTTCCTAATTATATTTTAATCAAAAATACATACTCTGAGGGAAGTTTGTCAAATGAAATGCTGACCAAGTTTATAATCAAAGATTTTAGGGCTCTAAAATCTATGAATTTAAGAATTTTTATGCTGTCTCCATGGATTTCTAAATGATGTTTCTAACCTAATTCAGAAAATATTCCACATAACTAAGTCAAAATTCATCTTTTGTTATATCTGTACACAATTCTGATTGTCCTCGATTGGTTTCATTGGACCTTGCTACACTCAGCAAACCTGAATATTTAATGTATTAAAGAAAGCAGTAAATTTATAAGATGCATATACTAATGTAGTTATTCTCAGTGAAGTACTCTAAGAGGACAGGTTGACTTTGTTTTTGTTTTTTCTATGTTTTTTTTTTCGCTACTAAATCACCACTAAAGTTCTTGATTAGAATTGGCTTTGCAGTGTTTTGTACTTTAAAATGTTAATGGGAAAAAAAGTGAGAAAAAAATGTTAGTGGATGTCACTCAGCAGTGAATTTCTATGAAAAGCTACCACCTTTCAGGATAAATACAGTGAAAAACTCAATTTTGAAAATACATTTTTAAGAACCAGCATTTATTTCAAAACGGTCATTATTTTATAGTTCTGGAAATTGTATAATCAAAATTGAAGTAAAAGTAGAAACATAAATTTACAAAAGTTAGTATCATCTGAATATTTATCTTCTGTTACTACCATGACACACTGATGTTTCTTCCATGTTACTAAATAACTGAGTGAAAGTCTTAAACAAAAAGGAAATGACCAATCTAGAAAATAATTTAAAGCTGAGACTATGTAGATTTTGTAATGGAAACAGCACTAAAATTCAATTTGCTTTCTCTGGACTTTTTCCCAGTTTTATTTTGTTTGAGAGGAAATAGCATTTTTCTTAATACTAACAAAGCCATTTTTTTTACTAACAAAGATAATTATAAATAAATGTCAGAACAGTTTGTTGATGTAAAAATCTCACTAGATAGGAAACATGTGGATTCTTAAAAAGCTTACTTTGTATCTCAGATATATTTAGATTCTTAAAACTTCTTTGCCAATGAACTTCTTCGGAGAGTTCACATATCATAATATTTCAACTTATACAAATAATTTTCATTTAGTTCTATTGTATTAAACTTTTCTTTCAAAATTTTAATTTGTTTCTTGAGGTAGAAAAACAAAAGCCCTTATGCTTGTCTCTCCGAATAAAAAGTGTGCTTGTAAATTATAGAAACATTTTAATCTCCCGGGTTTTTTCTTCCTTAAATATCTCATTTGGAACTAATAAGAGAAAAATTAGTAATTAAAACAAATTAAAAAATCTTTTTTGTACAAAGAAACAGAACACAAGTAAAAATCCCCCAAACTACCTCATCATTCAGTCAGTGTTTCAGGTTAAGTTAAATATGTTATGTGAAAAAGAATGTGGGGAAATGTGCCCAGGAAATGAATGAAATGCTACAGAAAAAGTTTTAAGGATGAAGTAAAATGGAAACTGCCCTTAACTGTTGATTTTGTGTCTGAATGTTGGAAATAAGGAGTTATGTAACTATGTTTTTCTAGCCCTCTCTCCCTTCCTCTGATCTTTGAAGTGTGTCACTCTTTCATTTTGCCATTCAACAGTCTGACATGCAAAAGCTTTGTTCAGACAGTTTAATTTAATCACTGCCACTGGTTCAACAAGATGATAAAATCCCCTGTGCTGTACAACAGCCAACATCCAGCTCACTGTTATCTGATACTGTTTGAAGCTTCTCTCATGAATGCATGCTGATAACACAAGAACTCCAAACATGTCATAAACAATATATTAATGCCCCAGTTGGAATTCCATTAGAATAAGAAGTATATGAAGTTTAGGCCATTCAAGTAGGCCAATGTAATAAAATGTAATTTGGACTAATCTTCCCAAAGAATGTCCTGTGTTTGAAGCTGACAGTCTCCTATCACATGCAAAAGTAATTGCTTGTTGACTGCACTGAAGACTTTTGAATCATGGCCTTTGTGCTTCAAGCACCTTCCAGGTGTCTCAGCTAGAAGACAATCTGTCTCTTTGTTTGAATGGAAAGACATCTAAACTATAAATAATAAAACAAGCAGTGAGTATTTTAATGAATATTGCTCATCTAGATTGGAATTTGTGGAAATCTGAGACAGGAGTAGTTTAAAGTCAAAACACAACAGAACACTTATTCTTTGAAGTGTTCATTTCAGTGATCATGTCTTTAAATTTCACTAATTTAATATGGATGACAATACCACAGATATTTATGTCTAAAATTTAGAAAATGCAAAACTCTTGGAGGAAAGATGAAATTATAGTTTTGCAATTTAATTAAGTATCCATGAAATGTTTTCCTTCTTTTAGTATTAAAAATATTATGCATGAAAGGATTGATCTGATGAAATTAAATGCTATTTATTCAAAAAACTGTTGAACGAACCAGAGACTGCACAGTAAGTTACAATATTGAAATACCTATGTAGTACTTACTCTTCCAGGCACTGTTTTAAATAGTGTACTTGATCCACCTCTTTAAGCCCTACAATAACTCTTTTTTCCTCCCACCGGTAAGATAAAGAGAAGCTGAATATTTTTCTCAAGATCCTAGAGCTCTTGGTAGTCTGTTTCAGAGTCTGTGCTCTAAACAATTATGTCTCTATTGCATTCAGGAAGGGCCATGTTTATGGCAATATAAAAAAAACTATTTAAAAAAGATTTTTTATTTACTTGCATTTTTCTTTGCCCAGAAGATTCTAGTAAAACAAAAGAGGGCTACACAATTTTTTAAAAATGACTTTATTGAGATATGATTGACATGCAAAACTTAAATTTATTTTAAGTATACCATTTGAAGTTTTGGCCCATGAAGCCATCACCACAATCAAGATGCTGAACATGTCAATCATGCTCAAACATTTCCTCAAGCCTCTTTGTAATCCTTTCTCACACCTCCCCTCCAAAACTCCCACTGCCCCACCCCTGGCCCAAGCAATCACTGCTCTCTGCCTTCTGTCACTACAGATTAGTTTGCATTTTCTAGAGTTTCAAATAAATGGAATTACACAGCATGTACTACTTTTGTCTGGCTTCTTTTATTCAGTACAATTATTTTGAGATTCATCGATGTTGTTGTGTGTATTGGTACTATATCTTTTTGTTGCTGATTAGTGTTCTATTGTATGGATAGATTACCATTTGTTTAGGGGAACTTGGATTGTTTTGAGTTTTGACTCTTAGAAATAAAACTACTATAAACAGTCATGTACAGATTTTTTTATGGACATATGTTTTTCATTTCTCTTGAGTAAATAGCTAGGAGTGGAATGGATGGGTCATATGGCAAGTGTCTATTTAACATTTTAAGGAACTGCCAAAGGGCTGCACCATCTTACATTCCCATCAAAAGTGTATAAAATTTCCAGTTACTCCACACTCTTGTCAATGGTTGGTATGGCTAGTTCATAAAGTTTTAGCCATTCATTGTAGTTTTAGTTTGTATTTCCCTTATAACTAGTAATGTTTAACACCATTTCATGTGCTTATTTGGAATTAGTATATATATATATTTTTTCTTTTATTTTTTTTGGAATTAGTGTATCTTCTTTGGTGAAGTATCAGTTAAAATCTTTTGCTTACTTAAAAAATTGGGGTTTCTTCTCTTTTATTTACTTTTTAAAATTTTTTTTTAACTTTTAAAAGTTTTTAGCTGAAGTATAGTTGACATATATTGTATTAGTTTCAAGTGTGCAACACAGTGATTCAGTAATTATATGCATTATGAAATGCTCACCATGATAAGTGTAGTTACCTTCTGTCACCATATAAAGTTATTACAATATTATTGACTATTTCCTGTGCTGTATTTTTCATCTTCATGACTTATTTTATAGCTGGAAGTTTGTACCTCTTAATCTCCTTCACCTATTTCACTGATCCCTCCCACCAGCTTTGCCTCTGGCAACCACCAATTTGTTCTCTGTATTTATGATACTGTTTTTTTTTTTTTTTTTTTTTTTGTCGTGAATGGCAAGATTTCATTCTTTTTGATGACTAATATCTTATTGTATATATATACAATATATCTTCTTTATTCCATTTATCTATTTTTTAAAAAAGATTTTATTTATTTATTCATGAGAGACACAGAGAAAAAGAGAGGCAGAGACACAGGCAGAGGGAGAAGCAGGCTGCTCATAAGGGACCCCAACCTGGGACTGGATCCCGGGTCTCCAGGGTCACACCCTGGGTTGAAGGTAGCGCTAAACTGCTGAGCCCCGGGGCTGCCCTCCATTTATCTATTAATGAACACTTAGTTTGCTTCCGTTATCTTGGCTAGTGTAAATAATGCTGCGATAAACAAAGGGGTGTATGTATTTTTTCAAATTAGTGTTTTCGTTTTTTTTTTTTTTTTTTTTAATTTTTATTTCTTTATGATAGTCACAGAGAGAGAGAGAGAGAGAGGCAGAGGGAGAAGCAGGCTCCATGCACTGGGAGCCCGACGTGGGATTCGATCCCGGGTCTCCAGGATCGCGCCCTGGGCCAAAGGCAGGCGCCAGACCGCTGCGCCACTCAGGGATCCCAGTGTTTTCGTTTTTTAAGGTAAATACCTAGAAGTGGAATATCTGAGTCATATGGTATATTTAGGTTTTAATTTTTTGAGGAATCATTACTGAACCCAAGGTTGGCTGCCCGTCCCTCGAAAAGCAATACTCAAGAGATAGGTTTGACTGGGAAGGAGTTTGAACTATATCCAGGAGGCTGGTGATCTGGAGAGAAGGTGACTGTTCTTCAAAGGCCAACTCTGAGGTTTCTGCTGGCCCAGGGGTTCTTAAAAGGGTTTACTCAGTTAAGGGAATCCATTGGTCTGTGACATTTCTTGATTAAGTACAGACTCCATGATGCCAGCTACATAGTTATCTTGGTGCTAAGAGGTTATGCAAGAAGTTCTCCTTCCTTGGTATCCAGGAGTTTGTGCAAGGAGTTTGTGCTTCCTTAGTGCTTGGGAGTCATGCAAGAGTGCTCCGTTCTTTCTGTAAGGAGGGCAAGGTCTACAGATGTGCAAAGGGAGATCAGTAAAGTCATTGGTGTGATCTTAAGAAAGAGAAATATATTGGTAAAAAATTGCTGGGATAATTAGAAAGCTGAGGCAGCCTCAAATGGACTTGCTAGACTCTGTGGTCTGGAAACGTTCTAGTCCTTCATTCCCCGAGGCCAGTGGTCTACAAATGTAAAGAAAGTGAGTTAGCTCTTTTACAGATCAAGGACCTTAGGTCAGCCAGCAAGTTAATCCTCAAGACTGGCTGGAGTGCTGTTATAGAACCTCCATATTATTTTCCACTGTGGCTGTGCCAATGTACTTACCTGCCAATTGTGCATGAGGGTAGGTCTTCCTGGCCTCCTCCCCAACACTTGTTATTTCTTGTCTTTTTGATACTAGCTATTCTGACTGGTGTGAGGTGACATCTCATTGTGTTTTGATTTACATTTCCCTGATGACTGAGCATCTTTCATGTGTCCGTTGGTCATCTGTATGTCTTCTTTAGAATAATGTCTATTCAAGTCCTCTGCCTATTTTTAATTGGATTATTTATGGGTTTTGGTATTGAGTTGCATGAGTCATTTATATATTTTGGATATTAACCCCTTATCAGGTATATCATTTACAAATATCTTCTCTCATTCATGAGATTGCTTTTAGGTCATGTTGGTGGTTTCCTTTGTTGTGCAAAATTGGGTTGTTTCCTTATTATTGTTTTAGAAATTCTTTATACATTCTAGATAAAAGTCTTATCAAATATATACTTTGCAAATATTTTCTCCAGCTCTATGATTTGTTTTCTCCTTCTCTTAATAGTATCTTTCAAAGAGCATAAAACTTTAATTCTGATGAAGTCAAATTTATCCATTTTTTTTTCTTTCATAAATCATGCTTTTGGTGCCATATCTAAGAAATATTTGTGACCTAACCCAAGGTAACAAAGATTTTTTTCCCCTACATTTTCTTTTTGACATTTTATAGTTTTAGTTTTCACACTTAGTTCTATGATTCATTTTGAGTAACATTTTTTATATGATGATGAAAAGATACCAATTTGAATAAGTAATTTACTAATTTGAATTTTCCTTTTTGTGAGACACAGTAAAGCAAGAAAGTATGGGATCTTCCTTTTATTTTATTTTTATTTATTATCTTTATTTATTTTTTAGAGAGAATTGGGAGGAGCTGAAGGAGAGGGGAAGAGAATCCCAAGCAGGCTCCACACTCAGCACAGAGCCCAATGTGGGACTCGATTTCATGACCCTGAGATCACGACCTGAGTCAAAATCAAAAGTCAGATGCTTAACCCATTGGGCCACCCAGGTGCCCCTTACCTTTTATTTTTAAGTCCTATTGTTACATAGGTGAGCCAATTTTAACTATTTTTTTCAATAACTGATCTTTCACCTAAGTGACTATTCATTCTGTTGAATGTTTCATTTATATATATAATGACCAAACACAAATTGTGATCAAACTGTAGTTTATCCAGAGAAAGCATGCCTTAGAGGAATTCTCATTGACTAAGGCACTTTTGGGCTCTAAGTTATGGGGTTTAAGTGGCATCTTGACTATTACTGTAGTGTCTGTGCAATAGCCTAAGTGATAGTGCCTTGAAAAGAGTTTAGGTGCCTTTCCAAAAGTTTGAATGATGACTGGGAAATAGCCAGGGAGAATCAGGCTCAGATTTGTTTCCTCTAGGTACATCGTCTGTATTTTCTCCAGCAAGTTAGTTACTGCAAATTTCATTGGTGTACTGAGCACACCTGTCTTTAATTCATTACATTCTCATAATGGATGAATGGAAAAACTGGGTTAGATAGAAAATAGTTCTAACTTGCTCTGTATATTTTCTTGAATCTAAGATTTCACTTGGCTGTCTCACTGCTCAATTTTTCTTTCCCCTTACCTTTGAGTATAAGAAAAGAGCTTTAGTGTTACTAATTTCAGCAATTTTGAGTAAACAGAATTAGTGTTACATATAAAGTCATTAAAATGGCACTATTTTGCATAATTTTAGCTTCCTTGGACTTTATTGGCAATACTATTACTTTGTTATATCTTAGTGAACAAAACAAACTACCTAATATACGTGGGTTTGGTCTTCTGAAATTAAAACATGTATCAGCAGCTATAAAAATACTTTTCAGGAAAGGATTCCAAGAGATTGTTTCACTTTCTCTCTTAGGAAAGTGACCAAAAAAAAAAAAAAAATCAATCACAATTGCTTTATAAATATGCCTACTGTGCACCAATTTCTTGCTTCCTCTTTTAACAAAATTTATCTATCCATTAAGTCATAGACAAGTAAACAAAAATGAATTGTCATTTGCGTTATTTTATTAGTGTCATATGAGATTATGGCATATTATTGACTTCTCCAAGAATATTTTACTCTAAGAGGCACAGTTTAACATGCACAAATCAAGATCAATATTGGATATGCATTAATTTTTCCAAAAATGCTGCAAGGCAATTTTTCACTACATAACCTTTGTTGATATTTATAGTTCCATAAAAAAATTATCATTGTGGCCAAATGATAGTTTAGCTAAGCTTTAATTATAAGAAATGGATTGTTATTTGCATTGCTACTTTGCATCCCAGATTTATTTACTGACCACTTAATTTATTTGCTCATACTTTCCCAAAATAAGTCTGGAGAGTTTGAAGCATTTTTGCCTACTTGATTTATTTTAATATCAATTTTTTTCATTGGATATTCTTAGTAGTTTAGTTGTTGTTACTTTTTACCTTCACTGGATATGTGAGTATCATTGATATATCCTAAAATCTGGTCATATGTTGAAATGAATAGTCATTACTACCTTTCAAGTTATTTAAATCATTTGCAGAGGATTTAACTTTAAATATAAATATCCTAATATTCCCAAATCATATTTTAGCTTTCATGCAACTCAATGTTCAATTAGTTAATTAGTTTCTATGTCATAGATCAAATGCTCTCATGACAGTAGATGCTCATGATACTGCTTTTGGTGTTGTTAATGATGAAAATATGAGAACATGTTTAAGTCAGGCTAATGTAGCAGATACAACCTTTAAAATTTCTTTGTGTGTTTCATCTAGCTCATGTAAGACTTTTCTCTTTTAAAAGGGCCCATTCTTATCTTTATCTCAAATATGTTCTTTAATTCTGCTTGGATGAAAATATTTTTTAAAAATCTCTTTTCTCTTTGATTCAATTTCTCAATCAATTTAAAGTTTCAGTATCATATGTAAAAGTCTTTGTAGGGATCCCTGGGTGGCTCAGCAGTTTAGTGCCTGCCTTTGGCCCAGGGCGTGATCCTGGAGTCCCGGGATTGAGGCCTACGTTGGGCTCCCTTCATGGAGCCTGCTTCTTCCTCCTCCTGCGTCTCTGCCTCTCTCTCTCTCTCTCTGTCTATCATGGATAAATAAATAAATAAATCTTTAAAAAAATAAATAAAACATTAAAAAAGTCTTTGTATTACTTATTGCTAGTTATAAACACATTCTTTTTAAAAATGACATACAACATGATATTAGTTTCAGGTATATCGCATATTGATTTGATATTTATGTGTATATGTATTGCAAAATGATCACCACACTAAGTCTAGTTAAATTCCACCACTACACATAGAGAATTTTTTTCTTCTGATGAGAACTTTTAAGATCTATTCTCTCAACAATGTTCAAATCTATAATACATTAACTGCTAGATAGTCACCATGCTGGACATTACCTCACCCTGACTTATTTATTTATTTTATAACTGGAAGTTTGTAATTTTGTCCCCCTTCACCCATTTCACCCATCCCTGTCTCTGGCAACCACCAATCTGTTCTCTGTATCTACGAATTTGGCTTAACATATTCCTTCCCTAATTAGATAATAAATTTCCTAAGGGGAGAGACCACTTTTTGTTCTATTTTTAAAAAATGCTTTATTGAGGTATGAATGACATGCAAAAAACTGTAGGTATTTGATGTATATGGCTTGATGAATTTATTTATTTTTAAAGATTTTATTTATTTATTAATGAGAGACATAGAGAGAGAGGCAGAGACACAGGCAGAGGGAGAAACAGGCTCCATGCAGGGAGCCGGATGTGGACTCGATCCTGGGTCTCCAGGATCAGACCCTGGGCTGAAGGCGGCGCTAAACTGCTAAGCCACCCGGGCTGCCCTGGCTTGATGAATTTAGAGATAAGTATATATCTGTGAAATCATCACCACAATCAATGGCATGAATATATGCAGCATCTCTAAAAGTCTCTTCTTGCCCTTTTAATTTATTTTTCTAGTAAACATGCTTACAAAGCATACTAGTATACCATACACTATTATTAACAATAAGCCTATAATGTACTGCTGATCTGAATGGACTGAATGATACTGCTGATCTGAAAGGACTTATTCACTTTCCATAACTGAAACTTTTACCTTTTGACCAATACTTACCCATTTCCTCCCTACCCCCCCGACCCTTGGTAACCACCATTCTACTCTCTGCTTATATGAGTTTGACTTGTTTAGATGCCTCATGGAAGTAAGATAATGTAGTATTTTTCCTTCTATGTCTGGCTTATTTCACTTAGTGTAATGTCCTCCAGAATTACCTATGTTGTTGCAAATGATAGGATCTCCTTTTTCAAGGCTGAGTAATATTCCATTATGTGTAATGAAGTATCATGGTTTCTTTATCCATTTATCAATTGATGGTTGTAGGTTGTCTCCATGTCTTGGTTATTGTGAATGATGCTTCAATAAACGTGAGAATGCTTAAGTTATATCTCTTCAATATTCTGATTTCAATTATTTTGGATATATACCCAGAAATGAGATTGGTGGATCATGTGGTGGTTTTATTTTTAATTTTTTTAAGGAAGCTCCATACTGTTTTTCATACTAGCTACACCAATTTACATTTCCACCAATAGTGTATAAGAGTTCCCTTTTTTCCACAAACTCACCATTTCTTTCTTTCTTTCTTTCTTTCTTTCTTTCTTTCTTTCTTTCTTTCTTTCTTTCTTTCTTTCTTTCTTTCTTTCTTTCTTCTTTCTTTCTTTCTTTTTCTTTCTTTCTTTCCTTCTTTTCTTTCTTTCTTTCTTTCTTTCTTTCTTTCTTTCTTTCTTTCTTTCTTTCTTTCTTTCTTTCTTTCTTTCTTCCACCTGAACAGGTATGAGGTAGTATATCACTCCTATTTGTCATTTTTTGCTTTTGATGCCTATGGATTTCTTTCTTTCTTTTTTTTTTTTAAGATTTTATTTATTTATTCATGAGCGATACAGAGAGAGAAAGATAGAGGCAGAGACACAGGCAGAGGGAGAAGCAGGCTGCATGTAGGGAGCCTGATGTGGGACTCGATCCCGGGTCTCCAGGATCAGACCCTGGGCTGAAGGCAGGCGCTAACCCGCTGAGCCACCCGGGCTGCCCCGATGCTTATGGTTTTCAATAAATAGTCATCAAGGCCAACATCAAGATAAGAAAGATTTTTTTTCCTTCTTTTCTTCTAGGAGTTTTACAGTTTAAGTCTTTAATCCATTTAGAATTGATTTTTGCTTAAGAATCCAATTTTACCCTTTTGCATGGGATGTCCAGATTTTCCAACACCATTTATTGAAGAGACTATCCTTTCTCCATTGTGTATTATTGGCACCCTTGTTGAAAATAAGTTGACCACATGTGTGAGGGATTACTTCTGGCTCTGTTGGTTTATATGTCTGCTTTTATGCCAGTACCATTTTGCTTTGATTACTGTAGCTTTGCAATATATTTTGCAAAGTCAGGAAGTATGCTGCTTTCAACTTTGTTCTTGCTCAAAATTTATTTGGCTCTTCAGAGTCTTTTGTCATTCCATATAAATTGTAAGATTGTTTTTTCTATTTCTAAAAACAGCCCATTGGGACTTTGATAGAGATTGCACTGAATCTGTGGATTGCATTGGGTAGTATAGGTGTTTTGACAATACAATTTTTTCCAACTCATGAGCATGGGATGTCTTTCCACTGATTTGTGTCTTTTAAAATTTCTTTCATTACTGTTTTGTAGTTTTCAGTGTACAAGTATTTCACTTCTTTGGTTAAAAGCCAGGTAAAGGCATCACAAGAAAAGAAAACCACAGGCCTATATCCCTGATGAACATAGATGCAAAAATACTTTTTAAAAAAGATTTTATTTATTTATTCGTGAGAGATAGAGAGGGAGGCAGAGACACAGGCAGAGGAAGAAGCAGGCTCCATGCAGGGAGCCCGATGTGGGACTCAATCCCAGGATTCCAGGATCACGCCCTGGGCTGAAGGCAGGCGCTAAACCGCTGAGCCACCCAGGGATCCCTAGATGCAAAAATACTTAATAAAACATTAGGAAACAGGGTTCAACTGCACATTAAAAGGATCACACACCCTGCCTGAATGGGATTTATCCCTGGGATGCATGGATGGTTCACCACACAAAAATTAATGTGAAATACCATATTAACAGAATGAAGGATAAAAATCAAATGATCATCTCAGTAGATGCAGAAAAAGCATTTGACGAAAATTCAACACCCTTTCATGATAAAAATTCCCAACCAATTAGGTATAGAAGGAACATACCCCAACACAGTTAAGGTCATATATGAAAAGCCTACAACTAACATACTTGGTGAAAATGGAAAGCATTCTTTTAAGATCCAGAACAAGGCAAGAATGCTTACTCTTGCCACTTCTATTTAACATAGTACTGGAAGTCTTAGAGCAATTAAGTAAGGAAAGGAAATAAACATCGCCCAAATGAGAAAAGAAGAATTAAAATGATCTCTTTTTGTAGATGACATGATTTTATTTGTAGAAAATCCCAAAGACTTCACAAAAAAAAACTTCTAGAACTAATAAACGAATTGAATAAAATTACAAATTTACAAAATCAACATATAAAAATCAGTTTTAATTTTTAAACATTAAAAATGAAATATCTAAAAAGGAAATTAAGAAAATCCTATTTAAATAGCACTAAAACTGTAAAATAGTTAGGGAATGAACTTTGTATATCATCTACATTTTATAGATGTAACTTTTTATATAACTTTTTATATACATCTACATTTTTGTATCATCTATAATCTTAGATATAGGAACTACTCAATATATTCCTGCTGAAGTAATAAAATTTTAATCTCCTTTTTAAAATAGTTCATGTGAATTTCTTAGTTTTTACATAATTTTCTTCTGTTTCTATATTTTTGTCTTCTTTCAGGGCTATGTAATGGGAAATAGTTTGTAATAGAGTCTAGATAACAGGCTTTGTTATGAAGCATCTCACTTGATTTTGTTGGGTATAAAATCTCTTAACATTCACCAATTACATCTTCAGTTATAAATGGAGTGACTATGTGTCCTGGTTTGCAGGATAGTCTCAGATTATGTCTTGTCCTCTCACGCTATTGGTTAGCATCTCATTTCACTCTTAGTTATAATTCTTCCAAATGGTTTCATGAAATTTGCCACTCTCGTCCAAACTTTCAATTTCCCTGTTTTTCATAACTCTATTTTTTACAGTGTGTTCTTCTCTTCTGGAGTTTTTTCATTTGTTTGTTTGCTTTTTCTCTTAATGTGCACATTCTATTTACCATCTTTCCTCACTTGGACATTTGTTCAAATCTCATGGTTTCAAACAACTTCATCTTTCAGAGTGATTTAGAAATGCTTCTGTCCAAGTGCCAACTCTTCTGAGCTCTTATCCTGCCCATTATGTATCCCCACAGGACAGTCTCTGCCCCACAGAATGTAATATGTCCAGATGTGAAAATCATCCTTCTCCTTGAGCTTTATTTTGCTATTGTGTCTCCTATTTTGAATAAAATCATCAATAGTAAATACCAAAAAGAATTTAAACGGAGTGTTTTCTCACAGCATGCAATTTGTTATGAGTTTTAATAGTTTCTATTTCATACCATCTTCAAAATTTGTCCCTTTCACCAAATTCTTTAAGTCCTGATCATCTATCAGTTTGGTTGCAATAGACTCACAGTTTCTCATCTCTAGCTACTCTCTTCTGTCTTCTCTGGCATTTTTGCAAGAAAACATCTTCCTGAAACCATCATTGATTTCTCAATTCCTAAAGAATTCCATTCAAGTCCTTAGCTGTTATTCAAGACTCTATAAATGAGTCTCAAAGAATATCTTTTCTTCCGTCCCAGTCCTCCTCTTCACACATTCTCCATTCATCAGCCTGTCTGAACGGCTCTGTTTCTACTCTTTTGTCCTTGGTCAGATTTGCATTTTCCTTATTAGAACTTGTTGAAATTCTCCTCCTACTTCAAATTCCAACTCAAATTCTACTTGTCTCACTAAGTAGAAATACCCTCTCCTTCTTTTAGTTCCATTTTGCTATTCTCTGTGTGTCTTATATGTCAGGCACATTTTTCTGTCTGGCATTCTAGTTATTTATTTCCTCTGCCAGATTATAAGGCCTTTGAAGACAAGATCAGAGGCTGTACTTGAGTATGTGATCTGTGAATAACCATAATTTTCAGTGTTCAAAAACTAATAAAATTGATTATGAGGTCTTGGGCCTCCTGAACCTCTTTATATAAACTCTGTTAGGTCCATCAGTTAGTGAAATCTCTCAGCAATATGAATATTGAAGCAGGAGTAATAGTGAAAGCACTTGACAAATCTACCTTTTCACACCCAGACTGTAGGAATGGGTAATTCATTAAGTTCATTACATTTTGCCAAGCATTGTAGGGATATGCAATTAAGATCAAAGGCAATGTGTGAGGTCCCATTTTCACCCCATAATACTCTCATAGCCCAAATATAGGTTACTTTCATTTTTCTCATTCTTATTAGTTTGTTTGGAAGTATAGATATCAACATATAAAACATCGTCTCATTTAAAATACTCTACTATAAGATGAAAGCAGACTTCATGTTCTGTTTCCACTAGCTGTGTGACCTTATTTATGTAAGGTGACTTAATCTCAGAGGGCCTTGGTTTCCTCAGTTTCCTCATTTGTCAAAAAAGCATAACAAGAACACATAACCTCATAGAGTGGGTGTGATGAGTACATGAGCTACTTCATGTAAAACATGAAAATAGAGATTATTATATATAATGATTTTTACATACCTTTCAATTATTATTATTGTGTTATTACTTGTCAGGTGATTTTTGAACCCTTTAGGAAACTACAAAAGAAAAAGGAAAGATTGGAAGTGTCACATTTTAAGATCATGTTTTTAGTCTTGAAATTTAAGTTTTGAAATAAAAAGTTTAGGAGAAAATATCACTTTAAGTCTCACTGTGGAGCTTTAATTTTCTGTAATATATATCTGCTCATACATATGTGAGAGAAATAAATAATGAATTAAGAAATATAATATGAATGGGATCGCATAACTCACAAATTGAATCTTTCATTAGGAAGTTATTAAGATGGGACAAAATGTCCTTCATTCAAAAATAAAAAATTCATAATTTGGGGGACCAAATTTTTGAGAGTGATAAAATGTGAATAACAAAACCTACATCATTCATTCGTTCTCTCAGAAACATTTGTTGAGCACTTACTGTGTGCCAGACACTTAGTTAGGTGCTGCAGATAGAGACTAAGAGTAATGTTGGTCCTCAAGCAGCCCTGTAGGGATGAGAGAGAGAGAGAAAGAGGGAGATGAGAGGAGAGAGTTTAGCCAACAGTTAGAATCCAGCTATCCTACTGTGGTAGGTTCTTACGCTGCTGGTTCTATCACTTACTAGTTGTGTAAAAATTTGGGCTTACTACTTAGGCAAGTCTTAGTTTCCTCGTTTGTAAAAGGGACAGCATAGTAATAGCTGCTTCAGAGGCCTTTTGTGGGAATTGAGTAAAACATTCTTTGTAGGAAGTGCTTAAGTGCCTGCAAAAAGGCAGTTCTCAATAAATATTAGTTATTATTGTTATTAGAGCAGATAAATTTGCAAAGCATGAGCAGAAGGGGTGACTCATTTTGCCAGATGTGTATCAGGAAGTGCTTTATCGTCGCCTTTTGCCAAAGCAGAGATAAGGGAAGGGGAGGTGTGCTATCACATCAGAGGGTAAAAAAGGGACACTAAGCAATCAGGTGTGACAAGTTTGGGGTGTTCAAGAAAAGATGAAAATTTTTCTGTGGTGAGCACAAAGGGAGGTGTTGTAGGAATCCTGAGGGTGGAAGGCTTTCAGGTAGGTATGTGGCCCTGTTGAGCTTTAGGAAGACAGCCTAGCTGGCGTTTGGGAGGATTGATGTGTAGTAGAAGGCAGGTGAAATCTGAAGGCAGGGATCCCAGTCAGGCTATTATAATAGTCTTAGTTTGAGATAAAGCCTTGCTAACCAAGGATTGTGGAGAGAATGTTTTCCTTCATCTTTCTGGACACTACTTAAACATTGTCTACTCTGGGAAGCCTCAGTCAATTCATGAAAAGTATGGTCTCTTATTTTTTACCACTGCTGTTCTGGCTTCTGTTGCTGTACCCAATCTCACTATGTTCAAATAATTTTTTTCTGTTTCATCCACGAAAATGTAAGCTTCGATCTTATTTTTCCATTGTATTCTTGATGCTGAGAATGTAGCTGAATTTAGTAGAACAATAACAAAGCTTAGAACAGTAGCAGAGAAGCTAGGTAAATGTGTGGGTTGATTTGATGTGGGGAGGGGATAAGAGGGAGAAATTGAGAGTAGCTCTGAGTTATCCAGCTTGTAAGACAGAGTACTGTCAAGACAGGCCTTGCTGCAGTAACAAATCTTGAAATGTTAGTGACACAACACAACAAGGTTTGCTTCTTCCTCTTGCAAATTACAAAGCAGGTCAGGTTGATGTTCCAGAGCAGTTTTTCTCCATGCAGTGACCCAGGGATTCAGGGATCTTCTGTTTTGTGGTTCTGCTATCTCAGCTGTGGCTTCTATGATCACTGCTGACAGGAAACTACAGCTTGGAAATCGCACACCTGCTTCTATTGCCTCCAAGTGGAAGGAACATATGTCTCTTCTATCCATCATGCTCCTAATTTTTGAATCCAGTCAAACAGCAAGCAGGAGACATATAAAATTGTCCTAAAAAAGAGAAATACATGTTTTACCTGCTGAAAGATTAAAATATGATTTTTAAAGAAAATACCACATCTTTAGAAATAGTTTGTTTTTCAAAAAGTTAGACTTGTTTTCAGTTCCTTAGCCTACTTTTTCTTCTTTCTAAATTAGCAACATTTGATGGTTCTAAAAATGTTTTTAATATTAATGAAAGTTGAAATGGCTTTTTCTCTTCCTGGTTTGCTTGGATTTCTATCAATGTATCTCAGAAGCTTCTCTCCCTTCAGACAGATTTCTTGTGTCCTCTTGAGTGTCAGGCAGGGATTTGTTTGTTAGCTCTTGGTTTTAAAGAACTAAGTATTTTGGGACACCTGGGTAGCTCAGCAGTTGAGCGTCTGCCTTCAGTTCAGGGTGTGATCCCCAGTCCAGGCATTGGGCTCCCTGCTGGGAGCCTGCTTCTCCCTCTGCCTGTGTCTCTGCCTCTCTCTCTGTGTCTCTTATGAATAAAAAAAAAGGACTAAGTATTTTGAATATTATATTGTTCATCTCTAGGATAATAGGTAAGTAATATTCAAAGATCATATAGTACAGAAATTTTTGGCAATTTATTTTTTAAGATTTTATTTATTTATTCATGGGAGACATAGAGAGACGGGGGGGGGGGGGGCAGAGACACAGGCAGAGGGAGAAGCAGGCTCCATGCAGGGAGCTTGATGTGGGACTCGATCCCCAGACCCCAGGATCACTCCCTGGGCTGAAGGCAGGCACTAAACCACTGAGCCACCAAGGGATCCCCTTATTTGGCAGTTTAGTAAAAGTTTATTAATTTAGAATACATGAAAGAAAAGCAAATATGTCTTATTGAATAGTCTTGCACAGAATATTCTAGCTGGAATGCAGTTTTAATATCTTATGGACATGGTATATATAATAAACCAAACTGCAAACGGACTATAATGAATCATGGAAGTTAAAGAAAAAATTATGATTTGCAGTATGTCTTTAATGTAATATATGGTAATGCACCAAAATTATGTCTTTCAATAATTTCTAAAGTACACTAAAATTATTGTAAAATTTGTGAGATGTTGGTTTAAAATATGTAGTGTTAGGATGTATAAAGAAAAATTATTTTAGGGTTGCCTCATGGGCTCTGTTGGCAGAGCATGTGACTTTTTATCTAGGAGTTGTGAGTTCAAGCCCCACATTGAGCATAGAGCCTACTAAAAAAATGAAAAATTATTTTATGATTTTTGTTAAATTAGAATTAGAATCACATGCTTCATATTAGAACGATTACAGATTATAAGGAAGTAGACATTTTTATTATATTTGATCATTCTTTCAGTTACATTCAGGATATTAAGTTATGTCTCATTTTGAGAAATCCAATGTCTCATGCCTTTCATATTAAAATAATTTTGAAATAAGAAAGATTTTTTATTAAGACAAACAGATGAATAATGAATATCACATATGACACAGATATTTTATTTCAGCCTTTTGGAGTATACCACTGATGATTCCTACCGCAGCTAAAGGACGTGTGAAATAGTCATTCAACACCATCTTTTTCTTATTCTCTTGTATCAGTTTGAGCATTTTCAAAAGTGATTTTTACAGTATAATATCAACAGATGGAAATTGGAACTTGTTCTGATTCTCTTAGGAAATTAACCAATAAGAACAGTGTCTACACATAGAAAATCATGTGTAATTTGAGGCACTTCTCAAGATAACTTAAGCTGAGCATATTATTCTGAAGTCTAATCTGAATTACCCAAATTGCTTTCTTATATTACTTTGACTCATCACATAGTGCTCTCTTTTCCTTTAAATAAAACTACCATTGTAGCTTTTGAAACACGTTAATTTTTAGACAAGCTCAGAAAATTAAGGTGAATCATAAGAAGTGGAAGTTTTTTAGCTTATAAAAATGGGAACTTTATATGTTTGAATTCAAATACTAGAAATTAACAAAAAAATTAGTGAATTTGTCTCCTGTACTGGATTCAGGTCAGCACCTTGACTCAAAAGTCTCAAAAGGTAGAGCCAAAGTGAATTTCTATCTGTTATTTTAATGGGACAGATAGCAATATTGGCTCTGTAGTTCACCAAGACAACATTGCAATTATAGCAGTAAATGGTGTACGACATTAAAGAAACAAGGTCTAAGGCATAGTCATCCTTCATATTTCATATTTGCTAATAGTAATCTGGGTGCCCTCCCCAACATTAATACTGAGTTTAGGTAGGAGGGAATCTGTCAAGCAGGCTCACTCCTCTGCTGCGAGAGCAAGTGAGTGTTCATCAGTTGTGGGCGGGGTGCATCCTAGAGCAAACCTCTCATGGCCAGTCGGAACTCATCTAGAAAGTGAGCCCAGGCAGTTCCAGCCTGATTCCTTTTAATGTCACAGTTCATTTGCAGAACCATAACTGGAATCAAGAATTAAAAAGCCTTGTATAAAAGTCAGTAACATTAAACCTTTAAGACTCATGTTTCATGTGTCATAAAAAGTCTATGAAAGGATTTTATATTCTGTACAGTGTTTTAGCACTTTCAATCACTTTTTTTCAACATAACTTTTGTGAACACTTTTATAGCCTCTAAATGAAAAACTAAACTATGTGTCATTCAAAAAAAAACGTTTTATGGATCACAGATTTTAATAAAAGTTCTGCACCATAACAAGTGCCTGATAAACCTTTATTAAAATTCATTAAAAATATTGAAAAATATTTTAACAGAAATTAGACCTCATGTTTTAGTAAACATGGCAAATCACTTTTTAAGGAGTCTACTTACTTGTTTATCACATATGTAGATTCATCCACAGTAAAATGATGAATTTGAGGAATAAATAACCTGCTATTCACCATTAGGAAAAATTTCTTGATATATTGTGGGAATAAATCTTCCCAGCTTCTTGTCTCCAAAAATCTTCAATAATTATGATAAAATGAGTTCGCTATATGCAAATAAAACAAGAACAAAGGAAAACATTTTTGAAAATATATTTTATTAAATCTGGTATCTCTTTGTATTATAACCACATCAGAGGCATTGTCCTATTGCAGTTTAAGGGACCAGAGAGCAGACATGACTAAACTTGATAGTCATGATACATTTAGGAATTCAGGCTCCTAGATATATTTTCTTTATGTCATTTTTTTCTTTTTTATTAATTTTATAATGGCTGAATAATATTTCACACAGTTCTATAGTTGTTGCTTCCATTTCATCTTGTAAATAATACTGCAATAAAAATACTCATGCCCATGTGTTTTTCTTATATTTTATTTTTTCCTTAGGATATTGCCATGAATAATTTTACTGGGTCAAATTGTGAACCTTTTTTATTTCATAAAACACATTGCCAAATTACTTTTCAGGAGGGTTCAGTAGATTTAAATTGTCCCCACCCGTGCATTGGCTACTTGTTCAAATGTATTTTGTTCAAGATTAGAATTTTCCCTTAAATATTTGTTAATATGGCATGTGAAAAATGATGTTTTTTTTTCATTTTTTGACACATGAAAGCTGCACATATTTAACATATACACTTGATAAGTTTGGAGATAAGTATATACCCATGAAACCATTACCACAATCTATGCCATAAACTTATCCATCACCTCCAATGGTTTCCTCCGGTTTTCTTATTTATTATTATTTGTTATTTTTTTGTGATGTTGTACAATTTTATTGTCTTTATAGGATCATGTGTATATAAAAGCTCTGATATATTGATAACTTGGCATGCATACTTTTATTTTTCTGTGTACCTATTTAAAATACTCAACAATCTAAAAATCATATAAATATATGCATACAGGGGATCCCTGGGTGGCGCAGCGGTTTGGCGCCTGCCTTTGGCCCAGGGCGCGATCCTGGAGACCCGGGATCGAATCCCACGTCGGGCTCCCGGTGCATGGAGCCTGCTTCTCCCTCTGCCTGTGTCTCTGCCTCTCTCTCTCTCTGTATGACTATCATAAATAAACAAAAATAAATTAAAAAAAAATATATGCATACATCTTAAATATTATCTATATACAATAGAAATATAGATGTAGATAAGTAGATATAGACACATACATACAAAGGAAAATATCACAGTTTTGGGGGGACCATTGTTATTATTTTGGACTGCCAATGTTTTCAGTGTGTGTGTGTGTGTGTGTGTGTGTGTGTGTGTGTGTGGTTGTAGATTTGGAAACCTCTGAGAGGTGGTAATCTTAGAGCTCATCTCTTCTAGCCCCTCAAAATAATTATGGATTTCCACTGCAACACCCCCGATGAAGTGGCCAAGCAGCCTCTGCTCCTACATAGTTGTCTATTGTGGCTCTCTACTGATGAAGCCCATCATTTCAAGCAAAAGCAAGTCTGCTAAAGATTCCCTGGTCTAAAATTATACTTACGTTTCTTTTCTTTAAATACAGTGTTCTTCAATGCCTATGCTGAAATTTTGGTTTTGGATTTGAAGTCCTGAACCACGTTGGGAATGGAGGAATGGCTTTCTGAACCCTAGTAGTAGGCTGGCTTGAGAGGATGATATATAATGGAAGCAGGGGCACCTCTCTTATCTCACGGTATTAAAGTTTTGATGCAGCTGTGATTTCATTTAGCAGATGTTCGTTGGAACCCCCTGTTTTTTACATGTTGGATAAGATTTCTCAGAGTTTGTACAAGATTAGAGATTTTGGTTAATGCATATATTCATAATTTCATTGTTTTTTTAATGAAATCTAGTTTATACTAATATCTCTCGCAGTACTCTTTTTTTTTTTTTTTTGAGGGAGAGAGAGACAGAGACAGAGCATAGGAGTGAACAAGAACGGAGGAGGGGTAGAGGAAGAGGGAGAGAGATAGAGAGACTCGAGGTCTCTATCTCACCACACTAAGATCATAACCTGAACTGAAACCAAGAGTCAATTGCTCAACTGACTGAATCACCCAGGCGCCCCTCTTTCAGTGTTCTTTAATACATTCTTATAACACCTCTTAATACCAGTGTGGCACGTATTAAGAGAAGAAAAAGACCCGGGAAAACACAATCTAGGGTGATTCACCTAGTTTCCTTGTTTACAAAAAATGTAATAACTTTTGGGTGGGTTATTTGTAGAGCCAGCTTTCAAGGTTCCCAATGATTTCAGGTAGCATAAACCTAGCCTATCTCTCTACATTATGTCCTGAGTTTCGTGTTAATGTCTGTTGTCTTGACAGCAGTCATAATTTATGCTTTTAATTATACTTTTTTCAGCTGTAAACTCATATTGTTTCTTTACAGTAATGAAGTCACTTTGCAGCAATGTCATTGTCATAAAGTGATGGGACATAATGAGAACATGATTGGAAAAAGATCATGGGCAGAGAATGATAGCATATTTAAAGGTGAATGGGGAAAATTCTGTAACTAAATAAGAACAATATAAGAAGGTGTGATGGTAAAATGTATAGATGACTAAAATCTTAAAAATACTATATCTCATTTCTGTCTATTACTATTTGCTTTTTGGTTTTCTGTTGAAGTCATAGCATCAAGAGTGGGATCAATTTTCGACCAAGCCCAAACCTTCATCTACCAAACAGATGGCTTCATCTCATTTCTAAAAATCTCCAGGAAAGGAGCTTGTGTGATCTTTCTTGGTAAATCAGTTATAAACGTTTTTGTAGCAAAGTGTCTCTTAAGCCTAAAGTACTCATGCTGCATTTTCTTTTACTCAGTTTTCTTCTTTTCTAAAAAAGTTACTTAACATCTCTGCCAACTTTTTCTCCCAAATACCTTTCCAATCTGTCACCTCCTTTCTATTGTTTTATCTTTTCAAAATTTGTTCCATTTTGTTCTTCACACTATGAGAGAAGTCTCTTAATTAATTAATTAATTAATTATTATTATTATTTGTTTTACACAGAGTGCAAGTGACCATATGAGTGGGGGTAGGGAGTAGGGACAGAGGGAGAGAGAATCTTAATCCACGCTGGGCATGGAGCCCGACATGGGTCTTGATCTCATGACCCTGAGATCATGACCTGAGCCAAAATCAAGAGTCAGATGCTTAACTGACTGAGCACTCCCAAGAGAGAAATCTTTTTAAAATGTAACACATACCATTTATTTCTTTGTTTAAAATTCTTTGAAGTTTTACCTTGGCTTTAGATAAAATTTAAACATCTCAATATGGCAGAGAGGTTCTTCATAATCTGGTTGCTACATGCTTAATATTTTTTTTCTAGAAAATCAACTTTGGTGTTTCTTATTTTTCTTTATACAAATAATAACAGCTGACATTTGCTGACCACTAAGTATGTGGCAGGCATTCTGTTAAGCGATTTTATTTTATTTTATTTTATTTTATTTTATTTTTTAAAGATTTTATTTATTTATTCATGAAAGAGAGAGAAAGAGAGAGGCAGAGACACAGGCAGAGGGAGAAGCAGACTCCATGCAGGGAGCCCGACGTGGGACTCGATCCTGGGTCTCCGAGATCACACCCTGGACTGAAGGCGATGCTAAACCGCCACGCCATTCGGGCTGCCCTGCTAAGCGATTTTATATCTTCTTGGACTTTTCTATGGTATTACAAGTTGTTTTTAATCTCCAAAATGAAAGGAAATGGATTTTTTTCTTTCTTAGCAATACAGTTTGTCTGACTACTCTCTCTATTAAGCAACAGATAAGATAGTGAATATCAGAAATGAAATTCTTGCCCAGATGGGGCTTACATTCTGCTTTTGTTCTGAAGCAGGTTTGGTAACTATCAGTCTGCAAATGAACAGGGATATTTTCTCTTGGGGGGAGGTATGCAAAATAAGGAAGATGAACTTAAGTGAAGGTACTGGGGAGTAATGGGTGGAGAGAGGTGGGAAGAAGAATCACGTAGCTCAATGATTCAGTCTGAAAAGACTCATCTGAAAAGGTCCGTGAACTCAGAGAAGCTGTGAATCTCCACCTGACCCCGACATGTATTTCATCTCCACCTGACCCCGACATGTATTTCATGCTCAAATTACACAGAATGTATGCAGTTGCCCAAATCTAAAGATCTCTCGAGTCTCCCTGCCTCTCTTTGCATCACACTTTATGTCCATCGAAACTAGTGTCAGCAGGTGCTGTCACTGATTTCTTCAGCCTGTTGTACTAATGGGTTAAGAGCAGCATTAATCCATCTCCAAGTCCCCAGGAGCCCAGGAGCCCATGCACAGGTTCACTAAAGATTCTCCAGGCACGTCTGACATCTGCTTATGTACAGTGACCTCCCATCTGGCCTCACTCGTGTCTGTTGCTCAAACACTTCTTTGATACTCATTTGAAGCCCACACTGCCTCTCGGAGATGCAGAGTATTGTTCCTGGACCTCCTCAAGCTGTAAACCCTAAAGGTCTAGAAGTGGTAGAGAGGTCCTTGGAGCTTTTGCCACCTGAATGTTGAAGCTGGGCTACTCAACCCCACTCTCATCATGCTGCCGTCCTGTTCACAGAAGCAGCATGCCAGCTCCTGAATGTTACAGAATGCCTTATGAAGACAAGTCTTTGCTTTTGCCAGTAGCACAGCATCAGGGAGATGTTATTAGGCTCCTTGCTGCCCTTTCCAACCCTTCTCTCACCCCAAATCCCCCTTGACTGAGCTTCCCTTCCCCTCTAAGTCAAATCTTTATGCCAATTTCCTAAGCTGCTTGTCTACCCATTGATCCCTCATGCTCAGATGTGTCCAAATCCATTTTTAGAGTCAAGGCATGAGCCTGTCTACAACTGTGACTTTTCTGTTGGCTTGTCTGTTTCTCCTAGTAGATTATAAACAACTTAAGGGAAGAAGAGTATTTATTCATCTCCAGAATCCCCCCAGCTTACTGTAGCTATGTCCCTTAGTCTTCTCCTCTTTCTTTTCTTTCCCCCCTTCTCATTCATTTACTCAGATTTGATAGTTAATTTTTTGTGTCAACTTGGCTGGGCCGTGGTGCCCAGATATTTGGTCAAACACCAGTCTAGCTGTCACTGTGAAGATAGCTTTTAGATGAGACTAACATTAAATAGTAGACTGGGTAAAGCAGATTACTCTCTCCAGTGTGGGTGGGCCTCAACCAATCAGTTGAGGACCTTAAGAGAAAAAAATGAGATCCTGCAAGAAAGAAGGAATTTTGCTTCCAGACTGCCTTCAGAGTTAAGCTGGCAGCATCAGCTCTTCGCTGCTGGCCTGCCCTGTAGAATTCACACTTGCCAGTTCCCATAATTATGTGAACCAATTTTTAAAAACAAATCTTCCTCTCTGCACACACACTCTATTGGTTCTGTTCTGGAGAACCTGGGCTAATACACCAGACTCTTTCCCATGGCTTACCTTTTTAATATGATCTGGACTGCAAAAACTTAGCCTCCCACATCTATCCCTTCCTTCTCTCCCACACATTTATTTCCCTTTCTAGCCTCTGCAAAAGTTTTTGGACTTCAAGTATTAATTTGAGAAAACTAGTCTTAACCACGGACAGAGTACATTTTCCTTGTAAGGAGGCAGTGCAAGAATGAAGTAGTCACAAGGAGGCAGCACAACATAGGATTTAGAGTACAAGCCCTAGCTCTATGTTGCTGGGATTTGAATCCTGGTTCCAGAGTGCAAACATGTGACCTAGGGTGAATTATTTAACTCCTTTGTTGTTCAGTTTCCTCATCTGTGAGGATAAGAATAATTCCTGTCTCGTAGAATTATCATGAGGATTGGGGGTTAATAGTTGCAAAGCACTTAGAACAATGCTTCAGCTGTAGTAAGGATGAGCAACAAATGTTTGTGACATAAATAGTAACTTTATAGCCCCCATTATAAGCTCTTTAACTATGGCTCAGGACCAAACTGGATTTGATAATAACTATTTGTCATTTTATAGTATATTCCCAGAACAACAGAAAAGAACAAAATTATTTATTTACCTTTTTCTCTGACTATAACCATTATATATTTTTATCTGCACAGAAAATAGAAAATGCCCGGACATAGGAAGGAATTAAAATATCTCTAAGTGAATTCTGTAGATCAAGGACAAGCAAATCTTTGCTATTAAGGGTGAGGTATTAAGTATTTTAGGTTTATAGGCTGTAGAGTCTCTGTTTAGGTTTGTAGGTCATGTAGTTGACACGCGCAACTCTGTTGTCGTATTGCAAAAGCAGCCACACAAATGTGCTTGGCTGTGTTCTGGTAAAATTTTACAAAAACAATTTTGCTTTTGGTCAGATTTGGTACCTCGGGCCATAGTTTACTGGCTCCTGCTCTATAACTGCTGCTGACACATTAATAAATTTCTTTTTCTGTCTTTTTTTCCATGTGCGCCTATGTCCAATTCATTGTAAATACAAGTTGTAATCCTGCCTCTCACTGAATATTTCTACCATAAATAGAAATGATGAATAACTTTAATCATATATTTTGTTTTGATTTCTGCTAGTTCCCTAGGATAGATGAAGAGTACCAAGGTGAGTTCTCTCAGAGAACACTCAGAGGGGAGGAGGCAGGCTGAGCGCTCATGGGGGCGTCATAGAGGGCTGAGCTCCCTCTGCTCAGGGGCATGCAAGGGACTAGCCCTGTCTTGCTGCCTGCTCCAGTGCCACAGCCCTGTCAGCACTGAGGACAGCTCCCTGGGCTGGGGCATCTGGGTGCAGGGTCCCTGCATCACTGGCTGAGATGGGTTTGGGTTCTCTGAGATCAACGATGCTCGGTTTCTTCCCTCAATAGCCTTAACTTCTTTCTATTCTTTGCTCAAATGCTACTTTCTCAGTGAAGCTATTTAAAATAGCCATGCACCTTTGTTCTCCTCTCTGCAAATGAAATAGTTCTTCCATTGCTCTTACCGACATCTGACTGTCTATCTCATTCGCCCACAATATGAGCTCCAGGGAAACAGGGATTTATTTGTTTACTGTTAGGCACATACTAGACACTCCTAAACATTTGTTGACTGAAAGAATGAATGAATCATGCTGCCAAATTCTTTACCAGATTTCTTCTTTCTGGAATAATTTTCCAGAAAACTGAAGAAATGTATACTTCCTTCAGAGTATGGGCATATTCTTAACTACACCTTCATGAGCAATATGTGTTATGGTCTAAAACATTTTGGGGAGGTCAATTTACTTTATTGCTTTCTTTCAATTACTATATATTTCTTTTCTTTAAATTGTTTCTTTATGTTCTTTGCCCATTTTGAACAAATTTATTTAAGCACTGAAAGGTTAACTTTAGATCTCCTTACTCCCCTCAGTTTGTCTAATGAGCTCTACACTGCGTTTGTTGGAAACAAGAGCACAGGTGTTCAGCTGCTGTGGGGGGCAGAGTTCATTCTCCCCAGCTTAGAAAGTCCATTTTGGATCTGGCTATAAAGGTTATGAATATTTTGTTTAACTTTATGTATATGTATTAAAAGGGTGGGATTTGGGCAATTTTCCAGAACTTTCAAATACAAAAACTATACTGGCTTCAATTTTTTTTACTCATGGGGTGCCTCTTAATGATCTGGACAAAATTTCCACTTTGCTTTGTGACTATTGACTGGTGCCATATGTATGTGCTAACTGAACCATTATAGAATCGGTTGGAAAAAATGAAATTGGTTGTTTAAGTGACCACAGTCTTTCTCTAAGCATATTCAAGTTATTACACAAATACTATTTAAACTGATAAATGCATTCAATTATTTCTCAGATGGTCTCAATCCCTATCTGAAGATTCATTGCCAAACTAAGGGGTATATATAAAATGACCATTCACAATGTATATTTTGAGGACATGTTTTCAACAGCATTGCAAAAACTTATCAGAGACCTATCTGGATTCACACCAGAAACTCTAAAGGTGAATCCTTCTGCATCTATGTTCATTTTACTGTATCTTAAGTTAACAGAATACCCTCTTGAAGAATAGGGACACAGGGTGGATGGGAATGAAAGCAGGTATTTATGTGGGGTTGCATTTTTTTTAAGTCCCCAAAGGCTGCTTTATTTGTGGGCAAATCTCTTTTCCTTCCCCTGCTAATAGACATACTCCTATAATAGAGACTTGAAATTGAAGCTTGCAAATAGCATTATAAAAGAAATAAATGTTTTTGTTTATGCAAAAATATTATGCAATGTTTTTGTTTATGCAACTATCATATTTCTATAACTCAGATACTATACATTTTTATAATAGCTCACTCATTCATCCATGCTTAAATTTCCCTGCCTGTTGAATTTTTCCTTAAAGATAATCAAATAAGGCTCTTTGCCTATAAATTATACATTATCTTGCAACTAATTAAAATGATCTTATCATATATCTTACAATGGTAGTTGTTTCTTTCTTATTCTTTTTACATATCAGGAGATGCTTCTAGTCAAGCACTGATGTGTGTTTCTTTGTTTAACCACAAAATATTCATTTGGAAAGCTATTTCTAACCTGAGCATTACTTTTAAAGTGACTTGTACACATGCCAGTTTTTCTGCATGTTTTGACAAATGACACATTTCCTTTGGTGCTTCCTTGTGGGTAACAGTGTGTGAGGATGTGGTGTTGGAAAAATTTATTACAGTTATTTTGTAGTTGATATTAAAGAATGTGATGTATTATACCAGGTGTCTGACCTTTAAAGATCTTAGGACCTAATTCATTACAACATAAAATTTACATATTATTCAACTTTGCTGCAGATCTTTTATGAACAAGTCATGGTGTGTATGTATATCAGGACGGAGGGGAAAAAGTCAAAGCTCTTGCAAGGAGTTGAGGTCTGAACCCCAGGCTTGAATCTGTTTGCGGTGTTTCTGTGGATTTAAATGATAGTGAGGAAACCATCTAATGGACTATATTAAATCGAGGTGGAAAGAGCATGGACTACAAAGTAGAAATTTTGTGAATTAGTGAAACACATCTTTTCGTACTCCTAACCTAGTCTGCCCTAGTCTCAGATGCAATGAAAACAACATATAAGAGAGTGAAGAAAGCTCTAGGAAGGTATCTTTAAGTAATAAAGTCTGTGATACAGCCAACAAAATGATACCTAAACGATTATTTTTCACGTCTGATTTAAACATTCAAGACAAGAAAACAAAAAGTTGTTATGAAATACCTCACAAAGAGAAAAAACATAGTTAACATAGTGTATTTCTGAATGTTTAAAAGAATAAAAATTTGCCGCACATTGTAGTGAATTAGGAATGACACTTGAAAAGATTATGGGTTAGTAGAAGTCAAATAAGGCTATTTTAATTCTTTTAACTGTATTCATTATCAGCTTTTCAATAACTGCTGGAATATCCTCTTGCTCGTAATTTACTTTAAACTTATTTGAGTTTTGGATCAAATAAATATCCATTAAATCAGAAAATACCACTTTAAAAAATGCATATATCGACATGATGGCAGTAGAAATATTCATTTGTAAGGTCCTGGTCCACTATGGTTTCATGTCTCTCAAGAATTCACAAAATAATTGATAATATTATCTTCCCTGAGGACACCACGATAGTATGCCAGAAAAATAATTCTAAATCCCCCCTTTTAAATAGAGACTATAAAATAATTTGAGTTAATGCAGATGGGTTATTAATATCAATATAATCCAAACACTATTTAAAGATTCAGTTTGCTATCAAAGATAATGTTTCCTTATTCTGCAGTTTAATTAGTAAGGAGGAAGCATTTTATCTGAAATACTGATTTTCTAAATTAGTTTGCTGGAAGGTATAGAAATATGCTTGAAGTTTTTTTTTTTTTGAATTTTGCTAATTTTTAATACATGTGTGGAGGCAATTGAAACAGGACGAAATTTAAAAAGCCATAATTATCGCAAGGATGAGTTGCTCCTAGCAAATGCAAACCTATCACTCAGGCTGTGGCCCAGTAAGAGGAAATGCTGCGTGTTCGCAGTAGAGGGCGCTGTCTTCTAGGTCTACCGAGAGCTGAAATAGAAGGTCACTCAGTCTATTGATAAATCACACTGCCGTGATTCCTAACTGACAGCTCAAACTAACATCAAGCTGGATGAGGGAGAACAAAAGGCCATCAAGCAGCCATTTTCTTGACACTTTTATTCAATCACCAGCAGATTGCTTACGACAGCAATAGCAGCTGTTTTGTCTTCATCTTTCCACATTTGATAAAAGGTGTCAACTCAAATTTTTGTAAATAATTCACTTACCCCTACTGCACACACCAGCACTGTTCAGCATATGTATTTTGTGTGAGCAGATCACTGAGGCAGGTCAGAGCTCAATGACACCAGCTGAAGGTCATCTGTGATCTAAAAGGAAGCCTCGATAAAGCTATAGCGTCCCTCAAGGTCAGAGATAAGAACTCCGCGGAGATATTTGTGATGGGAACAAAAGGTTAAACAATAGGGAGAAAAAGTATGAAAATGCTTCCTTTAATATACGAGTGCTTTTCTTTGTTTAAGAAACCTTATTCATAGCTCCTTGGTCAATTATCAATGTAGGGTGTTTGTAAACCCACCTAAGAGATTAAACATCTAAATTGTCCTCTCAAAAGTTTGAAAAAAAATATTATTTGTAGCATGCTATTCATCACGGCTGTACAGCAGCCAGAGCTGCAATTCGTTTCTATGTTCTTTTTAAAAGAATCATAAAAAGAGTGTCAAAAATTAATACAGTTAGATAGAATTTCATTTATCTAGTTCATTTAAAATTCTACCCTGAAATGCATTTAGGCTTGAGAGCTGAGAAAAAAATATAGAAAGAAGGTGTTTTATATCATAAGAGCTTCATTTGCTTTAAGGGCTTAGAGAAACTAATAGAGAAATCCTTGAATTATTGCAATAAGATACTCTATCTGGTGTTGGCAGTAGCTAAAAGTGCTGAGATTAAAAATGATACATCCTTCAATGCTGGGTTGTTTTTTCAGTTACATTACTCACAAAATAAATCTAAACAACAAATAGTCACTATTTGGTTTCTATTTTCTAATAGGAAAAGTCCATGTGCTTTTGAGATCCTGTCTTAGCTCCAACTGCAGAAGGATTTATTACCTGAAATTGATGTGCATGGAGATCAAAGAGCAGCTTCCTTACATTTTCTCCTATTCTTTCTACCGTAGAAATGGGGTGGGGGGGACAATAAGTCTTGCAATGGCGTTGGTATATGTGTAGAAGAATGCAATGAGCCTGGGTAAATACGGCCACAGTAATACAGGGCATTAAAAACATCTAACAAACCCAAATAGGTAATCCAATTTCTGGTTGCAAGTTGATTGCCACAGGAAGAATGAATATTTTCACAATTTGAACGTCAACGAACTAGGGGAAAAACTGAGATCTGGAATACTGTTATAATCTTCTGAATTTTAAAGCACAATATTGCCTTTTCACGTTTTCTCTCTAAGTTATTATACTTTTACACCTTCTGCCGCTTAGCACAGGTCATTTTATATTGTAACTTGTCTGCTTATGGACATTTCTTATCTTCTCAACTAAACTGTAGGATCTCAAGGGCAAGAACTGTCTCTTAATAACTGTAGAGCATTGGGGCTTTAACGCTTTTATAAAGCATATAAAGCACTGGCCTATCTTATTTGATCGTCATAATCTCATGAGAAGATCAGATTAGAGATTATCTCCTTATAGATGAAGAAGCTCAGTTCCACAAATGTACAAGATAACTCTACGGGTATGTTAGTGGAGGCAGCACTTGACTCTGCCTGTTAGGTGTGTAATCTACTGCTCTTTCCCATAACCTGAGTGTAGACAGAGAAACAAAGAGGGCCTCGAGAAGGGTCTCAGGATGGAGCACAGCGCCGGCACACAGCAGAGATTTAGTGTTCTGTTAAATAAGTAAATGATAACCATATGTGTTAGCCCAGAGATATGTATGAGGCATTCAAAAGCGTTTGCTCTTTTTATTGGTAGCAATGATTTGGGCAGTAGATCAATTCCAGGGTAAATAGGTCTTGTGGGCAAGAAAACTAAACTAGGAGAAGCCTATAATGTCTTTGGTCTGGGGGAGCTTCATTTTAGCAGAAACCAGATGTGTTTTCACGATGAAGAATTAATTTCCGGTAAAATGGGGATAATAATCACAGCTTTACTGTCTCATCAGATCGCTGTGGGGATCAAAAGAGACACTATATGTGAAAGCGTTTTGCAAGCTGTTAAGTGCCATGTACACACGGAACTGCCTTAGGATGAAGGCAGGACATGCTGATGCCAGCTGAGGGCGGCACTGAGTTCAGCACTGGCAGATGCCTTTACCTGGAGCAGTGTGGGAAGATTTGAAAGCAATGATGGAAAAGGCATTCCAATAAAGTCGGGGGATCTAAACCCAAAGCCAGAGATAGAGAACAACAAGACTCGTTTAGAGGACAATGAATAGACTCATAGGTATGTTTATAGACAGGAGCAGAGGATTTATTTATGCATGGAAAGATAGGTTAGGGCCTATCTGGGGAGCTTTGCAGTCTCAGAATCAAGTGAGGGAGTCTCATCGCCAGTGGAAATGTGGTTTCTGTGAATATGGGGATTCCTCTCCATGGCCCTAATTGCATACAAGGGAATCAGGGAAGACTTTAAGGGAGTTAACCAAATTCCTCAAGGGAAAAATAACTTTCTTGCACAAGGGCGAACGCGAAATGATTTTGAGAGGCAGGGTTCTCCAGGGATTGTTCAATAATACACTCTTATTGGGAGTACGCTGTGTGTCTCACATGATTCTAAGTAAATGATTTACATTAACTCAATCTTCATAATCGGGGAGACTGTTACCGTTTAACAGGTAAGATAACTGAGCTCTGGAAAGGTCAAATAACTTAGATCCTATCACCAGGAAAAGGCAGAGCAGGAGTCAACCTTAGGCAGTCTAGCCCCGGAGCTTTGGGGCGACACTGTCTTGGTCTTGATGCACTGGTAAGCCCAGAAGCAGACCCAAAGTACTGGTATTGGGTGTTTTCACTTTGTGAAAATTTATGATTTATGTACTTTTTCATATGTATGCCGCACTTTAATAATAAGTTAGTGATACAATCTTTAAAAAGTCAATATTCTGTTTCCCTGTAGAAGGAAAGAATGGAAAAGTATATATAAACTGTTAGCCTGATTATCTCTGGTTATGAGGAATAGGAATAATTTAAATTTTCTTCATTTGATTTATCTCTATTTTCTAGATTTTTGACAACTATCCTGTAAAACTTTTGGAATAAAAAAATATTGTTTTAAGTAAACAAGGAAAATTTCTGGTGAGGAAGGGGTGCAACTAACTTTGATTTAACATTCCTGTGAGTAGTATTTTTATTTACCTAATTCCCAAAATAACCACTTGAAGAGTTTTCATACCATTTGTTGCCATTTAAGCATTAAATGAATTTCAAAGTGCTAAATCATGGACCCAAGTCACACACAGGACTCAGCACATAATTAAAAGAGACAGGATTTGAATCTGGGACTGATTCCCAAACCTGGGAAAAAATTAAGGAGAGGATTTAAGGATGGAGAAAAATTCTGGGACATAAATTTTAAACTGACCTATTAAGACAGGGGTCAGAACCAACCACCTTGAAAAATTGCCAAACAGGAAGCGAAAGATAAGATTTTTTATCACACAAGAGGTTAGTATAGCTTGAAATTTAATCAGTAGCCTATGGATTCTTTAATGTAGCTTATTGGGAAGAGGTTATATCTCGATTTTTTTGACTCATCACTGGATGTCTTCTCCAAACAAAGATGAATAAACCAACATTTGTGCATGATCCTGGGAAGTCTGTTTCAAAGATACTACTTACTCTGTATAAAGTTTTTAAATTTGTTTTTGCTTTTATTTATTTGTTTATTTATGTACTTATTTATCACTTCATCTAGTAGCCCCACATTTCCCCCTCTTTTTCCCCTAAGAATGTTACCCTATTTTGGGCGGACATTTTACAGTGACTCATTATGTTGGACATGAGGCAATTCATGTAACTGCCAAATTTGGAAGAATTAAATGACCAAAAGCAGATAAAGATTTTAAGTGTCTTCTGCAGAACTGAGCAGAGAAGTTTAGAAGGGGACGGTGGATTCTGGTGAATACAAGAAGGGGAAGGTGTTAAGTACTTCAGTTTTAAAACAGACAAAACTAGAAACTGTTGGCACGTGACTTTGGCTAAATGCCTTGAACTTGTTCCTGTGTGAACCAGGTGTAAAGTGGCATAAAAATGACATCTACTGGACAATGCAGACTCTATATTTGACTTGAGGTGCTTTGGATAAATGATGTCTTTATTAGTTTGGGCTGGGACAAAAAGGATACAGTTGGCTGCAAAAAGATGTTTTAAAGGTTCATCCTGTTTTTTCTCCCACAATTTTTTTTCTACCCATGTGGCCATTTCACAGTTTATTGCTGAGTTCTTAAGGGCTTGTGAAGCTGACTTTTAATAATAATAATAATAAACGCTGATATTTTGTTTCGGTAGGAAAGGGCACAAAAGGGAAAAACATGTTTCCTAAATAGTAACTTCCATGGTATTTTTCCTTGTTGGAAAACAAATAGTTCTGCAGATGTGGCACTGCCTTTTCTATCTATTTTTAAATGTACCAGTATTTGTTTCTTTCTTCCTGGTGTCCCTGAAATTACAGATGCTGGGAAAACAGGGAAAATTCAGGAAAATATAATTTATAAGGTTGATGTTAACTTATCAAAAATTCCAGAATTCCAGTATGGTTAAACAAGTGGATTTTGAGTGATCTAAAAATGGATGGGTTTTGGTGATTCTTAGAAATCAACAGGACTATTGAAGAGTTAGTGATGTCAAACAAATGTTGTTTTAGCAAAATGTAAGATACGTTTCAAATATCTCAAGATATTAAAATTTCCCTTCTTAATGAGTCTCTATCGGTCACCCTATTTAAAATTGTAACTTTTCTTAATATTCAATATTCTCCACCTCTGCTTCATTGTTCTCCGTAGTGCTTACTGTCCCCAGACACACTGTCTGATTAGTTTGTGTGTTCCTCTGGAATGTAAGCTCCACAAGGAAGGATTCTTTCCCTTCTCCTACTCTATTCTCTTAACTCTCATATCCCCAGCACTTAGAACAGTCCATGGTACATACAAGGTGCTGAAAGAAAGCATATCTTTGTGAAGATATTAAAATCCAGGGTGAATGATAACATGGTTATTTGGATGGAACCATCAGAACCAATGCCTGATGAGAACCTTCAGGAAGGTTTCAGGTGTACTGAGTCACTTAGAACTTTGATAATTCTCAGTGGAGTCTGGTTGAAGACAAAAAGGTAGGCTTAGGAAATTTTTGATGAACCTAAGCTAGGAAGAATAGCCATACAATGACAAAACCAACTTTAGTTTAATTTTGGGGGGCTAAAATGATGGGTTCAAGCAAGAAAGCTAGAGAATAATAGAAAAAAAACAGTCTTATTTATTTTAACTGAAAGAGCTATATAGCAAGTGAAGAATTTATTTAACTTACTCAGACCTGCACTTTTCTCTTCTGTATTAGATGGACTTAACTAGACTTCAGGTATCTTGTAGGTACTGAGATTACTTGATCTTCTGAAGCTAAGGGACCAAGCAGCCAAATTAGCAGGCAGAGTGGACATCTCAGCAGATAAAGAGGGAAAAGGGGCAGAGGTGGCAGTTATGGGAGCTGGAGGGACAGGTGCCTCATAGGTAGCAAGTCATGGAGGCAAGGGTCAGTAGTGGTTGAAGGGGTGATTTTGGCTGGGCAAGCTGAGATGGAGCCACAGGAGGAAGAAACAGAAGAGGAAGAGGGTGGGGAGGGCAAAGGAAATATTTCTTGTGCTCCTTCTTATGCTCTTGAGGTGGCTCCTCCCCCTCCCTATCATTTCTGTATTGATAGGAGCACTCATGATCTGTAGGGAATAAAGCAAAACCAAACCAAACCAAATCCGCAAATCTCAAATGAAGGTAGGCATGGACTCCATGAGCAAATTGGAACAATTGCCATCAGGTAAGTTTGTGCTACTGTTTCAAGATTGAAGTCAGAGAACACATCACCACGTGGGCTGGCATTTCTATATCTGATAAAGAACCACCACTCAAGTGGAGCAGCATCAGATTTTATTAAGGTAGCCATTGCATGTAGAGGTTACGTAGAGCAGTTGTTCTAAACTTGAGTGGGCAGTAGAGTAGCCTAAAGGGCTTGTTAACATGGATTGGGCCCCACCTTCAGATCTAGGTGGCCGAGGGTAGGACCTAAGAATGTGCATTTCTAATAGGTCCTCTGTTGATACTGATGCCGCTGGCCCAGGGACCACCTTCGAGACCATTGTTTCAGGCTGTGTTCTCAGGGTGCCTGGCCATGGAGTGAGTGGGGCAGAAGTCCACAGGCTGCCCGGGCTGGCCGTCACACAAAGGAGCCCCTGCAATCCTGCTTTGAGGGTTTAAGACTCTGCTGTGTTTAAATATGGAAGATGATGCTGAACTCATTATCAATAGAGCCCTTGACCTCTTTTCAACTGGGAGAAAGGGGCTCAATGAGGGAAACATAGGCTTTGGGCAAAGTTCTCTTTGGTAGGTCTGCTACCTTTTCTCAGTGAAGAAAAAGGGAGGAAGACTGTTGGCCCCCTCAAGTCCAGACTTAGATTTCTAATTTTTTAAAAAATTTATTTATGTTAGTCACACACACACACACACACACACACACACACACACAGAGGCAGAGACACAGGCAGAGGGAGAAGCAGGCTCCATGCGCCAGGAGCCCGACGTGGGATTCGATCCCGAGTCTCCAGGATCGGGCACTGAGCCAAAGGCAGGCGCCAAACCGCTGCACCACCCAGGGATTCCCCAGACTTAGATTTCTAGACCTTGCATTGGCTCTAACCAGTTGCACGGTCTCAGACAAATCATTTAATCTCCTGCATACTGTCTTCTCATCTGTAAAATGAGAATGTCAGGCTAGATGATGTTTAAGATCTCTTCTGGCTCTCAAATTCGTTTTGTATTATTCTAAGTCAGAGGAGGTATTTATATCACAATGGCAAATGGACCAGTTTATCTTTGGGGTAATTGAGTTGGCTTTGGAGAGTTGTTCTTTCTCGGTGAAGGAAAGTCTCAGTGACCCAAATTTTCTCTGAAATCGTATGCAAGGTCTCTAAGTGCTAACGCAGTATTCAATGATCGGCTTTATCCTTTCTTTTTTTTTCCTTTCTGATGTCAACGACTCCTTGACAAAAATATAAGTAGTTTGTTTTTAGTTCAGAATAGAAAACCTGTCATTTTTGGGGAAAAGGTAATAAAAATTAGACCCATTCGTTGGTACTCAGTCCCATCACCTGCTCTTGTTGTTTGTGTGTTTTGCCACCAGATAGCAGAATTACTCTTGTTATAATCTTTTTTTGACTTAGTTGGGTTTGCTTTTTAGCAACTCTTTAACAGAGAAATGAGAGAGAGGAAGTCCTCCTTAACTTGTTACCTGAGAATAATTCGTACTGGAGGAAAAAGCTTCTGCAAGTGCATCCACTTAAAAATGCTGGCTGAAATGTGGTCAGGTAAAAATGGCTTGCGTGGGCTTTTATCATGACCAGTAAAATTAGGAATTATAAAAATATGTTCAGCTGCTCATACTTTTTTTTTCAGCTGCTCGTACTTTTAATCAAATTTAGATTTTATTTTCAACTATACCAAAAAATGTATCCGGTGTTTTTCTTTTGGGCAGAATCCAGTTCGTGCTCTTTCTGTTCAGCTCTGTCTCCTGGAGGAAGAGTTGCTGTCTTGGCTTATTTGCCTCGTATGATTATATAAGAAATCATTTTTTGGAATTATTTAAAGACTATCAATTTTTGCAAGGGTATCCCCTGATTCTTTGATACTTGAATCGATCTCTTTGAAAACATTTGTTGTGTCGTCACACTTGTTGATATTTCTCTTCTTTGTTGACTAGCTTAACACTTTCTGATTGTTTTGGTTGTTGGCTTTGCCTGTCGTATAGTCTTATGAGAGCACTTTCTTTGACTTCATGGAATCCTGGATTTTTTTGTCAAGTTTACAATTTCATTTTTTAAAGGCACATGAACCCAAAATATGGGGCAGTGTAGTGTTAAGGAAAAAAGAATTGTTTTTCTAGGAGAAGCTTTATTCATGTTGCATTTACATAATCAGTCTAAAATTAATGTGTGTGTGTGTGTGTGTGTGTGTGTGTGTGTGCGCGCGCATGCTTGGGGTTGTTACCATTTATGGAAAGCATACAAAAAGCCTGTGTCAGTGAGATTTTGCTATAAATATATTGTATAAGAAGCCAGTGCCAAACTCAGTGGTTTAAAGCAACCATCATTCATTCTCCTGGATTGGTAGGTTGTCTGAGTTTTGATTGATACAGTGAGTTTGACTAGGTTAAGGATTTTTGAATGAGGATTAGTTTTGTAAGAGGTCTATTCATTAGGGAATTTCTTGGTACAATAGATTTTCCTTTTATGAAGCAAACCTCAACATCTTCTGGTTCTGATCCTGGTTCTGCTCCATGCAAACTATGTTATCTTGGACAATTTACTTAACCTTTATTTGTTAAATGGGGGTAACAGTAATACCAGTTTCATTCATTTTTATGAGGACTGAATGTGATAATGAACCTAGTACGTATGGAGTAGTTACTAATCTTTAGCTTTCCTTGTTATTAAGAGAAAAAGTACCTCTGATTATGATTAAAAGGTCAATGAATTGGGCAGAGGGGGAGGGGAAAACATGGAGTTGGAGCAAGAGGTAGGGTTTGAATTTATCCTCAGTTCTCTCATGCTATAAATCAAGGAAGCTGGTAGAACCAGGATTTCACTTTATTTAATAAGTACTTACACAGCGCCATTTATTATGTGCCAGACTCCTTCCAGGAGCTAATGAATATTAACTCATTTAAAGCTCATATCAACTCTAGGATACAGATATAATTATTTTCTCCCTTGTATAGATGAGAATATCCAGACCCAGAGAGGTTGTGTAGCTTCCCAAGGTCACACAGCTAGTAAATGGCAGAGCCGGGATTCAAATGCATGGCAATCTGGCTGCAGAGTTTGTGGTCTTTTTTTTTTTTTTTTTAAAGATTTTATTTATTTATTTGACAGAGAGACAGAGATACAGAGAGAAAGACAGAGAGAGAGAGAGAGAAAGTGCAATCAGGGGAACGTCAGAGGAAGAGGGAGAAGCAGCAGACTCCCCACGGAGCAAGGAGCCTTATGCAGAGCTCGATCCCAGGACCCTGATATCATGACCTGAGCTGAAGGCAGACGCTTAACTGAGCCCCCCAGTTGCCCCTAGAGTCTGTGGTCTTAAGGCTGGAGGTGCTTTTCTGTCACAGGGAGCAACACAAAGAAAGCCAGGCTGAAGTGAGATATAGTCCTGAATATAGATATTTAATTTATATACTATGTTTTGAGGATTTGACTTCATTGTTTCCTTCTGAACTGAAGGATTTGAAGCAGAACTCTGTTCTGTGTCCATTTTGTCTTGTGGCCTCTCTGGAGCTTATTCCAGGATGGGAAGAGACCCCGAGCGCTAACTGCAGGCTGCTGGAGAATCACTTCCTGAAGACGTGAAGCCTTCCTGGGCTTGCCCACTTCTCATTCTCCTTCACATGAGGCAGAGAATCAGGATCACCCCATCAGGCTGCTTTTGCTCTTGAGTAATAGAATGTTTATTGCTAACTTAAAGGATATAGGATGAGTGAAAACAAACTGGGTTTTACATCTGGCTCTAGCCTGTGCAAAGATAAACACACCATGCTAATAAATCTCCCATACTAAAAATATATCCACACGGGGCAAAGGATGATGTTTGTAAATCTAATTGAATTGAATTTCACTTTTGTGCCTTTTGGGGGGCATAGTTCAAGCACGAGGAGTATGCAGCTCTGAAACACGATCCTGTGGGTCAGCATTACAGGTAATTGCCCATTTTAGCTCTAAGATGATGACTTATAATAAACTTAGTTGAGGCTCTGAAATGCTCAGTCATATAAAACTGCAATTGTCACGGGCAGGCTCGTCACCATGTGCAGTGATGCTCAGTATTTGGAATTATGTATTTTTATTTGGTTTTGTTTGTATCTCAGCTCAAGCGGCTCTCTGATCCAACAAAGATAGGGTGATTTTATTAAAAATTTAACATGTATCTCATAGCAATATTTACTTTAATGTGGTAAATCAAGAAATTCCTCCTTTTCTGAATGAGATATGTTGGTAAGATAAACTCAATGCTCTAAGATAAATATTAACTTTATAATGAAAACTAGAGAATGCCTTGTCGGGTACATTGTAGCTGTATTTCTCTAAGGAGATGGAAGCCATCCGTGCTTCTTGCTCTACCTTGTATGAGAGGGAATGGTTTAGATTTTAATCCTTAATTATCTGTCCGAGCTCCTTTTATAGTGACATCTCATCCTGTGTGTTCTTCAACTTCTCATTTTAAAAATATTGAATATGTTTGCTCATGCAAAAGACTAGCTGCTTCAAGAATTATAAAAAAGTACAACCAGTTACACACAGTAGTCCATGGAGGAAATGTTAACTTTTGTAGGTAAAATTCATTAGTGAAAAGGAGATTTTGAAAATCTCGAAGTTAAAAAAAAAAAAAAAAAAAAGCTCTTATAGGGACTCTGGTGAACACAACCAAAAATCCAATTAGAGAATGTTTGAGTAGAGTTCAAAGGACACCTGTGATAGTTTTGATAAAGTTACTGCCCTGGAAAGAACTGAGATATACTACTTTTCAACACGGTGATTGTCCATGTATGGGTACCTTCACGCAGTGGCACCAGTCATGAATCCTGTAAGTGACCTATTAATAACCGCAATATGAATGAAATGTGCTGCCTAGAAAATGAGGTTGCCTGGCTCTCATAAAATACCATTTTCTTTTCATAATTTACGGGATGTGTTGTCCAAGGAGATGAAGTATTTCATGTTGGTCAGTTTGGGCTCTGCATAGGCCTAATACCATGTGGAATATTTTTAATGGTTGACTGATAAAACATTGTTTCCTGCAACTCAGCCCTTTTCTGATTACAAACATCAAGGCTACAAACACAATTTCTTACTCGGTTTATCTCTTGAAGAGTTACAAATACTATCAGAGACCTAAATAAAGCAACCAAGCAAGATTTTCGTTGGTGTTATTTAACCTGTGAACGATTCGGAATTAAAGGCGTGGTCCTTGCTTTCAAGAGGCTGATAGTCTTGAAAGCAGAAGGTTAATTCCCTGTAAACATTATTTTGATTAACCACTTTGAACAATTTTTCTCATACTTAATCATACTCAGAGATAGACAAGCTTCTAATCTTTCCATGAGGCTTATGCATGCTGAGTTATTACTAGTGGAATGCATGCAGTGGGAAGAGGGGAGGGGAGATGCTTGGATTACTTGGAGGTCATCCACTGTGCACAAGAGGGAAATTTTCCACCTTTTAAAGTATCATTTATATGTTGTCAAAAACACATGGATGCTCATATGATATCCATTCTTTGAGATTTGCAAGGTGCAGGACAGAACGTAAGTCATACACGCAAGTTTATAAGAAATCTATACGAAAGAATGTTGCAAAAATCCATTTGACATCCTGCCTGTGCTTGGCCTTCGTTTCTCCTTTGGCACACACCGGCTCCTCTCTGCCCATGCTGTTTGCTGCTTCTTCTATGGCGGGGCAAATATTGGCAAATCTTTTTGGCTTTTCAATCCCAAGCCTATTAAAGTTATGAGGAGAGTGGTTGGGGTCTCAGACAGGATGAGATACAGGAGGACTCAGAAGAGCGCATGATGTGCTCTCTTCTATCTGTGCTGGGTTTTGGGTAGACACAGGAAGTGAAGAGATTTGGGCTCACAGACAAGTGAAGAGATGTGGGCTTACAGAATTGTGACTGGCAAGGTTGGAAGGGGGCTGGGCACACTCACCTGGTGATGTGAGGACTCCCCGTATGGCAAATCTGTCTCTTAATTGGGGTTTATGTTTGTCTTTCAGTCTTCACGATCATACCCTGAGCTCTCCTTTGGAAAAACGTATTTGTCATTTTGTAGGTCAGACAATAGTCCAACATCAGCAATTTCAAATGGTTCCGGTGGAATATAATGTGCTGCTTGAGCTGGACAGAGGCTGAATTTTCCCCACCATCTCCACCCCTCTCCAGCAGTGTGAATTTGGATAAGTCTTGTAATCTCGATTAGTCTTACTTTTCATGGAAAGTGGGGGCAAAACATACACTTTCTCATAGGGCTGCTGGGAATATGAAATTATCGATAAATAACACATACGTATTTGTGCAATGTAGTAAATACACTTTAAGCGGTGTCTATGACATTTCTTATTTATTGCTTAGATTTCTGAGTCTAGCACCATCCATGCTTACACTAGTCACTCAATAATGTTTGTAGAATAAAAAAACACCAAGTTGAAGCCTATGTTATGGTAAATGCCCAACAAATACTTACTGCATGAGCGAGTGGTTCTTGTCCTAGATCAAATGGCCCAGAGAACCACCTGGGAGTTACTCATCTCAGAGTTAGCTCTGAGGATTCCAGCCTGCGGGAGCTCTACTTCAAACAGGGATTCTCATGAAAAGCAAATCAAAAGTGAATTTGAAGGAGAGGCAAAATACATTGTTTCTTATTAGGCTTGCTGTTTGATTTTCATTAGGCATCCTGCCTGATTCTTATTAGGACTGCCCTGATTTCTTTTAGGTCCTGGTCATTTAGGGTCAGTGCTCATGTGCTATATAATGATGTCATTATTTGACTTTATTACATACATGATGTAGGTAATGATTCAGGGTTTATTCCAGAAAATAATCCTAAGCACCTAATGCTGATTGGTTTAATGATACAAAAACTAATTTGGAAAGAATGGAAGGTTTCCTGGGGCACAGCTGATGATGTGAATGTGAAAAGGCTTCATTTCCCACATTTAAAGAATGGAAACAACATGCAATTACGTGTTCTTCGATGAGGTGTTTTCTTTGAAATGGTAGAACTTGGAAACTGTCCATATGAGAAAGGTGGAAAAATTTAAGCAACTGTGCCAAGGTCAGTTTTCCTTTTTTATTTCCTTTATTATTGTTATATTTATTCTTGGCTATAAACATATGCTTTCTCACTTTTTTTTTCTCTTTCTTTTAATATGAAAACCTAATGGGGAGACTGATGAGATTGGCCAAGTCTGTGAAATGAAAATGAACTTTGTAATTTTGTTTATCAGCTTGGGGTCAATGACATAGAAATTCTGTAAGTTATAAATGTAAATATGAACATGAATTCCATGTGCTGAATTCATTCATGCAGAAGGCGGGCCCATTCCACTCCTTGCCATCACCCACCTCCTACCAGTTAACAATTAGCTAGTTAAATAAGCCACGTTGGGGTTCTTTGTGTCTGTTTTACTCGGCACCCTGTGGTGCTTATCCAAGCTCTTTAAGAGAGATTTGTGCTTGGATCTGATCCTTGTGATGCATTAAGAAAGGTGAGAAACTGGCCATTTCTTCCTTTTAATGCTTTTCTTTGGGATGGGATGGAATAGGAGTGCACATCGAGTGACCCTAGTCACTCACTCCTAGACATCATTTCAAGTACCAACTGCACTGACTGAGCTTTTAAACTGGCCTTAATTAGGTGAGTAAATTCCCCACTCTCTATCATTTTAATTTTCTGAATCACCTTTATCTCACAATGCCTGATTTCTACCCACTCACTTATCCACTGCTTGCAGTTACGTACTCTTACGAGGTGTTGTTTAATAAACAGGAAAAAGACTAGCCCTTTTGACACTTAATCTCATTAGTTCCTTGTTCTTACTCGTTCTTCCATTTTTTTGCCATGGAAATTTCCCTCATCAAGGTTATGTTTATACTGGAAAGGGGAGATTATAAATATGACAGTTGAACATAAGGACATTGTGAGTTGTTTCTTCTATTCAATTATTTTCCTCCTCTGAGGAGGCATGATCTGCATCTCGTCTCGCATATCCTTTACCAGATGCCACAATGGCTTATTCCCCAAACTTGATCAATTCCCTTCTTACTGGTTTTTAAGCTTGATGTTCTGTCTCTGTTTGTGTTTGTCAAAAATTAGTTTTGCCCAATTTCTATGTCTGTTCTTAAGTGCTATAGGACAGAAAGCCAAGTGAGCCTAATGGAGAAAGGAGAACAGAATCAGGAAGGCTGAGTCCAAGCCCTGAACCTCATTGATTTGCTGGATGCCCTTGGGCCAGACTGGACCATTTATGTCCCAGGGTCCTCATATATACAATGAGAAGTGGGGCATCCAGGGTCATTTCTGTTGGAGCGTGGGTATTTCCTCACCTATACAATGGCCATACTAATAACATCGGCCTTATGGAGATTCAGGATTAAATCAGATTTTATGTATATGTTCTACATGGTGTCTGTCCTAGAATAAGAGCTCACTAACTCAACAATAGCGAACCTTGCAATGGAGCTAATTGGATCCACTCCTCTGTCTAGCTTATGTTCCCAACTAAAATTCTTTTCTTCTATGGAAAGAGTCAGGGGAGGGGACAATGAGGGCAGATGGGGAAAAGAGTTCTCAAGGAAGTAAGTCCCTGACGGGGTGGCCCCTGGATTCCCAGGATCCTTCTAGCCCAGTCACCTTGGATCAGACCAGCAAAAACAGCTTCCAACTAAGCAGCAGAGTCCTAGAATCACTGCTGCTTAATCTTGGGAGTTCCAACCAGCCAAAATGAGTAGAGTCAGTGTGTAAGACAAAGTGGGCCACTCCTTGCAGACAGCAGCCAGCAGCCTCTGAAACAGGATGGGTTTGGCTGCCAAACCTGGGATTACCCAGCTGGCTTTGTAGGCTCATCCCAGAGTCCCTTGGCTCATCGTGCAATGACATGACCCTGCATTTTGTAAATTTCAAGTTTTTAGACCACATTTATCATAGTTAGATTATTTCTGGGTGAAATATATTTACTAATATATTTAATATTGGTTTCTTTCTTTATGTCATGCCTTGTGTCTTAGATTTAGAATCACTTAAGACCGTTTTGGTTTCAAGTGATAGAAGTTTATCTCTGACTGACTTTAGCCTTAGAGGATTTATTATGTTAGATATTTGAAAATTCAGGCCTAGCTGCCTCCCAGGGACTCAGAAAAAGTTAATTAGAGCTTGGTTTTTTCTTCTTGTTTTTGCCACACCCCTTGTCAAACCTTTCTTGTCTGTGGATTAAAGTCTCAGACAAACTCTTACCTTGTTGTGGCCTTGGTAATTCTAGTCCTTTACTCAACCAACTACAAATCTGGCAGATATAGAATTTTTCTTTGGTAATTGTGTCTCACTCTACTGCCTAGGGCCACATGACCCCTCCCCCAATCAGTTCATCCAAGGGGATGGAATATGATTGTTCAATCCAGTCGCTGCCCCACTCCTAGTTTGAGGTCATCCCTACCTGAAGCCAGTGGACAAAAGTAGGGACAGACTCGTATTCCAAAAGGAAAGAGGATTCTTCTACCACAGTCCTCCAAAGAAGAGGGAGTCAATGCTGGACAGTCAGAAAGAACAGATGCTCGTCACAGATCTCTTTACTGGAATTTGGAGCTTCACAACAAGAAAAAAAAATGCATTCAATTGTTCACTCGAACATTTAACATAAATCCTAGTTTCTAGATTGAATGCCCTGCAGATGCTGGCATTTAAAGTGGTAATTATAAACATGGAAACCTGCTTGTGGTATAATGATAGGTAGAAAAACAGAATATAAATCTTATGTTCATAGAGGTCACAGTTACATAGATAAAATCTGGAAGGGATGTTTAAAGTGAAAATAGCTTAGATTAGAATGTTTATGGATACTTTTTCCTTTAAAAATACTTTCAATTTGTTTCTATGACTTTTAGTTAAAGAAAAGAGAAAGTTCAGTGAATGAAAGTTGACCTCATTAGATAGGAATGTGGTACGTGTGTGTGTGTGTGTGTGTGTGTGTGTGTGTGTGTGTGCAGATCTTCTTGACAACATGACAACTGCCTTTAGCATATTAGTAGTAGTTTTGAGAAGGATTCCTGTGTCCTTCATACCATAGTGCCTGGGTCAAATGTTCCACTTTCTCTTTTACTCAAGACTGGCCCTGCATTTCACTGATTTTATACATTACCGAGATAATACACTTTTATTCAATCTTACTAGATATTACTAGATATTAATCCTTCACATTTTCTAAACTTGATATCCCTCACTTTGATTTCTGTTTTCTTCCATGACATTGAATGAAATTAGCCAATCGCTTCCCTCTACCTTTGCTTCAAGGTTGCATTACTCTGTGTGAGTCCTGCATTAGGGGCGGTTGGGGATAGGTAACCCAGGATCAGAATGGCTACTCCAGCAATGCCCCCAGGTTCCTGGGATCTTTACACTTTTTTCATTCTGCCATCTTAACTTAAGAGTTATACTTGAAGTCTTGCCTATTATTTTTTTTGGCTATAATATTTAGCTATTTATTTATATTTAGGGTAGCTAAACAGGTCATTACTTATTTTGAAGAAAAAAGAAGACAAGTCAACTGATTTTATGAGTAAGCCATTCCAATATTTAAGAACTAAATTGCTAGGAGATATATGCTTTTATATTATCCAAACTATTTTTGTGAAGTAGTCTATGCTATTTTTTTCTGGGAAAAGGAAGAGATCTTTTGCTAGAGGGAAGAGACCTAAAGAGACCTAAAGTTTGTTATTATCTGTGGTCTCTATATTATCATCTTCACGTTGAATCTTAGCCTATGTTTCTTACCCACAGTTAGTCTCATGAATTCCCCTCATCTGTCCTCAAAATCTATCTCTGCATGTATAGATGTGACAGTGGCACTTTGATAGTTGTGCTAAAACGGGGCTCCACTGCCTCCCCAGGTGTCTAACTGTGGCCTAATCACTCTGAGTCTTAGTTTTTTCAGCTAAAAAAGGGATCATTGTGTCTACTTTTCATGGCTGCTGAGTGCTGTTGAATTAAAAGTATTGGATTGATTGTAGACAATTGCTTGTGTCTGACTGATGAATTTAAAAGGAAATTTCATGTGGTTCAAGCTAACATTTGTAAGGTCTAATCACAATGCCATAGGCGGTGGCTCCATAAACAGTATTTGTTATAGTGATAGTGGTAGGAGTTTCATACTTGGCAATAAGGAAAATAAGATGTTGACTTGGCAGTTGCAATACACAAAGCCTCTCTCTAGTTCAAATCAAGTTAAACAGGACAGTTCATCCTGGCTCTAGGCCAGACTGAGGCAATATTCAGTGGCAAGGAGCTCTTAGCTCCTTAGCAAGTTGGAGGGTGCAGGGGAAACCTTGTCTTGAATGAAAGACATCCAAGCCTTCAGTCTTGGATGAAAGCTTTGAGCAGTAGGTAGATGAGGGCCTCTCATGAGTTATTCCTCATCATACTAAAGCTATAGAGTTCTCCCTAACTTTCTCACCCCAGCAATATCAGGGTCAAAGGCACTTTAGGGATCATTTATGTGTATTTGTGCTTTGAAGGAGTCAGGGGGTGTGTGTGAGAAACTTATGGTTCTTGCTCTACACAGATTCTTTTGATTGAATTATCACAGAGGTAGTGAAAGAGAATCAATTAGTAACTCTGTTCAGAGAGGAAAAATTGTGCTTACAGTTTGAATATTTGCAGACAGAAAGACTGAGACCTTTTCTATGTTAGAATGTTGAATCAACTTGGAAGGGAATTGGCTATCATGTGATGGAGAAAGGAACTGTGACAGATAAAGTAGGGAGGACCGGATGTGGGATAAAAGCACCAGATCTAAAAACAGAGATGCAACCTGAGTGTCTGTTGATTAGTGCTTCCATAGCTCCCCAAGACCGAAGGGCTGGTCATTAACATCAAACCTACACTGCAGTGATGCTTGAGTTGGCTTGTAATTATATGCACATTTAAAATTAACTGTTGGGAAAGCTCTTTGTGGGTTTTTGTTCTAAATGACTTTACAGCTTTTTTTTTTTTCCCTCAAGGTTCTGTTTTGAAAGAGGTATACTCTACAGATAAACTCAGCCCACATTTGAGGTTAATATCCAGGTGTATGCTCAATCTACACTCCTCTGTCTCTTCAAAAGACTTCTCAATTCATTGATTAATGTCAGTGATCAGAGGCTAAAGTCAAGAGTTATAACAATGATTGAGTGAAACCATAAAAACAATCATTAATAACAAGTTGACAGTCTAGTTGCAGGGGTGTATTGGGGCATACACTTAGGCACCCAAGAGGAAAAGGGATGGATGTTGGACATGGATAAGGAACAGAGGTGAGGGAAACTGGGAGTCCTTTTTCTTGCCACGTCTCTTTATCTATAAAGCTTTGTCAAGAAAAGACTGAAAATAGAAGAAGAGGAACCCAGAGAAAAATACCGTTTTCTCCCCACCTCGAGACCTTTGATCTGTTTGGTAAAGAGCTTTTTTTTACCGATACCTCATTTGACTCATATAACAACCTAAAAATGTAGACTGAATAAAAATAATTAATTTCATGTGACAGATGAATAACTAAGACTCAAGAATATTTAGTGATTTGCCTAGTTTGAGCTTAGATTGTAACTTAGGTCTTCCATCTCCCGGTATGCTTCTGCTTTTGCTAAGGCATTTATTCATTGTGCATTCTTTGACATTGAACTACTCTTTTTGTTACTTTGTGCTATTAATGTCTATTAAAAGGAAAATTGGAATCTGGGCAGTGGAGCAGTATAGGATTAGAAATCAAACAATATATGTCTAATTAATTCAATGAATACTTGATTAATATTTGGCAGTTGCATTTTCATTACAATATAATTAATTAGAATTTCTAGATAAACAACTTCACGCAGTTGCTGTGAGAATTAAATGTGATAATGTATGTGAAAGTGTCTACCACAGTGACTGGCAGTTAGAAGGGACTCAATTAGTTGAATTTGAATCTTATCAAGACTAATTTTCATGAGGATTTCTTTGAGGTAAAACTTTCCTTTAGGATAGAGCACTAAAAATGGAGAAATACCATTTAATGTTATCATTAGTTAACGAACTTCTGAAAAGTGAGCCTCAGGATTTCAATTTGGAATTTATATCTGTATACCTCATCAGAATCTCAAATTCAGCATCTCCAAATTGTCATGTCCCCCCCACCCCCCATGATTTGTTTTCTCTCTGAATCCTTCCTTTTGCTAGTGGTCAGCCAGGCTCAAAGTCATGAGTCTTCTCTTTTTTCAAAGCCAGCCACCAAATTCTTCCAAAATTTTATCTGAAATATTCTATTTTGTCTTTTTTTTCCCTCTATTTCTCCTAATATTAATTTACCTAGGTTTATGTCAACTCATAGGAAAATTGCTATCTCCGAAATGGTCTTCATCTCCTTGATCTTGTCCACATTAAAGACCTTTCTTGAATTAGTTTTCCTAATACCCCATTTTTGTTATATTAATCCTGTGATTAAGAAATTTCCAGGCAAAAAAAAAAAAAAAAAAAAAAGAAATTTCCAGGCTTCCCAATACCTCATGTACCAAGTCTAACATCCTTTTGATTTTCAATTACCTTTATAATGTAGCCTCTCTTAAGTTTTCTAAACACTATCTTAAGTCTCATTTCATCCAGAAGCATGAAAATCCAAGCCTACATTTGGTACCTATTTTCTTTTTCTTTTATGTTTAGTGTTTACTTAGGCACTGTTCTATATTGTTTAAGAATTGCCTGCCCAAGCTTTATTGAAGTATAATTGACAAATAAAGGTTGTATATAGTAAAAGTATACAATTTGATGTTTTGATATACATTTACATTATAAACTAATCATCAAGCTAATTAACATTTCCATCAACTCACATAGTTGTCATTTTCTTTTTTTGTGTGTTAAGAACACTTAAGATCTACTCTTTTAGTAAATTTCAAGTATAAAATACAGTATTAACTATAGTCACATTAATCTATAGAATTTATTCATCTTACATAATGGAAAGTTTGTACATTTTTGACCAATGTCTCCTCATTTCCCTATCTCCCCACCCCTGGCAACTACCATTCTACTCCCTGCTTCTATGAGTCTAACTACTTTAGATTTCACATATATGTGAGATCATACAGTATCTGTTTTCCTGTGTCTGGCTTATTTCACTTAGTAAAAAGTCCTCCAAGTTCATCCATATTGTTACAAATGGCAAGATTTCCTTCTTTTTTATGGCTGAATAATATTTCTATATGTATTGATTCCTATGTATATTTATATAAATATATATTGGATATATATCAGATATATATATTGGAGATATATATATATATCACATCTTCTTTATCCATCCATCTGTTGGTAGATATTTAGGTTGTTTCCATGTCTTGGCTATTGAGAATAATGCCTCCACAAACATGGAAGTGCAGATATCTCTTTAATATACTGAGTCCATTTCCTTTGAACATATACATAGAAGTGGGATTCCTAGACAACAAAGTCGTTCTATTTTTAATTTTTTGAGGAACCTCTATCCTGTTTTCCATAATGGTTGTACAAATTTACATCACCACCAACAGTATACAAAGGTAAACATCCACATTTTCTCCACATCCTCATCAACACCTGTTCTTTTCTTTTTGATAATAGCCACAAGAATTGCTTCTTTTGTTTACTTTTCCATCTCAATTGTAAGCATCTTTAAGATAGAGAGTCCTCGTGCTATATGTTTGTGTTCCTAACATAATTTAAACCAGTCCTAAAAATATAGTAGTAACTCAATAGATATTTATTGAATTAAATTGAACTAATCTTTACTAATGGGATTTGGGGGTGTTAATAGTAAACTTACACAAAGTTGTCACCAGGTGGCGGTCAACATGGAAAAACTGCCTAATGTCTGACTTGTTTAATTAAAGAAAAAGAATGCTCTTTACATAATTTGTATGCAGTTTTAAATTATGATTTTATACTGTTGTTTTTTAACCTCTCCAGTTTTTTTAAATTGAAGTATATTCTGAATGATATAAATGCATTAGTAATTGTGTAATTGTTATGGTGGGGAAAGGTATTATATAATCTTTTGAAAATTAGAGATCTCAAGGGCATGATGTTAGATAAACGTATTTTAGGTTTAAAATGGAAAAAGAATGCCAATTTTTGTTGATGTTTTAAAAGGGGGAATGTGCCTCAAATAGTCAAAACTTCTCTGAAATTGGGAGCCAAGTAAGTTTTGTCATACGATGTATAGAAACCTTACCATAGTGTGATTTTTGGTGAAATTTCTGTCATTGGTCTTTTTCATGAATATTTATTTAAATCCCAATGGAAATCATTGCTCATCTGAAAGGGAGTTAACAATGCTTAATAGCCTCTTCTGATTTGATTGATGTTTTTGTCACTTTCCTTGAAGTAAATAGGTTCCATTAGCATACCAAATATGCTATCTGTCCTTTTACCTCCACAGGCACTTAACTGACCACTCACTTAAGATTTAAATATCCCACCTAGGGTTTTGTTGTCAGTTCAGGGTCAATTTTTACAGGAAGAAAAGGAAAGAGCTTTAACTACTTAGCTAGTGAGTAGTTTCAAAATGGAGGAAAAATAGTTTTCCTCATAGTAAGATTTACTTCATTTGGACTACTTATTTATTCTGTCTTCAAAGTGTCTACAATCCTGAAATAGCTAAGATCATTGAAATCAGTGAGTATTGAGCAAAAAGTAAAAAAAAATATTTGGAACGATTAGGAAGTGGTTAAAATGTTCAAGAAAGAGTCTCAAATCAAAGAGATGAAGATACTTTTTGAAACTAAGGCATGGCATACAGAAATCAGTAAGTCTGAGTGAAGGATGAACTCATACATATTCTTCTAGTATGTAAATAAATTCCAGGGAGACATATGTGGGATTGTGGTTACTTTTTCAAGCCACTAAAGTTCATAGTTAATTAAACAATGCGGAGTGGCCCACAAGAGACTTGAGACGACCCCAATTCTTCCAAGGCACTTGGGTACCATCAGATGTGGTCAGGGTCAGTAAGGAACCAGAAGTGTTTTACAATCTTAGTTTAACATATTACACTCTTTCCCTTCATACTTTCCTTTCTGATCAGATTGCATGGAGAATCTGAATATGTTTGCAATGGTCATCTATTTGTGATCCTGGGCCTTGGTACTGTGATCAGGAAGGGGCTGCGGAGGAGTGTGAGAAAAAGTCAGGGAGAGTCCAGAGGGGCCCAATCAAGTTAGCGAAAAAGAGAGACTTTTGATGGATCTGACACTCTTGGGTGTGGAGAAACAAGGTTAAGTTCATTTATTTGAACAATTATAAAAGTTCTTAGTAGCACAAAACTCTTAAAAGACCTCAAAGCAATGAGTAAGTTTTTAATTACAGAGAAGCAGAATGGTTTGTGGAACAAATAACTCTGTGCTTCAGGTTGGAAGCCTTTGACTCCCAGGTTCTGATGCCTTAATGATGTAGACAATTTCTGAGTTAGTTCCTTTTTTAGAGAGAAAAAAAAAAAAGAAAACCCAAAAGCTGTGAGGACAATTGAATGATATAATCTAATAACTTTATAAATCATAAATTACCAATCAAATAAAGACTGCTGTTGAAATAAGTTTCTGGGTCCAAATTAGAGTTGTTCCTGCCTGGGATGCCACATCAGCAAACAGAAAATTAGATCACTCCCATGTCCCTGTAAATGCTCCTCTTGACCAGAATTGCAGTATATCCATACAGTCAACCAATCTGCCAATGCCAAGCCAACTCTGGGTCCTGTATTTATTTCCTTATTCCTTCTCAACACAAAGTTGACTCTGTGGGGCCCCAGCCAATCAGATAATTTGTGTTTCTCTCCTCCATGTTCTTTATTCTTTAGCCTGTAAGAGCTCCCTGTCTTCTGCCCCATTTCACAGTTCTGTGAAAGGAGACTGCCTGCCTGCCTCATCAAGTGGTAAATAAATTTTGTTTGTGTCATCTAAATTGTCCTCTTTAATCATTATTTAATACTACCATTTAAAAAATTCTTTATTTTGAAATAATAACTTCAGATTGCATTAAAGTTGCATAAATTAGTACAAAGAATTCTCATGTACCTTTCACTCTGATTCCCCAAAATGTTAATATTTTACTACATTTGCTTAATCATTCTCTCTTGTCTCTGTCTCTGTTTCTCTCTGGATACTTTTTATCTCAACCATTTGAGAATAAGCTATAGACATAATGCCTCTTTCCTCCTAAATATTTCAGCATGTATTTCCTAAAATCAAGAACATTATCTTGCATAATCATAGTACACCATAAGGAAATTAACAGGTAGCACGGTACTATTATTGCATTTAAGGGGCTTATTTAAATTTCACCAATTGCTTTCTAATATCTGAGATTTACTACTATTAAATGGCCAAATTGTTGGATACATTTATAAATAGTTATAAATGTACATCGGAACACATTTGATTCCTAGGTGTCAGAGAAAATGGAAAGGAAAAATAATGAAGAAAACAAGTGTAGTAGTTTTACTCTGAATAAAAGCCAACTTTTTTTTTTCAACATTGCTCCTATAAATACTGTCTCTATCTTTGCATAGGTTGCCAGCAATGGAGAAGTGATCATGAATTATTCACTAATTCATACTTCATGAATTCAGTGAATGTTTATTGAATAGCCAATCTAGGCCAGATACTCTGCTAAGTGTTAGAAAAACTAAAATATGGTTTTTGCCTGAAAAGAGCTCAGAATCTGAGAAGATACTGTTTTCAATATAGATGAATAACTGAGATTCAGGAGGTTATGAAGGGGACAGAAGAGAAGGCAAAAAGAAATCTCCCCGTCACATGATTTTAGATGCAAAAGAGAGAATGTAACTTCATAAATTGTGTTGTTGACACACAGTTGGGACATGAGTGAAGGATCTTTTGTTTCCCTGGCAGAAGGAACACATACTTTTGAAGTCTGTAAATCTAGAAGTCATGTATTAACTCACTTTCTATTTCTGTATTTATTATTGAGAATTATGTACTTATCTGAATCAGTAGATAAGGATCTTAAAAAATTTGGATAAATATTATTTAAAAAATCACAATAAACAACTTAATAGACACAGAAGGCAAATTTTTAAATAAATTTTCACAGTTCTCCTTTGTTGTTGAAGCTAAGATAATCATTTCTTCTAATTAATTTTTCTTAGTTCATATATTGATTTAGGTAGAATATAGCATAAAAGGAGAAACATGCAAAATAATTTTTGACAATATATGCATTTCCACTAGTGAAACCTACTCTGGGAAATAAAAACATTCTAAAATAATCCATTTTTTGCAAAGAACAGGCAAGAAACATGATACTGAAATGAAAGTTGAAGTAAAAACAAAAACAAATTCAACTCACATACTTTATTAATGCTGATGTGGATAACTGTAGATTTATTATAATAGTACAAGTGATACATGAAAATGGACAATTATTCTGTATCAGATTTGAGGGAATTATGGTTATCTTCCAGGTATGAAGTACATTTGTACCTGGCTAAGTGTCTATGGGGTGCTGATATACAGCAAATCACATACACAGGAGCAGAATGATAAATAAATAAAAAAGAAATATCTGGATAGGATTTAGGCCTAGAATACAGTATCAGACTTTAGGTACCTCAGAACAAATAATTGGAAGAAAATTGGAGCTGGGCCAGGAGAAATGATTAAGAGAAGGAAGAGATTAATTTATAAGAAAAGATCTAAGTAGATAAAGATATAGCTAGGCAGGTAATGACTACAGGGTAAATTATAAGATTCTACAAATATTTGAAAGTTAAAAAGGTGGGAGTAGAATTATTTAAAATGATACAAAAGAGTAAGTTACCAGGAGTAATTTAGTAAGAAGAACTCTTTGACATTGAAAATCATTCGTTTTTGGAAAATTCTTCTAATAGGAAAAGTAATCTATTCTTTTTGAAGATTTGAAACTATACAAGACATGATTCTTGATTGTGATTGGTTTCCAGCAAGTGGAAAAATTGATCAAGTTATTTGACCCTTCATCTTTTTCTCTGAACAAAAAGTCAAAGATATTAAATCTAAGGTTGGTTAATATAGTGTCTACCAACTGCTCACGAGTTCATGTTAGTCACTAGTGCCTCAATTACATTTGTAGATTGGACGGTGTAATTAAACTCTCTGTTATATACTAACTTCGGCAGCTTATTCTTATATTTCAGGGGGTTAATAATTATCTTAGGGCTTTATACTTTCATCCCAAACAGAGCCTGGCAGTGTTGGACACCAATCATGACCTCCACACTACTTATATTAAATAGAAAGTTGTATTTACTTTGCAAGCAGTGTTTATGTTTGAACTGATTCCAAAGAAAAGAAATCTGAGGTGTTTACTTGTCCCACTTCTTATTTGGAAGATTTGTTTACATGTGTAAAGAGACCTTTTCACTGCTCCACGCTCCACAGATTGGTTGCCACATAAAAAGGTCTATGTCCACCATCCCATCTTCTCAGTTCCTATTTCTGCTGTTTTCGTTCAGATCCTTTTCATTTCCCAGGAGACTGAGGCAAGCACTAACCATCATTCTAACCTCATTGTTTTCCTTTTTCCATTCTTCCTACACCTTGCTGCCAGAGACCTCTTTCTAACCCAAATCTGATAGAGCTACCAATATTTTGTTGGCCCAAAACTCAAAAATATTCAGTGGATCACAATTACCTACAGGATAAAGTTTAAACCTATTCATTCATCCTTCCAGGATCTGTCCTCAATTTACTTTTTCAGCCCCACCTCCAGCTACCTTCTGTGCTTCGGTTCCCACAGAGACTACAAAGCCCTTCCCCCACTCATTTCTGCTCATGCTGTTCTTTCTGCTAAATCCTTCTCATTGGCCACAGTGGCACTCAGATGTCACTTTTCTTTACGGAGCTTTTCTTTTCTTTTTCTTTTTCTTTTTTTAAAAAGATTTTATTCATTTATTCATGAGAGACACAGAGAGAGGCAGAAACACAGGCAGAGGGAGAAGCAGGCTCCATGCAGGGAGCCCAATGGGAGAGTGGATCCCAGGACCCCAGGATCATGCCCTGGGCCGAAGGCAGACGCTCAACCACTGAGCCACCACCCAGGCGTCCCTATGGAGCTTTTCTTAACGCTTTAGGTGAGATTAATTATTCAACTTTCTGTAGTTTGGGTAGCATTTATGTCACCAATATGGCTCAAATTCCTTTTGAGTCTCCTTTTACCATCACAGCACATTTCTTTGAGGACAAAACCTCGATCTTACCACATACATTCCTGAACATATGACCCTGTGTATAGTTAAGTCCTCAATAGATTTTTATGAAATGAATGAAAAGACAGTGCACCTCATCTTCATGTGGGATAAATCCCACAGACTACCAATGTGGCAAAGCAGATGTGTTTTTCCAACCATATTGGATTTTTCTGGGATTCTCTAATAGTGTAAGGTATTATACACATTTTTTTAAAAGGTTTTCTTAGTTTCCAGATTTGACTTAACTCAAGCAACATAAGATATAACGTTTGACTACACATTTCATCCTCCACTCTGACTCTTCAGCAGTTTGCTTTTTCCTTTTTTAAGAGAGAGAGACAGAGAGAGAGAAAGAGTGAGTGAGCCCATGAGTGGGGGAGGGGTGGCACAGAGGGAGAGGGAGAGAGAATCTTAAGCAGACTCTGTGCTCAGCTCAGAGCCCAATGCAGGGCTCAATCTCATGACCCTGAGATCATGAGCTGAGCTGAAATCAAGAGTCAGATACTTAACTTACTGCACCACCCAGGCGCCCCCGCAGTTTGCTTGTCTTTTCAGCCACTACCACCATGAGACATATTACATATTATAATTATTTTATTAACTATGAACTATTTTCTATCTTCTCACTCTGGAATGTAGACATCACGAAAGCAGTGCTTTGCTTTTGTTTGTTGCTTTATCCCCATTGCTCTCAACAATGTTTGAAACATAGCAAGTATTCAATAAATGTTTGTAACATAAATAGGTGAATGTGCATTGTGTTAATAAAAAGAACTGCTTTTTTTGGTGTCAATTTTGAGACTACTAGATTTGGCATTTTATGAAACATAAAGCATAATAGCAATAAATCAAGTCATTCAGAAAATTCTGATTATTCAGAATTTAAGGTTTTATTTGGGAAATGATTGACCATTGTTCACAAATGTTAATAGTTGTTAGTGGCAGTCTTGTGACACAGAAAAGCATCTTATAAAACATCTTACAAAGAAAAACATCTTATGTGGTAAAATATATATACAATGGAATATTACTCAGCCGTCAGAAATGATGAATACTTACCATTTACATTGATGTGGATGGAACTGGAGGATATAATGCTGAGCAAAATATGTTAATCAGAAGAAGGCAATTATCATATAGTTTCATTCATATGCGGAATATAAGGACCAACGCAGAGGATTATACATGAAGGGGGGGAAAACTGAATGGGAAGTCATCAGAGAGGGAGACAAACCATGAGAGATTCTTAACTATGGGAAACAAACTGAGGGTTGCTGGAGGGGAGGTTGGTGGGGGGATAGGGTAATTGGGTGATGGCATTAAAGAAGGCATGTGATGTGATGAGCACTGGGTGTTATACACAACTGATGAATTACTAAACTCTACATTTGAAACTAACAATGTACTATATGTTGGCTAATTCAATTTAAATAAAATTTAAAAAATTAAAATAAATTGAAAAACTTCACAGATTACCCCAATATTGAATGGCTTAAAGCAACAAGAAAAGAATCTTATGAGGCCTGATCTATGCTTTGGAAAATGGTATAAATGTGAACTACAACCTAGCTTCCCAAATTATTGTCTGACTTCGGGGCTAATGATGAATCCGATTTGATATAATTTTTGGCACATTGTTGTACATCATTTGTGTTTCACCATTTTTGTTCTTTCCGTGGATTGTCATTGAAAAAGCTGTTCCAGTTTCTTTTTTGCACTGGAATATCCTGCCAGACTGCTGTAGGATTTTTCAAAGGCTTTACACGTTTTAAGAGCAGAAAATGTGCAGCTGAAGGAAGAAAGGGGGAATGCACACCTGCCTTAAACTGTGTAAGCCAGTGACTGAGTCCGGGACCTTAGATTGTTTTACTGACTACAGTGCTGCTGTATCCTGTACTCTGCTCCACCCACCAGTGCACAGATGGATTTTGTTAAAAGACTCTAATAGTGACTATATTCAATTAGCCCTTTTTTTAAAAAAAATTAAGTCAACACGTTCTCTGCCTTTTCTCTCTCTTTTTAAAGACCTGAATGTCTAAGGATATGACTGTGAACTAATCTTGCATTGCATTTGTAGGAAAGTGAAATAAAATGAGATGGAAATTTTAGTTAATATAGAGAAGTGAAGAGTCACATAGGTTGAGTTTTAAGATATTTCTCAAGATTGAAGGGTATTATTGTTTGTCTTCTTAGTATTTAGAAGGAAGTACTGAATTTTCTTTAAGGAAATTGCTTGATTTTTTGCTGTTACTACCCCCCGTGTGTATGTACATATGTATGTGCCTGTATGTGTGTATTGTCTTTTTTAAAAAATAATTTATTGATAACTTGAGGCTTCTATATACTAAAGTTTCTCCAGGTAAAGAACAGCATTTTCTCAGGATTCATAGGATTTACATAGTTATTAAAACTTTAGGGTTAAAGCCAAGCATAGTAAATGCCTAACTGAGGAGGACAGTTTTTATTTTTATTTTTTTTAAAGAACAAAGCATTGATTTGTACCATTTTACAGATTTTCTCAATTAAAAAACACCCAATGCATGATGCACAATTCTCAGGAAATACTAGATTATAACCTGGTTCTCGGTACGCTAATTTATAGGTAAATTTGCCAAAAGTTTGGACAAATTTGAGACGTATTATTAAAAAGGGATTGGAGGAGATTTTGAACTAGAGAAAGTACAAGTTCTACTCTGAGTTTTGCTACTGGGGTTTCTATGATCTTGGCAAGTCACTAGCTCCATTTGTCTTAGTGTTCCCATCTGTAAAATTGTGGTCATTATACCTGACACTTCCTTTCTTAAAAGGGGATGTTATGAGGATGAATAAGGTAATGCTTTGTGGTAAAATGCTTTGAGCTCCTTAGAAGAAAGATGCTACATAAATACAGAGTATTATCTCATATGAAAAATAGCTGCAATGCTTTAAATATAGCTACTAAGAGGCACAATCAACTCCTCATCTATTTTTTTCTCATTGTGGAGAATTCCTTATATTAAAAGAAATGATGTTCATGTATTGATTGGCAAATACATCATCACCTCTCTCTATTATTGTGTCACTAATATACTTTTAAAACTTAAATAGTTATCAAACACATGATCAATCCTTCCTGTTTCTTTTTTTTTTTTAATTTTTTATTTATTTATGATAGTCACACAGAGAGAGAGAGAGAGAGGCAGAGACATAGGCAGAGGGAGAAGCAGGCTCCCTGCAGGGAGCCCGATGCAGGACTCCATCCCAGGACCCCGGGATCATGACCTGAGCGGAAGGCAGATGCTCAACCACTGAGCCACCCAGGTGCCCCACTTCCTTTCTCTCTTTGCCCCCTAAATCCTTGTAGCTCTTTCTTGGTAACTTTTATTATCTCTCTTTTCTTTGTCTTTATATCCCTAGACACCCCTAGTGAGTGACAGTGGCTGAGAGACCAAATTCAGGAGCCAAAGTCCTTGGGTTCAGATCTCAGGTTCTTCATATAAATTGCAAACGTGGTCATATAATGTAATCATCCTATACCTCAATGTCTTCATCTTTAAAATGGGGATGGTAATATCTATCTAGACAGGGAGATATAACTAAGTTAATACATGCTAATCTACTTATAATTATGCTCAGCACATAGTAAGCTTTCAGTAAACTTTAATTATTTTATTATATGAACACCTGCAATAATCATTGCAGGTCATTTATTATTCTTCGGACTTAACGAGGCACTTACATCTTCCAATAATCTGCCTTTACAACACTATTTGACTTTCTTTGCTAAGTAATTCCTTTTCCAATTTAAAATAAAATCCACCCTCCAAAGCTCTCAATGATCATCTTTAAATTCCTAATCATGAGCTTAAAATTAAACCTCTAACGTTCCTTATGAGCCACTGCATCCATCCAAACTATCTGACCTCACTGTCTATAACACACAGGAAGGCATGCTCTTCAATCAGGTAAATATTCCTGTCATTCCTCAACAATGTAGCATTAGTTTTCATGCTTAACATTTTCATTTCTCTTTTAAAATATACACCCATCCTTTCCTTGCTTCAAATCTCTGCTTCTCTGTAGAGCCCATTCCAACGATTCTCCTTTTCTTCTGATCTATCTAATCACTTCAAGAATAATAACACTTCTCCACTAATGTATAACTGAATTTGGTTATGTAGTCGGTGTGTTTATATTTTTATGTACAGTATACCTTTATATTGCTTTTTGAATCAGGGTGAGGTATTATTCATGCCAAAGAGAGGAGTCTGGAGACCTTTTCTCCCTTCAATGGGTACTGTAAATTAGGCTGTAATGGGTATTCTATGTATAGAGTTCTCTGACAAGCTTCTGAAATTATCCTTTGTTGATTTAGCAGTTCCATAGCAGACAGCTCCTCTGACTTCCTGTTTAGTCTCTTAGGTCCCAAAATTTTAAATGAACTGCTTACTACTGCAAGTTTCGAGCTGAGTGGATATCATATGTAAATACATTGTTTTAGGGAGCCTTAGAGAAAAGTTCTAAGCAAACAGTAATAACTACCCATAGAATCATTGAAGCTCAAGGATAGAAAGGTCCTAAAATGTCATCTATTTTTCGAGACCAGGAAATCACAGTCAACACGGTTTCTATTAACTTAATAAGGGAGAAAGAATTCTGGAGAATGATGTGATGTTTCAATGTCTCCACAAAACAGTTATTTTAAATATCCCTCATTTCTTCTTTACATACATTGCATCATATAATCATAGCAAAACTTAGAATCGGTAAAATTTCTGACTCGTGCATGAGAGTGGGGCATGTGATGCCCAATGCTGAATTTGAAGTTAACTGTATTTTACAACATCTATTCTTGTCTCAACTCTTCCTGGCAACTTTAGTAAAATCTATTCTATTTATTAATGTTGTGCGTGTGTGTGTGCATGTGTGTGTGTGTGTAGGACAGATTGGTATGGGATAGAGGTTCACATCATTGTAAAAATTGTGCACAAAAGAAACAGTATCTATAGAAGCAGGTATCTGAGAGGCTGCCTTAAGAATTTAAGACTGAAAATTTGCCTTCCCAGAATATACAGAAATCTTTAAGATATTTTCAGACTTTAATATGGCCAGGTTTTGTAATTTGAGTCAACCTTTCTGGGTCTCAAGGGATAGGCCAACCTCACCTTATATATGGCTTAGACATATATCATTATAAATAAATAAGGATAATTTTCATTCAGTACATTTAAAAGTATCATTATTTAGAGCCACAGACTATCTTCAATAGAATAACATAGGATTTTGTTAAAATACTAGGACCCTGGCCAGACTTACCAAAAGAATCCCTAGGGTTGAGTGCAGAGATTCGTACGCATATTAAAGTTTAAGAACCACTGCCTTCGAAGCATATCTCCTATTTTGTGTATATTTCCCCTTTAGACTATAGGTACCTTGAGAGCCATAATATTTTATATTTTTGCAAAATTTATGGGATTTCTATTTAATTTGTAAGTCCCTTGGCAATCGTCCCATCACAAATGCTCAATAAATATTGTTAAAATGGAATGGAATTACAACAAATGTATTTGCCATTTTATACACTTCCAGAAAATCCCACAAGATGTCAGAAAGAATGTAACTGTATAAAAATGCCTCTTTTCTTTTGAGGTTCCCAAGCACCAATGCCTTAGGTGACAGCTACACTAGGACTTGAGTTGACAAAGTCATTATATGGTTTAAGATGAGTATAGTTTCCTTCCACGTCTTCAAGATTTAAACAACTATAAGCTTTCTGACCCTAGGGAAGGACTTCTGCCCCAGGCACGGTAGTAAAATTTTAAGAAGAGTGAGACATCACAGAGCTTCATGTCTAATAATCTTCATGGTGTCTGGTGGTTCTCTCCACTCCAGACCCATATGTCCAGATGCCTTCTCCTTTACTTGAGGTCTAACAAGCACCTCAGACTCAACTCCGCTTTGTGTTCAGATCAAAGTCCTCAAACTCATTCTCAACTACTTTCTCTTTTGGATTTCATCTTCTCTGTGAGCAAGTGTTTTGGCTGTACCTTCAAAAAAAAGAGTGTGTGGAGGGGCGCCTGGGTGGTGCATTTGATTAAGCCTCTGACTCTTGGTTTTGACTCACGTCGTGATCTCAGGGTTGAGAGATGGAGTCCCTGGAGGGTTCCCACTTGGCGTGAAGTCTGCTTGAGAGTTTCTCTTCCTCTCCCTTTGCCCCTCCTGCTCGTGCTCTTTTTGTCTCTCTAAAATAAATAAATATATCTTTAAAAAATATGTGTGCTGAATACAGGCTCTTTTTAATTCCTTCACTCCATCTCTGGTCCATGTCTCCATCTATTTGCCCAAAATTCTCTCAGCCTCCCAGCTGATCTCTCCACTTCCACATGTATGTCCTTCAGTCTGTCCTCAAGGCAGCAGCCACAGTGAAAAACATTGACCAGATGATGTCATTACTTGGCTCAAACTCTCCAAGACTTCCTAATTCACTCAGAGTAAAAGCCGAAGTCCTTACAACAAAAACCGATTTTATTTTAGCAACATAGTTTAATTATATTAGAGGAAAGCAAATGCTGAATCTAGACAATGAATACCTGTTAACCCTCTTTCAGTCAGCTCTTGTGATGTGCGTTTTAAGAATAATTACTTGCTATATACAAGCTTTCACTGCACTCTATTAATATTTATCAGGCACAATACTTATTTATTAGTATTTATTTATCAAGCATGGGCTCAGTACTGGTCCAAGCACTATGAATATCCAAAAGGCTGTGAAAGACATGGTTTACTGTAGATCTATAGAAAACTTGGGTAGAATTGGCACAGCCAACCATTGTAATTGCAGAGATCTTTATTTCCTTTAGTGTATTTATTGCCCAGAGATTGCAATCTTTGATGATTTTTTCTTTAGAAAGAAAAGACATTTCTTTTTTAGTATAGCTTTAAATATTTCTCTTTTCCATAACGTAGCACCTTTTGAACTTGTTACAATTTTAATGATAGATACTGTGTAGCTAAGATTAGAGAAAGAGTTGAAATTTGGGCATTGTCTTCCTAGTTTTTGTATCACTTTGTGATTATTCCTAACCCCATACAGGAGGAGAATCTAAATTCTGAAATTAAAAGCATGCTGAAAAAAAAAAAAAAAAAAAAGAATGCCCAACAGATTGAATATTTGAAACTAAATAGAAAAAGTATATTTTTTTCTAAAAAAATAACTTCTCTGTTAGTTGAGTTACTGTTAAAAAGATAAAAACCAAAATTTCTCTCATAAAATTCATAGCCTCCTTGGAAATGACTACTAATTATAAATTTGGTGTACTTCTATATTGTAATATGCAATAAGGTAAAATAGTATGTGATCAATAACCAAAATACTGGCTTTAACAGATTTTTGCAACCTCACCACCCTTTGTTTAATGATGAGAAAATTCTTGATTCCCTGAATGAATTAGTACTAAAAAAAAAAAAAAAAAAAAAAAAAAGCGCAAAACCAGAGCTGTGGGAAGTAAAAACTTTTACATCTTTTTTTTTTTTTTTTAAATCCAGAAATCTCTCTGGGGCCTGATAGCCTAGAGAAAATGTTTCACTACTGTATGCCTTTCAATAACTAAAAGTACCACAGCCTGCCAGTTAGCCTCTGTTGTATTAGTGCTACGACTATGCAGCCATATTTTTTAGTATCTTATTTTCTTTTTGAGGGAAAAATTGGAAAGTGGTACTTAGACTAAAATATAATCCTATCAATTTTACATAAAATATTGATAAGAAATAAAAATTTAGCATCTCTGGTGTGAATTCACTAGACTGCACAAAATACAAATATATAGATTAAGGAAAGTTAACATAATCCTTTTATGGGAACTAAAATCAATTACATGTCAGCTTTGTAGTATTATAAATGTATTTAGTCAGCATAGAATTTTTCCAGCAGTGTTTCCTGCAGATTGAAATTGACTAACCAGATGTTAAATATTAAATAGAACTAATCAAAGCATGGTTCAAGAGACTTTAAAAACAATGATCAAAGGGAGCTATTTATTACCTGATTCATGTTACTGTTGAAATATTGGGCCTGTGATATTATATTTAAACTTAGTGTTTTCAGGATCCCATTTTCTAGCTTTTCATGAACAATAATTAATGTTAATAAATTAACTCATAAACTATGTAATTGGATCATTGTGCATAATCATGGTTAGAAACTTGACCGAGAGATTTAAAGCTTAATTCATAGAAATAAAATGTTAGTTGGATATTTAGTATATATATAACTTTTAGTAATAATATAAATATTTAAAAATACTAGGATTTGTTTGTTCCATCTCCATACACACACACACACACACACACACACACACACAGAAACAACACAAATAAAAACAAAAAAAAAAGAAGATAGTAGATTCATTTCTGAGAGATCTTAGAACAATCATTTGGTCAGACCTTTTGCTTTCAGAAAAGTAATATCTAAATTTTAAAAAAATCGAGGAGAAGATATCCAGAAAAAGGCATTTCATAACCTCTTACAATTTCATTCCATTATTTTCCCATGGTGCCAACATTTTTTTGCCTATACTCAGCAGCATTCATTTTTTTTTGCCTGTTTTTCCCTTATATATTTGGGAAGGCAGAGTTGATACATGTCTCAGTACTTGATCTTATTAATTTTACTATTGTCACTATATTTTATATAAATCATTTATATAACTTAAGAAAACATCTCTCAAAGTTTAAATTCCAATAAACAATTAAATTCACGACTATTCACATACCAATAAATACTTTTTACCAATATACAAAGATTTGTGGTTGTTATTTTGTGTTGGAGGAAAAAAGGGAAATGAGATCATACTAGTAAAACTGTTTAAAATGTTCTGCTTTATTCTTAAATTTCTGTGCTTCTACTAAGTTGTTTTTGAACCAATTTTCGGTTGATTTGTTTGTGTTAATTAATTATAGTCTATTAGAAATAGCTAAGGTGCCGTTTTAAACAGATTTTCCAAGAAAAAGTTTATTTTGTTATAGATGGTATTGATTATTCTACAGAAATGAAGATTTACTGTATAGCATACTGACTTCTGTGCCTTGGACATGTTAAGTTTCATTATAGTATTAAAAACAAATCAGGAAAAATTTGTTAATTGGAGAAAAGAGTGTATATTCAAAAATTCAACCATACACGTCTTTGTCTTTAAGTTTCATTCAAACACTGTCAGATGGCTTTCTTTAGCTGATTCAGGATCTATCTTCTCCAAAAAGTCTCCTCCCAGACTGGTCATGTACCTCTCTTTAAGGTCCCTTAAATTTTTCCTCTTGATAATTTGGAATATATGATTATACATCTGTTTTTGTTCTCTGGTTGTTTCCTTTATGTTAGCTTCCAATCAGTATAAACATTGCTGAACAAAAAGTTTTCAAATGCCTTGATGTCATGATGGGATACTCCTTTGTACACACCCGTAAGTGCTTGCGCAGGTCATTATGGGATCCTGTATACTTAATTTCCTGCTATTTGGTGTTCTAGTCCCAACCACTTGCAGTTCTCAGGCTAGGTTATGCCTTCTTGGGCCACCTTGCCTTTATTTATGCTGTTTTTTTCTTAGAACATTCTTCTCTTGCTTCTTTACCTGTTTGACACACTCTCATCCTTTAAAAGGTACCAGCTTCCCTTGGAAGTTGCCTTTGGTCTGGATGGGATCTCTTTCCTGGGTGCTCTCAAGTCACTTCTCAAATTGCACTGCTCAAACTATTGTCTTTTCCTATATCTGTAGTCTAGAGCCTGTGAAAATAGGAATTCAATACATTTTGGGCTACTTTCAAGAAGTCCCTTAACTTCTTTTGCATGTCAATTTTCTCATCTATAAAATAGGGATGATAATAGATAAAATGAGATAATAGTCTGCTTGACCCAGGGTCTGATATGTGATAAAAAATTGCAAAATGTTAGCTATTGATGGTTCTGGCATGAATAAATGATCTAAACTTCTCAGGAGCCTCATTTGTTTTCATTTTGTTTTCCTTTCTTGGTGTAGGATTTCCCTGTTCAGTGTCTGCTGGGAGGGGGACTTACTTCAATTGGTAGGAAATACGCCTCCCCAAGTTTTGAGCTTTATCATTTGAACATCACAAGAAAGTTTAGTTTTGAAATAAATTTGGATCATAATTCCACTTGTATGTATCTATCTAAAATATTTCTGGTTTTTATCAGTGTTTCATAATGTATTTATCTTTCCTTCTTAATGTATAATCCATTTTTGATGTTTTTGAACCCATCAATTAACCAATCCATTTTTATTATTGATCACACTCATAGGTGTCACAGGATTGTGGTGGATACGCAAACATAAGAGAGATACTGACAGTCTCACTGTGGTGATAATACTAACGTATGTACAAAATCAGCAAATAAGCAATATCTTCCTATGTGTTAATTGTATGGTTTACTATAGAATTTTTGAGTGAGAGAGAAGTAATGTATAGATAAAAACTGAAATAATTATGAATGATTGCACAAAGGAAATGACATGTTAGCTGGAATTAAAAGACTTGAAAAGATATAGGAAGGAGTGGAACATGAAATATACACGAGATTAATAAGGTAAAAGCAAGAGTACAGAAAGAGTCATCAATAATTAGAGGATAAAAATTATCTTTGGTTCATAGATGTGCAATATCACAATCTAAAATTATAAGAGAATGTATTTATGAAAAGGGAATGCTGGCTTCTAAAGAAAGATTGTTAAAGTAGAAATCATTGCTTAAATAAAGCAACGTACAATTTTTTAACCTTGAGTATTTGTAAGTTTTGCTTCCATAATACTGGGTACAAAGGGTGCCTGGGGGGCTCACTTGGTTAAGCATCTTGCCTTCCGCTCAGGTCATGTTCTCAGGGCCCTGGAATCGAGCCCTGCCTAGGGCTCTGAGCTCAGTGGGGAGTCTGCTGCTTCTTCTCCTTCTGCCTCTCTCCCCACTCCTGCTCTCTCAGTCTCTCTCTTAAATAAATAGGGTCTTATAAAAAATGCTGGGTGCAAAAGGGTTAAATAGAAGCATCCCTCAAACATCTAGATCAGAGATTGAGGACAGAGTTGTAGGAAAAGTGGAAGATATATTTTACATTAGAATTTTCATTTCTCCCCATTGTGGGGTATCTAGACTTTTTTTTTTTTTCAGTTGGGACTTTCATAATTAGAATTCCTGCTACAAGGGTATTAAAACTGCCTATTAAAACTGCCTACTTTGCTTCAGAAGGCATTAAGGTGAAGAATGCAGAAAGTATGCATGGGGACACCAAGGCTCTAGAAAGCAGAAGTGTTGAATAGAAGGAATTTAGCGAAGCCTCTTTGAAGAGTGTGTTCAATTAAAACCTGAACATTGAGAAAGGGAACAAAGACTCAAGAGTAAATGTTCTGACATTATGATGATGTGACTTTGCTGGTGACACGTGAGAGACAGAAACAGCCTAGACACAAAGACCATCAGTAGAACTAGAATAATATAAGATAAATAAACTTAAAAAAAAAGAAGAAAATTAAAATAATAAAAAAAGATGTCCCTGGATGACTCAGTCAGTGAAGTGTCTGACTCTTGATTTCAGCTTAGGTCGTGATCTCAGGGTTGTGAGATCCAGTCCTACACCAGGCTCTGCACTCAGCATGGAGTCTGCTTGGGTTTCTCTCTCCCTCTCCTTCTGTGTCTCCTTCTGACCCCTCTCTTTCTTCCTATCTCTCTCAAGTAAGTAAATAAATAAATCTTAAAACAATAAAAATAAAAAAATAACACGAGATGACAAATCCAGATCAGACCTAAAGCAAGTTTATTTTATTATTCATTTTGGGTTAAGAGATTTACCAGGTCTTTAGTGGGGAGAAATTATAAGTACAATTAGAACCTCACATTTCAACATTTATAGTTTTATGCATATAATTAAGCTTTAATTAGCTGTATGGTAACGTATATATAATTCTCATGTTGAAAGGTTGTTACCATTCTTAGCAAATCCTTTTTCTGTCTTCATGAAGTTGTCTCAGATTGGGAAAAAAATCATTTGAACTCTGCATAGGATTTATTTTCAAATTTTGGACTTTAGTTCATGAATAAGAAGGATCTTTCTTTCTTTCTTTCTTTCTTTCTTTCTTTCTTTCTTTCTTCTTTTTTTTTTTTTTGAGAATGGCAATGATACTCAGTGAATATTTTTTGATTGTTATAAGTAAGATTCTCTTGCCCCGGGCAGGGAAAAACTGGGCAGGTGATACCATATGGAGAACTTTATGTTAGAAAGGCTTTTTCCTCACTGGATGTGCTACAAATGACGGAAGGAATCTAGGTGTCCTGAGTGGCAGTTTTCTATATAGTAGAGTTTGTGTGCTTAACGGATTAACTGCTTTTTATGTTATTCTTTCTCCCAGGATTCAGGAAAGAAAATGACATAATAGATTTTTTTTTCCCTAGGACCACAACAAACCTCCTTAGTCAAACTCAGTTGCTCCTTGGGAGGGAAAGAGCGTACTAGTCTATGTTTCTACAAGTTACAAAATCATTTACATTTATTACTCATGCACAGTGAGGCCCCAAAGCCTCAGAGCTATGATTCTCCAAATCACAGCATTCTAAGCTTGACTGATTGGTTTAAAAGCTTGTGAGAGATTTATAATGATTCACTGTGTAAGCCAATGATTTTATATTTAAGGCAGGAGACTGCTTATAAGTGACAGAAAACTTGAGATTCTTCTTGGACTCAGCAGGTGACCAACTGTTTTCATAGGTTCATATAGAAACAGCATTTTCTTTGCACTGTGTGAGCTCAAATTTTGTAAAGTGCACACACCTTAAAATGTATACAAGTGTTACAATATTAGCATCCCACTTACAGTGCTACCTTCGGATTATTTGGCTATATTAATATCTGTGTATATTTACCACAGGAACTTAGAAAATTCTACTGCTTTTTGAGAATAAACCTTAATTGCTTCCCCAAATTCCAGATTTGTTACTTAAACAGCAGATATTGCCGTACTTTACCTTTGGAACAATTACTAGGCTTAGTACACTGCGATGTTTGACGACAACGTGTAGTAACAGTACCTTCAACTGTTTAAAAGTTTATACAAATAAACTGCCATTATTTAAATATGGTACTGGTATAGATGAAAGAAATACAATTAATGGGGTACCCTTGTAAAAAACATTAAACTTTATATGATGTTTTGCCTTGTTTGATCAATGAAGGAAATTTGAAATTTGCGAGGAAGACCAAATATTTTAATTAGGAAGTTATTAAGAGTAATAAAGTTACTATGGGTAATTAAAGGACCACAGAAATATCTATTATATCAGCACTGGAAAGAGTCTCTATTAACCAGTTTGTTTATTTCCCACCAGGAACATTAACAGGCACCATTTGGATGGGGCACTACAGTGCATAGAGGTATACTTTCTAGGGTCTTCATTAGAAGAAAATTACGTCACCCCTCCATTCTAGTTTGCTTCATTAGCCACAATTTGGAGTGCCCCATCCTCTCTCCATTTTCACAACCAAGTCCCTTGGGCTGGTCTCCCGGTCCTTTGCCCCTTTCAAACCTTCCACCATCCCTGCTGCCTAACACACAGAGGACTTTCTCTGGCCACCTGCCTCCCCTGCCTCCTGCCTGTTCACACCGGGCCTGCATTAGTCTCTCCACCTGGCCTGGGGCTGCTCTGTCTCATTTTAAATAAACGCCCAGCATTATCCCAGTGTAGTATTTAAGAGCACAACCCTTACACTCAGAACCCAGCTTCTAATCCCTGTTCTTTCACATGTTACCTGTATGACTTTGGCCAGATTACTGAACTGCTCTGAGCCTCAGTTTCCTTGTTTGTAAAAGCGAAAATCACATCTATCTGAAAAGATTTGTGATGAAGACTAAAAAGGCTAATTTGTGGAAAGTGCTAAGTTTATACTTGGCATGTAGGAAGTGCTAAGGAAATCATTACTAGTATTATCAAGCTTATTCCAATAAACGTTGATTATTAGATTAAAAATAGGTGATTACGATTATTAGATTACCATTATTTTTTATTTTTATTTTTTTAATAATTTAAATATTTTATTTATTTATTCATGAGACAGAGAGAGAGAATGAGAGGCAGAGACACAGGCAGAGGGAGAAGCAGGCTCCATGCAGGGAGCCTGACGCGGGACTCGATCCTGGGTCTCCAGGATCAGGCCTTGGCCTGAAGGTGGCGCTAAACTGCTGAGCCACCCGGGCTGCCCTAGATTATCATTATTATGGTAAAATCAGACTGCACTCAATTTCTTACCCTAATTGAGTGACCTCTTCCCACATCAAAGTAATTTCCCTTGACATCTCTTTGTTATAGGGGCTACTCTTTCTCTCAAATTTCTATAGTCCTGTTTTCTGAAGTTCTTATTTTCCATTTATTTGGCTCATTTATCACCATATTGTGTACATGAATATCATGAAAGACTTGCTAAATTTCAAATATACCATGCCGATAGATTTTACTGACCTACTAACACATCTTATCCAAGAAAGAAATGAGGCAAGTCATTCATGGTTACCTCACATTGTCTCCTACGGATTCCAAAATACCCTTTTAGTTCTTCTGAGGTATTGCTGTGTTGACAGCTTTCTATTTTCTGTCAAGTCCAGCAATTCTAGGGACGAGCTCTGGGCTTGGTGCATAGTAGGTGCTCAATAAATGCTAACTGACTTGAATAAATAAAATTAACCCCAGGTTAAGGATTCTCCAACAGATAATGAACCTTTAAATGCAGAGACCAGGGCACCTGGGTGGCTCAGTGGTTGAGCTCAGGTCTCGATCCAGGGGTCCTGGGATGGAGTCCTGCATCAGGCTCCTTGCAGGGAGGCTGCTTCTCCCTCTGCCTATGTCTCTGCCTCTCTCTCTCTCTGGGTCTCTCATGAATACATAAATAAAATCTTAAAAAAAATAAATGCAGAGACCACCAATTATTAAGTCTGTGTCTCCACGTCCCGATAGAATCCGTGCTCCACGAGGGTTGAAGTGGAGTGAGTCAGCTCCTGGGAAATGTCTCATTTCCTGTTAAAGAATATTCTTTATAGTGTGCTCTGTTTGGGGAGAAGGCTTGTGCTTTCACCACCGTGTTCAGAGGGTATACTGTCCTCGCGAGGGTGGGTCACATGTAAACTCCACTGCGTCCACAGACCCCACCTCTGGGATCTCTGCGGTCTGGTTTCTTCTCTCATCGATCTGTTCTCTCCCCCACTTTTTAAAATGTCAAATGCATATAACATAACATTTGCCATTTTAAATATTTGAGAGTGTACAATTCAAGGTACTCTATGGCTTTAAGTACCTTCACTATGTTGTGCAACCATCAACACTATCTATCTGCAGAACTTTCCGTCATCCCACACAGAACTCAGCACCCATTAAACATTCCCTATTCTCCCTCTGCACCCAATCCTGCAGCCTCTAGTCTGTATCCTGTCTCTGTGATTTGCCTGTTCTAGATACCTTGCATAAGTGAAAGAATACAATATTTGTCAAAAAATGTATCTGGCTTATTTCAGTGAACATAATGTCTGCAGTGTTCATCCACGTTATAGCACGTGCCAGAATTTCATTCCTTTCTAAGGCTAAATAATATTCCGCTGTGTGTGTGCTACATTTGGTTTATCCATTCATCTGTCGATGGACATTTGTTGTTTACACTTTCTGGCTATCATGAATAATGTTGCTACGAACATTGGTGTACAAATACTTGTTCAAATCTCCGCTTTCAGTTATTTTGGTTGTATACCTGGTAGTAGAATTGCTGGATCACATGGGAATTGTATGTTTTACATTCCTGCCAGCAGTGCAGAAGGGTTCCAGTTTCTCCACATCCTCTCCCATACTTGCTCTGGCCTGTTCTTTTTTCTTTTCTTCTTCTTCCCCTCCTCCTCCTCCATTCCTCCTCCTCCTCCTCCTTCTTCTTTGGATAATAGCCTTCTTAATGGGTGTGAAGTGGTATCTTGTGGTTTTGATTTTTCACTTTCCTAATGATTGCTCATGTTGAGGATCTTTTCATGTGCTTATTGGCCCTGTGTACTGTCTTTTTGGAGGGTCTGTTATTAAAGCCACTAGCATTGTCCTAGGTGTTTAGTGGTTGTCTCTTAGCTGCTAGCCTTCTTGGTACCTGTTGCTATTTATTTGTGCATCTATATGTTTTTTTTCTTAATTCAGTATCACCTCTCAGTACTTTGACACTACAGGTTACCAGACATTCCTCAACAATTACTTTTTATCCTCTTTGGCCTGTGTCTTTTCTTTTTCATCTTTACTGGATAGATACGAGCGACCAAACCTCAGCGTCCTATGGTTCCACTTCTGGTACGTTCTTACTGTATGTTTGAAGACAATCTTTTTAGAACTCTCGTGTTCTGGACAAATACCATCAGCTGCTTCAGGGTATCCGGCTCTTCTGTCCTGGGTACCTGACTGCTACTTCCAGCTCAGCACATGTGCTATTTATATTGTTAACCTGGTCTCCCCAGCTCTCTCCCAGCTCCCTCCCAGCTCCTGTCACTGTGTGGGTTTTTATCCTCACTTTGTCTTTGGTTTGGTCTTTGCTGTCTCCATCTTCATTCTCCATATTCAGCTTGTTGTCAGCTCTGGTTTATCCTTCATAGTTTTCAGCATTATCCCTAGAAGATACAAACTCAGACATTCCCATGATTGGTGGACACACTTTCTATTTACTGGGTAATTCTTTTGTGAAGGGATTGATTAAAGTGTTTATACCCGAAGTGAGCAGCGCTATTGTGTTGTTCAGCACAATGCCATGCACATGGGGCATTCAATAAATATTTGCTGAATGCTCTGAGTTCCCTTTGACTATTGAACCTTATTCAGCATACAAGTCTGTAGTAATTTATGGTTAAATTTCATCTTAACATATATCAGGCTTAGGAGAAAAAAAGTGTGGGTTTTGGAAAAATACAAAGAATGTACAATGAACTTTTCCTGGGATGTGCCACATACTAATGTCTTAAAAATGTAAATTACATTCTGTGCTTTTTAAATGTTATATTTAAAAGGTTTTTAAAATTTAAAATGTGTCTAGTAGTGCTTACATTTGGTATCAAATCTAAGTGATTAATAATTCCATGTTCTCGGAATTCTTGATTTGTTTCCCGTGTCAGAGATTTGAGACTATTAAGAGGCGATTAGGGAGGGTATCCTTGAAGTCTCCTTCACACCAAGAATCTCCCTTTTTTTTGGTTCACTTCACTTAATGTGGGAGTTGCTTGTGATATTTTCTACATTTCACCTTCCGAGGTTATGGGCCCCATTCATATGCCATATCTCCCTCTCAGATGAGTAAGTATGACTTTCATGAATTTTTCTTCACTTGTAGAATTTAATTTACATGAATAATTAGGAAAGAACCAAGCAAAATTTCCCTCTCCCTGGACAAACAATCTTGTTAAGAAAATCAACTGCAAACTTTTCTTTTAATATTTTTTTCTTTGCATCTTGAAATTTATTGCTTGCTACAAAGAAGCAAAATAAAAAGAAATATAGGGTACTACAACATACTGCTCTTTTGCATATTGATATCTGAATAATTACCTTAGGGCATATTGAGTTATAATATGACACACTATTCTCTCAGGACATTATCTTAAAATATTTTACTTATTTAGCATACAGTTCAATATTTTAGAATTATGTAAAGAGCATAGTTGTTAACCGACATGTAGTGTGCCAGCAGAAACAAAAAAATGAGAAGGACCTAACAGACGAAGGAGGCTGTTCTTATTACGTTACAGTATTTAAATACTGTGGCGATACAGCTGGTCAATTATAGCAGCCAACCTAGTAAAAGAGAAGAAGGCTGTAATTCTGTACAGATGGTTAATATGTGCATATTTTTCCCTTAAAGCATATTTCCCATGGAATTCTGTTTGATATTCATACCTGTGATCTTGTCTAAGTCCCATAAGCACACGGTCAGCAGTCAGTATTCTTGTGTGATATAACGGCCTCCAGTAGATACCAAAAGAATAGTGCCTGAAACTAAGAATTACAAATGCTCATAATATGAGTCAATGGCCAGCCAAGGAATTGAACACAACAAAGCCTGGATGTGCAATGCAGGCTGACACAGGCCAGGTTATTACTATTGGTGTAATGAGATCCAGTTACCTGATTCTTAGAATGTGCTCCAAGGTCTAGTTGGGATGTGTCTTGGTCCACTGGAGCTTCTGTAACACAATATACAGACTGGGTGTCCCGTAAACAACAAAAATTTACTTCTCACGGTTTGAGAGGCTTAGAAGTGAAAGATCAAGGCACTAGTATGGTTACTTTCTTGTGAAGGCTCTCCTTCTGGCTCATAGTCAGTGCCTTCTCACTCTATCTTCACATGGTGGAAGGATCTAGGGACCTCTCTGGAGCCATTTTTATAAGGCACTAATCCTACTGATGAACTTCCACCCTCATGGCTTAAGCACCTTGCAAAGGCCCCCATCTACAAATACCATTACATCAGGAATTATGATTTCAATGTATGAATTTTGAGGGACACAAAAATTTGGACCATGTGTGTTTCCTAACAATCCTAGGACAAAAGGAAAGCCCACCAATGCCAAAAATACTGTGTCAAAGAGGAACATAATGAAGCTTTGAATTTTGACATTCCATTGGCTGTGTGACTATAACCAAGTTATTTAAATTCTCTAACTCCCAGTTTGCTCACCTATAAAATTAACTGTGTGAATTAAATAAGATCATGCAAGCAAAGTATTTGTTTTATTTCCTGGTGTCATTACTATTGTTGTTGTAATGAAACCAGATCTTACATTCATAGAAGAAAATTGCCACCAGTTACAACTGTCAAAATCATAGCATGCATTTCACACAAAAGGGTAAAATGAAGGGAAACAAAAGGAAAAACAAACAACTGGGACTGCATTCAAATAAAAAGCTTCTGATAGCAAAGGAAATGATCAACAAAACTAAAAGGAAGCCTACTGAACAGGAGAAGATATTTGCAAATGATATAGTTGGTAAAAGGTTAGTATGCAAAATATATAAGGGATTGATACAATTCAACACCCCAAAACCAAATAATCCAAATAAAAATGGGCAGAAGACATGAGAAGCCATTTCCCCAAAGAAGACATACAGATGACCAATAGACACATGAAAAGATACCCATCATCACTTATTATCAGGGAAATGCAAATCAAAACCATAATGAAATATCACCTCATGCCAGTCAGAATGGCTAAAAAATCAAAACCACAAGAAACAAGTGTTGACAAAGATGTGGGGGAAGAAAGGGACCCTCATGCATCATTGATGGAAATGCAAATTTGGTGCAGCAACTGTGGAAAATGGTATGGAGGTCATAAAAAATAAAAATAGAACTACCTTACAATTCAGTAATCATGCTGCTGAAGAACACAAAAACACTAATTTGAAAGGATATGTGCACCCCCATGCTTAGCGCAGCATTATTTACAATAGGCAAATTATGGAAGCAGCTCAAGTGTCCATCTATAGATGAATGGATAAAAAAGAGGTAGTAGATATATACAATGGCATATTATTCACTATAAAAAACAACGAAATCTTGCTATTTGCAACAACATGGATAGAGTTAGAAAGTAAAATAAATATCATATGATTTCACTCGTATGTGGAATTTAAGAAACAAAACGAATAAACAAAGGATAAAAAAGAGAAAGAGATAAACCAAGAAACAGACTCAACTTTAGAGAACAAATTGATTGCTTACTAGAGGGAAGTGGGTAGGAGGAAGGGTGAAATAGGTGAAGGCGATTAAAAACATACTTAACATGATGAGCACTGAGTAATGATGTATAGGATTGTTGAATACCTATATTGTACACTTGAAATTAATATTACACTGTATGTTTACTGGAATTAAAATAAAAAACTTAATAAAATTTTGAAAAAGGGTAAAATGAAAAGAAACCTGTATTTTATATCTAAATTCATTAAGTATATGTGCATTTATTTATTTATTTATTTATTTTTGTATATTTGCTTTTAAAACTGTTCTTGATATGCCTTACGTGTATGAGAAATTAAAATGATGATATTTGCTTATAAAGTATTTGTTTAGAAAGTAATTTTCACTAGGAGGTCATTTTGTGACCAGGGGTATATTTCATTCCCCTTGTTTATTTAAAAATGGGTCAATTTCTTTTTTTTTTAATTTCTTTTTTTAAAAGATTTTTATTTAACTTATTCATGAGAGACACAGAGGGAGAGGCAGAGACATAGGCAGAGGGAGAGGAAGGCTCCCTGTGGGGAGCCTGATTCAGGACTCGATCCCAGCACCCTGGGAACACAACCTGAGCCAAAGGCAGATGCTCAACCAACTGAGCCACCCAGGTGTCCCAAAATGGATCAATTTCTATGCTTAATGCATTGAAATAGTTAGTCCTCATTTTCTGCTATTTGGGGAAGAGTGGCATTATTTCCTTATTTTATAGATGTAAAAACCAACATGCATGTTATACAATGTGATTGCCATTACATTCCAGACTCAGTGGCAAAACAAAAATAGAGTTGAACTACTTTTTTCCCTTGATCTCACAAGCTTAGCTTATGTTGCTGCTATATATTAAAAAAAAAAAAAGAGCATTAAGCAGTTTGTCCCAATGGAAACTAAGTGATGGGTTTTTAGCATCTTCTGTGCCAACTAACCAAAACCTGAATTGACTTCTATTACATTATCAAATCGTTTTTACAAAATGGGTCTGTTGGACTTTTTCACCTATGAATGCTTCAGTCCGTGCCTTCTCAAAAGCAGCAGCAAGATGGCAAAAGGAAATGTAAGTTGTCATGTTTAAAAATCAATTGAAATAACATTTCAACCTTCAGTTGCAGCAAATAAAACAAAATCCTGGTGATATCAGTGATAGTAATGTCGATTGCTGCTTTTCTAATCAATTAAATGCATGATTCTTAAGGCCTGCCAAGTTTATATTTTGCTATCTGGATGTGCCCTTCCTCTGACCTTTCTTTTCTTTTCTATACTTCATTCTTATGCACCTGCTTCTTTCATGGCTTAGTTCCTCTTGTCACAGAGGAAATATATCCCAAATTAATTTACACTTAGGTTACTTAAACATTTTCATACTAATGGAAGGCCAAGTAATGCTGGACCCAAAGAAATAAACCCCCTCATGGTGTGGGGGCACTATTCAGGCACTGCAGGACCTGGGTGGGAAGAATGCTTTTCTGTTGGCACGGTCTCTAGCCACCCCTGTATCATATCCACTTTCTTTCTCTCCCAGCCCGTTTCTGCCCTTCCCTGTTTCTGGGTAGATGAGTCTAGCTGTGATTCTGCAGGAATGCTCATTTGGTGAATGCCAACAATGTCATGAGGAATGAGAACTGGTTACTGGTTGGCTACTATTCTAGAAGTGTCACTGAAGTGCTAAGTTGGACAGAGTAGGGGGTGATGAAACCTGTCTGTGGATAGATGGAGAAGACTTGATGGATGATAGAAATGCAATGGAGTATTTGAGAGTAATATAAAGAGAAGCATGAGATAGGTGATGTATTTGGAGGTTGTTCAAAGTCTGATGTGGTGAGATGTGAGGAGAAAGACAGGAATGACTGATTGGAATCAGATTGTGGAGAGCTTGGAATGCCACACCTAGAAATTTGGACTTGGGTCTGTAGGCAACGAGTCTCTGTAGAATTTCTCACCCTGTGTCTTCAGAGCCACCTGACTTCCTCATAGGAGCTCTGCACTGCCCCAATACTATGGGAAGAGCATAGTGGCTGGAATTAGAATACTTCTGTTCAAAACCTCGTAAGGATCTTGGGCAAATCCCTGAAATACAAAATTGGTGACCTAGTTCTTCTACTTAAAAAAAAATAGTGTTGTTGGGGATCCCTGGGTGGCTCAGTGTTTTAGCACCTGCCTTCAGCCCAGGGCGTGATCCTGGAGACCTGGGATGGAGTCCCACATCAGGCTCCCTGCATGGAGCCTGCTTCTCCCTCTGCCTCTCTCTCTCTCTCTGTCTCTCATAAATAAATAAATCTTAAAAAAAATAGTGTTGCATGTTAGAGTTCAAGCTGTTAAATAGAGTGTGACAGGCACACTAGGTCTGGGCTTGGAATTAAGCCTTTTCACTACGGTGAGACCTAAGCAGAGCATTGGTGCTAGGGGAAGCTCTTTTGGTGGTAGAAAGACTAGGTAATCTAGAAGATACGGCAGTAGGTACAAACCCAAATGTCATCTCTTCTGAAAGGCAATCTCAAAGTCAGTTATTTGTTGCTACCTCTTGTCTTTCAAAGCTTGTTCTGTATGGCTTTGCTATAGTAGTAGTCATTGTCTTATGCTGGTTTTAAATATATGAATATTGTACTTTTAAAATGTTCTTTTGTTTGGGAGTAATGAAAACCACAGTGGAGAGTGTTAGGAAAAAAGGTATCATTTTAAGTCTACTGGGGTGGGAAGAGAAGGAAGTTGAGGACCTTAAAATTTGGAAATGAACCTAAGCCCAGGCAGGGACTTGAAAAAAGTAATTGAAAATCTAGGTCTTTTTTTTTCTTGTCAGATTCACTCCTCTCATTCTACAGACTAGTGTCTCTGCTTCCCTGTCCCCATTGAGACACATGGCAATTTACATGGGTTGCAGTTCTAATCACCCACAGAGACTACCTGGCTGAAACTGAATCTGTTTGAAATTCTCTGGAGAAGCACATCTGGTGGCTTGATCTCATTTCAGATGTCTGTCCCTGTCCAATACCCCGTGTCCTGGGGCATGGAGCCACATGATCCGTGTCTATCTGTATAGGACCAGTTCTCAGGATAGGGAAACCCAGGGCCTGGGGTGGACAGACACTCAGAAGGATTTTCATTACATTGATTTTGTGCTTTTTCAAGGCTAGAGACCATGTTTCATTGATATTTTTGTCACTAGCACTTTGAATACCATTTACAAATATCTAATAAGCACTGATACATTTTTGTTGAACAAATAAGTCATTCCTAAGATCAGAATTCTTTCCAACAGTTAGGAATACTTGTAGCGTTCTATACTTTTAAGATTATTTTCATAATCAACTCATTCTATCTTTTCAATAATCTTGTGAGTGATTAGATTTACAATTCATTTTGAGAAGAGGAAACTGAGACTCTAGACCATGGACTCTTAAGGAACACTAATTTGTTTGGAATCCTCAGTGTGTGCACACACATGGTTGTGTATGTAGCAACAAGAACAACAGCATTAATATGTACTGGGTACTTCATAGATACCACACTCTGCACTAACCACTTATTTATCCTACCACCTTTCATCTTCACAACACACTCCGAGGCTGGTGCTTCTAGTATTCTCATTGTACAGACCAGGAAGCTGAGACTCAGAGAGGTTAAGTGATTTAATTGGTCTCACACAGCTAATAACTGGCATGGCCAGAATTTAAACCTAAGTTGATTTGACACCAGAACCCAAACTTTAAACTGCTATTTTATGTTAGTGAGGGTATATATCCTCCAACCCAAATCAGTGTTTATGGCTACTGTCATATGTTCACAACCCCACCTGAGGAATCTAGGTCATTCCAGATGAGGGTTGGACCAACCATGCTTTTTATCGTGTAAGTAATGATCATAAGCACGATAGTGTCTGAGATTTCAGAAATGCTAAATTCTATAAAAACAAGGGCAAATAATGTACTCAGACAATAAAAAAATCCTAATTTTGGTCTAAAATTACATTAATGACCTCTTTATTTTATTCGTCTGAACCCAAAATGCATGGATTTAGTTTCTGTTCATGACCAATTGGACGTATGTAGGCTATCTGTTAATAATAGTGAGATGTTTGCCATGGAGGCAGTGATGATGATTCCAAGTCTCCTTGAGTAAAGTTTTTGTTTTGTTTAGTTTGCTTTCTTTTGAAGTGATGGGGACAATTGGACTTTCTAGGTAATTCATTGAACTTCTAATTTCATTTATGAAATGCTAGCATACAGTAATAAAATAAATAATAAAGAATATGTTGTGATCTTTAAACACAAGTTTGGAACAAAGATTTTTAAAATCCTGCCCTTCTTTGCATACTTTGTATTCAAATAATTATTTGCAATCAACTTGTAAAGCCTTAAAAATAAGCAAAACATCTCATTTAGAGGTGAATACTAATATTATTTGTCAGCTGACTACTGATTATCCTTTGATGAAGAAGAAAAGATTACATTGCTATCTCATAATGATAATTAAATAAAGTCTGTGGAGTCCAGTCTTCAAAAGCTTCTGTGGAGTAAAGGTAGGAAAGTTTACAAGAAAATGCAAATATTTAAAAGGCGTTTTGACCATTTTCCCCAGGAAATAAGACAGTAACTATGGAGTAGAGAACATAAACAATGATAAAATAATCATTTGTTTGCCCTGATCACTTGTTTGCTTTTAGTAATTTTTAAAAGATTTATGAGTCTCTATCTTTGTACTTCAGTGACAAGTAGATTCATTATGATCATTAGTTTCCTGTGGTGTTGTTCTATCAGGTATAGTTTCATCAGGACTGCTGGCGAAATTATCAACCATAATATTAAGATTAGAATAAACAAGAGATTCTTTCCTTACATAATCAATTCAAATTTTCATTTCATTAACGTGTAAGACGGCAATGTCACTAAATTGCTATTTAGACTATTACCAGTCTGTGTTAATCATCTTAATTTATCAACATTTGTTTTAACCTTTGCTATAAAGCCTTACAAATAAAGATGATCATTATTAATTTTTAGGTAGAAACGAAACTAATACTTTGTGCCAGGGTTATTGTATCGCAGTCTGTTCGTAGCAAAAGGGGAAGTTCTTGAAGTCCCTTTTCGCGATGTGTGTCTTGGACCAAAGTCCAACCAACATATACATTTATATCTGTATGTAACTTTGTAATAAAAGCTCTGATAAAGTGCTATGCTATATAATGAAATCAAATTCTGGAAGGAACCTGGGCTTTGGATATAGAAGACTTGAGTTGAATACTGGCTCTGCCCATTACAAGTCAAATAACTTTGGCTAATTTAAGCTCTCTCAGTCACTTTTCTCATCTGTGCGATGGGATAACAACATCTGTCTTGTAGGTGCTCAAAAAATGGCAGCACATGTAACTTACCATTTAAATATAATAGCTAAAGGGAATATATACTGGAGTTTTTTTTTTTCTTTCTTTCTTTTTTTTTTTTTTGAAGTTTTTTTTCTATGTGGTTTTGAGGTCCATCAGACATTTTATTTCCCTACATGTGAGCAATCCAGTGCAAAGGCTCTGATTTTTTTGCAGGATTAGTATACTACTGTCATCCTGCCACCTTGGTTCATCAGTCAAAAAAGAAGAAAATTGAAATGTTAAGTTTTTTGATGCCATAATATTAATTATAAGTCTCCATTTCAGTGTACACTCAGCCATGAAAAATTGGAGGTGAGTTGTCATACAATATTTTCTTTGGTTTGTTGTTAGTACGAACCCTATTACCTTAACACACTATCAACTATTTTATGGAGAAATAAATGAATACATAAGGGTGTGGGTGGCAGAGTCTTAATGTAGGTACTGGGTCCATCTGGTGAAATGTTTCATCCAAACCTTCCTTGGAAGCCATTAAGCTCCATGGGGAGAGGGGCTTTCTAGCCAAAATGATTAATTAGTGTCCTGTGAAGCCTAAAGCTGTTTTACTGTTTCTCTGGGCTTCCTCCCACAATTTTACCCATGTCTTCTGATTGGTCAGTGGTTATAATGTGTCTTACTTTATGATAGTTAAGTAATCATGTTTAGAGATATGTGTAACAGATAAAAACTCTAAATGTCTTTACAAGGAAGGTCTCTTTAGTGGATCCTGCCTCCCTGTGCCTTTTTTTTGGACAGAATGAAGAAGTTTTTTTTTTTTTTTTTTAAGATTTACCTATTTATTTCAGAGAGAGAGAGAGAGAGAGAGAGAAAGGAGAGGCAGAGGTAGAGAGAGAGAATCCTCAAGCAACTCCATCCTGAGCATGGAGTCCTCACATGGGGTTCAATCCCAGAACGCTGAGATCATGACCTGAGGTGAAATCAAGAGCTGGCCGCTTAACTGACTGAGCTACCCAGGTGTCCCTGGACAGGATGAAGTTTTGCATTCATCCTGCAGCCTGGCATTGAAATGTCTGTAAGCCAGGAAATCAGGCATAATAGTAGAGACAAAAGATAATGTTGATTTATAATCATATTTTTTCTCTTCACAACTATTTTAAAATTTTTTTTTTAATTTTTATTTATTTATGATAGTCACAGAGAGAGAGAGAGAGAGAGAGAGGCAGAGACACAGGCAGAGGGAGAAGCAGGCTCCATGCACCGGGAGCCTGATGTGGGATTCGATCCTGGGTCTCCAGGATCGCGCCCTGGGCCAAAGGCAGGCGCCAAACCGCTGCGCCACCCAGGGATCCCCTCTTCACAACTATTTTAAATATGAATGTTTGTTGAAGGCATTCAAAAGATATTTGAAAGTGTTCATTCATTAAAAAAAATGAGTGTCTACTATATGCTAAGCCCCCAGGCTGGGCCATGTTAATGATATTGATTTTGTTCTCAAATGCAATAAAAATACATAATTATGTAATAATAATAATAATACACAATAAGGTATAGAGTTTTATATGTCATAAAAGAAGCAGAGAAAGTGCTCTAAGAGTTCATGGACAAAGTACTACACACCATGCTGGGCACATGGTTGGGGGATATTCAATAAAATTTAGTTTCTTTCTCTTACTAGTGAGAAGGATTACTTTGTGTGCATTATTCGTGCATGGTTGTGCACATGTATGTATACATATGTAAAGGAGCAATGAAATACTTTATAAAAAAAGTGATCTACTGGATCTGGATTTTAGAAGATGGTAGGTAGAAGACATTGTAGGCAGAGGGCATAGCACATACCAAGACACAGAAGCAGGAGATTGCATGAGGGAAAATCTGCTTGTTTGGTTTCTTGGAGCACAGCATTTGTGGTGGGAGTTGTGAAGAATAAAGTCAGAAGGAAGTCTAAGGATTGTGGTAGTGTTAAGGGAAGTGCTCCCTGGATCACCTTACAACAGCATCTATTCTGGCAATATTTGTACGTTTGTATGTCTGAGAAAAGTTTCTATACAAGTTAAGGGCTTATGCATTAAAAAAAGGCAGTTTCTAATTTTTGTTTGCCAAAAACCCAGGGTCCCATATGTCTGGTGAAAACCCATAAAACATTTAACAAGCTTGATGTCAACATCACTGGGCAATTCCTTCTGAGACATGGATGCTGACCCTTGTATCAGTCAGGATAAGTTATGTTATGCTGCAGTGACAAACCTTCAATCTCCATGGCCTGATCTGCTATCGTTTCTTTCTCACTTACACAAAGTGTGTAGTCCTACAAGAGTGGACCTAACCTTCCAGATTGCTTTGACGTCATTTAAATAGTCTCCCATGGCTTCCATAGAATGGAATGAGCAAGATGGACAATGAAGCACCAGTAATTAACTGTCTCCATGTGGACACATGTCACAAATCACTTCGACCTAAATTTGATTAGTGAAAGCAAATCATTTGGTCCTGTCTTTCTTTCATGCTGTTTATTTCTGGAAGGTATGGACTTCATTTTGTTTATAGTTTTCCCCCAATGCCTAGCAAATAGTAAGCATTCAATACATCCTTTTCTTTTTCTTTTCTTTTTACCATTCCATTACATAAATACTTCATAATCAATATTAGTATTAAAATAACACAAAGGTGAATAAAACGGAAAGTGAAAGTGGTCCTTCTCAAAATGTTTTAAGAATAAGTGAATGCAAGATCAATTTTGGATTCTTTAGAAAAACATATATGATCTTTTACTCTCTGGCCCCTATTTATCTTTTCAGCTCATTTTTCAACATTCACTCACGTGGATTCTTTTCTATTAAATACATTTTCAAATGTGTATTTTCACACTATTTGGCCCCTTGCTCTTTTCTTTCTTTCTTTTTTTTTATTGTAGTAAAACGCACACAACAGAAAATTAGCTATCTTACTCATTTTTAAGTGTATGGCTTGCTATTTTCTTTGCCTGAAATACTCATTCACTTTTTCTATACTTGTCAAACTTCCTTTGGGAAGAATCTGAAACTCTTCCTCTCTTTTTTCTCTAAGTTTTATTTATTTAAGTAATCTCTACTCCCAACGTGGGGCTTGAGCTCACGACCCTGAGACCAAGAGCCGCACCTCTCCCGACTAGCCAACAAGGCATCCCTAAAACTCTTCTTGATGGTCCTAATCCCCTCCATGCTCTTGTAACACTTCATACAGAACTCTGTTCTTATCTGTTGCAGTTCTCATCCCATGGGTTTCTACAAGACAGGGAGTGTCTCATTCATCTTAAATATCCAGTACCCATCCCACGGATTGGTGCAGAGGAAATGCTCCATCAACTGACCACCCTTTCCTTGTATCTTCAATATTTCTCTCTTTATTTACCTCTTCCCATCAGCTCATATAGACACTCAATGCTTGCCAGTTCTGCAAAAAGTCCTCCCTTGATTTTCTAGACAGTTTTGGCTCTTTCCTCTGCTATGCGCCCAAAGTTTTGTAAGAATTGCCCACATTTGTGGTCCCATTTCCTCATTTCTCATTCAAACTTTGACACCCTGTTACTTGGTTTATGCTGGAGGATTTCATAAATAATCTAAACCCCAAAACCAACTGTAATGTTTCTGTTCTTATTTTAAATGAGCCATCCATTATATTTTTTAAAAATTGAATTAAAGGAATATTTGTGCATGGTACCATAGTTCTCTATCCTATTCCTTCCTTTCCAGCTCTATTTCTTTTTTCAAAAGGGGACTTCAAATTTTTCCACAATTTTTTCTAGGGATAACTTCTGTATCTAAAAATAATATGCATAAAATGCTATTTCTTGTTGCATAATTTAGAAATATAATCAACTAAATTTCTCTAGTACATATGTATATTTAGCTCTTCTACTTTCCAACTCTTCTCATATTTCTCTCAAAGTAGTTATATTTTTATTTTTGGTTATGTTATTTTTTGGTTCTTTGTTACTTTTGTAACTTTAGGAAATATACATTTACTTGTTGTTCCATCCACAATAGTTATTCCTTACTCCTACTTTGTTGTATATTAATTTTTTTCTTAGTTTCCTTTCTACTTGCCAACTTTTGACACATATACTTTTAGTTTTTCTATGTCACATTGTGTGAAATGGACCTTTTCATTTATGCCTCCTTGTACACTTGTGAGACTAATGGAATTTCTTGCAGATATATATATATATCATTTCTAGGTTTTCTTCTTATTTTGCATAAACACCTACCTCCAACTGTAGCCAATATTGTTCTCCAAAGTGATTAAACCATTTTTCACTTCCAACATAACATGAGAATTCTCATTTCTTTGTAGCCTTACCTTACTATTAATTTTTGCCATAATGAAGAGTGTATAATAATCTCATTGTCTCAATTAAATTTTGATTATTCTGATATTTGTAGGCATCCTTTGTCCTTTTTTTTCTCCTTTCCCATTCTCTTTGACCTTGTATTTTTATACCTTAAAAAAATCATTTTACTGTCATTTTTGGTAGTGATTTGGGAAGAAATTGAAATTATGTGTTAGATCTACCATTTTTTACTGGAAATATTCTTGGTTAATTTTATTTCAATGTGATGTCAGCTCTCTAGATGCACGGGATTCTGTTTACCAAGGACTACTTGTCCATGACATAATCTCATCCACTTCATGCTTACATTGAATCTACTATGATCTAAAAATTGAGAATTCTCCATGAGTATGCTTGTTCCGCTGGTGTTTTCTCCTTTATAACACAAAAGATTAGATTTGATATTTTTTCTAATATTTTGCAGGTCAACAGATCTATTAATCTTTAATTCTCTCTGAAATTCAGGGGGAGCAAAATAAAAAACATAAACTATCTTTACTTTGACAAAGATCACTAATAATCACTAATGACTTCCATATCCAATGACTTTTTCTAAGTTTTCATAATTTCTGTCCCCTTCACAGCATTTGATAGTGTTTACTGTTTTATCTTTAAAATTCTCTCATCTTTTCTGTGATACAGAAAACACGGACAAATAACATACCTATTCATTCGGTTATTTATTCACTTCATGTATCAAGTGTCCTCTGCATGCCAGGAAAGCATCTTGATTTAGCTGAGGCAATATTTTGTCCCTCTGATTGCTCAGTATCCTTTTTGTTTTGGTGATTTGTTGAATTATTCAGAAATAGAGCAAAACTTTTTCTGAACCATACATACGATCTGTATACAGATTTCAGGATTGGTATTTAGAGCCACTTCCTTAACTTTCAAATCCTTGCTGCTTATGAAATGCTGGGATTTAGACAAAAGTCCAGCCTGAGGAAACATTGCTGGCAAGTTACAACACAAGAAGAAATAACATCTAAATGTAATGTTGAGCCTATAAAAACAAAAAAAATAAAAACAGAATAGACAAAAAGAAAACTAAGGTTTATGTGAAATCGGGAAAAATGAACAAATATGAACTGTTTGCAAGTGTATCTAATATTTAGATAACTTGATTGAGTTAAGTAATAGCTTATTATTGTAGTGGCTTACTATTTAGCTATTACTCGTAATAGCTGTATTCAGCTTTGTTTCTTTTGGAATGGAGAGTTTGGTAGTGAGAAAAGAGAATAATTAGGGTAGAGGGAACAGGCATTTGCATAGTAGAAGAATCTTATGGACAGTATTCAAAATAGAGCAGAAGACATTTGTGCTTTAGATGCCCAGGGGACCTGCAATTGCTCCAGGTGCCATTCCTGGACCGTGGGAATTCCCCATTGGTACTACAAGGAATAGCATTTATGAGGAAAATGGAGACAAAAAAATCTGCACTCTAAAGATTGAACCTCTGGCAATTGACAACTGAGAGCTGTCATGTTGTTGTGACAGACAAAATGGACTCGAGTCAGTCTTTGGACTGGGCACAATGTGATTGAAAAACAGGCAAGGTCAACTGAAGAAGATTCATCCTGACATTTCTGAATGCCTCCTGGAAGTCTGGTAGAACTTTCTAGTCTTATATTCCACTGCTCTTATGCTTCATTGCTCTGGCCAAACTGGGCAATAAAACTGGTAGCTTTCCTCTTGATGTGAAGTTCTGAAAATTTTAGATCCTTCTTTCTGTTAAATTTACCAGCATATTAATGTTTTTATATTTTTAGAAAATTAGAGTAAACTTAAAAGTAATTGTAGTTTCGTGTCTCTGTCATTTTCTGGATGATAATTTGTCTTTGTTTGCTAACTCTTCCTCTTGGATTTCAAGAATTAGTTACTTATTCATTATTATCATTGACATTTCCTGTGCTTTCATTTGTTTCTTTACCACTGACTGTTTCCTCAATTTCATTATTATCAAACAGCCCTTCTGTGATAGACTGCTGTTCCCCATCTTCATATTGATTAATTTCATTTTCACATGCATCATTCTGATTTCCAACATCTTCAGAGCAGTCTTCAGAAGATGAGTCATTTGCAAAGACAGATTTTCATTAGTGGAGTCATCCTCAGAGTCAGAATGTGATGGTCTGTTCGCAGGAATATTGTTTGCTCCTCTGTGTCTTTCATTATCTCTTGGAAGGGATGTGCCTGATGTACTTGCTTAGTCATTATCCAAGTAATTAAAATCAAATGTACTTATTTTGTAGATTAAACAAGAACATTCTTTATTATGATTGTTTGCAATTGAAGCTTCAGGGACACTTTAGGCTAGATATTACATTAAATATTATTTTCCATTTAAATTAAAACATTTAATCAGAAATTCTGAAAAGCAAGATATGTAAGCTAATGCCTCATATGTGAAATTCATGAAGATGCAGTTCCACTATAATATTCTTTTGTGAAGTTGACATGCAACAAATAAAAAGTTTAAGAGATTACCAACAGTGATTATAGATTCTGGTCATTGGCAATGTTACTCTTCTGTATGTGTGCGTGTGTGCATGTGCATGTGCACGTGCACATAAATTGTCAAATAGATTATAAACTGTTTAAAACTGGGATTCTTTAAATTTTTGATGAATTTCCCCCCACTATAAGAGGGGGCAGTAAGTAAGGACATTTTAATTAATTCATTAAAATTCCTATGTAAAAATGGGGCATTTGGTAACTAAGTTCATATGTTAGGTATCAGTATTGGAAGGAAACAAGAAGAGAAATTACCTTGTATACTCCAGAGCTAGGAAGTCTTATGAAGTCTACAATGTGTGTTTGACTTCTTGTATCAGGTGATCAGGGGAGTTCATGGCTGAGCACTCTGGAGATCATACAAAAATATATTTTAGGAGCAAGGAAAGTGTAGGGGTCTGTTAGAGAAAGCCAAAGGGGCCCGGTACTCTGCAGATAACATGAGGAAAGACTTGTCCATATTTAAAGTAGGTTGGCAGTGATCATTATCTGAAGAATTGGAAGAGCCAGAAGAAGTAAGATGATGAATTTGTATATGCAGGTCCTGCTGAGCTGTTCTCCTGCCACTGCCTTTGAGACAGTGAACCCCCTTGGCCGGACATAAAGAAAGTGGGACTACTAAGGATTCTGGCTTCTTAAGTGAATCAGAATAAGAGAGGACAAAGAGAGAGTTGAGAAAGTGTACGATTTCACTGGAATTGGCATAAAAGGAAACACTACAGAGATGTGTCTACTGCACTGTCATGCGGTGAGGTTTAGGCCAAGAACCCTTCAGGTCTGCCAGTTGCAAGGAAGGAAGGTAGTGTTGTTTCAGAGGAACTGCTGCAAGGTATCACTGCTTGGAGTTGAGACAACCTGAAGCAAGCCCAAATTTGAGCCTACTGAGAAGATGGGCAAACCCCGAGTCTCAGCCTTCAGCCCTATGAACACCAGAAGTCCTACAGGTCTGGCAGCTATGAGGAGGGGAGTTTCAGCTAGTGTTTGAAAAAGTGCTGTTAGAGGAGGATCTTGTAGATGCCTAAGAAACGAGCCCAGCACATATGTGTCAAGCCAAGTGTCCTGGGTTAAGCTGCTACAAAAAAATTCCCATAGACTAAGCAGTTTAAAGAATAGTCATTTCTCATAGATCTGAAGGCTAGAATTCCAAGGTAAGGATGTAGCACATTGACTTCCGGTCAGAGCTCTCCTCCTGGCTGGTAGACAACTACCTCCTCACTGTGTGCATCCTCACATGGCAGAGAGAGAGAGAGAGAGAGAGAGAGAGACAGCACAACACTCTCAGTTTCTTTTATAAGGGCCCTAATCCCATCATGAGGGCTTCACTCTCATGACCCATGACCTCCTAAAGGCTCTACCTTCAAATACCATCATGTTGGGGATCAGGGTTTCAACGTAGGAATTTTGAGGGGGGCACAAACATTCCTCCCTAGGTAATGTGCCTTTTGACTGGCAGTTGTGGAAGGATTTATTTAATGGAGAAGAGTTTCTGTAGCCCCCAGAAAGGAAACATATTCACTCTTTCCTCTCCTGGGGCAGATAGAAACAGTAGACCGTATTTCTAGAGCCTGGTTTGGTCATACAATGTCTGAGAAGTTGGGCTTGGCACCTCATGCCATGGGTGGGATGGGGTCCTGACACTGCTCAGATCTGGTGCTAACTAGGTAACAGAAAACCAGTGTAAACTTGAAACTCACAGTGCTTTGGTGGCCCTATTTGATGCTGATGACTCATTTCTGACTCATCTGTTGGATTTGTGTCCATATGATAGAACATTTTAAGATTTCATTTGCCTTTTGAAACTAATTCCTTTTTCTAGTTAATTTCCTTTTGTGCTATTCACTAGATTTATTCCTTCAGTCCTTGTGTGTCTCTCTGTGTGTGTCTGTGTATGTATGTGTGTCCATGTGCATGCGTGCATACTTGCAGCATAATACATATTTCAAAAGATGTTAAAAGTTCTTTTAGAACTATACTATCTGAGGTTTTGTATTTAGATTTTAAGGAAACCTCTTTAAACTATAATTCTCCTGTGCATAATAATTTCATGCCTATCACACAGCTCAGACCATGTATAAGTTTATTTGGGGTTATTTTACTTTAGTAGTAGACAAAAACAGAACAAATATTTTTGCCTTTACGTCAAGTTCGACATCAAGTTCTATACCCTTTCTCTTCTGTAAGCAAGTTAAATTTATCAGAATAATTTATGAGTGGCCATTGGAGGAACATGGGTTGCCTTGTTTCTATTGTTAATGTGCGATTCCATTGTTCATTAATGAGAAAAATGAAGTTCACAAGACAAAAGTCAATATCCAAGTTCTGCATGGAGACTATTAAAATAAGTAGGAAACGTTGAGAAATATCCCAAAGAATATTCTCCATATGACCCAGACATGAACTTAAAATCTTTTTAAGCTGATTTGCTTCAAATTATACTAATTTTGGAATATAAAAAGGGAAATTCAGGGAAAATTGGAAAAATTAAAATCAGCCACTGCTATAATATTCTTTCCTTACCCCCATTCTTACTCATTTTACAATAAAATTTCGAACATATATACTGGTAAAATACTACCTCTTTGTTTTTAAAAATTACACAGAACTGATAATAAAGCACTAGTTTTATCACCCGTCCCTCCTCACCATCTATTAAAGGCTGTGTTCTTTGTTTCAAGGTCTTGTTGAAATAAAACAGAATGAAATTAGTGACCTTCATACTGACTTCCCTAACCAGCTTCTGGCAACCGACCCAGCCCTCAGTCTGTCAATAGCTTGTGCAGTTTCAGGTTTCATTTGAAAAAAAAAGAAAAAGATTCTAGTTCCTTTCCATAAACATCATATTTCAGTTGTTTCTTTAAAAAAACACTGATTACAATTTACACATGTTACATACTAATAAAGACCTATTTTGTTGATAGGCTTTCTGCAAAAGTAGGACTCAATTGGGAATGTTTTATTTGAGGCATATGGAGAAAGCTGCAATAGTGAAGCAAAATATTTATAATACTTCCCTGTTTGGTTTTGATTTGTCAATCTTTTCTCTTCTTTACATAAAACAACATCTTGCATACAAACTGTTGGAAAGTTGAAATAGTGGCATTCCAAATGTAGTCAGAGGGAGGAAATTATAGTTAAATCCAGGGAAAAAAGTAGGTAAGAAAGAAAACTGCTCTCAGCTCAGACTTGGAAGTATGGGAAGAGCTTCAAAGCATTAAAAGATGAAGAACTGCAGTTCCTGCACGTGAGAACACCGAGACGTTACACACACAGTGTGATCTGTACCTTTCAATTTGTCCTAAATTTAAGCCAGTTTGTTCAGTACCTTATTGCATCTTTTCCTCCTTCTTGTTGTTCCCATCTTTTCATTACATTCTTCTTCTTTTTTTTTTTAAGGTTTTATTTATTTATTCATGGGAGACACAGAGAAAGAGAGAGAGGCAGAGACATAGGCAGAGGGAGAAGCAGGCTCCTTGAGGGAGCCCGACGTGGGACTCGATCCTGCGACTCCGGGATCACACCCTGAGCTGAAGGCAGACGCTCAACCGCTGAACTACCAGGCATCCCTCATTACATTCTTTTTAAAAAGAGTTCCCGTTCTCATGTTTCTCCTTGTTTCCTCTATCTATTTTCTGTCCAGATTCAACAGAAAACCACTGACACATTTGTCCATTTCAAAGATACATTCAGTTGTTCCTGCAGAACACTTGTCAGAAGTTCTTGCCGTCGCATCCCATGTAGGTCTTCCCCAGAATCAGAAGCTATTTCGTTTCAGCAAATACCAACAAATTGTGCCTACTTTCCAATTGTGGATTTTCTATTAGTGAAATCCTCAGGGTAGGACACATTTCCTCAAAGTCAGATTTCCTGAAGTCACAAACATTTTATTATTTCCTTTAATCTTTCATGACTTTGCATTTCAACCCCTGTAATATTTATTATCCCTGGATCCTAGATGTTTTCTCATTGTGACCTTAAAATTGCTTATCATCCAGGCTCATTTCTTTGTGTTTGGTCCAAAATAGTCTCATATTGCCATGGTTCTGTGCCCTCTCAAAGTCTGTGACATCAGAGGTTAGAATTTTAGTCCAAAGGAAAAATACATCTCCAGGATTATTTCTAATATTTCATATATGTATATATTTATATTATACTTGAAGGGATTCTTGAGTTTTAATTTGTTTCATGTAAAGAAAATTCTGTTTTAGGCCTGTCTACCATGGTAGGAGGGAGAGTGAAATATGTGTTTCTCAAAAACCAGTGACTATTACGTCTTTGAGAGAGTTTCTTCTGTATCGTAGGCAAACTATCATAGTTACTATTTTGAAAGGCAGTGTGAAGATAGAAAAAGATTGCTTTTATTTATTTATTTTCTAGATTCTACAGTCTGTCTGCTGTGTACACTGGTCTAATTTTTTCCAATCTTCTCTCAAAGTTGGAAATGTCTTTGCCATTTAAAATACACTACCAGGAAAAGGGTCATCCCAAGATATTTTTGATACTTTCAAAAATATTTTTCCACACATCCTTCCACCAGTTATCCCCCTGAGGCAAAGATAGTCTTAGTCTATGTAGAATAGTCCGTTTAGAAATACCCTCTCCAGGGGATCCCTGGGTAGCTCAGCGGTTTAGCACCTGCCTTCGGCCCAGGTCATGATCCTAGAGTCCAGGGATCGAGTCCTGTGTCGGGCTCCCTGTGTGGAACCTGCTTCTCCCTCGGCCTGTGTCTCTGCCTCTCTCTCTCTGTGTCTCTCATGAATAAATAAATAAAATCTTAAAAAAAAAAAAAAAAAGAAATACCCTCTCGGGACTCTTTTTCCCCCAAAACTGATACATGCCAGAAGCCACGAGACCAAAGATCTTATTGAGGAACAGCAGTGAGAAAGAACTGGCTTTGGAATTTGAGAGTCCTGGGTTCAGAAGGTAGCTTGAGCTTGGCACCTTTGGGCAACTTGCTGAACTTTGTTGAGCTTCACTTTATTCATGTGATAAATGGGATAGTAACACCCATGGTGAGGATTACATAGTATATAATGTACATAAAGCTCTCATTGGACTTCAGTGGATGGTCACTGTGATGGTAATAAAATCGTTGTTTTTTATTTAAAGTCTTATTAGATGGTGCCCTTTGTGATTCACATTCTTGAAGTGTTAAAGAAAAACCATGTCCTGTGTCTTATCTCGAAGTCTCTTCTTATGATATCAGCATCACTGAGCAAGAATGGGAACCACAGTGTTTTCTGCCGCTTTTATTGAGAATAGGATGTGCCTGTTGAGGTTTACTCCATGGTAACTTAAAGTGACTTGAAATCTCAAAGATTCATAGACTGCCTGAGGATTTTGCACAGCAAATTGAATTGGCCTTAGGAACACTGACCTACTTCTTGAATAAATCTCCATAGGACTAAGGTCACGTGATAAAGTTGACTGATTATGCTCTTTGGAGCCGGTGATATTTGGGTTCTGATCCTGGTTCTGCCACTTATACCGCTGTGCTGTCTTGGGTAGTTTGTCTTGTCCTCCCAGAGCTCCTCTTTCCTTATCTGCAAAATGGTGCTAATCATATTTCCTGTCCAGGGTGCCACTGGGTGGAATTGTGTATGAGTAGCCCCCAGAGGAGGTTGCTGGGATTTGAAACATAAATGGCCTCAAAAAAGAGTGAAAAAAAACCCCACAAAAAACGTTGGGTTTGAGTTTTTTAGAACCTTAATTTTGCCACCACCTCACTAGGTGACAAGGAAGGTGATTTAACCTTGATCTCTAAATTGATGTGTTGGAATTAAGCCTTTTTTTTTTTTTTAAAGGCATCACCATTTCTTGGGAAACATATCACGGGTGTAGAGGAGTTCAGTGAAATTCCAGACAATTTTTTCACAAATTGTCTTTTGGTGCCACTTTCAGAGAAAGAGGAAGAGAGTTGCAAGTAAGATGCATCCTACTGTTTAGTGGTTCTTTTGTCCTTTTGACGTGTGAGGAACGTGGGGGCAATTGTTGGGTCTGTGCCCAAACTCCTGGAAGGCAGAGTGAAGGGTTAATGACAATTCCTTCCCCCTAAAGTTTTTTTTGTTTTGTTTTTTTTCCCCCCAAACCTAGGAATAATTCAAACTTGAAAGAAATATTCCCGACTGCTGCAGGCTGACGTGCATTCTGAGAGTTAAGTGGGGTGAGTCAGGGTCTCTGAAAACATAACTCCCCGGGCAGACGGCAGACAGCAACTGGCCGTTTGGGAGGCGCACCCCAAGCTGGGATTTAACCCCGAATCTTGTGTAAACGCTATTCAAGAAAAGGAAGGTTAAGACGTGTGTTTTACAACAGGAACGTGACACTCTTCTCTCTCTAAGAACGTTTGTTGTGTTTGACTCGCAGTTCCCTTTCGGAGCCCGAGAAGTGCATTTCCAGATTAATCTGCAGCATATTAATTGTATGGGGAGTTTGTGTCTCGCAAGGCTATAGGAAATAATGAGCAGATAAGAAAGACCTAATGGCAGCCTGGGCGCGTGGAAGTCCATGACACATTTATCTGCATAAGAATGCTCTCCTGACTTCTGAGGAGTCATAAAGACAAATAAAGGGACACACTGGATTGAATGACAGAGGCAAGGTAGTGCCCCCTGAAGGCCCGCTGGACCGCCCCGGCCTGAAGGCTGTGACAGGCAGGAGCTGCATGCACTTGTGCTGTCACGGCCTCAGCCATTGTCACTGTCAAAATGGGGCACATTCATTATTCAGGTACAAAACTATAATTAAGAACATTGGCCAAGAAAGGGGGAGGGGAATGGGACGGTTCAGGGAGTTGGAAGCCGGATAAAGAGCAGTTCTCCTCTAGGTCACTGGTTCAAACTTGGCCCGTATTGGTAATGACGGACAGTCATTAATATGTGATGGCTGTTTGATGGCCTCGATGAGTGGGTGCCCATATCAGGAAAGTCACCATTGTAATTGGCATTAATTGGCACTTCTGTTGGCAGCGTCAGCGGAGAGGCTGCAGACTGAATGGGCTCCAGCGAGTGAATTATCCTCTGATCCTGAGAAGTGGGCCTCCCAGGGCCGCGCGGTGCAGGTGCAGGTGCACGGTGCACGGTGCACGGTGCTCGGGAAGGCGGCTGCCCTCCCCGCCGCTGGGCTCTGCGAGCAGGGGGCAGCAGTTCCGAGCGTGCTCGCTTTGGCACCTTGCTTGACGAGCCCCGAATCTGCTTAAAATCCAGCCTCACCGAAATGAACAACGGGCCTATGAGAAGCCCAGAGTGTGAGATAACGAGGGGGTACCTCCAGGGCATCATCCTTCCCCGGTTTGTTGCCTGCTAAGCCACACTTGGGTCAGAGAGCCAGGCAGCTCGCTCTGTGATCTGTGACAAGGACTGGTTGTGACTTATGTTTAAGCCCCACCCCCACCCCTCCAAAACCCAAACCCCAAACCATACTCTTTTTGGAAATGAAAAAGCAAAAGGCTCTCTTAATGGCCTGCAGTAAAACATTGTTGAACAAGCCACCATGTTGACTTTTTATAGTGGAAAATTAAAGGTCCCCTGTAATCATTTTTTGCTCTTCATTGATTTAAGGACCCAGTCGAATAATAATTTAGACTCAACTTTTCATCTCTGCATAGATTCATGATTTGTAAGCTGTTTCTGGCAACTGTCTCTGTAATACCAATGAAATTTCTTCTTATTCATCTCACTTTTTGGCTCAGCTCTCTCATAATTAGCTTCTAGGTCAAAGTAGCAAGTATTTAAGACTAAATTTCTGTGGATATCAACTCCTAAAGGACATTCCACGGCAATAGTACCAGTCCCAATTTCCTTCGTATTCTTCATTTATCTCCTATTTCTTCTGAAGGTATTTGGACAATGTGTTTTCTGAAAAATGAAACATCACAAAGAAATTCACTTATTTGTAATTTGAACGGCTATTGTTTTCAGGTTTCGAAAAAGCAGATTGCTAAAACTCCAGTGAACAAAAAATCAAAACAGAAGAATGTTTAAAGAAGAGCAAACAGTGTAATAGGTTTTTTTTTTTTTGAGTTGTTATTTAATTAGAAGAAAAGCCATTTGTGTGGTTTAAAAATATCTGCAAACTCAGAGCACTTTTTCTTTCAAGAGAAAAAGTGATGTCTAAAAATACTCATATTTTTATTGGAATGAGTTTTACACGATTTAATTTTTGAGGTGGTTTGGACTTATAAATGAAAACATCTCATTTCCTCCACATTTTCTTTTCTAAGTTTTCTCCTGCAAAACCCAGTAATTTTCTGGCTTTTTATCGTTGCAGAATAAATGTGGACGTTTTCCTATAGGTGGCGCTCTTGCACACATCTTACTTAAGGAAACGTCCCTCTGTATAGAATGAGTTTGCCAGGCAAGTTTAATGGAAGCTGCTTAATAGTATACATTATATATCATAAATTCTACTTAATGATTCTGCCCAGATAAAGAGCCATGAGCCCATTCTTCAATGATTGATATGCTTGTTTCATCCAAATTACCACCATTTGGTATATTATGACTTTTATTAGCAATCCAAGAATTTTAACAAGTAGATCATGGCTCGTCCACATTAAAGTGTGAGAGAAATTTGGACCTTTCCGTTTTCTCCCCAACTGCAGAGATGGCACCATTTATGTTTCCCATTTTCAGAATAAAAATTTCAAGACATGATCAAAGGAAGGTGGACAGCACACTAAAAGAGCAAGTTCACTCTCTTGGAAGAAAGAGATGGATGCAAGGGTCCCATGCTGATCCAGAGTAAGGAAATGTTTACAATCAAAATGCTGCCCAATGATTTGACAAAAGTCAGTAAGTGAGAAAAAACATTACACACTATACATACTATCATTTATTTTAGGTGGAGGAAAGATACCTTGAAATTTTCATTTTTGGTAAAGAGATGGATTGGATTAAGAAAGAGGAGGTCGTGGGGATCTGCATGGGTCTTTCAAGATGCGGCAGGAAGAAAAAGAGAAAAGTAAGGAGAGGAGGGTGTGGAAAGAGAAACAAGACTTTTTTCATAAGGAGTGAGTGGATTGGACTTTCGCTAGGATGGAAGACTCCTTCCTCGGTGTTAAAGATCTTCTCTAACTACAAGGGATTGCTGGTCTTCTTCCCAGAAAGACCTTGTAATCAGATTCACATCTAGTTTCCAGGACTGATATTTTGTTAATTGGTTAAATCTGTACTGTGGTTTAGCCACACACAAATATCCCACTTACAAAGTATCTCAAAGAAGATGCTTAGGAAAATACAGCATTCCCATTCTGTAAATCTTTTCATGCTATTTTGGAAAATTTTGGGAAAAATTAATTCTCTCTGATCCATACATATATCACTTTAGTACAGTAAGAATGTACAAAACCCTCTTTCTGTTTGACGTTTCGTACTCAGAGAGATCTCCTTGATTTTTTTTTCTAAAGCCTTTACATAACAAGTTAAAAATAACCTTCCTTGATGATTTAGTGGCATGAACTGAGATTAGAACTTCAAAGACAGTTGCACACAAGATGCGCTTATTGTTCTTGTGGTCCCTTTAAATATTCTAAAATGTCATGTTAAAAATGTCATTGCCATTTATTTACCTCTTCTTGTTCTATATTGGTTTGTATGGAATGAAAATTCTTTATTGTGTCATTTTTAAGACCTTCACATTTCCACTTAAAATAACAACTTACATTTACACAAAACCAAGCTTTCTGTGTACAGAGGGGAAGGTCATAGCTCACCAATCATAATTCCATAATTTTTTAAGAAGTGAAATTAGCAGTTTGATGTTAAATCTTGAGCGTGGCAGAAAATGCTCATTTAATAACTAATGGGATATATCTAAAATATGAAACTATTCTGAAATAGTTTTCTTTTTTAACATGTGAGTGGATTAACATGTCTTCGTTCTCCTGCTATCCAGTTTATAAAGACAAACTAAAAGTGATATATAGATTCAGAAAAAAATGTGCTATTCATGATCTACATATTTCCCTTTGTATTTTAGTAATAATGCAGTTAACATTGGCAATTCAGTGAGATGGTCCCGCGTTAGCTAGGAAAGTCTATTCAGCAGCAAACCTTAATCAAACAAGTATGTGCTGGACCCCAAATCTTAAGAGGGAGATGTTATCACCCTCATCTTACAGATGAAAAGCTGAGACACAGGGAGCTCTAATAACCAAGGCAAGTTTCCATAGATAAGGAGCAGGACTTCCAGGATTGGATGGCCACCATCCCGCCAGCATATCCATGCTCACTCCCAGGTAGATGGCTTCTCCGGTGCTGCCAAGAGCTTTATGGGAATGTTGACTGTTTTATGTTTGATGGTGATTCTGGTTCTATGACTGGGGGGTCCCGAAGAATATCTCTGTTTTCTAAACATGTGGTCATAGAGGATTTTTAACCGGGACATGAGGCTCAGCGCTAAAGAGAAACAAAGGGAGTTTCTAGTGATTAGGAAATAAGGAAATAAATAAGGAAATAAGGAAATAAGGAAGGAAATAAGGAAGGAATAATTATGGATTTTGCATATAAGACAAATTTTGGAAATAAGACAAGGAATTTGGAATCTCACTTTTGTGTTCCTGTGGGACAATACATTTGCGAGTGGTCTTACCTGCCTTTTCTCACCTGTGGGAGGCCATTAACTCATTTTAAGAAGTGGAAGGGAGTGAAGGCAGGGAAGCGTGAACCAAATGCATTATTTTTTGGCTTTGTATCTGTCGACCTACAAGGATGGAGACAGAAACCAAATGACATCCGGTAGAAGTTCAAGCTGGGAAACATGCCCTATTCTTCATCAGTATTGTTATGTTATTTGCTTTGAGAGCTTACGAATTCTCAGAACACCAGATATGCAGATATTTGAAATCAGAACATCTTCTCTCTGGGTGTCTTTGTATTTCTGCACTTTTTGCGGGCAGAGGTACTCATGCTCTGGGTGCTCTGGGTGTCTTTCCAGGCATGTGTACATAGTCAACAGCCCTGGAAGCTAGAGCTAGTTTTTTTCCCTCTGGAGAAAAGAGCAGACATGCTTGCTGTCCGTTACAACAAACCATTAGGGATCCCCAAGGGCAGGCTTTCTCTCTTTCTGCCACCTACTGTGTGAGCACATGTCACCTGGCCCTCTGTGCATCACCTTGTGGGAACTATGGCTGGGGAAACCAAAGCAAAAATAATGATATTATCTGGCTGCTGCTATTGCTGATAGTAATAACATCCTTCCTCTCTGAGCTGGGAGTATTGTCTTCCCAGTAGTCTGCTAGTACCCATGACTCTATGAGGGCTAACTCGTTAGCTTGTCAATGGGATAAAATCTTAGGCCCTTTGTGATTCTTGATAAGTACATACTATTACTGAAAGCTATTTAGATTATTCCTTGGACGATAATTTCATTTCACTGATATGTATGATTCAACTTTGGCTATAATTTCTATATGTTAATATGGATTTTACAGTTTATTCTCTGAAAATTTTCTATTGTAAATTTAATTATTTCTACTTCAGACTATCTCCTTGCTTTTTCTATGCACATTCTTTAGTACTCCCTTACTTTAGCAGATTCATATTTTGATATTCGTATCAGAACATATAGGGATATGTTAAGAAATGAGAGAAACCACCTGGAATATTATATGGGCCACAATTTGGAAATCATTGTTTTAAACCATTACATCTCTGCAAGATGATCAAACTACATCCCTCCCCCCCCACGAGCACAGAATATTTTATTCATCAGAGACCTTCCATTTAGTTTAGTAGCAAAGTGGTTTAACAGAGTTCTTGATTAGTATCAGGACACCTAACTTCTTGTCTTTACTTGGTCAAGAGTGCTGTGTCAGCAGAGTGTCTCATTGTCTCTCTTTTTTTAAAAAATGGGGATAATAAACCTTGCCACCTGCCTGCCTCACAGCAATATTGAGAATACTAATGAGAGTCTCTTGAGAGATTTTGAAATCTGCAGAAGGAATATGCTATATAAATACACAGCACCAAATCATACCATTTTAGAACTAAAGAGCTCATAGAAAGCACTCGGGCTAATCCTCTCATTTTATAGGTGACAAAATGCAGGACCAGAAGGGTTCAATGGCTAGTGTAAGGTCATATAATTGATTAGTGAGTAACAAAGTACGAGAAGCTCACTCCCCTAGTTTTCCTTTTCAAAAGTGTTGCCTACTGGCAAAAAAGATGAATAAACCCAGATATTTCTGGATATACAGTGGTATTATTTCCCTAGTGGCTTGGCATAAGGCAGGTTGCTCCCCAGAGGCAAACCAATTTGATAATTGCAGTTTATCAAGGATTTTACTTGCATCAAATGCATATTTGGTTCTTGGCAGTTGAACTGACTCCACCTGGGTGAACAATATTCCTGAAGATACCTTTGGAATAGCTGAGACCTCAGGTAAGTGCAGAAGGAGTTGATGTGCTCTTTCAAACAACTGCAGTAATAACTTCGGCTCAACAGGAAACAAATTCATGCAAGTGTGTTGCCATATCTAGACTCCATATTTTTTTTCTTCAGGAGTTTGGTTGGTGCGATTGGATTTCTCCAACTGCTTTGAATGTTTATTAGTGTACACTTGCCAAGGAGTGTCAGCACCTTCCCTGGGCTCCGTAGTGCCAATGACAGCTGAGAGCTGTCAGAGAGCCAAGACTCACTAGAAACTGTTTACCCATATCCAGGTACAAACACTAGGGCCAGAACCTGCGTCGCTTATCGTGTTGATGCTCTTAATTAAGTACTAATTAAATATTGTGGCTGGAAAGTTCCTCTTCCTGTGGTAGGGAAGACTAGTTTGAACAAATGTATGGCCCAAGACATCAGGAAATTTTAGGTGTCTTACACTCTTAAGGGACAGATCCTTATCCAATGTGTAGGATACGCAGGTTGCAGTAAGTTTGTTAACCTACCATATGGAACTATGTCCTTATTCTTGCTTCTCCATTTAGGTTACCAAAATTTTGATCTTTATTTATCTTTTAATTTAGGACATTTTGAAGAAGATCATAGGATTTGTTGAGACTGGCTGAAACCATGTTCTGAAACATAACACGTGTTTTTACTGAATATACAACATATACCAAAGGAAATAGGAAATAGTACGTTCTGATATCAATTTCTAGTCCCTCTACTATAAAGAACAGATACGATTCTTAATGCTTAGTTGGCATGGCACATGGATTAATATCTCTGTTCTGATCCACCCTAGAGTCTCTTTGCAGAGCCCAACAGGGCTCTTGCTTCATATCGGCCACCCCAGCTCACCAATTACTGCTCTACGTGGAGGAAGTTCCCTTTAAAATGGCAATTTTTCCCCCAAGTTGCTCTAAAACCCTTAGGTGCTTGACCCATCATTTGCTCGGTGATGCTGCCATGCTGTCTCTGCAACTTGAGTGTTTTTCTTCTCATTCTTGTGTTCAGCCTGTCTCACAACTAGCAATGCACTTGGTGTGAGAAAAAACAATTTAAATACACTTTGGTAAGAAGACCAGAGAACCACTCCCTCCCTGCTCCCACTCCTGATTCCCCTGCACAGTCCCATGGCATTTTATTGTGAGACACCATTAATCATCTCCTGGAACCTATAGCTCAAAGCCATTATCTGTTTCCTCACTTGGGTTCCAATATCAGATAGATACATATGTACTGCTTACTTAATAGGACACATAGGCAATAGTCTTCTGCCTCCAAGGTCTTCCTGCCTTACTTGGACTAAATAATAATCATAATAGTGATATTGTAATAATGATAACAACTCACATTTATTGAACACTTAAATAGTGTGCTAAGACTGTTTTAAATGATAATTCATTTAATCCTTGTAATAGAATAGATAGTCATCTAAGTTATTACCATACTGTCTTTCTGGCATGAAGAGGGGGATAAATATACAAAGAAATTATTTTAGGCTAAAGTATGATAATTCTGTTGAGCATCCTACATTATAATACAGGCAGTTTACAAAGTGTTTTCTGTTGAAATTATACATCAGTTGGTGATAACTACCACGGGGACCCTTGTACTTTAAGGAAGCTTATCTCAGGTAGGAGAAAGGAAATCCCTTTCCAATACTTCTTCAGAGACCAAAGGAATACCTTTTTAAGAAGTCAGGAATAAATATGTGTTTTGCTGGTGTGATAAAATAAGACTATACCTGGATATCTTGTGACCGAATAGGTTTACATTGCTATATAATTGTTAAAACAAAATTCATTATCTGTAGGCTACAGGTGGATGCTTATTTGCAAGTACTGAGAAAACAGAGCAGTTTTATTATTATTGTATTTTTATTTTTATTTTTTTTAAAGATTTTATTTATTTATTCTTGAGAGACAGAGAGAGAGAGAGAGAGAGAGAGAGAGGCAGAGACACAGGCAGAGGGAGAAGCAGGCTCCATGCAGGGAGCCCGACGTGGGACTTGATCCCAAGTCTCCAGGATCAGGCCCTGGGCTGAAGGCGGCACTAACCGCTGAGCCACCTGGGCTGCCCAACAGAGCAGTTTTAAAAAAATATCAGGTGTATGCATATTGTGGGGTCAAGGATCCATCCTGCATTGAGATATCTGAGGCACTATTAAGCAACGTTTTAGGCAATGGTATTAAGTTAAAAACCTTCTTTCAAATGAAAGGAATGCTATGAAAATGGTACCAGAATGTGGTTTGACTTTCAACATTATGCACATTGTTTCATAAGAAAATCATAAAGAAAATGTAAATTTTACATGGTCAAATAGTTACTTTCATTGTTCTTATGATTTCCATTTGTTGTGACATATTTAAAAGATTTTTCCTATTTTAAAATTGTATTACAGCTCATCACAGTTTTTTTTCCTAAAAGTTTAATAGGTTTCTTCTAGAAATTCAAATATGTGATTCATCTGGAATTTGTTATAGTGTAAGGACTGAGGTCATTATCAAGTTTTTATATATATATATATATTATATATATATATATATATATATTTTACAAACAATGACAATGTATCCTAGTGTTATTTATTGAGTAGTTCAGATTTGATTTAAAATGATACGCTATCATCTGAGAAATCACTTACATACTTCCTGGAATGTCCATTCTGTTTCATTGATCTCATCACATATCTCTCTGCTAGTTCCATGTTGTTTTAATCTCTATGGCTATATAATACCTTCCAATATCTTTTAATGCACCACCCTTCTCCTCTTCCTCCTTCTTGTTCTTCTCCTCCTCCCAGTGTCCTCCTATTTCCTTCTAGATTTCTCCCGATTATTCTTAATATTTTTGCATACTTATTAATTAGAAAACATTTAAAAACATTTAAAAAATCCTCTAGGATCTTAAATGGGATTGTACTAAATATACAAATTCATTTAGGGAGAACTACCTTTATTCCAATACTAAATCTTTATATCTAAGGCAAGGTTTATCTTTCTATTTATTCAAGGGTTTTTTTTTTGTTGTTGTTGTTATTGTTGTTGTTCTTTAGTGGAGTTTTACCATTTTCTTATTTGAAGATCTACATATTCTTCCTTATCTATATGTTTTTTGAAAGAAAAACATTTTAAATATATATTAATATACAACATGTTAAATGTTTAAATGACTTATGCATGGGCATCTTGTTTTTTAGAAGTTCTGTATTTCTTAAAAAATGTTTTCCAGTTGGTTAGAAGGATTGCCAGAGGGAGAAGACACCCACGTTCCACAAAATGATTACATAAGAATGTTGTAAGTGTTCACATTGATGGACAAGGTAAAATTTGCTAATATGTATTAGTGAATACAATATGGCAATGAAAATGATGATATAGATCCACATTTACAGAGATAAAAAGGATGACCACAGCATATTGTTGAGAGAAAAACACATTAAGGAATGCCATTTGGCATGATGTAATTAATGTAACACCATATGTACATAATTCATGTGTGTATATAGGTTTGGAGAGAGGTCTAACATGATATTTTCCAAAGTATTAACAGAGATTATTTCTGAGTGGCAGGTTTTTGGATGATTTTTATCTTCTTTTGTACATTAATTTTTCAATAGCATTCACCATTTTACCGAAACAGTAATGCAGTAAACTCCAAATAGAAAACGTTAGAAATTTTATAAGGATTAAGAAGAAACAAATAAGGTTAATGCTTAGCATCTTTTTTTTCCCCTCCAAAGGCATTTTACACGTTTAGTATATATATGGGTAGCTTTGAAAAGAGTTTAAAATTTAATTTGGTTTACTGAAATCTATGCATCCCGCAAAATTGCTAGTAATTCTGTTTACTTAAGTTGCACCAATCATACTGATTGACACCCACAAATGACACCCACTAAAACATCTTCACATCTGAAGGACAGGGTGACTTGCACTAGATTTCCATTGCAGTGCAATTCCAGCTGCCCATCCTTGTGTTATTACTAATGCGCTGCTTCCCTCAAGCTCAAAATTAAATTTTCTAATACTTTATTAGTTATTTAAGAAAATTCCATGTGAAAACTTCAAAGTTGTGGATATTTCAATAAAACCTTTTTAAGTGAAAGAGATACGTTTGGAGAATTATTTTTTACTAAATTAAATATAGTACACCTGACCACTAAAAGAAGGAATTAAGTTGAGCTAAGTCTCACACCATGCATTTAACATATTTGTAGTTTATAATAATTTTGTGAATTGATAGGAGAGTTAGTTATAAAATTGCTAAAGCTCCTTATCAACATCGTGTTCATCAGTAGCCCCATTGCCCCCAGAACACTCTTATTACATTCCCACTTTGTGCCAAACGTGAGCTTTCTGTGCGTGGTGTCATTACTGACTACTTATGAAGTGGGCGTCTGCTATTAAACCATGATAGAGATGGGGATTGGGAGGCTCAGGGATGCTAAGGATGCCATCAGAGTCATACCAGTAAGGAGAAGCTGGGATTTGACCACAGTCCAACTGCCTCCAAAGTTCAAAGTCCAAAGCACTATGATCCCGTTTGCAGTGTCCTGGGATTTCATTCCCAAGGTGCCTATTCTTTTTTTTCCCTTTTGCTTTGCCTCTCGTCTTGTATTATGAACTTTCCTGTTCAAATTATCTCCGAAAGTGGGGGGACTGAAAATCCACCTATGCTGGAATCAAACCTTTAAAAAGTAGATATTGCATAGTTTTAAACATTTGATTCATCAAAGTTGAAAGTGGAGTTTGGAGGTTGTCAAATCACTTCATATTATAGGGCAAGTAGTCAAGACCCAGACCAGTGAAGCAAATTTGTTCAAATTCACACAGTTTGTTTCACTGACAAAAATTTATCCAGTATTTCCTTTGTGCCAGGCGTGGTTTTATGTGCTTTGTAAGTATTAATTTAATCAGATGATAACTCTATGAGGGATATGTCCTTATTATCATCCTTATTTAACAGATGAAGAAACTGTCAACAGGGCCACTGTCACCTCACTAGCAAGTGGTGGAGTCAGGATTAGAATGTGCACACTAGTGAAGCTCTTGTCCTTATCACTCTGACATGTTGCCTGAAACAAAGATCCAGGCCTCTCGGTTTTCATCCATTTTTCTCTCTACCACGTTGGCCAATTACTTCAATTTGTGAATAAGAAGAAAGTTCCCTGGAATCTGGCATTGAAAAATTGTTTCTTTTTTTCCCAAGGACTATATGTTTATTTATTTTTTCACCTATTCTCCCCTCCCGCAGCCATGAGTTTGTTCTTTCTACTTAATAGTCTGTTTCTTTGTGTGTCTTTTTATTTTAAAATTATTTTATAAGTTTTATTATTATTTATAATTTAATTTAAAAACTCTTAGTTTTATACATTTTAGAAAAATGAACTTGATGAATACTGTTAAAAATAACTACAGTCTAGATGAGGGGCTGTGTATATTTTTAAAATAATATTCTGAAGCTGTGTTTATTGTTATATGGGACTTTCTTATTGATGATGGCTTTTTCACCCTATACCTGCTGATCTTCCATAATGCTAATATACACCCAATGTTGACACTTGCTAGACTGTCTTTGCAAGCATAAATATTAGACATACTGAAATTTGATTTTGGCTCATCTTTTACTTTGAATAAAGAGATCTAAAAATCAATCCTTACAGCTGCCTTTCATTTTCTATGAATAGAGGTCAAATATATCAGGGCAAGGGTAGTATTAAAAGTAATCTATGATGTCAAGGTAAATGTATTAGGTAAGCCGTTTTTAGGATTTTGAGTTTAATAGGATATACAAACCTTGTATATTTTGTTTATTTTTCATCATCTCTTGCACAGACCTATATGAAATTAACATTAGTTCCTCCAAGAGTCATTTCATGTCTCTTGTAAATGGAGGCATTAAGGAAAAAGATCTTGTGGTTCTGAGATCTGAGTTCAAGTTTAATACTTATTAACTGCACAACTTTGGGTAAATTCCTTTTTTCTATAAGCTTTAGTTTCCTCATCTGTAAAGTGGGAATCTCCTCCTCCTCCTCCTCCTCCTCCTCCTCCTCCTCCTCCTCCTCCTCCTCCTCCTCCTCCTCCTTCTTCTTCTTCTTCTTCTTCTTCTTCTTCTTCTTCTTCTTCTTCTTTCTTCTTCTTCTTTCTTCTTCTCTCTTTTTTTTTTGAGAGAGAGAGAGAGAGAGAGAGAGAGAGAGAAAACAAGCTGTGGGGGGAGGGGCAGAGGGAGAGGGAAAGAAAATCTTAAGCAGGCTCCATCCCCAGCACAGAGCAAATGCAGGCGACTGAGCCACCCAGGTGCCCCATGAATCTTATTTTTAATTCATGGAGTTGTGAAAATTGAATAAGATAGTACATTTAGTCTATTTTGTTCATAGAAAATGCAATTTATTTTCAGAGTATCAACAAAAGCTGACAATTCTACTACCTGATTTTTGCATGGGATGGTGAGACAGAGTGTGGCAGTGGGTCATATCCTCCATTAGGATTTACTCTTTTGGATTCTAATCTGGGTTCTGTTACTCCAGTCACTGTGCCAGCTAGGATGAAAATACCCAGAACTCAGATTTTTGTTCAATCAAAGGGTTAGAGTAGAACTTTTAGGTTCCTACTGGGTCAGCAGCTCAGTGTTCATGTTCTATAGCACATGTGGTCTAGTTATCAGAGCACATGGTGGGGTCACAAGGCTAGGAGTGAAAATTTGACACTGATTCGGTATAAGGATGAAAAATCATACACCTTTATAAGCTCAGTTTTCTCCTTTTAAAAATGAGAATTGGCATACTATGCAAAGACTCTTACTCAAACCCAGAAGCTTACAATCTGTTTTTAAAACAACAGGATAATTTTATAAATAAAGCTATAGTGGACCCCAATATGTAAAATAAATGTATCAAATACACAAAATATGTAAAGTGCTGTTTCTTTCCTAAAAATAAAGACCTAGCAATTGAACTGTCTTCTCGAAATTCACCCTTCCTTATACCTTATTACCTACTTGCTTAAGGCTGAATACCTGTGAATGATCTCGGACCCTCATTCATACATGATCTGATATGCCATGAGCACCAAGATAATTTTTACTTCTTAAATAATTCTTGATTCCTTTTTTCCACGCCCACTTCCACTGCTACTCTGCTCCATCAACCCTCTTACTTGGACTATTATGATAATCATCAAGTTGGTCTTCCTACGGATCCTTATATGGCTGCCAAGTGATCTTTCTGACCCACAAGCTTGAATGCACCTATTTTTCCTCCCACACACCTGCCACAGGTATTCCTAACGCACTCTGATAAAACACAAGGGCTCTGATTTAAAAAAAAAAAATGGAAAAAGACTTGGAGTCACAGTCATCTGCATACATTCCACTTCATTTTCACAGAGACTTCAGGTGGGAAGGAACATCAGAAGTCCACCCCCAGGACAAATTTCTACCATTGAAGCAGTCCAATTTAAGCATTTTTTTTCTTCAGATAAACTTGAGTTTTGTCAGCATTCCCCTTATTCTTTTGAAACTACAGTCCAAATTTACGGGAGCTTTTTGTTGTCAGCCATATATTAACTTGTGTCATAGTGTGTGATTGTAGTCCATTGAACTCATGTAATTATTTTGCCTTTACAGTAGCTTTACAAAAATACATTTAGTATCTGCCAGGGCAAATTCCCATGCAGTTTTCTTTCTAAAAGTGTTCTTGGTTAGATGGGCACATCATTCTTCCAGATGAACTTTAGATTCATTTTGCAAAAAAACCCTCTTGGAGTTTTCAATTGAAAAATCTTGACTGTAGATTAAGAAAGAATTGACATTTATGCAGTATTAAATCATCTCTATAACTTGCTATAGTTAATATAGTTCTTTATTTGCTCAAAAACATTTTGTATTTTTCTGCATATTGATCTATATACTTTGTCCTTAATTTATTCTTTGATATTTTGATATTCTGATGCAACCATGAGTTATATTTCTAGTTGAATATTGCTGATATTTAGGAAATATTCTGTTTTTAGTGTATTCCTTTATCTGATTGTTTGTAGAACACTATTATTAGTTCAAGTACACATGGGTCCTTGATTTTATATCAAAGGCTTGTTGATTAAAACATTTTTCCTTCTTTTTCAGGATCAATCGTTACTGTTGTGCAATGAAATAAATTTTATTTTTCAGAGTTTCTTCACTCTTAGTTTATTTTCCCAGTCAGAATCTATGCCTGTTTGATCATAACTAGTTTTTTCCCTGAACTTTCTGAATGTAGGACTTAACATTTAGCGCTCTTAATTTTCTTTTTTTTTGAGTCTAGTGTACTCAGAGGATATATTTGATGCCTCTTTCATAGAGCAAAAATGTCAAATTCCATGACTGTTACTATAACAGTGAATTTGATCTTTTCCTCTTGATGTTTATCAGACTCCCAATGGATGTGACTTATACAACATATCTAAGCTTCTAAAAGTTTTTGTTGGATATTCCTTGAATATCCCTTTTCCTTCACCATAAAGGTACTTGTTCTCACACAAAATGAGCTGAACTTTATCATTTGTATATATCTAGCTAAATCATTTCTTTTTAAAAATTATTATTATTGTTATTATTGTTATTGTTATTGTTAGGGAGAGAAAGATAGAGCAGGAGTGGGGAATGAAGGGCATAGGGAGAGAGAGAGAGAGTCTCAAGCGGATTCCGTGTCTACAGGGTTCGATCCCATGACCTTGAGATCATGACCTGAGCTGAAATTGAGAGTCAAATGCTTAACTGAGTGAACCACCCACGCACCCCTAAATCATTTCTATAAATAGTATAATCTCGGTTATTCATCATTGTCAGGAAATGAGCTACTTGGGTAAGTAAATTTTCTGAGGACATTATCTTCTCAAGGGTTAGAACTTTACATTTATTTTAGATTGACATCTTTCTAAAATATATGCAATACTATATATGATATTTATTTTCCAACCATTGTAGCTAACTTCTTTAAAAACACTGCGTCGGAGAAATGTAACCATTAAATGTAAAAGAAAATGATAGAGAACTGATGTGGGAAGTACATATATTGAGGCTCATACAAACACTTTTGCACTAGAAATGTGTTTTTAAACAGTGAGTGAATATACTCATTAAACTAGTAGAGGGTAATTAAATTAAAAGAATATTGATGATGTTTTAGAAAATGTTAAGTAACAAGGGTAATTTGTAGTAATTTTTATTTACTATCCTTTTGTTACTGGGGTATCTTCTTTCATTCGAAGAGAAGGTTAAATAACAATTTAGTTTTATTTTGTTGCAGCTAATATGCATTCCAGGTAGTGGCACTTATTTTTGTAGATAATTGTTATGGTTTGAATTGTGTCCATCTCCTCCACCCCCCACTTCCAACCTCATCCTAGCAAATTCATGTTGAAATCCTAAGCATCAGTATCTTAGAAAGGGTCTTTACAGGTGATAAAACTAAGATGAGGTCATTAGAGTAGGCTCTAACCCAATATGACTGGAGTCCTTATAAAAGGTAAAAATGTGGAGACAGACACACACACACACACACACACACACACACACACAGAATGCCATATGAGCATTAAGGCAGAGATTAGGGTGACACATCTACAAGCCAAGGACACTGATGATTGCCAACAAACCACCAGAAGAGGAGAGAGGCACATGGAAAAGAATCTTCACAGTCCTCAGAAGGAACCAACAGCCTGATCTTGGACTTATAGTTTCTGGAACTTTGAAACAATGAATTTCTGTTGTTTAAGCCACTCAGTTTGTGGCGCTTTGCTAGGCAGCCCTAGTGAATTATTATACAATCTTCTACCAACATTTAATGCTTTGCTGATTTCTACTAATTTTGAAGAGGATTACTAATTTCTGCTTTGAAGTTCCCCTTTTCCATAACTCACCATGATTTCAGAGACTTAGAACAGGTTGGCTTTTGAGATGGAAGAGGTCAGAATATTTGTAGGTATGTCTCTGTCTATACCTCAAAAACCTGGGACCATCCATTCATCTATCCAGGATTTATTGGGTGGTTACCATGTGCCAGGCTCTGTGCTAGGCTCAGGGGATACAATAGGTGAAGCAGACTTTGACTTTGCCATTGTGAAACTTGTTCCAATAGTTATATACAGAGTTCATGAAATTTTCCCAGATTATGTTAGTGTAGTTTATGAAAACTGCAAAAAGGACATAATAGTATCTGCATCTTTCCTTCCTGATATAGCTACTAGACTGCAATCACAATGCGCTTTTCTCATTATATTTTATTTTCTTAAGATGTTGGCTTGCAAAATCTTTTATTTACTATTCTATCATTGACTCTTCCATCATAGTTTAACCACTCCTGAAAGAAAATGATGTTGATTCCAGAGAAAGGACTATCTAGATAAACTCTCATATAATAGGGATCTCTCCATCCATTCAGCAAGCAGATATATTTTAACCTTTTCTGATTGATGGCAGCTATGGTGAAAATGGCCACATAGTGGACACATGGAACACAACCACAGCCGAGTACTGAGCCTAGCAGTGGTGCTTAAACATATTTTCTGGAAAAAGAACACCCTACCTTTAGTCTGCCTTTTAGGTCATTTGTTTCTTTCTCATAAAAAGATGGAGTGAAGCATATGCAGTTGCAGGACCTCTTGGGCAGCTGCCTTTCTACAAATTTAATTAGTGAACCAGAGGTGACTTCTGTCTCTCCCAGGTGTTTTCTTGCCCTCCAAGTCACCTCCTTCACTGCTCTCATCACTGCTCTGCCTCACCAGCGATAAACAAAGCATCAGGCATTCCTGCCAAGGGCACTCATCAGAGTTTCCCCACCCTCTCCTCTTCCTCTTTGCTTCGAAAAAGGTATGCTTGTGGAGAGCAAGGGGAGAGGTCTTCCCTCCCTGCTGAACTGGCTCGATCAATATTTCCTGGATTTGCCTGGTGATAGATACTGAGTCAAAATCTGCAGGAGGAGTCCTGGGAACTTTTTAATGCATACATCAGGTGATTTCTATAATCAGGCACATTTGGAAAGCTTCATAGTCTGGCATTTTGAGGTAAGCCAGTACCTCAGTTGACTTATCTTGCTCCATACAGGCTTAAATTTTCTAAACATTAAAAACAAAACAGACTAAAAACAGAGAGAGTCATAATGTGACATAGGAGAGAATTGAGGGATTCTGAGTTTTAGTTTTTGTTTGCTAGAAGTCCAGGACAAATTCTATAGATTTTGGGGAATCTTCTTTGTAAGATGAAGAGGTTGAGACAGATTCATTCATTTGTTCATTTATTAATTTATTTATCAAACATGGGCCAAGATCCTACTATCATAAGTATTGTCCAGTTCCTGGGAAAACAGTGGAGAATGAGTCACTCATTGACTGGCTCTATAGCAGTGGCCAATTTCTCAGTGCACCACGTCTATTCAATATTATTACCCCCTGACATCCAGTACGTGGTGGAAGAGTGTTATTAACACCAAATTTTTATTATAGTGCCCTTTCTTCCTCCCAAAGGAACCTTGGAATTCCAGTCATGCTCTGGTTGTTAAATAAAATTCTGTAATTTATTCTCTTGAAAGGAATGTCTTCCTCACAGAGGTATGATCCACGTTATCCTAAATACCTCGGGGGAATTATCCTAACTCCAAGCAGTTTCTAACTGGCTTTTGGAACAGAATGAGTTGTGGACTTAATATTAGATAATTCCATTGTGAAGCCAAGATGGAAAGTTTACTGATGCTTATTCCAAAATCAGATCATAAGGTGGGTTTTACAAATACCATAGTTGAGGGTCCTACATTTTTCAGGTAAGACACCAAAGCATCCACAAAGGAATGAGTACCCGGTCTTAGTCTGGTAAGGCTGAAGCTAGGACAGGCGCTAAATTTATTTATCTCATTCACTTCAGTATTTTCTTCTCATTCAGCATGACTTCCTCCATTGAATCCCATCAAATTGGACCATTTTGCCTTCGAGATTAAGTCTATATCAAGATCACATGGAGGGGTTCTCCATGTCTGACCTTTCCTTGATGTCTCCTAAGGTTGTAATGCAGATTTTTTTAAAGATATTGGTTAACGTTAGAAAGTCCTAGTAGTTCAGGACTCTAGATTTTCAACGATTAACTTCTTTGAGGACTGAAAAGTCCTTGAGATGAGAAAGCAACATTTTCCCCTGTAGCTTTCCTAAACTGTCTTTGGATCTGGATTTATTGCTATTTTGTGGGAAACTTTAAATTCATAACTCGACTGAGTTATGAAGAGCAGTGGTTTTAGGTGTCTCACTCCCACAGAGCATCGTCTTTAAGGTCAAGAGGATAATTTAAAATTGGAATGGAGATCTGTTAGAAGGGGTCAGAATCAATTTTGAGGGCTAATTGTCCTTTGTTGGAGTGCCAGCTTATCTTTAGGCCCTTTAGCCATATGCTGTTGTCTTATTTGCTAAGGACTAAGAAAAGAAAATCTTGAAAATTATAAAATGTTGCAAATGAATAAAAGTAGGAAAATAACCCCATTTCCTATTGCCCTAACAAAGGACAAGTTCACTGTCTGAAATAAGGTAGAAAAAATGTTGCCAAAAGCTGATAGACTTGACCGAGAACTCCTGGATGTGAGATCCTGAATCAGAGCCCTGGGAGGCTCTGGGGCTCCAGGCTGGGGCAGAAAGCAAGCATACCACTGCCCCACTGCCCTGCAATCTTTCTGTGCTGCAGCTGCCATCATACCTACCATATTTGGGGAGAAAAAGCATCCTTCTGATATATGTCACTTTTGGAAGTCAACCTCTCTGATTCTTATTTTGTCACCTATGAAAAGGAGGTAATAGCACATACAGCAGAGCATGGCTGTGAGGATCGAATGGAAAACTGAGAGTGGTCTTGTGCAAGCCTGGCACAGAGTAGGTGGTTAAATAATATTTCCTGGATCTACGACCATGTACAATAGAACCTGTAAGGGCATATTTCTTAAACATAGAATATAAGGTCTGAATTTACAGGTTATTTAGACTTAAGATGTGTCTTGTTAGGACCAAAGAAATATTGTTGAAAATATGTTGGGTCCATCTCTGACGATACAGGAGTATATCACCCGAGCCTTGGCAGGCTTGGATTAGAGGTACTCAGAGGCTAGCCCATGGAATGATTTGAGGTTCCCACCTGTAGAAATGAAAATGCATAAATGTCGTAACTCTTCCTGTGTGCTACTGGGCAGGCAACTCCTGTTCCATACCTCACTCTGCCACCTGCTATCTGATGTGTTGTCACCTCCTCAATTATCTAATCCTTTGCTTTGATTCATTCCCTTACAGCATGTTTGTCCTCTTGTAAAAGCTACCTGTCGGCCACAGGGTTGGTTATAGACCTCATATCAGATTTCGAGGACTGCGAGATTTGATTCCTCCCTTCTCCTCAGTATTTTATGATGATTTGACATTGGTGAAAAAACAGGCAGCCGTCGTTTTATTACAGATGTTACCGTGCTGCAATCGCTCTCTGAGGTTAACATAGCAAACAATTGTCCTTTTGTCTTAGCAGTGCTTCCATCTTTGATAGATGTTTTTGGTGCCTGAGATCACAAAAAAAAAATTAGGAAAAATTGCAAAAGAGTGGCTAAGGGGGCTAGTTATTGTTTTTAATCTTTTTCCTGGTCTCTTGACCATGTTGTATCTGCATATCATGCATCTTCGTGGTAAATCTCTGAAAGTAAATAACTGGAAGTGAAAGCAAGAAGTTGGAGTGAATTATTTTGTTCTGGTAGCTATCAAATTAAGAATTTCCTACTTTTATGGTTCTTGCTAATTGATGCTTTTATCCTATTCATAGATGCTCTCATCCCTTCATCTATTATAGCAATAGTCAATGTTTATATTTTAGTCAGATGTGGTCTGAATTTTAATTTGTCTATATTCTTTATGTGTTCTTATTACATAACATTGAGGAGAATATTTCTGTCAATGGAGATGGAAAATATTATTTACTGAATACCTACTATTTGCCAGGTGCTTTATATAAATTCTTTCAATTAGTCTTTATGGCACGTTTCTAGTTATTGTCTTTATTCCACAGCCGATGCAACAGTGGCTCCCAGAATGGGTGGACTAGATGTCGAAGTCAGCTCTGTCCAAGTATAGCCTGTGGTCTTTGCAACATATCATGTGACTCTCTGATTCCAAGTCAGGTGTGGGCTCAAGTCAAATGTGCATGGAGGGAAGCTGCCCCTGCGTGGTTTCCAGTGCCCTCCTTTCTGTTAAAGTGATTTTGGAAAAAGTCTATTTTCTCACTTTTGCATATTGAATATTGGAGAATGTGACACCAAGAAGGTAATCTCTAGATTATATATATGTATTTTAAGGAAACTTTATGCTCCAGAGTGAGACATTGGCCTATAGAGTGATTGGTACACAGAAAGTGAGGGGATTCCTAGTATTTGTAGAGATTGGAAGGGATGTTGACATGGATTGGCTGTGATTGGCATGCAAAGGAGAGAGCAAGAGCTGAGGCTCTCTTCTTAGGTCCCTTACACATTTTCCCAGGAAAGCACTTGGCTGGCCCTGTCTTAGAAAACAGGGGATCAACAGGCACCTTATGCTGTGGCAAGATCAACCAATAAAAAGAGATTGGCTAGGGATTATTATCGACCTGAGTTCAAAGTATAGCTCTTCATTGTGATAGCTGTCTAATCTTGGGAATGTTCTCTGCCCTCTCTGAATCTGTTTCATTATCCAAAAAATGGGTTGAGAATACTTTGTAGGACTATTATGAGACTTGATTGAAATATCACAGCTTCAAAATACACAATGCCCATAGTAAGTGCTCTATCAGTGTTAGCCTTCTTCCTTCACCTCATATCAGCCTCATTTTAGTCTGGAACAATAAAAATATAATTTCATGATGCTTTTGAAACTATTAGAGCAGTCCTGTTGCTATTCATATATGATGAGTTTTTAAAAATGCTTTAATCCATAGACAATGTTATATATTGATTATATATCAATTAAAAAAGAAGAAATGCTGTAATCCACATTAAGCTCAAGATTTACCTGTACAGGGTCCTTTATTTATTACTATGTCTGTTTATTTATTTTATTACTCCTGATTATCTTTTGTTCAGTTAACCATTCAAACAAGCACTTAATACTGCCATTATATAGCTAGCCATGATGTTATGGAGAAGAAAGGACACATAAGATGCTTTTCTGTCCTCAAGGAAAAATTGAATACATGAAAAAAACTCAAGAACAAGTAATTGTTAAATGGTAATATTTATTGTAACTATAAAAGAAGTTCAGAGAAGTTTCAGAGTCAAGGATATGAGCTGGGCTTGAGAAAGGTATTTATGAGGGATGGATGTGGGGACAGTCTTAGATTGATCCATGATTAGAGGTAAGAATGAGCATTGAATGTAGGAGGACACTGAAGAAATTTTCTTCCCTGGGATGTTGGGGTAGGGGTAGGGCCATGGAGAATGGATGTTAAGTTGGATCCCTGAGGAGGAATGGATTCAGCACTTTTAGAGTCCCATCATTATAACTTCTCTCTTCTTGCCTCTTAACTATGGAAGAGCTGAGGCATCTGTGGACTGATCTGGATCCAGACAAATCTTGAACAAATTACTTATTTTCTGTTTCTCAATTCCCTGTAAAATTGGTATAACGGTATCTATCTCATCAGATTTCTCTGAGGTTTAAATAAGTTAATGCATACAGAGTACTTAGAACCTTTCACAAGAAACATTAATATACACTAGATATTACTTTTTAAACAAAGGAGAGATTAATAGACGTGTGTGCATATGTATATGTATGTATTTATTTATTTTTAAAGATTTTATTTTTTGAGAAACAATGATAGAAAGCAAAAGCAGGGGGGAGAGAAGGAGGGAGAAGCAGACTCCACACTGAGCATGTAGCCTTACTCCAGGCTCGATCCCAGGACTCTGGGACCTGAGCCAAAGGCAGATACTTAACTGACTGAGCTACCCTGGTGCTCCACTCTGAGCTTTCTGTAGTGGCACCGAATAACATGGGACTGTTAATTTTGGTAATATTTCTACAACTTGGTCTCTGGAATTCAAAGTGTATCCTGAAATGAAGCACAATGTTCTATGGGGATAGGAAAAGAATTATATTTTGATTTTAAATTTGGATTTTTGGATTCTTTTTTTAAATTTTTGAATTTTTTTTTTTGATTTTTGGATTCTTGAGCAAAGGAAAAATACCCTAGTAACAGAGAAAATCTTATACACGAGGAAGTCTCATTTACAGAATAAAACAAATGTCCCCTACAGGACTGAACTCACAGCCTTGTCTTTATGGGAACTATGCTTTACTTCACTGGTCCCCAAACCTTTTGCATCATGCACTCTAATCAATAAAATTTTTATTTATGCTTGTACCCACACACACTTATACACACACTTATTTATTAGATTTTTGTAGTAGTGTGCTATCTCCCTTCATCCTAATTGGAACATCTTGTATAACTCCTTGGCGTGTGTTCTTTGTTTTACACATGACCTCTCTGACTAACAGATCTGATTAATCTAGATGAAGCATGCTTTTAACTTTTTTGTGTCTTCCCTTTAAGAATATTTTGTAGCCTATTGACAGTTGTTCTATAAGTAGATGGTGTAAGCTGTTCCACAGGCAGTCTGATATAATGGTTCTGACTTTTTTGTTTTGTTTTATTTATTTATTCATGAGAGAGAGAGAGAGAGGAAGAGAGAGGCAGAGACACAGGCAGAGGGAGAAGCAGGCTCCATGCAGGGAGCCAGACATGGGACTCGATCCTCGGTCTCCAGGATCACGCCCTGGGCTGAAGGCAGCACTAAACTGCTGAGCCACCAGGCCTGCCCCTGGTTCTGACTTTGGAGGGAGGTCTGGACTGGAGACTGATGGGGAATGGTGATGGGGCGGTGATGGCCATGAGAATGATGACTCACCCCAAAGGAAAGTATATACAGTGAATAAAGAACTTTTAGGAACTCAACCTTTAGAGGTAGGTAAAGAAGCAGAGTCCACAAAAAAAAGCCTGAGAGATAGGAGAAGGTGTACAAGTAAATTTGAATGTGTATCAAAGTCAAGGAAATAAAGAACTTTTTAAAATGAGGGCATACACAAAAGTCTTCAATGTAAGAGTGGTCCAGTGAGATAAGGATGCAAAAGGATAGTTTGATTTGACATCTTGGAGGTCACTTATCTTTTAAGTGGTGAAAAGCATCTCAGTGGAGTGGTAGGCTGAGAAGGAAGAGGAAAGGCAAAAACACAGACTAGTATTTCAAGGAATTGGTGAGAGATGAGATGGGAGAGAGGGGAAGAGGGTCAGGTAGTCAGGAGAAGATCCTCCCTCCCTCTGTATCTAGTTAGCTAGCTAGCTCTATCTATCCATCTGTCTATCTACCTGTCATCTATCTATAATCTAGCCGTCTGTCTACCCATCTGAAAGAAAGGGTGATTCTGCCTGTTTACTTCATTATTTGCTCTGTCTGGATGGCCTTTTCTTTCCTGGTAAGATTTGGCAGGGTTCAGTCCTCATGTCTTCTTAGAAGGTGTTAATAACAACTTCAACTCAGTACCCACTACAGTTTGACTACGTACGTGCAGATTTGTTATAACACTTACCACTCTGCTAACTAGTTATTTTTGTGCCTGTCTTTCTGGATAGAATTGTGCTATTTAAATGAAGACACCATATTTCTTCATCTCTAAATTCCCAGTCCCTACCATGGTGCCCAGCATGTATTAATTGTTCAGACGTGCTCCTTGAATGTGCAAATGAACTAAAAAGGCAAACAGGCAGGCAAAGAATCCTGTGGGAAGGTCTTGTGGGCTGGTTAGTCTGGCAGCAGCATTGCAGAGGTATAAGGGGGTGGTCCATGTGAAGCTGGGGCAGTGAAGCCCACTCAAGGGGCTGAGATGACCTAGTTAGAAGGGCTTACTGCCCTAAAGCAGGGAAAAAGAAGGAGCCATCCTAAGAAATGATTCAAAGGGAGACATACCAAAGTTTGGATAAAAAAAGAAGAAAGAATTAAAGATAATAACAGATGACTCATCTTTAAAACAGGAAGAATAATGAGGAAAGCAAAATCTGAATCATGGTGGTTGGAGGAAGGGAAAGGGCGCAGTAATGGGAAATGAGTTTGAGTTTTGGTTTGTTGGGTGGTCTCCTGAGAAGTCTTTTATTTTTGTCTCTGTGTCTTGTTCTTGGATCTTTCCCAGAAGCATGCAGTCTCCTTTTTTTTTTTTTTTTTTTTTTGTATGTGTGTCAAGCAGCCACCTCTTCTTCAGTCACTTCCTTCTGAAAGAAAAAACAAACAAACAAACAAACAACAACCACATTTCTTCCATAAAGACTTTCAGCAGTGATCCTCCACTTATATCACAAACATGTCAGAACAAAGTGAAACTTCCAGCTACGGAGATTTAACAAGCATGGTACAATGTGACCAAAATTGGAACATCTGCCTTTGGAATACTTAGTGTTTTCAGAGAAGCTATCATCTGTTGGTCAGAAATGATAAACTACATGGAATATCAAATGTATCCATCTTCATTTATATATTTATTTTTAAACAAACGTCCATGTCTGGGTCGTCACCATCCCTCAGTGGTAGAAAGCGAATTCTTCTTTCTAGGTTTAGATTAACTTCACTTTTTAAAAATCAGCACTTGAATTTATAGAAATATTTTGATAAGGTTTAAAAACTACTCTGAGGCCTCTGTTGATTTTAAAAATAAAAAATATGGAAAGAAAGGTATTCTGAGGAAGGCAGCGGCTCATTATTTGGAAGGAAGGGTGAACGATTGTTCAGCGTTCCTCGCCATCCATTTCCTGAACCAATCCTCTGTCTGAAGGCCACCTTCACTTCTTTTTTCTCTTTCCTTGCTACGCCAATAAAATCAGTCATCCCCTCAGCAATAAGCATGTAAAATGACTTCTTTTGTAGAACAAACCCTTTGTGTGTAAATAATTTGTTAGCCCCCTCCTCCCTCCAAGCATTGTGTTGGAAAAAATATCCAACATAAATTGATTGTATAGATAGCCTGATTGTAAAGCAAGATTAATATGAAAACACAAGGAGTCTGCAATAAAACCTACTAACTTAAATCATTCACATTTGTGTACAAGCATTCATATTTAGCAACAGTCCCAAGGCTGAGATTAAAGCTGTTTGGTAGGTTACTTCAAGGCCTTTTTATTGCTAAATCTTATTATGTCTCTAAAATGTAGAAATTAATCACCTGTCATCAAAGCTGCAGTGGATTATTGACTTCTAAATGTCTCTACAAATTGATTCATGACAGAATGAAACAGGAGACTGAACTAGCATTGAAATTCTTTTGCATGTGATAAAAAAGGTCTATTAAAAGCATTTCAACAAATGCTGCCTATTAGGTAATCATCACAAAGTACTTTCCTATCAAAATGAGGTGCTTCTGGAATAGTTTTGATGAGATACATTTTTTTCTTGCCTACATTGATATGGCAACATGAAATTATTCTGAAACCCCAGGAAGCTGATTTGGAAATCCATTTAATTTTTATATTACAGAATGCACAACTTATTTCTTACTATTAACACAATATAAAGATGGTTAGGAAAAACCCACTCCGTGTCTGGGTGTATGTGTGTGTGTTTGTGTATGTGTATGTGTGTCAAACAGGCCCTAAAGATTATTCAGTTTAGGAATTTTGCGGAACATTTACAATCTGAAATAATGGGATTACAATAATATTTGGCTTAAGGATCCCTTCCATTATCTCATTAAATTCTTTTGACTATGTTCTGCTTTCTCTTCCATTAGTTTAAGTCAGTGGTTCTTGAAGCAAGTCAGCTTTGCTCTCCATGGGACATTAGGCAATGTTTGGAGACATTTTTGTTTGTCACAACTGGAGTGTTTTTGTGGGGAGGGTGCTCCTGGCTTCAGTGGATAGAAGCCAAGGATGCTGTTAAATGTTCTACGATGCACAGAACATTCCCCACAACACTTATCCAGCCATAAATGTAAATTGTGCCAAAGTTGAGAAACTTTGATTAAAAATAAGATTTCAGGGTACCTGGGTGGCTCAGTCAGTTAACTTTCTGACTATTGATTTTGGCTCAGATCCTGATCTCAGTGTTATGAGAACAAACCCTGCATTGGCTCTGCACTCAGTGCAGAGTCTGCTTGAGATTCTCTCCCTCTGCCCCTGCCCACTGTGCATGCGCTCGAACTCTCTCTTTCTCTCTCCCTCTAAAATAAATAAATAAATCTCAAAATACATAAAATAAGAAGATTTCCAGAAAATATTCCTTGAATAAGGGCTAGGAGAAGTTTTCAGTAGAATCCAGAACATTTCTCTTTGGTCAAATTTGCCTCCTGACTATTGTCCACTAGTTTTTCCTTCTTGGTAAATATTTAATTGCCAGAGATGATTTCCTTCCTTTTCAGAATTTTCTCACAGGCAGTTTATTACAACAGTCCATTCCTTGCCAGGTCCACGCTCTACCCACATCAGTCTTCCCTTCAACTCCATTCAGTTCTTTATCTTTTAAGCTCTGTAGAGACTCTTAATGGTCAAAAGAAGGAGCGGTCATTGAGCTAATCACTGACCAAAATATATTTTGGCTTTCAATTAACATTCAAGGATAGGGATCACTATTTTTGATTACTATTACTATTTTTGATTAAGAGGAGAAAGAACGGTACAAGTAGAAGATTATATTTTGGGTTTCTGTCTCATAAGATTATTTTCTCAACCCAATTACTCAAAAATAATTTTAAAACTTTTCACTTAACTAAATAACCAGTGTTACTATTTGATCATGTTGCTTTGGATAACATGCAAGTTTTAAAAAATAGTGCCTCCATCAGACTATGAGTCCCACAAAGCCACAACTAACCTTTTATCATCTTCATATCTCAGTGCTTACATCACTCAATAAGTGAGCACATTTTATTTTAATCTTTAATATTCAAGTATACCTTAAACATGAGCACATAGTCTTATGTAGATACAACATCATACACATGTCCTATATGCAGCGGATATTAACAAATTTGTTCCTACTCACCTTATGCTGTGTGTGGATCCAGAAATATATCCTCACTTTGGTCTTCTTTAAAGCTATTTCCTTTGCTTGAGAGGCATTCTGTTGTTGCCCGCTTACTTGCCTATTGCTTGGTTCTCTCTGACATCAGATCCTCAAGACCCCCTTTACAGGATTGGAGCCTTTTTTTCTGAGCTCTTGTCCTAATAAGGATGCATTATTACACTTGCCTGTTTACTCATTGAGGTTTTACTCTAGACAATCCGCTCCTGGAAGAGAGGTGTTGTATCTTAATCACCATAGATGCCCCTGAACTTAGCATAGAACATGAAACTGGCATATAATAGTCACCCACCAAATGCATGTGAAATGAAGAGAGGATAAGTGGAACGCATAATTTGGATTACATTTAAAAACCTCTTGCATCAGTAGAAGTAGCACAATTGACATGTGAGAAACCTGCAGAGAGACACACAGGGATGTGCTACTACCAAGCCGTGCCACAGGGTCCCCAGACCAGGGCACCCAGGCAGGGGCAGCTGCTTGCATCCTGGATACTGTCTTTTCTTCTAGCCTGGAAAGAATGGAGAGGAGAAGGCTCCCAAAGTCACACACAACTACTCGCTCTCTCCTGACTGCAGCTTCATATTTTTGGAAGAGGCGATTGCATTTCTTCTTTAGGATATCAGGAAATAAAAATCTCCTTATTAGGAAATAAAACTAATGCCAAGGGTTATTCAGAAAAGTCACTTTGGCAGATTTAGAGCTGTCCAACGGTGTTAGGGCTGCTTTGGGGCCAGGATGTTCCCTGTGTCCATCTGTGTAGGCTGCATGAGACTTGAGTGAACACATTGGAGACGGGATATGTGCATTCAGGAGGATGTTGAATCAGTTCCTGGAGAAGGCCACCAGCCATGTGAGATTCTGTGGTGGTGTGATATGTGCCTGCACATGCGTTGTAGGAGAACCAAGTCATTGGTCTTAGAAGTCTTTAGCAAACCCTTCTTGGATGTCAGGAAGTGTATTTATAACTCTCTACCTAAAGAAAGAGGTGGGAACCCTGGATAACACTAGAAACCCTGCCCAGCCCCTTCTCACAGGAGGCAGTCATGCCTCTCCTGTCCCTAGAGCTCTCCACACAAGAGGGGCTTCCTGTCACCTTGGAGACCTGGGAGCTACTCCCTACCATCAGCTTTATTGTTGATGCCAGGCGTGTGTGAACATTAAGGGAATTCCTTACCTAAGTATACCCAGCAGCATTCATGAAGAACTCTCGCTCCTAGCTGAGTATCTAGTACAATGTACGAAACTGTGAAGAGAGGTAATGAAACGAACACTGTCTCTAAGGAAGAGTCAGATACAGTAATTAATTGTTAGGCAACTGAGGCAAAAGATTTGAAATGGAATCTATAGAGATTACCCTGATATATAAAGAGGGTTTCAGACTGTGAACCTGATTTTTCAAAGAGCCTGGGATAAGCCTCAATTCAGGCATAACAGCTTATGGTAGATTTTTACCTGCACCGTTATACGGGCAGCGAGCACTTATCATCGCTTCGTGCATAATCATTCTATTACATCCCTCTTAGAGTCTTCTGGAAATCTCTCTGGAGACATTCTTGGGAAAGTGGTGGCAGTAACCTTGAACTCTTAGCCCCGTGCAGTCCGCTTGCCACCAACCATTTCTGGGTTGTTTTCTCTGCGTATTTATGCCATGAAGCTTTCTCCAGTCCTAGTTTTTTTCTTTTCAAACTCAAGATTATTTCTGGCACTCACATAACATTTACAGGGAACTAGTTAAAATTTAACTGATACTGGGGGAAAACTCTTGTTAGCAAAGATTGTTTATGCGAAACTACATCTCATAAAGAATCTCCAGTCTTTTTGAAGACAGAGAACTAAAAGTCAGCTTTGGGGCTGAATTTATATATCTTTGTCTCTCTTTCAGTTGATCTTGGCAACACCTCACATATAACCCAAGACCAAAATAAAGTTACATTCGGAAGGCAGTCACGACTCAGTGATCTTATCCTGCAGAACGCCTTCTCTTGGCGTTTACATCATATAATTTGGTAAGCGGTTTACACATTTTCTCCTGTGATTTTCAAGGGGCTTTTATGATCTGCCAAGTGGACAAATGTCAACAGGCTTTAAGGATTGATTTACCAGGATTTCTGTCTCTTGTGAACAGATTACTGTAGCTCAGAATAAAACACATGTAAACAAGCCCAGCAATCTTCGAGGAAAATGCAGTTCCCACCGGACGGTGCGGCTTGATCAGGGAGCCTGGTGGAGTTGCTTCTGTCACTGTTCAGTCTTGGAGGAGTAACAGCTTTCCCTTGCACACAGCTGCCCTGGAAAGGTTCCCTGAGCCTGCCTTGCTGGTGTGCAGCCAGAGGATCCAAGTGGCAAAGGTGTCAGCACCCAGGAACCGGACGGCCCACACCTGCAGGTCTCGCTAGGAGCTCCAGCTCTGCTGTCTCCTGACACTCACCCAATGGGCCTGACCCTCAGGACCTTGAACCTGTCCGTGTCATCAGAGATGATGCCCTCCTGCGGTCAAGACTCAGTACCAGGGCAGCAGAAATGGAGCTTTCAACTACAAGTGGGAACTGAGTTGAACGGCTCCACGAAGCTGTTGGAATTTCCACTATATTATTCTTTGTAAAAGAAAATGTAATGTCAAATCATGGCACTTAGGTCTTTTAATTACCATGCTTGAAAGTCTTTGAGCCTTTATTCTGATCATTTTCTTTCTTTTTTTTTTTTTAACTTTATCCATGATGAAGATTGAAAGGAAGACAAGGAGAAAGACAAAGCCCCTTGTTTCTCCAGCCTTGCTTTGTCATGTTCCTCACCACTTGGTCATAGGACGTAGGACCATGTTCTCCATGGTCTCGGAGGACCATGACTATTTTGCAGGGACTGGCGGGGAGGAACTGGAGGAGCAATTCGTGGGGACTCCCTAGAACTAATACTTCGGTTGTTTTGAGCATCTCCACAGCTGTCCCAAGAATGTGAGAACAACAAGGAGAGCCTAATTAGCTTCTTCCTTGCCATCTTGGTTCCTGAGTCAAGACAGGCCGGGAAGCCCACAATTCTCAAGGGTGAGTGGACTGTAGATCTCCCCAGAATTTCCATTTGCTTCAGATTTGCATACAATATTTATACCTTCCACTTAACTGACTTTTTAATCTTAAGGAAATGGCTTAATGTCTTTTTGAAAGAGGGATAGCCAATACTAAAATCTATCCCACAAGCTTATTGTGAACATGAATTAAGAAACAGACATAAAAATCCTTGCACAGTACCTGGCACACGGGAGATACCGAAAACCCCTTCAACCTCGCTTCCCATTCAAGTGAACCTGAGGCATCAACAGTTCCTGCCTGTGTGGGCCACCGGCAACGCACATTTGGCTCTTTTACATTCGAGGCTCGCTGGACTGGCCCCAGACATATGACATGCGCTGATTGGATTGAATTGGAACTTTCAGTTCTGCCTTGAATTGGTTCCCCTGTGTAGACAGTCTGTGTGATATCAACCCTCTAGTTCAGGGAGAAAGAGGCTGTTTGGGCATGGGTATTATTTTCTTAAATGCAGAATGAAACGGGATCAGCAGGATGTTTCAGTGAAATATCTCGTTTGAACTTTCCTATTCATTTGCTCTTTTATGCATTCGCAGCTAGGGGTTTCCAGCTGATCCATTTGATTGCTCTCATGTACAGAGTGTAGAGACAGCAAAGAGGGGATTCCTGTAGATTCTTAACTTGTTAACAAAGGCTGCTATGACTGTGGCAAGCCCCAGAGCTGACAGCCAGTTTCAGTCCTTTGTAGGGGTTAAGAGAGGGAGACAAGGCAGGGAAAGAGGAGTAGGAAGTTTTAATAGAGATACTGAATCTAAAAAAGCACCAGGGCATAGAGAAGGGCCAGGAGGAGGGAAGCCGTGAGGCCTGGAAACGCCACCAGCAGGACTCTGGACTTGGAGCCCCTTAGCTGGGTCCTGCTATAGACTCCCGTCGAGCAGATATTCTGTGAATCGGCTGCCTCCCTTGTGACCAGAGTGCCGGACCAAGCCCCAGGACACCTCAGGGCTCGGCTCAGGACTGTCACCATGTGGCCCTGCGTGGGCCCATCTCACTGCTTTCCTGTGGCCGTTTTTTAAATTTGTAGAAGTCGCTTACTCATAGCCATAAACAGGGTTGCCTTGAGGTTCAACTGCAAAAAGATACCCTGTAAATGAAGTGCTATTAAATAAACGGTGGCGTCATCGATTATTTTCATTCAGAATCTATAGTGTGAAGACTCTTACCATTAGTTTCTTATTGGGGAACAGGCTGGGCCTGGGATAAGGGGGGGACGGTGGAGGGGATGTCCATGAGGAAGTGTTGGAGCTAACCGAATAGGACTTCTAACTTAAAAATAGGCAGTGGAGTCGGCGGGGTTATCACTGACATGTGTTCGATCTCAAATGCTCGTGTGAGGTGGACATAGCAGAATGTTCCAGCCCATCTGCCCTTTGTGGCTGGGCCGCAGAGCTACAAGAGGGCACCCTGGTTCCTCTCAGCCCCTCAGCCTCTCTGCAGCAGCACCAGCTACTTACCAGGGCTTTGTTTGCAGGTTTGAAAGGCTTTCACCCCGGGTGGCGGGTGGCGTATGGGTTTTTGACGGATTGAACCTACAGCTTGCGGAAATCACCAGTGGCCTTTGGTTCTTTTTTGTGGCTGTGAACCTACTTAAAATGCCTGACGTCTGCTTTTCTCTTTACTTACCCCGAAGCCATTTCTTAACAGCGAATCTCTCCGTCTGCAAGCAAACCAGAGTCTTTGATAAGTGTGGATAACTGGGAAAGGTAAACCAGCAACACGAGTGAGCTCTCCAAACGCACTTTTTGGGGGGGTGGGGGGTGGAGGGAAGGGGTCTACCCTTAGGACTTCCCAGTCGGCAGTCTCTAGGCTGTTTTATAGTTTGCTTTAATTTATCTAACTAATGACATGAAAGATGTAAAATTGGTGAAACTATAGTGTTTGGCTTGCTTAAATTAAGTTTATGAGTTTTGCTTAAGCCTGCCAAACAAGTTAAATATTTCATGGCTTTCACAGGCTACAGTTCTAATATTTATAACTCTTGTGTACAGATTTCAAAAAATTATAATTACAACTCCCAGGATCCCAGATATAGCAGATGTTCAATATTTTCTACAATGTTGGCAGAAATGCTTCTCATGCTCTTTTCGATCCCCAACCCATGTATTGTATCTGTTGAAACAAGCTGTTGATAAGAAAGTCTACTGTCATTCTTTCATTTTAACGACCTTGGAAAAAAAGCTAATGTGAAATAGGAAGAGAGATGGAAAAGGTGATTTCTACTCTCCTAAAAATATATTACTGCGTGGAAATAATGTTCTACCTAAAGGAGGATGACATAAAAGTGCATTTTGCCATGAGCTGCTTTTTATTTACTTTACGACCACAATGTTTTTCTGTATAATTTCCATCTTTCTTTAATTAAAAATGCAAATTCCCTTTTTGGCTGAGACTGACTTTCCTTGACCCCTTTAACAAAATATCTTCCTCATTTGCCCTCTGGAAAATTTTGAAAACTCTCTATCAGTCACTTTTAAAGATTTTGAAGGTCTCTGTTAAAGGGAATTGTGTTATCAGCCCTGGTCATCGTTAATTCTGGTACGAAAATGTATTAATCCTTTTTTTTTTAAATTTTTGGTGTTACAGATGGAGAGAAATTAATGGGCACAGGAGAAATTAATTTTGCGTTTGGGAAGTTTCTGGCCTATGGGTTCTAGAATACCTTCTGGCAGGAGGCAGGTTTGAAGAGCTCTGAAATATTCAACTTCCTCTACTTCCCAATTTGCCTAAGGCCTGCCTTGGATACGAGGAAGACATGCTAATTCCAAAGTGAAATAGAACTGATTCTATCCCTCACCCAGCTTAGGCATGCAATTAATAATCAAGAGAGACATACAAAATGCGATTTACCTTTTAGTTGATTTTCTTAGTGGTTATATTTAAATATTTAAAAGACTTCAAAACTTACACTCTCCATAACATTATTTGTACACATAATCTATGAAATATATTCTAAAATATAAACATTTTCTTGAACCTCAAAACCTCAAATTCAGATTCGTGTATTTCTCTTCCCAAAGCACAGATGACTTCTCTGTCTTCAACATCAGAATCAAACTTTAAAAATACCCTGTGAGGAAATGAAATATGACTTCCAGGAGCTTCTAGCCTGAGAAGATGCAGGAGAACTATGCCCAAGACAGGCCTAACTACTGGAAATGGATGTTTGAGCAGTTATGCTTTTAAGTAACCAGGAATAGTCAAATGCCCCCAATATGATACTGTGCTACTCAGGGATGTGAGCAAGTTTTCAGTCGGCCTGCAGGTAGGGAACAAATGTCTTCTGAATGGTACGAGACAACACAACACGGTCATGGCCAGGCCATTCAGGCACATGGAGGCTCCTCATTACATAGTTGTCAAGCGCACATGGGAACATTTGAGGTGACAGAGCAAAGCTGAAGTTGAAGGGTGCAGGCTGAGGTCTCCATCAGCTTTCTCCTACCTCTTCCCACTCTCCAAGGTATGTTCTCCTCGGTTCTCATTTCATTCCTCCCTGGACCTCTTTCAGTGATGTTGAAGGGATAATGTGAAAAAGTGTCACCTCTGTCTGTTGCTGTTGAGGATGGGGAAACTTCAAGAAACTTTCTAGACGCTGTAAGTTTTCCTTAGGGTTGCCCTGAGGAATGCTCAAAGCCAGCTGAGGACGTGTGTTAATGCCCCAGCTGCTCTGTAGGTACAAGTGTAGAAAAAGTGCCAGGGACCACCCGCCTAGAGGGGGGTGCATTTGAAGCCTCAGGGGGTTACATAAGGGATTTTAGAGATTTTATCTATGAAACAAGGAAATTAATCATTCTGCAGAGCTATAGGATTCCAACGAATACACAAAATACCAGGCAATTAGCAGAAGCTCAACACTTACTTCCCAGAATTCTCTTCTCCAGTGTTTAAGACCACGAGAGACATCTGGAGTAACATTTGGAAGGTGTGAGTGAAACTGCAGCCATATTTCTTGGACTTGGAAAATCTGTACAGGGCGTGTGGTGCCACTGCAGCTCAGGTATGTTGTCACCTATCTGGTGGCTCACCTGGTTGGTGTGGGGAGGCATCTGGGCCTGCTGGATCTCCTCCTTCAGCTGCTCATACCCCTGAGCCAGGTGTGTGTTTAGCTCCCTGATGAAGAACATAAGTTTCACTTGTAGAACATCCTCATTGTTAGAGGTGGGGTCTCAGAGAGGGTGAGGTAGTGATGCAGGTTCTGGTCCACCTTTGCAGATCCTAATTATCCTTGTGGTTCCATCTTATCCTTGTTTCTCCTCTTCATGGTCATCTTTTCCTTCTGACCCCCTGCCCTGCTGACTTGGGGCTGCAGCATCAAACACAAAAGCAACAGCCTTCATGTACTTTTAACCAGCTCCCACAATTGAGAGAGCCAAAGCCCTATAATAAATCCCTTCATATGTATGTATTTCCTGGTGGTTCTGCTTCTCTGTTTGAACTCGGACTCATATATTTGTCAAAATGCTTAACATAGTCCTCTGCCCATAGCAGACATCTCATTCATTTCACTCTACTCACAGGTATTTGGTGAGAGTTAACTCTGCTGGATGCTTGGGATACAGAAATGAACAAAGCAGGATCTGGGCCCACATTGCACACAATCTGGTGAAAGACAGTAAAGCTTCTATATTAATGTGATTAGTTCCTGGCAACTTTGCTCTTGTGGACTTCTTTGCAAAGAAATTGGATTGGATAATTCTCCCGAGCTGCCGGAGGAGCTTGTGTATCCAGATTCTGGCCATGAGGTGATTTCGACACAGAGGAAATCCTGAGTGGTCATGATGATTTCCCAGGTGTTAATAATGCTAATATGTTACATGTCTAAAGTGCTCACACTTCAAAATCTGTTCCCAGTGTGTTATCTCATTGAACCTCCTGAAGAATTATGAAGGGGCAAGGCAGGTATTATCATACTATTTTATAGATAAAGAAACTGGGATCTGGATCAGATTTTGAATCCCAAATTTCTGACTCCTAGGATAGAGCTTTTTCCATGATTGTACAGATTTTTCTCCTTGATAATCCCAAATTAGGATCTTGTGTAGTAAAATGAAAAGCCCAAAGGCTTTGAGGACTTATGGATTATCTTATAAAATGTGTGGTTATCTGTAGGATCACATACATGCCATATTTTCAGTTCTGAGTAATGCCTAGAGCCAAGTCCAGGGCCTGGAGAGACGAGTGTTTAAATCCTTAAATATATTTCTTTTAGATACCACCTAGAATTCATAAATAATAGCCCATTTCTCAAAACCCAGCACCCTGCACTCTCATTAGGCATGCCTTCTGTGTGCTTTCCATAACAAAATCCACTTAATAGCCCACAGAGATTTGTCACATTGGATTTATCTTGCTGCCAGCTTCCAGAAATGTGTAAATGCTACTATCTCTCTTTTTCCTTTTTGGATTAAATCTGATTCACTTTCTCAAAGTTGAAATAATTTATAAAACATTTTTAGGCTAGGAAACCTGAAGCAAAGATCACTGCTGTTGGAGAGAAAGAAGAAAAAGAGACATCTTCAGGGGAACATTAAGGGCTGTGTGTCTTACCTTCTAATATACAGTATGCGTTATCACGCATTTTGGAAAAATCAGCGTTAGGCATGTGCTTGCAAGTTTTAGTAGGTGATTGTTCAAATTATGTATCACTTTACGCCAACTGCTCAGAGAACAAAACAGCACCCTGAGTTGTAGAACTGATTTGCAGGCTTAGGGTGCCTGAGATGATCTGCTCGTAGTATTCTCTCATTTAAATTTAGCATGAAGTATTACCTGAGAAATCTCAGGTCCTTTAAAAATATCCGAAGACAACTGAATGCTCATCGAATGCCTACATGATAGTTACCGCTGGTCGAAGCCGGTGTTAGGGATCGGCGTCAAAGAGGCAGATATAATATGAAATGCTTCTTAATTCTTCACAGGATACGTTTGTCATTGTCTCCAACATGCATTTTTTAGGGTTAACTCTTTTCCTTTCTGTCTTCCTTCCTTAAAATCTTTTAGAGTAAAGGTTGCTCAACTTATCAAAGGATGTTATAGAATGTCTCCAAAGTCACCAGCACATAATGGAAAATTGCAAAGGACGATAGTAAGGTTACTGTTTTCCTAGAGGGCCAAAATGCATTTCTCGTTTGTGTTTATTTAGTACACAAGAACATACGCTTTCTTCTGCGCTGTAGTGAAGTTGCTGTGCTCCTATATATAGGTGAAAATCCATGTCACCTCACAAAACAAAGCAAAGCAAAGCAAAGCAACGCAAGACAAACAGAAAACAAGAGCAGGAGATTTGACACATCAGGAAATGCTGTAGTATAAGTGCTCTGTTGATCTTAATCCTCAATCTTTATTCTCACTCTGAGTGGTTTATCTCTACCCGCTGGATGAGAAAAAGCTGCAAACTACTCAGAGCTTTCTTAAAACTACTGCTTGACTGTCGGAATATCTTTGAGAAATAACCTTGGAAATGCAGGAAGCTGTCGATGAAGACTTCTGGTCACAGCTGAGTCGTATGTGGCACGTGGTTGTTACAGGTAAGAGCTGCCCTCCACGGTGCTATTGGCAATGTGACTCCGGGGCCAGCAGAGGGGAGCACACGGGGGTGCCATTTGGTCTCAGGTGGATGGCTTCTCGACTGGCTACTGCCAGCCTTACTAATACCGTGTGCAGATTTCAGGTGGTGTACTGGGTTTTATTTATCTTACAAAAGAAATTATTTTCCAGATCTGGAAAGGCCAAGAACAAGTTAAGGATTAAAGTGCCAAAGGGAAAAGCCTGAGTTTTCCAGTGGTACTTAAAAACAACAGGCATCACCAAATACTTCTAAAAAGGTCAGTTTTCAGCTTTTGCCTCCCACCATGAGTGGTGAGTACTTGGGAGTCAGAGCAGGAGGCCTCCTCCTCACTGGATGGCCTTTTCTACCTTTTTGAAGTTTGTATCATCTGCACCTAGACAAAATCTTAATATATGATTCAAAAGGAAGGTTTAAAATAGGATGATTCTGGGGATCCCTGGGTGGCTCAGCTGTTTGGCATCTGCCTTCAGCCCAGGGCTTGATCCTGGAGTCCCAGGATCAAGTCCCACGTCAGGCTCCCTGCATGGAGCCTGCTTCTCCCTCTGCCTATGTCTCTGCCCTCCGCCCCGTGTCTCTCATGAATAAATGAGCAAAATCTTAAAAAAAAAAAAAAAAAAAGATGATTCTAATGAGTAAGATTTAGAGCAGTGCATTAATGTTATTTATTTTTGACAACACTAAATGACATTTACTAAGTCAATTCAACTTAATTTAACAAACAACTACCATGTGCCCAACTCTGGGTGAGGACTGGTGGGGTTTACAAACAACCTGCCTTCAAAAAGCTAAACATCCTAGCCCACGTTAACAGAAGCAAAAGGCAAGAGAATCAAAGCTCAAAATCTCTTTCTGCGTGGACCAGGGTCTCATCCAGTGTTCATTTTGTACATTACTAGCAAGAAGCTGCTCTTTCCTTTGTAGAACAAAGTGGTTTATAGACCGGGGAGAAGGTTATACCCAGTGGTTATTACAAGTGGGAGATGTTCTGTGCTTCCATCCCATCCAAGCAACAAGCAGAGTGTCTGCTATTGCAGGCCTGGGCTGCTGACCGATGGCAAGCACATGGGGTTCCTGCCCTCAAGATATTACCATTGAGTTGGGGTGTAGACTCAGTTCTGAACCTCAGTTGTTTCTAGATGTCTGGGAAAAGGCACTTGGGCTACTGTATTTTTTTTTTTTTTAATTGTGGCCTAGGTAGGAGATTTTGTTTGTTAGGGCAACACAAATTCAACAACATTTAACATTCCTAAATTCAGGGCATCTGGGTGGTTCAGTGGTTGAGTGTCTGCCTTTGGCTCAGGTCATGATCCTGGGGTCCTGGGATTGAGTCCCACAACAGGCTCCTTGGGAGGAGCCTGCTTCTCCCTCTGCCTATGTCTCTGCCTCTCCCTCTGTGTCTCTCATGAATAAATAAATAAAATCTTAAAAAAGAAAAAAACAACAAACATTCCTAAATTCCTCCTGGAAGACTTCCTAGGGGACACACCAGTGCGTCACTCCTAAAGCCTTGGTGTAATGCACAAATAGGAATATTTCAAATACGTATGGTATCTTTTAGATAAATCATCCCTTTATGCAGGGATAAATATGTAAAATACAAATCAGGTAACTGAGCTGCTTTGGTTCTACACATAGCTCAATTGGAAGAATCACAGTTTTTTCCACAGGTAGGTGGTGGATTATGCAATGCAATTTGTTAATAAAGTCTTGCCCAAGAGGGGATAGCAGAAAGATTTCCATCACTTGCAATGAAGAAAAATGAATTCTTTAAGTCCTCTAAAGCTAAGAGAAATCTAAATGCAGCTGCAAACTAGCTTCAGGAGAAAAAAAAAAAGACATATACAGAAATGTTTTATTAGAAAGGCAGCACTATTTGAAAATAGGCATTCTCCTGCAAGGGAGACAGTGCTTTGAGTTCTGATTTATTTGTGTGAGAAAGATACTATCTCTTCTCTTTTTAAAGTTGATAAGAAGGAAGACAGACTGGAAGGCTGAAAAATAATTCTGTCCAAAACGTCTCCTAGATTCTAATGGTTTACTTAGTTGCTTTTCACCACATCTTGGCCCTTAAGAAGGAAATCACATATGAGAACTTAAAAAGCCCGTGTGTTTTTATGTTTACATTGTTAATATAATATATATATGTATATCATTGCCTAATAGTTACATTATTAATACCACTTGTGAGGGGTAGTTCTGAAAATCAGAATATTTTCTCATTGATTTTTACTGCAAAGCTTATCATTGAAATGCTATCTGCTGCCTTGCTTAGCTGCAGACTAAAATAAAGTCGTAATTCTAAGTCTCCAGCAAGGTTAGGCCTTATACGGGAGAATAGACACATTGAATCTTAAAAGATTTAATCTTCATTGCCTTTTTCTTTTGGTAGCTATTCTTTTTCAAAAGCTAATATAAGGCTTTTGGAGCTTGAATTGTTTTATGTTGTATATTTGTCTTTGTTTTTATAAATTTAATAGTCTGTAAGTTCATCCTCAAACACTAAACCACTACATAGTAGAGATGAAATCTGATTTGAACCATTCAGCTTTGTATTGCCAGTGATGTTATCAGAGGAGCTACAAGAAGAATTTCTCTAAATGGTCATATAAATCTCACAAATGTGAAGCTGGCGCTCCGATTTGTATTCCACGTAATGGGAAGCCTTCTTTGAATGAAGGGGTTGTTGTGATGCTGGGTTGATATTAGATCATTGACACTTAACCCACTGACTCTTTAGCCTAAAGGAACTCCCTAATGGAAACGCACTTGGGGTTTTCAGCTTGCTTTGCTTCTGACCAAAATTCATATCCCCACCAAGTTCACAGATAGGAAACAAGCATATCCGTGGGAAATACAAGGCACGTCTTCTTGGAATGATGGGAAAGAGAACAAGGAAGGGCCAAAGAGATCATCCTGTAAGGAAACAAAATTCACATAAATGGTGGAAAGAAACCGCAGCGATTGCTCACCTTTCAGCGGGCACCTACAGCTGTGAGAGTAAACCCCTCGTTTGATGAGAAGAGCTGTTTCCAAGTGGTGTATGCTGTCAGTTTCACAATCAGGACTTCTTGGAGGAGGGAGAGGGAAATGCCAAAGCCAAGAACCTGGATTTTTGTTGTTTCGATTGCAGGGCTCTTCTTAAAGCACTCTATGGCACCCTATGGCACAGTCTTTCATTGGATCTATCACCTTTGAAGATGCTCTAGAGCAGAGCTTCTCAAACTTTACTAGGCATACAAATTACCTGGTGATCTTATGAAATGCCAGATCTGGTTTATCAGGATGGCCCAGCATTGCCACCAAAGTCTCAGCGGGCTTCTAGGACTAATATGCTCTGGGGTGCTGCTGACCCAGTTGGTCTGTGGACCACAAGATCACTAGGCTTGATGGAAGTTCTCAAGTGTGACCCCCATACCAGCTGCATCAGAATTACCTGGTTATCTGTTAGAAATACAAATTCTTGGGCAGCCTGGGTGGTTTAGCGGTTTAGCGCCGCCTTCAGCCCAGGGTGTGATTCTGGGGACCTAGGATTGAGTCCCACGTAGGGCTCCCTGCATGGAGCCTGCTTCTTCCTCTGCCTGTGTCTCTGTCTCTCTCTCTGTCTCTGTCTCTCTCTGTGTGTCTCTCATGAATAAATAAATAAAATCTAAGAAAAGAAAAGAAAAGAAAAGAAAAGAAAAGAAAAGAAAAGAAAGAAATACAAATTCTTCTCCTCTATCCCAGATCTAGTGAATCACAAACTCTACAGGCAGAGATCAGCTGTTGGGGTTTGGACAAACTCTTCCAGGAGAATCAGACGCACCCTCAAGTTTGAGAACCAGTGCTCTCGACCAATGGTTTTGAACCATACCAATAAGGGTCTTTAAAAACACCAAGGCTGGGGTCTCACTCCAACTTAGGAAGCTAAGGCAGCATTATTGTTGTCTGCATCTTGCAATGAAGAAAAGCAGGGCAGGCGAAGTACTTGTCCAAGTGTATACAGTTAACGAGTAGGGGGTGCTTGGACTGAAATCTCAGACTTTTTATTCCAGAGTCGCTCTTCCCTTTGCTCCCCTACCCTGCCTGCTGAGGGCATTTACAGGATGAGTCCAAAAGTGGAGACTGCTGTCGTTTGTACTGTTCTGCCTACAGTCTGGGCTGAAAAGCCCATCAATCTAACTTCTTTCAAGAGAACTCTATTCTATGAGGTCCTTCACATCACTTGGCATTTCTCCCAATCAGTCACCAAGTATACACTTAATTTCTTTTTAAAAGCCACCTGGTTTTGTTTTTTGTTCCTGCGTATGCCTTTTTGTTAAGTGGGTGAGGGATGTGTAATCTATCTCATGCATAATTTGTTTAAGACAAGTCATTAAAAATGCACTAACGTTTAATATGCCGTATATGTTCCTGCTAGAATTCTTTTTCCCCATGTAAATGATTTTTGAAAGTTTTAAAAATAGTTTTTCAGGTTTTATTGCATGCCATTGTTTGCAATCCCTCGTTTTAAAGCTCTAAAATTAACATTTCTTTCCTATCAATTTTATCTTCTGTTTGCCTGTTATTGATTTTTTTTTCTTGCCCTCTGCGTGTCTAATGGAAACAGAGCTAATGGGTCTTTGCTTTGTTTATTCCCTTGCTTATGCAGCAGCATTGTTTTGATGCGGTCAGCACAGCTCGAGGAATAGGGCTTTGAGTGGCAGCCGAGGGAGTTCACCAACACACTCCATTTTATTTGCGTAGACTCTCAGAGAATCCTCTCTGTTGTCCTCTTCTACTGTCTCTGCTTTTTGTTTGTCTCATTTGGTTGTGGTCTGGTGAGGCGGCCTTATTTTCCTTCAAGGATATCCTTGTGAGTGATAATCACAAAAGATATACAACCTCCCAGAGTGGCCAGGAAGATCAAACCAATGGGCACCTGTGAGAAGCTTCACCCTGATTCATGAGGCAATCACGACTCCTTACTAATCTGCCACCACCAGCATTGGCTCTTTAAGCACAGAGAATCCTTGAGGGGGGAGTGGTGGCAGGGTGCTGATTGCTATATTTTATCTACCAACCCGCAGAGAACACGGAACAAGCACACCTTTCATTTATTCCTTAATACATGTAAGCTGTATTTATGGAGGTTTCTTTACGAGGGGTGGGAAATGCAGAGTTTAAAGACGTGAATATTGCCAAAATCCATCACACAGATGATTGTGTCTTTTGTCAGATTTCAATTATCTGTGATAATAAGCATCAGGTATAGAATTAGAGAAAAGTAGATGTGCAGAGTCGAAGACAAAAAGGAGTGGACCTTCCCCTGACAAATGAACGACGGTATCATTTGTTACTGAGTTCAACCACCTGGTCTAGTATGGCTGGATTACACCTTAAGAGAATCACTAAGTCTTACACAAAATTCCATGGTTTCTCTCCCTTTGCCCACCAAACCTCTCACTAGACTCACCAGCATAGCGAAGCAGCCGATCTAGCCTCTGATGCAAATATTAATGAGCAGTGAAATGGCCCAAAGGCAGGAAGCAGGGAGAAGAAAGGGGCCTTGATGAGCCACAAATGGATAATTATTCTCTGGATTATTAAGAGCTGACGCCACACGAGGGATACAACTCAAAATACTGATAGTATGACAAAAAACATTTCTTGTGGAATTCTCTTCTGAACTCTGCAGACATTTCACTTGTGGAGTTCTCTGCTGAACATTCGAGAAACGATCAGAATGGGGTCCTTTTATCAAGTGATTTGCAGCTCCCAAGCATCAGCTTATTGCTCTTCTCCAGAGCCTGGGCAGTAGAGGCGCACGCGGCCCAGGGCAGGGGTGGGAACTTGAGCTCCGGCTCTTTCCCTGATTTGTTGCAAAGCTTTAAACAAGTCACCTTATCACCAGCTCTCTGTTTTCTTATCTGTTTAGGCAGGATGATGTTGGCTGCTCACCCAGCAAATATATTTAAAAGATTAATGGAAGAGTGCTTGCATAGTAACTTTGAACTCTTTATGTCAAAATGATACACCATTCTTGTTATACCATTAAAATTAATAAAGAAATATTGAACTCACTTTTTATCTAAACGCAGAACACCACGAACCTAAGGGCTGTATTTAAAAGACCTAAGCATTTGGTTTCAATATTTGCTAGAGGTAAGAAACAAGGATGGCTAAGCATAGCTTCCGGCCAGTATTTTCTCTCAGATGCTTATTGCACACACCACACATCTTTAGGATTTTTCTCCAAATCAGTTGATTGGACCTTTTTTTTTTTTTAAGATTTTATTTATTTATTCATGAGAGACACACAGAGAGAGGCAGAGACACAGGCAGAGGGAGAAGCAGGCTCCCTGTGGGGATCCTGATGCGGGACTTGATCCCAGGACCCTGGGATCATGACCTGAGCTGAAGGCAGACAATCACTGAGCGACCCAGGCTTCCTTGATTGGACTTTAAAAATGTTTTTTTTACTCTCTTTCCTCCATCCAACTCAGCACCCTTGTTCCTGGCTGTTCAGACCTGAGAATTTAGAGGATCTTCCTCAGCCCATCAACTGTCTCTGGCTTCTGGCAGCTTCCCTTTTGGTAATTTCAGTGACCAATGACAAGCGAGCACAGTTGCATTAATTTGGGTCCCCTAGGGTCTGTAAGGAGTTAACTAAATACAGGAAATAAAAGACTAAGAGGGAAAATAGATCAAATGGTTGTGATCATGGATGACTAATATTGTTTATTAGGGCTAAAAAAATAATTCAACTGTGCTGGTGGCTTTTCAAGGTTCTTCAAATATGAAAACATATAACCACCATTCGTCGTACTACAAGTTAGTAAATATAAATTGGGAACTTACAGTATAACAGCATTGACTGGGTCCTGGACAAGATGCAAAATGGCTAGGAGACATTATCATCAGGAGGATTACATCAGTCTCATGGAATAGATGAAACTACCTGGAATTTAGAAATATACTGCTTTCTTTAGCAATTAAGATGTCAACTAAAAACCATGGCAAAAGGAGATTTAAAGTAAAAATATATAATTTGTAAGTTCTTGTTAATTAATGCTTGCCTTCTCATATTTAAAGTATTTTTAAAGCCTGATTTATTCCAAATGTGGTATAAACCTCACTAATTATATGTATATACTGCGTATCAGACCATATTAAGTTAGCACTAAGGTGCAGCTAGCTCAGAAAGAGAATGGGACAAGTATTTAAGAGTTCTTCATATTTTGAAAGAGCCTTTTAGGTCAGGAAATGAGGACTATAACATCTGGTTAAAACTAAAAGAGAATTTTAACTAATTGTTCAAGCTGGACAATAGCCAAGACCCTGGAGTTAGCACACCTGGATAATATCCATATAATGTTTCTAGAGAAATATATTCTGGTAAGGAAGCAAATAATGAAACTTTAAAGACTAATGAAGGGAATGGAGAAATTTTAGGAAACAAATTTATGGAATGATATTGTATAATCATTTTGAAGCTTTAGAAGACAACTAGGGTTATACACAGGAAAAAAGAAAAAAGAAACACTAGGGAATCTGTGTGTTTTTTTTTTTTTTTTAATCTTTAAAGGTCTGTTTACACAAACAGACTAAGGAGGTTTGATACTTCAGTTTTTTTTCACATATGACATATAGTTGCCATCTAGCAAGTTAGATTTAGGTTTATCTTTCATTTCAATTTTGATAAATATTTCAATTCCCCTAAAAACCAAAGAGAGTGCACTACATTTGAGGGAGTCACAGTTAGTGAAGACAAAAGAGAAATGGGAGAAATTTCAAGTTTTAGATTACAAGTAAGAAAAATGAAAATCCTTAGGAAATGTTTAGTAACCCTTTGGTGCCCTTGTTGCTCAGCCATCCACCCTCCCCATCCCTTCAGAAAAAAGCTAGAGTATTTAAAAATAAACTACTAAGTGATTGAATTAATAAATTATAACTTTCATGGCACAATGCACAAATGGGTTTCATATTCTTGTATGGTATTAAGAGGTCCAATGTTGCTAATGGTATGGATCACGATCTTGTTGATAAGATGGTCTCTGGTTCTTTGGTTCCATTCTCATCAGTATGTATAATGATCTGCTCAGACTGAATGCTGTGGTTTCATATTGGAAATTTGGGGACAGAACCAAGATTTTGATATATAGTAGTGAATTGGAAAGGAAGACTGACACTCTAGGAGCAGTAAACCAAAGCCCACCATTGCCACCACTGAAATCACAGTGTTAATGAAGGGAGGTATGACACAGCTCTAACTATAGATACTAACTCTCCCATCTGTAGAAAATGCCCAAGAAGTGGAACTATTGAGCCAATACAGATTGGATTTTAAGGAATCAGTATGAAACTATAGATTTCTAAATATAAATTAAAAAGCAACGTCTTGTGGGTTTAAAAGATGAAAAAGTCAAGTAATTCTAGGTGCTAGATACAATTAGTTTAATTTCAACTAGCACGTTGAAATAAATATGAACGGGGAAAATTACTAATCAACTTCTAGATAATAATAGCAGAATGATGAGTAGTGAGTATTTAAAAAAGAATAAATAATGATAAGAAAATCTGATTACTTTCTTGATAGGATCCTGGAAGATTAAGTCAATGAAATTGCTATATTATACTTTGATTTTGGTTTTACAGATCATGAAATTATATTTGCAAATTTTATGCAAATTTACTAAGAGATTAATGTTGTCATGTTCTATAGACTTAGGACAAAGAAAATCCTGCTAAGATCATTGGTTCAAAAGCGTATAAAGAGATTCCAAGGTCATGGATTCTGTGTCTAGAAGAGCTGGATAGTTTCATTCTCTTTTTATAGTCACATTTCTCACCTTTTTTTGGTTTGCATATATCCTGTAAATGGCGATAGTCAATCACAAGAATGGGCCAGAGAAGTTAACATACCTAATAACAAAGTTTTATGTGGTATCATCATTATATCATTCATTCTTTCAATGAGTACTATTTTGAGCACTTACCGAATCACCTAGGCACGGTTTGAAGTCCGTGGGTTATTATCACTGAACAAAACAAATGAAATCCTTTTCCTAGTTGAGTTTACATTATGGTGGCTGGAGGCAAACAATAAACATGATAAATATGCAAATTATGTAGTATGTTAGAAAGTGATTTGTGTCATAGAAAAAAGGAAAAATTAGAACAAAGTAAGTGTATTGAGTATGAGGAGAAGAGGTACAGTTTTAAATAGAATGGTCAGGGTAGGTCTAATTGGGAAGATGACATTTGAACAGACCTGAATGCCAACAGTGAGTTAGCCACATCAGGCAGAAAAATGTTCCAGGTGGAGAGAACAGACAACACGGAAATCCCAAGGAGGGAATGTGGAACTGGAGAACTCAGTAACAGATAAGGTCAGAGAGTTAACAGTGGACCCAATCATATTAAGTCCTTTTGGCCTTTGTAAGCACTTTAGCTTTTAATCTGAGTGACGGGGGAGTCATCAGACAGATTTGCATAGAGGAGTGAAATGATCTGACTTATTATAATGAAAGGATCATTCGGGCAGATGTTGAAAATAGACTCTAAGTGGACAAGGATAGAAGCAGCATGACCTATAAGGAGGCTCTTACTATTATACAGGGTTAGTTTTATAGAATTTAATTATTTTAGGAATTGGCCTTGAATTTTATAGCCTAAATTCCATGAATACAAATATTTTTTAGTTATATATTTAAGATGAAATTATTTCCAAGAGTCATTTATTGAAACAATATTTGATCCTCAAATTTTCAAGAACATAAATCAAATGCATAATTTAATTAGTGTAATGATTTATGTGTGCAATATTTTACAGCATTCTATATGCTTTCATAGGCAAGAACTTATTTCAACCCTTATAAAGACCCTGTGAGACTGGAGAGCTGATTGTCATCATCTCATCTCATCCAAGTCAAAGATAGTTCATTCAACTAGTTAGTGGCAGAACCAGGAAGGGAATGCAGGCATTCTTATTCCAAGCCCAAAGCTCTTTCCACTCTATCACTTTGTCCAGACAAGTCTTTGGAATTTGTTATAATAGGACATGACCTACATTAAAATTACTGTTAATGACCTACAACTGAAGGAAATTTTCAGAAAGTATTAAATCGGAGGGGAAGGGGTAGTGCACAGGCAATTAACAAAAAATAAATAATAAAAATCAATCCTGATAATTCAGGTACTTTATTTCCTGACCTCTTACTTTCACCTAAAAGTCACTTATTCAAATACTACCAGAAATTGGAGCACACTCAAGGTCAAAACTTATGGTGGTGTGGCTACTAGCCAAAGCTAACTTTCTGTCAAAAGTATCTTTAAGAGAGGCTAAGCTGAAGGTGCCTTCTAGGTCAAATATAAAGATATTTAAAAAAAACTTGGGTCAAACACACTTTTTAAAAAATCAAATGATGTGAGATTTGTCAAAATTTAGTAAGGTCTGTGAAATCCCATTTAAGAAGTTAAACTACCATAGATCATCATGATCCTTGCCAACCTTTTAAGCTTTAAAACTCTTTTTCCAAATCAGGTTGAAAAAACAGTCAAATTGTTACTTTACATTTCTCTGCCAGTGGCTTTTCTTTCCCTATCCTCTTGGCATTTCAAAAGCTCTGAACAACCTTCCCTATATTTGTTGAACATGAAATATTTCTTGATATATGATTTCAAACTCTAACAAATTTGACCCTGAGTAAGGTTTTTTTTTTTTTGAGTAAGGGTTTTGAACTTTGCCCCGCATCTCTGGGATCCTACCACCATCATGCAACACTAATCAGTATTAGAAGCTGCACTTTTTTTAAAAAAAGATTTTATTTATTTATTCGTGAGAGTCACACACACAGAGAGAGAAAGGCAGAGACATAGGCAGAGAAAGAAGCAGGCCCCATGCAGGGAGCCTGATGTGGGACCCCATCCCTGGGACTTGGGGATCACGACCTGAGCAGAAGGCAGACACTCAACCGCTAAGCCACCCAGGCATCCCGAAGCTGCACTTCTGTACCAGTTCACATTCCCACCAACAGTGTAAGAGGATTCCCTTTCTCCACATCCTCTCTAACATTTGTTGTTTCCTGTCTTGTTACAAATTTTCCCCATTCTCACTAGTGTGAGGTGGTATCTCATTGTGGTTTTGATTTGTATTTCCCTAATGGCAAGCCACTCTGGAAAACTGTGTGGAAGTTCCTCAAAGAGTTAAAAATAGAAGTACCCTACGACCCAGCAATTGCACTGCTGGGGATTTACCCCAAAGATACAGATGCAGTGAAATGGCAGGACACTTGCACCCCAATGTTTCTAGCAGCAATGTCCACAATAGCCACACTGTGGAAGGAGCCTCGGTGTCCATCGAAAGATGATGGATAAAGAAGATGTGGTCTATGTATACAATGGAATATTCCTCAGCCATTAGAAACGACGAATACCCACCATTTGCTTCAATGTGGATGGAACTGGAGGGTATTACGCTGAGTGAAGTAAGTTAATCGGAGAAGGACAAACATTATATGGTCTCGTTCATTCGGGGAATATAAAAAATAGTGAAAGGGAATAAAGGGGAAAGGAGAGAAAAAGAGTGGGAAATATCAGAGAGGGTGAGAGAACATGAGAGACTCCTAATTCTGGGAAATGAACAAGGGGTAGTGGAAAAGGAGGTGGGCAGGGGGTTGGCGTGACTGGGTGACGGGCATTGAGGGGGGCACTTGATGGGATGAGCACTAGGTGTTATGCTATATGTTGGCAAATTGAACTCCAATTAAAAAAATACAAAAAAAAAAAAAAAAAAAAAAAAAAAAAAAAGAAGAAGAAGCTGCACTTCTTAGGTTAACCAGTAGGCTCACATTGTTGGGCTCCGGTATGATTCCAGAGAATTCAATTTCTTTGTTTTCACTTGAGAGGGAAAAGCAGTGTGAAGAACAAAGTTAAGAAAGTTGGGGTGCAAAATCTTTCCTTAAATAAAGTAAACTAACAAAACTAGATTGGATGTAAAAAAACTTTTATTAAGCTCTACAGTGTGTCAGACACTGGGTTAGATGCTTTCACATTCATTATTTTGGTTATTTCCTCTCAATCCTGTGAGAGAAATGTAAAATGTATTTATATTATATTGATACAGAAATTGGGTCTGGAGTTTGAGTGACTCTCTGAGAAAGAAGATGCCAACCAAAGGTTGTTTGACTCCAAATCTCAGAGTAATTTTTGGTTTTTGGCCATACTGACTCTCAAAATTAATCTAAGCCCAGAGCTTAAACACAATCCCCTGAGCCCCACTGCTTGCATATTTTTCACCTTGTGTAGAGATGTGAATGCCTTCAGGTGTCTGGAGATGTCATGTTCACATGTACTGTGACTATGTATCAAATTCATTCAATCATTGGGAAAATATTCATTAGCTTGAGGACAACTCAGTCAATAAAAATTGTCGTGAAAATTAAAGTTAATTAGCTGAGATAGGTATACATCTTAGGACCAAACACTATTCAATGACATCAATAAGTGTTCTTTGTACAAAATCAAAGAATTCACTTACTATCAAGAGTGATGACATAGCTAAAAGTCAGAATCCAAGTTCGGAGAGCCTCTTTTTTCAATTTCTGAGTTGGTTAAATATAATTATGAAAATGCAATATTATTAAAACCGGAATAAAGTCACAAGAGAAAGTAAAAAGATTATGATGTATTCATCCACGGAAAATATTGATGATTTCTGAAAGGAATGCTGACAGACTATAGGTGAAATCTGATTAGAAAATTAATGTCAGATATATTAGCCAGAGATGATCTCTCCATATTGATTTAAATCACATCACTCAAAAGAAGGACCCCTCCTAAGGCTCGGCATTCTTTCAGTTAAACTGACCTAGATTCAGAGCAATAATACTCCATTTTCGTCTTCATTGTCCTCGGGAAGATATCCAGGAACTTATTTGTCTTTCCTTCCCTTGAAGTCCAAGAGTTTGCTCCCCCAAGATCATTATGCTTTCTTCAAATTAAAAAGAAAACAACTTAGTTTTTTTCCCCACTGATAAAAATCATACCATAACATGTGTCATTTACATTGTCTTAGAGATACATGATCAATTCTTGAGATGTGCCTGGCTGTCAGTAAGACTCCGCTTTATAGAAGTTACACAAAGTGAATTTATGAGGAATATTATAACATAAAACCTTCCCAGTTTTTTTTTCTGTTTGTTTCTACTTGTTTAATATTTGGACTTAATTTCATGATAGAAAGACATTCCTCTTACCCACAAACTATCAGACGGAGGCAATCTTTTCTGGGTTTGCGAGCTAAAATTCGGAAGAATAATGAGAAAAAAATTAAAATGGGACCAAATGACCATGCACTTCTCCCCCCACTTAATTTTCCTTTCCTCTTGCCTTTTTCTTCCCCTTCAGCTCCCTCCCCTCTGATCTATTTAATAACTTCCTAGGCAGTAACTTCAATAGGTACAGCAGAATAGACACATATGACCCCTTAGTACCATAGCGTAAAAGAGATATCAACACCGATAAATACATATGTTGTGATCCACAAAGATACTTCAGCAATTCTCTGTAACAACTGAGTATTATTTTCTGAGAAATATGCACTGCTCATGATTTTAAACAAAGATGTTTTAACTAAATACAAATAGGTGTTTATCATTGTTCTTTCTACTGCTTTCCTAAATCCAAAGGATTATACCCTTTGTTATTCAAATGAATCAAAATTCTGGGAATCAGTTTCTTTATATGTGAAATGTTGGGGTTGGACAGATGAGGTCTAAAGTTGTTTTCTGTTTTAAAATACTGTGACAATAGAAGATCTTATGAAACATCAGGTTTGGTTATCTATATATGCTGCTTTTCTTCTTTTTTTTTACATTGTGACTCCATCTTTCAGCTCACAAAAGAATTTCCTTTATCCCCAAATTTTAGGGTTTTCTATTTCTGTTTCCTCAGGGATGACAAGGTGAAGAATCTCACAGCTTTAGGTCATCCAGACTTAAGAATATACAAAATGCCTGATTCTTGATGGATATTTAGATTTTACTGATGGATAACCATAAGCCTGAACTCTACTACTGGAGAATCAGTGCCACATTTCCCTCCACTAAGGACTGCTCATGGAGTGGTGTGAATTTGGTGAGCAATTGGGCAACTTTATCTGGTATTAGATTTTGGGTAGCTTCGGGCCACCTTGCATTTACTCAATGGAAAATAAAACAGAGAAACAGGCTTACCACAGTAGAAAAGGCTACCTCAAAAGAGACTTAAGACACAGAGTTGTGTTTTCCTTCTGTACTATGTTTATGAATTTCTTTAAACTTCTAGGCAAGTGGCATATAGCATGGATAATAAAACCTAACCCTCCCTGTTTCAAAAAGGCTCAGGATCCTCTACAAAATTTTAGATTCAGCAAAACAAAAGACATTTCAGTAAGCATTTTTCTCTTAATCGTTGAGCATATATATCCACAGAATTTTTTGTTCACTTTAGACTAAGTCATCAAAATTCGCTTAGCAGGACCCCTTTACAATCTAAGAAGCTTTGTGAGTTTGTTTTCCCAATACAAATGAAATGTTTTCACTTAGAAGCTGAAACACAATATTTTTCCAAGAAATTAACTCTAAACTTAGAAAGTTCCGCTGAAAACACACTATGGTTTTAATAAGGGTCCTGAAATTCAATGACATGCGAATGTTCCCATATTAGACTACAGCTTACATTCATTAGGTGTGTGAGTGAATTTCCTGTTTAATTTTAGGTTAATGAAATAAATACTTTAATATAGCTCTCTCTCTATTTTTTTCTAATCCTAATATTTTATGAATGAATAGGGCAATCATCCAAGTTCTGAGCTTAGTTTGTGCCACTCACACAGGGTCAGAAGGCTAGAAGGACTTAGCGGGCTATCTCTCCCACTCGAGGACAAAGGAAGTTGCAGGAAATCTTTTTGATAATAACAGAAATGCAATGAAGAGTTCTTGAAGACGATCTCAGCGTTTTTCTCTGGTGAAGGGATATTTTACCATAAAACCTGAGAAGAGGCTGCAAGTTGGGTGTAGTGATCTTTTTTGGGCACTTGAGAATTAGTGGCCTCACTAAGCTCCCAGGGCAAACCAGAGTTACAGTTTCCAACAGCTCCGAAAACTCCACTGACATTTCATTTTACCTTGGCAAACAACTGCAATGAAAAATAGCCCAGACACATTATAGGATATGCCCTTATGCATGATATTTTGTATCAGATATATCAGTCACATTGCAAAGGACTTAGATCAACTTAAAAAAATAAAACCCAATAGAATGATTACAGCCGCTGCCTAGAATGACAAGTATTATCAACAAAAATTAATCAGGCGCATCTTTTAGTGAACTCAATTAATAATGTGCAACAACAGGGTCTCTTTTCTTAAGATGAAAATTAATTAGTGGAGGGAAGGTCACTTGGAGATGCTGACATCACTCATCAGAATGCTCTGGCAGCTCTAATTATTTGTCTTCCAGGCTTGGGTGATCAGAAATTATTGCAATACCTGAGCAACATTTTGAAAAAGCTTTGTGCATGGCTCTTTTAATTAGACCTGGTATTTGATTAATGCAGTGGAAGCGTTTAGATCAGCCTCTTATCATTGAGTGACTTAGAAGTTTTAGGGAATTATACTGTGTGAGACAGGGTCACTGAAGAGGTTTTGAATCTATATATTTTTATTATTAAAAGAGTTATAATGTTAAATTAGATTTATCCTTCTCTTATAAGCACTCCGTTCATTGCCAAGCAGGATAATGTATGGGATGGAATTTTATTAATTCATCTTTCAAGCATTTTTTGCCTCTCAAGTAAAATAATCATGCTTGGAGTTTTAGAATTGAACAAGTTAATTTGAAAATCTTTAAGGACTCCGTGTAGGACAACATCTCAAAAGATGAATATAATCATTATGTCAAAATTCCAATGTTAAAAAACGCAATTAGGCTTTTTATGTACAGACACTGCAAGCTCATAATGTGAATATAGAGGCAAATTATCTTGGAAAACTAGACCAGGAAAAAAGACAGTGGAATTGACAAAGTTGATATAAATGTATTTATTTCATAAGTTGAATAATTGCATGTTTAATTTTTTGAGGATTAAAAAAAGCTACCTGTGATAAAATTTGTCTATATTAAACGTGCAATAGTTCATACATAGTTTTTTATTTTTAATGCAATTTACATGGTGTTCTTATCAGCAGTACCTTTTTAGCCTGATGTTCAGGTACTAAATTAAATGTCAACTAGGGTTTAGCTATAGGTTTCTTCAAAGACCATGGGATGAAGTGGACTTAGGGTGAATTCTGTAATAACTTTTTTATCTGCAGTGGAACATGTTCCAGTCTTTAAAACTGTGATCTAGAAAACACATGTAATATTGTAACTGACTTTCGGTGACTGAGGATCGGTTTACCTGCAATCTTCTCTTTTGTCCTGGGATCGAGGAGCAGAAGTAAGGCTCAGCAGTGTTGATGCCTCTGCAGGGATCCCGTGTGGGAGTCACAGGCAGAGCAGCAACTTTGGCCTGGAGCTCCCAGCTTAAGACAGTGAAGGAGAAGTACACCTTTCTCCTTTCCTCCTTCCCTGACCCAGGGGAGGCACACCTGTGCCTGAGACTTACAAAGGGTGAAATGTGTTTTCAGAACTCTCATAACAATGGAAAGTGGTATTTCATACTACGAGAGGAAACCTCTCCAATATTCTGTGTCTTCTATTTGTCCCCCTGTATTTACTTATTGCAAATCTCTGGATGTTTGTGATTCCTCTGGATGCCTGGGATTGCAAGAGACAATCTAAGGCAGATAAAAGACTTTAAGGCAAAACTCCCTCCACCCACCATCTCACTGAACCCCCAAATGCCAAGAGCCCTTCTGGCTGAAGGAGAGAATTGTAAAGTAGTAAATGTTTGCAAGGGGCTGGATGAACTTGCAGAACAAAGAAGGAGTGAGTAGCTGTCACTAGATGTCAGATTTAGGCTTTACCGTTTTGCTGCCCTTTTAGTCACTGACCTACTAGCCTGGAGCATGGGTATATATACACATGAAACTCTTTTTGAATAGATGGCTTATTTTATATACAATTGTTAACTTGACTAGAGAAGTAGCATGGAGTAGACAAAGGAATTAGATTTTAGATCCAAGAAATGTGGGATGAAACCTAGACCCTACCATTCAATATCTGTGTGATCATGGGTGAGTTACTCCATTGCTCTGGACCTCACTGCCTTCTCCTGTGAATGGAGTAAACAGCGTAATCTCATGGATGACTGGGAAGATTAAATGAGATAGTGCTTACTATAGTGATCAACATATTGTGGAAGCTCAGTAAATGTTAATTCCCATTGCTAATCTTTGGCACCAATATTTTGATTATCTTCCAGCTAACTGGTTTGTATTAGTTAAAACTGGACAGACTATACTTAAGCCAATAAATATATCCTAAAATCAACAACTTGTTGATATTTCTTTCTCTTAAATATATAGCTTATATAGTCCCCATTATCTATATTGGGATTGTCTGGGGTAGAGCTACGATTCAGATATTAATGAAAAATAAAGTAACTTGTCCTACACTCGCTGGTAAAACATTTTGGATACTTATTTCTATTGATGAATTATGCATGCAAAGGCCGAATGGGGCGCACTGATTTATTTTCCCTCTTTTATGCCTTGATTTTCAGGCTGTGTGCAAAGCAGTGTATATTTTTTCTGTCCTGCACTCCCACTGACTATATTATGCTCATGGGGCTCTTCAAGTGGAGGAGACACGCAGCTATGCTCACGGATGGCAGGTCGGCCTATAAAGCCAAGGTAGTGAGCAGGCATTTGGGAGAAAAGATTTTAAAATTAGTGTCAGATGTGGAATTGTTACGCTGAAGTAGAACATCTCCACTTAGATGTCAATTCCATTCATATTTCTATTTCTCAAAATCCTACCATTTCAGAGATCTATGCACAAAAATCTTAAAAACCCCAAATCATGGCCATTGAGTAGACATGTAAAATAACGAACCTGTATAACTTTTAAAACTTAACAAATATTTATGTAGCACTTATTATGTGCCAGGCTCAATTCTAGGTCATTATAAGCATTAACAATAAAGAAGACCAGAAATTGAGAAGAGTGTGCCATTCCCCGAAGACGATGGAGAGCAATAAATAAGAAAAAAATTCTTAAAAACATGTATTTGACTGCCTTATGTATGAATTGTTTTCACACCTCCGAAAGATGAGAAACACCTAGTCATTAGTCACCACCCCCTTTCAGGTTTTCTGCTTAGAGGAACGCAATCCATGGTGAAACTGGCTGTAACTAGTGCTGTTTGATGCTCATGCATGGATTTATAGGGTACCCAGCTACACTGGAGATTGTCTCTGGCCTGTCCCTCTGGACTGTCCTTCCTCTCTGGTTCCCATTCACTTCCAAAGCAGAGGATCCAGGCAGGATGTGGATTGCACAATGGTGGAGAAGCCATGGCACAGAATGAGGAGTCTGGAGAAGGGGCTTCTCATCCTGCTCCACCCACAAATCTGCTGAGAACTCTTTAAAGACACATCTAGCTCTGTGGTACTAGAATGTGTCCCCCAATAGATTGGGAGTTTACCAACATCAGCTGCTATATCTAATTTATGCTTATATCTTTAGTAACAAAGGAAGAAATGTTCAGAGATAACATTTTTCACAAGGGGTGTAGTTTCTTCCTTCCTTTTCTCGCCCTGCTTACTTGATGTAGAACCAGCTTCATCTTCAAATGGCAGATAATCCCCTGAATTATGGCAACTGATTTATTTTATTGTTAGAGAAATTAATACAAAGAGATCATCAGCCTAGGGTACCATGACTAACAGCCCATTTAAATATGGTGATTGAAACTTTTTTCAACATTCTGTTAAGCAATTTTCCTAAAATAGGACCTCCATTTCTTAAAAAGGGTGAACGTATTTTGTTAGCCAGCATTTTAGTTATTTCATAGTAGAAATCACTTCTGATGATTGCTAATTGTATGAAAATATATACGATACTCTTTTAACTGCCAGCAACTGATTGGCTCCTTAGAGTATGAGCTGAAAGTTCTAAGTACTATTAAAGGGAGAAAAGTTTGAAAAGTTTTTGTGGTGACTAAAAACATCCTACTGTATTTACAGATAAGTAACCCTCTTTTCCGTTCCCTCCCTACTCATGTGAACGACAGTTAGGAATAACTAGTCCCCTAGGATTATTTACCTAACAGACCTACATTCATCCAGGTAACGTGCCTGCTAAGTTTTAAATACATTACTTGAAGTTGGATAGACTTGAAGTGTTTTCAGATTTGAAGTAAAATATCATACTTTTGAAAAGATTCTATTATCAATTGGCCGCCGGAATTTGTATTAATTTATAACATTTGGAGCAAATTATAATAAATAAGCCCTTTACTGCTTAGCATCATACATCTTCTAGGCTACATGATCTGATGAGTAACTGGTTAAATTAGCACAACCTTCCTCTGCATTGAGACACCGGGTGTTATTGGCAATAGTATATATCATTTCTTAACAAATTCCTCTGTGTTTTTCTTAAGCCTGTTAGTTTGATTCTAGTCAATCAATAAAAAATGTTCATAAGAAAAATATTGCTAGTAAATTCTTATTCTTTCTCAGGACACATCATAGTTTAACTTGTCAGAAATATTTCCATGTATACACAATAAAACCTTTCTGCTTGATAAATATAAGGATGCCGAAGTTGTCACTGTCAAATGCATCACCTGAAGCTATATAGCTAATGATACGCATTTGATCAACTTGCCAACTGTTTTATATCTGAGAAACAAAGGAAACTACACATGTATATTAAAACTGATTAGCATTGTACCCTAAAGCAATTAAATAAATATTAGAAGAAACTCCCACAGCCCTTTGTTTTGCTATAAGGGGCTCAGCTGTGCTCCTTCTAACCCTAACTACATCACTTCAAATTACCAGTAAATTAACAGAGGAACACTTTCAACCTCAGAGCAGATTTGATCCAAATAGTCTTTAAATGCCATTTCTGTTCCTATTAACCTAAAGATCGGCATAGCAGATATTTTCGCGAGGCTGCCCAGCAGTCCAGGGCATTAACGGTGAAGTTGTGACAGCACTTTTCATGATGATTTATGATTCCGTGTTTAACTTGATTACGCCAATGCTGACTCTGAATACTATTTCAATTAGTGCACAGAAGGTCACATCACAAATATTCCTCTATAATCTATTCCTATTAACACTAATACACAGAGTAACCAAATCTTTTCACCCTTGTTGATTCACATCATCCATAGCCCTAACTGCGGGCTTGTTTACCAGTTTACTGCTTTGGACACTTCCGAAATGGTAATTTTCACTCCTTTGAGTATCATTAATAGCGGTACTATGACATGGGGAATAAAGCATCTCTCTGCCGGCATTTGTGCATTAATAATTATCAAAGCCTCAGATTTATTAAACAGGAGGTATGCTTTCTAAAATGCCTGTCTAAAGCATTATTTCATGACCAATTACTAAATAAATATACAAAAGATTTTTTAGGGAAATGAAATTGGCTTCCACCTAAAATCAATTTTAGCAACAACTTTCTCTCATTATTGCTCCCTTAACGACTTTGGGGAGTTGCTCCTATATATGTGTAACCAATCATAATCCAGTTCCCTTCTTTTTCTTTTTTCTTTCTTTTTCTTTTTTTTTCTTCTTCTTCTCCTTCTTCTTGCTAATTTCTACATCTAATCATTGGGGAAAACAGAATATTGGGTCATCAGGTCTTTCTTTTCTACCTGAAAACTGCTTATTAAACAGTCCCCGTGGTGCAAAATTAAGACTACAAAGAGGAATGGAGTTTTACGGAAAAAAAAAAAGTTTTCAATTTGTCCAAAGGTTAAAGTGAAACCAACTGCTAGAGACAAAATCCACACGTCATTTAAACAATTAGTGAAGAACGTTCAAAGACTATGTTCAAAGTGCACACAATTTGTATTTTAAGTTGTACGTGGATGGGATCTAGACTTCAAGTTAATTAACAATAAACCAAGAGGGCTGCATCGCAGACATTTAACTGTGCACGGAGAGGCTGGCGTCCAGCGGGGACCGTGGTGGGAAGTAGGAGTGGGAAACTGGAATGTCACCGTGCTCAGTGGGTCCCCAATAAATGCCTTATTAACGATGGTGATGTCAGCCTTGCAAAATATTAAAGGGGCCTTGTCTCTGTGGCTTGATTTTTTCTTATTTTTAGAGACATGAAAAAATAAAAACATTTATAACAAGGTATTTAGAGAAGGAAAAAAACAAGCAAAAATAGTAGAGTATTGTTTCACAAGCCACTGTTGCCCACTCTTTGGCAATCTTGCTTTGAGGGATTCTCCAGCAAGCAAAAAATCATATTCATATTCCTTTCACAGCTGATTTTACTGATTTTTCATGAAATAGTTGGTACAAGATTAGTGCCTATTGGAGCAAGAAACAGCGTTCCTTTTTTTGGTGGGAGAGACTGAATCTGCATGCATGATTAAGGTACTTTTAAAAAGTCAAGATAGCCAATAGAATTTATACAAATATCTATCGACATGGCCTTATTTCTTTTCAGTGTTTTTATGCAATTGTTCCATATGCCACTTCAGCAAAATGTAGACAACTAGCTAATACCGATTATGTATCAATGCATGCCTTCGTCCCCACACATCAGCACGCTTACTTCTCTTTGGAGTTCCTTTCTGGCCAACCACCCTTTTCCTAGAGTGGATTCCTCCCTCATCTCTCAGACTCTTCTCCCATACTTGAAAGGAATCTGTTATCTCCCTCTAACCCTTGCTAGACTATTAACTGACTCATAAGGTAGCAACCAGTACTGAATCAACACTCGAGTCCGTCTATAGATTTGAAAAGAGAATCTTGGAGAATATAAAAACAAGACTACAGTGGTAAAGTGATGTGTGCTGGGGCTATTTGTGGACGACAGTGCTGCTAAATAAATGTTTTTTTGAACACAGCAGAGAAAGTGTCTCTTTGATTTGTAAAGTGATGTAGTTGATTTTTCTGCTCACTGGGATGCTAGAGAACATGGGCTTTGGCCCCCACTAGGGGAGCTAAAACGTCTAGGGAGATCATCCCTGTCTCTGAGATGTGCATATTTGGCCTTACGCATAGAGAATCCTGAAGCTGAAGAGAAATTTAACTTCAAACTCATAAATTTCCAACTGTCTTTTGCTTTCATGTTACAAAGCAAGCTCCCAAACCCGAGAAACTGGGAGGAAGTCATCCCTTATTAATATACATGAATGTACTGTATACAGTGCCTGGCACATAGTAGGTGCTCAGGGAGAAGGAGCTTCCTCCGTTGCTTCCTACTTTCCCTCTCTCCCTCGCCCTACGCTGGACTCAACTTTCAAAGGTGCATTGGCCAAAAGATGAAGGTCAGTTATTCTGTATGTGTGCATTGTATACCCTACCCCCAACCCCAACCATAACTGATGTCAAAGAGTTGGAACAAACAGCGATTTGCAAAGATTTTCAAATAAATAAAGGATTAACTTTCCATTCCAATACTGGAATGCTGATTGAAAATTTATTTAGTAGAGGAAGAATCCAGAATGGGGAGAGTGGGGAGAGAATTTCATGCCGGGCTAGCAAAGGCAGAGGGAGAATCATGTAATTTCTCTTAGTTGCCTGAAGACACACTTAAGGGGGCTTAAATATGGACTGACAAAGATGAATGAATCTCCTTATTGTTGCATTAATAGGATAGTCAGAGTTAAGCATCAGTGAACATTTATTCTTATAATAAAAGCTTTCTTTAGTTTTCCATATAAATGTACTTCTTTGTATAATAGTATCTGTGTAGTAATCATAAGTGATGCTTAGCCTACACGTCTGAGTGATTAGGGAATAGTTATAAATTTTTATATGCATATATCTATATCTCCACGTGGATATAGCCTTCCTTCCTTTTACAGGTGGTTCATAAAAGGGTTGTAATAGAAAAGATCCACTTCAAGTGAAAGGTTGAGCTGTTACGTCTAGATTGAGAGCGATCACAGAGATTAGCCCCTTGCCCTGAGTAATTTATAAAAAGCAAATGAGGGACTGGTGGCCATGAAAATAAATATAATTAACCCACTTAGAAAAACCTTCACCCTTGTTACGGATAGTTTCTGCTTGATCGAGCTGACTAGAGTAACACACAAATAAATTAAGAAAAAGATTCCAAGATTTTCAAGTTTCTTTCTAATTTCTTTATGAATAATTGGGCTGTAGAAGAATAGGTCCATTTTTCAAACTCTGAATAAGCACCTCATGTATATGAGTCAGTTCATAATTTTTGCACAGATGTCACACTCCACAGGATATAAAAACAAACTAAAGATAGCTGGCCATATAATGTGTAGATATATCATTGTTACAGATGCTCAGTAGAGCTTTGTGCATTTTTTTTCCAAAACAAATCTCGAATCTACATATTTTGAAGATATAAATTTCTCATTTGTTATTCTTGGACATGCTCTTTTTTTTTTTTTGAAGTGAATATTTAAAAAGTTGCAGGCCCACCAAGCTGGCACGAAACTGACATGGCTGGAAAAGCGTCCTGTTCCTAAACAAAGAAGATACAACAAAGACAGTGTGTTTTTCTGACACTGCCTAGACATCCTGCTTCTTGAAAACGAACAGCGTCCTCTCCCATTAATTCAGGCTTTTGGCTCAGTCATTTGGGGTCCTGTGCCCTGACAAAGAGCCCACAAATATTACTGACACGTGTAATTTACTGCAAATCTTTTAAAGCGTGGAACACATAATAGTGTGTCCCTTAGAACTGAGGGAAAGGAGGAAAAAGTCTTTCCTGGATGATTCTTCCAGTCTGTGCCCACCACTGGTTCATTCGAACAGAACCACTCTGTCAGTGGGCTGATGAAATTGTGTGACTGTGCCTCCCTCTGTTTCTACAACCCCCTAAACAGAGTCAAATAAGATGAGGGTGGTTGTCTGGGGATGCTGGGGACAGCTGCTTTGTGAAAGGGAGTATGCCAAATATCGATCATAATGATGTCTTCAGTCAACACCCTCAGAGGGAAAAGCCCAGGTGGAGGTTTCATTTTGGTGGTGGAATATTGTTCTTATGGGCAGGAGGGAATGTTGATAGTCTGAGTTTGAATCTCACTCTGCTGTATCTCTATGTGTGGTCTTAGTTGAGTTAGTTAACTTGCCATGTCTCGGTTTTCATATCTATAAAATCCAACAAAAACAGTACCTAGCTTATTGTGAGGATTTTTCCTCCTCCTCCTCCTTCTCCTCCTCCTCCTTCTCCTCCTCCTCCTCCCTCTCCTCCTCCTTCTCCTCCTCCTCCTCCTTCTCCTTCTTCTCCTCCTCCTTCTCCTCCTCCTCCTCCTTCTCCTCCTCCTCCTCCTTTTCTTCTTCCTCCTCTTCCTCCTCTTCCTCCTCTTCCTCCTCCTCCTCCTTTTCCTCCTCCTTCTTCACTGTGAGGATTAAATAAAATAATGTGTTAAAAGTGCCTGACACATAGATCTTAATCTTTGTATTATCTGTTGCCCTTCTATGTGTTATATGAGAAGAATCTCTGCCATCCTCCTCTGTAGCTGGCTGGCTGAAGTGTTCTCAATATGTGTGAGAGTTGAGGGATTTAGCTTTGATCTCTGAGAATGTTCTTTCCTGTCATGGTAGCCTGAGGGATAAGAAAAGGTGAGTAGTAAAGTCTATTATAAGCAATTTTTCTCCTCAAATTTTGCTACCCTCTTCTAACTTTTCCCTTCTCTTTTCCTCTTTTGGATAAAACTATCAAGTGTCTATACCTGCAGTATAAATGTACCTCAAAAACTATGTACCTACATTAGAAAGAAAGCCCTGATAAGGTAGTGACAATGATCGATGTGGTATGTGGGCAGAGGGCAAAGGAGCGCCATCTGAAGACAGACCAAGATGATTGAAACTATTCTAGAGCCTGGCAAAGGTAAAAGCTCCTTCCACTGAATGTGGGATGGACAGAGACGGGAATTCAGATGACACCTGAATGGAAGGGGTGTGGCCTGGGCCAGGAGGACCTGCATCTCAGTTAATCCTCTACATTCTGGTGATATGACCTTAGACAGGTCATTTATCCTTTGTGATGTTTAATCCTCTCATGTATATGACCATAAAACCTGCTAACAGGCTTGTTGTGATTGTCTAAGAAATGTTTTTATTCTGCATGAAAATCTTTGAAGGTTATGAACACCACCCACATGACACTTATCAGTAATAATTATTTAATAATGTATATTAAAGGCTTCCTAAATTGTGGAAGAATGGTAAGGTGATGATGGATGAGAATGAGAGAGCATCTTTTGAAACTTGAAATGATATAAATATCGAAGCAGCCAACTAACTTAACAATTTGGGTTTAGAATCACTATTCTACAAGGTCTGTAGGAAATACATGAAACAATAAAGGGAAACACGATTTCAAATGGAAGGAAGCAAACCCAGGAGCTCGTTCTTCCAGGGGTGACATAGTTCGAAGAAAATACTTCGTAAATTTCTTGGCAATAACAATAATAATCATGACAACAGTGAACAATAGATATGTCATGGCATTAGTAGTAGCTAACGTCTTCAGAATCTTGTTTGTTTATTAAACTAAAGTAGAATTTTGTGGAATGATACCACTATTGAAATGAAAAATTAACACTTTAGTTATGAAAAATCTTTACAAGCATCCTTGTCTGATATCGATCTTGGTGGAGTCAGGAGAGATAGGGAGAACTATAGAATGAACACCTTTGGAACAACTGAATTTCATCTTCCAGACAATTAATGTTTGCAAGTTAAATCCAGAGTAGGGAGAGGGAGTGGCAGGGGGAGGGAGGAGGGAGGAGCTAGCATGGAAGGGAGGGAGAGACCAGTATTTCTTAGGCACCTATTATGTGCAAGTACTATACGGAGTATGCTATGTGTGCGTGTATATTGCAAAGGATGAAGAGATATTTTTTTTCCCTCTAAAAAAAAAACTTCTAAAAATTTTATTGAAATTCAATTTGTTAACATATAGTATAATACCCAGTGCTCATCTCATCACGTGCCCTCCTTATTACTGGTCACTCAGTCACCCTATCCCTTCACCCACCTCTCCTTCTGCAACCTTTTGTTCGTTTCCCAGAGTCAGGAGTGTCTCATGGTTTGTCTTCCTCTCTAACTTTTCCCCACTCGGTTCCCTCCCCTTCCCTTATGGTCCCTTTCACTATTTCTTATATTCCACATATGAGTGAAACCATATTTTACTCAGACATCAGAAAGGATGAATACCTACCATTTACACTGACATGGATGGAACTGGAGGGTGTTATGCTGAGTGAAATAAGTCAATGGAGAAAGGCAATTATAAAGAGATTTCTTAGGTCTTTGTGGTCCAGTTTGCAACATGAAAGTAATAGAAATTGAAGGCAAATAGGGACCCTGGGTTGCCCAGTCGGTTAGGCACCCAACTCTTGATTTTTGGCTCAGGTCATGATCTCAGGGTTGTGAGATTGAACCTCTGCCAGGGGCTCCAGCTGGGGGTGGAAATTGCTTAAGATTCTCTCTCACCCTCTCCCTCTGCTCCTCTCACACTCTCTCCCTCTGTAAAAAAAAAAGAAAAAGAAAAAAAGAAAAAAGAGAGAGAGAGAGAGAGAGAAATTAAGGACAAATAGAACGAGAATTTCCTAATACAAATCCTAAACTACTTCCATAATTTCAAATATTGGGCTGGGGAGATGAGAAATCCAACCCATTATGGTAATTCTTTTGTTCTTTCTTCCCATTCTGCAATTCTCACAGAAGTTAGTGAATAAATTGACCTCTTTACCACCTATGTTCAGGAGCATACTGTCTCTGGTGTTAAGAGTTCTGGTTTACTATGTTCTTATAAATGATGGATTGGGAGGAACATCATGAAACATGGTTGTGTTAAAACGAATCGTCATGTATTCTGGTGCACCAGGCACTGAATCTGGTGCTGTATCTTCCGTGTCTTCTTTCTTTCTCCTCTCCTCTTTTTCCTCTTTTCCTTCCTTCCTCCCCTTTCCCTTCCTCCCTTTCCTTCTTTCCTCCCTCCATCCATCCCTTCCTCCCTTCTTTTTCCTTTCTTTTTTCCTTCTTCTTTCCTTTCCTTCCTCTGAGTTCTTTTTTCTCTGTTCACAGCAATTACAAACTCGATAAAATGTTTTACTTGTCCCATCCTTCACTGTGTTTATCACACGTCCCACAAAATTTGATCTTTTGTAACTATTCATTAGATCTTATTATCATACTAGAAATATTCTTTCCTAATCAGATTAAATTCAAGGAGCCTGGAACTGCATTAGCAGAAACAGAATTATGAATGTGATGTCCACATTAATAGTTTCCCGTGCAGCCTCCTTCCTCTGGTACATTCTGGAAAGACACATACACAAAATGACTGTCATGGTATCTGATTTCTGAGGTGAAGTTAATTTCTAATAACTGTATCACTACAAGATATAGATTCTTGTTTAAATTAAAAACTCCCCAAAGTGAATTATTTCTTTCAAACAAGCCTCGTCCATGATCTTCCTGCTAGACTTGTTAGCTGGACATATTTTCCCCTTAATATTATAAGTTCCTTGGACACAGATGAGTTAAGCTTAATAATTAATTTTAAACCTTGAATTTGGAAAAACAACTCTAGATTTCTTTGGCCTAAACTGACTTTCCCATTGTTGAATACTTCCCATAAAGAGTGACAGTGCCTATGGTGTCGACAGCTAGAGAGCCTCTTGGGGTTCACCAGGCTGCAATAAATGAAAAGCTCTTTTCAGATTGAATTTTAGTTGTGTATTGTTATTTGTCTTAGAATCCATTTATTAGGCCAGAGATAATGTGACAGTTGACTCTTACAGTAACACAGTACTCATTAGCTAGCTTGACAGGGAGGTGCCAACATCGGCTGGAGATTGTATTTTATTAATCTTCATGGCTCATTTGGAAGCCTGGCTGGCTATCTTGTAACGTGCCCTCGTGCTGACTGGGGCAGGGATGTGTAGCCATCCTTACAACTAAAGAATATCAACTTGCATGATAGGATCTTTCCCTTTCTTTGACCTGAAGTGCAGAAATCTAGGAAAGCCCAAGTGGGTTGCTACAGTTTCCAGTGAAAATTTCCCTCCTAGGAATCTGTGACATTCCTTCTAGATGCTAACTAAGAACCATTCAAATTTAAAACTGCTCAGTACTTGGTTGGTATAGATGCTAAAAATCAGAGAATAGATTTAATTTTAAGTTTAAGGTGAGTGTTGAAATGCCTCGAAATAGTGTAGTTTGCCATCAGATCTTTGTTTCCTTGATTCATTTTTGTGTGGTAATAAAGTCTTTGGGTCTGATCCGATTTGTTTCCAGCTTCTTGAATTTGCATATATCGTGCTCTTTGGGTCTGAAAAATCTTAGCTTGTGTTTGAACAAGCTAAACTAAGCATCATGACTCATAGCTTCCAATACTCTGATTCCATTGACTTTTTGTTTTCTGTTGGATTTTTGTTAGAAGCATGTTTGTTTGGGATTTTATTGAGTCCTTTTCCAATCACACAGAAATTTCTTAAAAGGTAGTTGCTTAGTTTAAAAATAGATGATTCTGATAATACCTATTTTGCAAGAAGGTAGAAGATTCTCCAAGTCATCACACTTTTCGGGACTTTCCGGACAAGTTAGCTATTATTTAATTTCTAAACCTCTACATATAATGTTCCGACTATATTTCTAAAAGATTTTTTTTCACTTATTTCTTACCAATTCAAACATGTTTTATTCCAGATAAACTGAAAATAGACTTGATTTGGATGTGTTTTCTTTGGCATTACCCTAATAAGGCTAATCAAGATGAGATTCCAAGCCTTAAAAAAAATGAAATCAACATGTGGTTTAATTCTCACTACTAATACTACCCTGAAAGACTGTTAAGCTTCTGATAGAAAACAATAAAAAACAAGGAAATTCACTGTTAAAACGGCAACATACCATATGTCCTTTAATACCTAATTACAACAGGGGCACAATAAGAAAGTCATTAAACCTGCACCCTATTGTGCATAGGTATCAGAGGACATATGGTGCGTTTCAACCATTAGTATGAATTTGATTGCATCTGTGATTTTCTGTTACAACTTTGACTGTATTTTCCAGAAGAAAATGTTGGGAGACATATTGGTCATTGAGAAGAATTGCCAACAATGAGAAACGGGACCATTTTTACCCCTCCAGAGGTAGGTGATTATAAATTGCATAAAGGCCTACTAATAACCTTGTTTTCTCTTCTGACTTTCAATGTCTTTTGGTGCATTATTCCCCTCACTGAAAATTTCTCATTCAAGCAAATTATTTTTACTTGCCAGATAAGAAATTTGACCCAGGTCCTTGTAAAATGTGTTTTTCCCTATTCCATGTAATATTGTAAGTTTATATAACTATATACCAACAATTATAGATGATGAAAGGGAGTAGTATGTCTGTGCTTTTTCTTCTTTTCCTTATGGAGATGGAATTAATATTCAAAACTGGTAATATTTTCTCTGAAGCTTGGCTTCTGTGTAGAAACACACATACATATATATAGAGAAAGAGAAAGAGAGAGAGAGAGAGAAATACACACACACACACACACACACATACACACATATTAAGGCAATGACAGGAATGAAGGATATGGAAAAAAAGGCACCAGTACTCACCCTTAATCTTTCTATCTCTCATCCTTAACTTATCGTAACCTTAACTTATAGTCATACAAGTGCCTGATACCCTTAAAAGCATGGTAAATATAACTTGATTTAAATTCAATTTATAGGGTTTCTCTTATTTCATTCATTTATTCACTCCCGTATTTATTGAACACCTGTTATTGGCTATGAGGTATTTTAAGTGCTTAGACTACAGCAATGTAAAAAACCAACAAGCCCTCATTAACCACACGTTCTAGTGGAGAGATACAGTGAGACAAATATAAAGGTAGGTTTTCAGATAATGCTAAATGCTATGAAGAAAAACAAAGTAGTGAAGGGGAGTATACCATGGAGCAAGGATAGGGGTTTTGTTGCTTCTCTACTCCCGAACCATATAGTGGTTGGAATGCAGGGGGCAAGGGACTAACTGGGAGCCCTGGGCTTCATATAACCAATATCAGCAATAATAAAGGGCAGAGACTCATCCCGATGATCTCAGGAAGATAGGTGGGGAGCTGGTGGATGTTAGGAGGCAAAGTGTAGGGTCTTGATATGGGACCCTGCAGCTCTGAGTCCCTTCTCTCTTCCATTCCTGTGAGAGGATGAGTTTACCTGGAGCTCCTGGAGCACCTGGGCTCTCATTCCCCACCACTGCCCCCAGAGTTGTTGGGGCTGAGGCAGGCTTGGGGACTCTTCTATTTAGAACATGTTATTTAACTCTCTTAATTGCCCCAGAACTAGATTAGAGATTTAACAATTGATGACAAAAATATGAGGATATTTACTATTGCTCAGGTTTGTTTTCAAGTAAATTTTTCGTATAGCTGGGAAATCTTCATTTACTGCGAAAACTTGAAAAAATCCTAAAAGTAAAGTTTCATGTTCCATCAAATTTTAGTAATTAAGAATACTATCATGTGTTAAAAATTTATCTTAGAACCCTGCAATGAATTGTTTACATTGTAAATATTACATATTGTCTTTGCCATAAAATAGTAGTTTTATCACTACTTACACATTTTGGCCTTAATGAGAACACATGCTTTTTTCAAAGGAGTGCTACCATTTTGGTTTAAGGAATTTTATCTATGAAGCTTGTTGGAAACTAGGGACTAGAATGAGATTAGATCTTGGTCCTAACCCAGAATAACTAGAATTTAACTCCTGGAGTTTAGGAAATGACTACAATAAATAGTATGCAAAGAAGTGAATACAGTAAACACAAGACTCTTTGAAGATTGAGGTTTCATTGTTAGGCGATTAACAGGAAATCTTGTCAACCTAAGTTTAGCTACTTCATATAGAACTTTCCAAATTTAGAATTTTTTTTAAAAGATTTTATTTATTTGTGAGAGAGAGAGAGAGAGAGAGAGAGAGAGGCAGAGGCAAAGGGAGAAGCAGGATCCCTGTGGGGAGCCCCGATGGGGGACTCCATCTGAGGACCGTGGGATCACGACTTGAGCCAAAGGCAGATGCTCAACCTGTGAGCCACCCAGGTCTCTTAAACTTAGAATTTTTAGAAGAGGAGAGAGAAATGGAGGGTAAACTTTCTTAAAAACTGACCTTCTTGGGTAAAAAAGAGAGGATGATATGGTGGGAAAGGGTCACTATTCATCCTAATGGATACGTAAAATAGTAGCCTAATTAGCGATATTTAAATATCGTTTCATTTTTCTTGATCCTCATCTCACCAAAAGCATTAAAGGCCAACCCACTGGGACATAATTACAAGTTTAAGATGTACGAAGTCAAATACCATTCTCATCACTAAAATAGAGTTACATTATTATTTTAAGTTTTTAAGAGACTGACTTTTAACAAGCATTAAAAGGGACCTATTTTACTAAATTTTTGGTGTGATTATAAACTAAGAAGTTTTCTAGTGTTTATCACTGGATGTAGGTCTTTATTTTTCACATTTGTTTAAACCTGAGTAAATTCCCCTAACTGGCCATTACATCTGGGGCCATCACGCCAAGATGTTAATGAGTCTGGTGATAATGTACTGAAGTTCTTTTTCTTAGGTTTAAGCATTTCCACAAGTAGAGTAGAACTTAATAAATTACGAGTTGAGATTTAACATTTGCAACTGAATTGGAGGGCCTGACCCAGCCATTTTTCCCTCTGCACTAATTTTCTATCTATAGCATTGTGAATATAATTTTTGCTGCCTATTTCCCAAGGCAGTAGTCAATTGGTTGTGGATAGCTTTCAGTGAACAGAATGAAAAATACAAAAATATTGTTAACATAATTAACATAACTGAGACATTACATTTAATCTACCTTGCACTGATCACTTAACCACTCATGGTGATTCCTTAGCATCTAATGGACATAATCCTATGCCACTTAAAGTATGATAGATTATCCATCTGTCGCTGTACTGTAGAGCCCTTCTATTATAAATACTACTTCCCTCAACTTGACTGTGAATGCTCCAATGACAGGAGCTGTGGTAACTGCATCTGGCTTGTAGTAGGTTCTCAATAAATGTTTGTGATTCATTGGAGTGAGGACAGCAAATAGTCAGTGCTGTTATGATTGATCTGTTAGGATAATTATTCACTAAGAAATTACATTTTAATGCCCCCTTCTTTTTTTGGAAGTATTTATTTTATTTTATTATTATTTAAATTAAATTAATCAATATATAGCGTATTATTAATTTTAGAGGTAGAGGTCAGTAATTCATCAGTCTTATATAACACTCAGTGCTCATTACATCATGTGCCCTTCTTAATGCTCATCTCCTAGTTGCCCCATCTCCCCAGGCCTCTCCCCTCCAGCAACCCTTGTATCCTATGATTAAGAGTCTCTTATGGTTTGTCTCCTTCTCTGATTTCATCTTGTTTTATTTTTTCCTCTTTTCCCTTGTGATCTTCTGCTTTGTTTCTTAAATTCCACATGAGTGAGATCATATGATAATTATCTTTTTCTGATTGACTTATTTTGCTTAGCATAATATTCTGTAGATCCAACCACGTCATTGCAAATGGCAAGGTTTCATTTATTCTGATGGCTGAGTAGTAGCCTGTTGTATATATATACCACATCTTCTTTATCTATTTATCTGTTGATGGACATCCGGGCTCTTTCCATAGTTTGGCTATTGTGGAAATTGCTGCTATAAACATTGGAGTACAGGTGCCCCTTTGGATCACTACATTTGTAACTTTGGGGTAAATACCCAGTAGTGCAGTTGCTGGGTCATAAGGTAGCTCTATTTTCAACTTTTTGAGGAACCTCCATGCTGTTTTCCAGAGTGGCTGCACTAGTTTGCATTCCCACCAACAGTGTAAAGAGGGTTTCCCTTTCTCCATATCCTTGTCAACATCTTGTTGTTTCCTGACTTGTTAATTTTAGCCATTCTGACTGGTATAAGGTGGTATCTCATTGTGGTTTTGATTTGTATTTCCCTCATGCCAAGTGATGTGGAATATTTTTTTCATGTGTCTGTTGGCCATTTGTGTGTTTTCTTTGGAGAAATGTCTGTTCATGTCTTCTGCCCATTTCTTGATTGGATTATTTGTTCTTTGGGTGTTGAGTTTGATAAGTTCTTTATAGATTTTGGATACTAGCCTTTTATCCGATAAGACATTTACAAGTATCTTTTCCTATTCTGTCTGTTGGTCTGTTGTCTTTCGGTTTTGTCAATTGTTTCCTTTGCTGTGCAAAAGCCTTTTATCTTGATGAAGTCCCAATAGTTAATTTTTTCCTTTTTTCCCTTGCCTTTGGAGACATGTCTAACAAGAAGTTTCTGTGACCAGGTCACAGAGGTTGCTGCTTGTGTTCTTCTCTAAGATTTTGATGGATTCCTGTCTCACATTTAGGTCTTTCATCCATTTTGAGTCTATTTTTGTGCACGGTGTGAGGAAATGGTCCAGTTTCATTCTTCTGTATGTGGCTGTTTTTCTCTTTTATGCCAAGAAATTAACCAGAACTTTTGTTCACTTAACTTAAGGCTATTGATTTGCAGAGGAAAAAATGGAATTTGGTTGAAGGTACTGCCAAACTGCTTCTCCTGTATCCAACTCATATTTACTAATGCTCTAGGAGGACTTTATGGCAGATTTTAGAAGGCACAAGGGAAGAGAAACATGCTTGGAGATAGATGAATGTGGCTGCATCTGGGTTATGGAGTAGATCCTCAAGACTAAGAAAGAATGTATTGTACTCCTGGGGCTGTCTAGAAGATGTAGGACTTGGCAGGAAGGTTCATGATACCCTTCAAAGGATGGGCTTTTGCTAGGGCTCCAGGTTCTGTAAGAATTCCTGTGCCCTGGCAGTCAAGCATGAAGCCCTCTGACTCCCCACTAGGAACCATTCAGATAGAGATAATAGCAAAGAGTGCCCAAGGGTCTTGAAGACCAGAAGACATCTCTCACAATGATTCTCCTTGCTGAAGATCTTCAGAAGCCTTGGAATAAGTGGGTGATGAAGAAGACCCTGGAGTAAAACAAGGAAAGTGTTTTTTAAAGGCTTATCTAAAACATGGCACCAAGACTGGAGCTGCACAGACCATGTAATATAGAAAAACTAGGTGCTATGGAAATAGGATCAAAAAAGACATTCCCATAGGGAGATGTTGGGACCAAAGTCCAGATCCTTTCCAGACTTTCTCAACGTTTTTCCTGAAGTATATTCCACATTTTTTTCTTTAGGGCACTGTTTGGTTGCTATAATCTGACCCTAATCTCCTTTGAAACTTTATTTTCAGTTATACTCTTCCCACATTTGAACACAATGAAATTTGGGTGTTTTCCAGCATCTTCCCATCTAAGTTCAGATCTTTGAGTGACCATATTGGAATTGTGCAGCCTTGAGGGCTTTTGTACGTTGATGATGTTGTGATAAATCTGAATCAACTGTCTTAACTACATAGATGTGAAGCAGAAGAGTAATTGTTTTTATTTTTGAGATTATTAGTACTTCTGAAAAACTTAGTACCATTAGTATAAAATTTAAGCATTTGGCTGACTGGCTAGAAATAGGAGGAAGCAATGGGAAGAAGTTGGGACAAAGAGAACACTAGGCTGGCCTGCTATGTACTGCTTAACAAGCCCATTTCTTCTGTCTTCTTATTCACATGTGCTCATACTCAAGCATGAATCCTTCCAAAGGAGACAGCAGCTGAAGCCCAAACAAGGAAAAAACAACAGCAGAGCCTGGACATAGATGATTAAAACACCCTAAGCTGCTAGCTCCCCTGGGCATATGACAACCACTGCCCCAGCTGGGCAATGCACATCAGGGAACCTCTGGACAGTGTCTCTAGTGACTTTTGTGACTTCTTCTACCTGAGAAGAAGAGGATTTTATTTTATTTTTTAAAGGTTGATTTCTTTGAGAGAGAGAGAGAGAGTGAAAGATAGAGAGAACACAAGAGTGGTGGGGAGAGGCAGTGAGAGAGGGAGAGGGAATCCTGAGCAGATTTCACATTGAGCTCAGAGCCCAATGCAGAGCTTGATCTCACACCCCTGAGATGATGGTCTGAGCTGAAATCAAGAATCAGACGCTTAACCAACTGAGCCACCCAGGCACCCTGAAAAGAGGGAATTTGAAAAGCTCTCTTCCCACATCCTAAGCTTATCAATATAAATACAGGAACAAGACACGCTATGCTTCCTGATGCACAGAAACAAGTCTTGAAGTGGCTGTTCTATTTTTCTATTTTAGTCCTTAGGCAATTGAGGTCTCAGTGTAAATTTAGGGAGATTGGACCCCATACTTCTTTGTGACTTTAAAGTCCATATAGTTTATTGTTTATATTGAAAACATGGGTCTATTTAAATTAGGTACTTGATTTCTCTGCAACTTTTCTCAGGTTTTGTGTTGTTGTTTCTTTTTTTTTTTTTTAACATGCATTATTCAGCATGCATAGGAAATAAATTCTACATCATCTTTGGGTGTAGCCCTTTGAATAACATTTGCTTAGGTCAAGGAACTACTTTTAAAATTATACTTTACTCCCCATACAGACTGTAAAAAATTCAGTTTCAGTGTACCTTATGAACTTACTATTGTTAATATGCTTGTTAGAACTACGTTTTTTAAACCATAATTTAATACAGGGTGAATCAGGTCACTACTGCAGACATGCTTATCAATGATGCAGAGGAGCTGAAATATAAAACATAAAATCAGAAATTTATTTTGCAGATGTAACAAGAATATACCAGTATGTTATTCTTCAATTTTAAAGGGAACAGAGGGGGAGAGTAGTTGGGGTCCAGGTACATGCATTTATTTCTTGACAACACAGAACAGCTACATAACTGTGGCCTCAGAACTGTAAGCTCTTTTAGCCTCAGTTTCCTTTTCTGACAAAAAATGAGCACTAAGTGAATTCCAGTTGTAGGGTCTATTGCCATTCATATCGGTAACGAATGTATCTTTTTGAGGCCAAAATGTTATTTTAAGGGAAAGTTCTGACTAATGATTTGATATGGCATAGATGAACTGTAGTTGGAATTTTAATTCGATTTCACTTAGAATGTTAAATTTTATTTCCTTGGAAGAAAAAGCATAATTGTTGAAGGCCATGGACTTTTATCAAATGAAAGAGATGAGAGAGGGATACCATAACCACTGTTTCTCTTCTGCATTCATAATCTGTCCTGGTAATGAAAGGTAGGTTATAAAGTAATTTAGTTTATGAATGGTAAGATGAATATATAGCATCAAAGATAATAAAACCATATAAAAGTTTGCAATTATTTATGAGATCTTTGAGTCGAGCAAACTTGGCACTGAAAGAGTTTAAGGTGGTTTAAGGTGTTGCTGGTCACTTTCATTCTTAGGGTCATTTAAATATTATGCTAATGAAAAGAAAATGGAATAAAGTATTATTCTGTTAATGAACTTAAAGTAGACCCTAGCAGAAATATATGATAAATAAATACAATGTCAAGTTAGAAAAAATGTTGTAGTTTCATGTTGTTGGTTTGCAAATTGAATTTTTACATAAAATTTACACTAAATGGAACCTCATTATATAGTGATGAGGTCCAGTATGATCCAAATCATTAAAATCACTGTACTGCTTAATGATTCACTAAGTGGTACTGCAGTGCCATAAATTTAGCACTAGTTTCATGATTCAAAACACCAGACTGAGACACCAGCAAATCGTATGTGGATCATTAAATTTACAATGAATGTCAGAGATGAAATAAGGGGGAAAAAACACTTTGAGAGATAGGGATAATATGTGCTCTAAGGTGACATACATCAAGATAAATGATCTTATACCACTTGTGCTTGGATAATAATGGGGGGTAGTTTTTTTTTGTTATTCCTCATTTCATAATTTCCAGAGGGGCTGGAAGTCTAAACTCCTACGAATTAAAGCAGCTGTCAGTTTTTGACTACCCTGTGATCTGTTTCATTTATATTTATAATATATACATTTATATATGCCATTACATTTTAAACTTAGCTGATTTTGCCCAGACATTATGGCTCATCTAATTTCCTATCATATTAGTTCAAAATGATTTTTATGGTTGGATGAAATTTGGACTAGAATTACATGAAAGCTACTAAGAATATAAGGTTTAATTCTGAAATCCTTAATGATGTTTTAAGTCACACCCTCACTGAATTCTTAGCATTATCTTATAACTTATTCTCCAGTATTCATTTGTGTGAAAATCTGTGTGCTGTAACTTATAAAATTAAACATGTTAAATATATGCTAGATTCTCACAATCCACAAGTTTTGCTGTTTAGAGAACTGAGGAATTCACACTTGAGAGTACCTTGCTTATGCATATGATTTGGAATGTGAAAGGCAAATATTTCCTTGGGTCACACGTAAATCCTCTCGCAGGCCTTTCATACAGAGTGGGATATGCAAGATATTATGACTTTTAATAGTCAGCTTAACACTACAAAGCATGACAAATAGCTACATGGTATCTCAAACAAACTGTGTTATCCAATGGTGCTATTTCTTTGTCAGGAAGACTCTGCATATCACATGATGGACATGCTGGCTTGAAGTTCTCAGACATGTTATACTACCGGGTCTGGGGCAATTTATCAATCTTGGGATGTACCCCAGTCTATTTTCCTCAGTTCTTCCGTCAAACCCTGTGGATTTGCAGATGAGAACTCTGCCCACATGCTATCTTCATTATTTAAGGTGTATCAAATAAGTTCTGTGGGTCAGGAAGTTTTGTTTGTTTTTTGGCTGTGTATGTCTATCAAAAGAAGGGCATGAACAACAGCAATAAAAATCTGGAGAGGATGCAAAACAGAGTTGCAGACTTAGTGGCCCGCAGACTTTATTTCAGTATCTGTTGAAAAGTCATGTGGAAGCAAATCTATGTGCCGGTGAAAACAATTCATGGAAGGGATGCAGCAAAAATGGCTGTCTTTTTCTAGTCCAGCATGGAGGGGGATAGACTTTTTCCTTAAGAGACAAGGATAGTTTGATTCTGGCTTTTGAGCCCTAGAGTGGAACACTGAGAAGAGATTATTTATTCCTTCCTATAAAAATAAAAGTGCTTTTTAAACTCTGGGTTTGTTTGGGGGTCCAATGGAAAGATCAAAAAAGAGGAAATGTGTTCAATGAAAGCATGTTAAGATTGATTAGTCTACTTAACCTTTGGGGTTTTCCCCCACTTACCTCAGGGATATGGAGTTTTATTCTAGTTGGCCAAATACTTAAGATAATTTCTTCTTTTGGAAAGAGTACTATTATTAGTAACCGTAAACATGGTTTTGTACAGCTTCCCCCCTCGCCCAACATTTATGAAGGTCTTGGACTATCCAAGTCAAACACGGGACAACAAACAAATCAAACACCAAGAGACCAAAGGGAACCATAAAAAAGAAATGTATTCACTTTGTCCTTGAAACTATGAAAACAATTTCTAGAATAAACAGGTTATGAAAACAGGATAGGGTACTCTGTCAACCCATGCAGGGCCTGTTATCTAGAAATTGCTTATAGCAGAGGGGTACAGATTGTTAGAAGAAGAGATAAAAGTGCTATTGTAGTCTTCCATAATAAGCCTTAGGACAAGACTGTAAAATGTGGCAGTCTCGTAAGGTTCTGAGACAAAACAAATGGTATATAGCATTTTGCTGCTTGTTTGAAGATCCACCTCTGGTAAAACGCTGGGCTCTGAAAGAATTTACCCTCATTCTTCTCTGCCTCTGAGATTTCTGTTAAATCTGTGTAAGAAAGACAGTATTTCATAAGTTTTCTTGATTTATATGCCCTTAATAATAAACAAATTTCCCTCTATCAGGACTGGGTCCAGCGAAGAGGGAAAAGAGGCTATCATTTTGTTAAAGAGAGAGGATATAAGGGAATGTTCTATTCAGTTAGGCAGAGAAAAGGAATCCCCCTCACTCTCCCAACTCTGCTAATCTCAGATCTGGGGATTTGGTGGGGAGATGATGAGAGGCTAGGGAAGTGAAGTTATCAGAAATGTGTTCTGACTTTCTCTTCTTATGGCCTCAAAGATCTGAGTGGAGAGGAGGCGAGTTAGCCAGGCTGAGATGCAAACAGACTGCAGAAAGGCTTTTGTTCCATTGTTTTTTGCTTTTTGATTGGTGTGTATGTGTGTGTGTATGTGTGTGTGTGTGTGTGTGTGTGTGTGTGTTGCGGGGGTAGGGGGGACTATAAAGAATGCAGGGTGCCTGTGCACTCATATGGGGCAGCCCGTGTATTATAAGGTAGCAGAACAGAGGGCTCAGGCAGATAGAAGGCTCAGTTTGCATCCCTGAACTTCCAATGACACAGTGTGACATGCATAATGAAATGAGAGGCAGAGGGTGGCCCTGGAACTTGACATTCCAGGGGCTGTGAGGGAGCCTAAAGGGTAGGAGTTGGATAGAGGATGTGACAGAGACTCAAGGGTGGGGGGCAGTCTGTAGCATCAGCAAGAGTGGAGGAGTTAAGCACAGGTCAGGTCAATAAGATAGGCTACCAGGTGATGACCAAGCCAAGAAAGAATCAACCACCAGTTCATCAGCTGCAGTTATTAACTGTAGAGTATAAAAGAATGCCCAGCAATGCCTGGGTGATTCAGTTGGTTAAGCATGTGCCTTTGGCTCAGGTCATGATCCCAGGGTCCTGTGATCGAGCCCCACATCAAGCTCCCTGCTCAGCAAGGAGTCTGCTTTTCCCTCTGTCCCTCCCCCCCACTCATGCTTACTCATTCTATTTCTAGAATAAACAAATAAAATCATATATATATAGGGATCCCTGGGTGGCGCAGCGGTTTGGCGCCTGCCTTTGGCCCAGGGCGCGATCCTGGGGACCCGGGATCGAATCCCACATCGGGCTCCCTGCATGGAGCCCGCTTCTCCCTCTGCCTGTGTCTCTGCCTCTCTCTCTCTCTCTCTGTGACTATCATGAATAAATAAATAAAATCTTTAAAAAAAAAATAAAATAAAATCATATATATATATAAAGAATGCCCATATGTGGGAATGAACCAGCCATTCCACAGAAGATATCAGTAGACAGTGCATAATCAAGAGCCAGTGCAAGGCCAAAGGTTTCCCATCAATCCCAATACCTTCAAGTTTTATGTCTCTTACCATACACCAAGACACTGTTTTGGAACGTAGCAAGGGAGGCAGGGAACAATGACTGAGTATCTACCAAAGATGGATTTAAACCAATAGAGAGACTTCTTTTTTTTTTTTTTTTTCAAAAGAGAGACTTCTAATTATTTGGTTTAGACTTCATTTTAATACAGATTGGATTAAATTTAATTTTCCCTCCATTATTTGATTGGTTGGAGCCTTTATGAGGAAGATCAAATCAGTTACACAGGAGCCATGTTTTCCTTGCATATTTGAGTTGTAATGTGATAAACATATGTAATGGGGCAGAAAATTTAATCATCTCAAAAGTTGTTGGTTCACCATGGGTTGAAACTAGGAGGAGCTGTCCTTCCTTGAGCCGGAACAAAGCTAGAGAGACCAGGGGGATGGAGTCTCTACAACTAGGTCATTAGGCTAGGGGCCAACTCAATGTGCTGCCCAGACAAGGCCTCGAGGTCCCATAAAGGAACACATATGTCTAGCTTGCAGAGTATATGCAACAGCATAATTATTGAGCCACTGGTGGAAAATTTCAATCTGAAAATAAGAGCATCTGGGATGAATGACTTCTCTGTAAATGTCTGGCGTGCGTCTGAACGATCTGTTTCTTCACCATTGTGAACATTGACTATCCATAAAAAGCTCATCATAGTCAGAAACAATGTTCATTCAGCTGTTGGTCAACAATATAAACAGCCTTGTTTGAATTAGGTCTTCCATCTCTTTAATGTGATTCCAGTACTTAATATATTTTGCATACTAATGCCCTTTGACTAGAGAAATATCTTTGTTATGATCTCTCTTTTGAATTGTGAGCTGTTTCTTTGGCTTAACACAAGATGCCTGCTATTTCTCTAGTTTGGGGATACGAGGTTGTGCTTCAATCATTTTATGAGGAATTTTAACTTAATCTGATGTTAAGTGGGTTAGTTTTCTCTCTTTCGTGAGTACAGATGAGGAATCAAGAAGAGAATGAGGTAAAATGGAGAGAAAAGGCAAAGAAATGTGTAATTATTTTCCCTTTTTATCATTGCATATACTACGTTATGCAGGTATCTATTTTTACTCATACTACCACATTTCTGAACCTCATAGAACCTTGAAACTTTATGTAAAACTTTATGTAAGACACAGAAGTTCCCTTTAAGGATGTCATCTAAATAGCTGCATTCTATCTAATTCCCTTTAACATGGGAGTTCTGCAAATATCTGTGCTTTTTCAGGTCCCTTTTTAGATAACCCCTATTGTAAATCATTAATCAATGTGTTCTGAATATCTGTGATGTACTAAACCTACACAGAGATTCCATCTCCTGCCTCATGGAAGCTTCAGGCAATGAAGAAAAGCAAAAATAGTTTTTTGGAGTTAGTCCAGGGTTGGTTGTTGGGAGGAATGTGTGGAAAATGGTGGAGAAATCAGACATGCAAAAATATTCCTTTCCACACATATGTATTGGGGTTTGAACAAGAAGTTGCCTGTGTTTCCAGCCCTACTCTGTCTTTAATGCTGTGAGTGACTTTGGCCATCTCCACTCTAAAGTAATCAGTGATTTCACAGAGTTGGTGTGGGCATAAAAAGAGCTAAAACCTGTGAAAATACTTAAGTCATTATAAAATACCACACAATCATGAAATATTAAACATATTCTAATTACTGAAATTATCTAATGTTTTTGCATTTTTTTCTCAGATAATCTGCATAATATGACCCTTTTCTTACTCTTGTTCTTTGTTCAAAATCATAGAGCCTCCGTTTCTAGGGTGTCTTCCTTACTAGGATGAGAACTTGTGGTTTCCCCATCTTTTCTAAGTACAAGGAAACCCATATCCCCATCTATGTTGAGCATGTGACAGTTGATTGACTGTTAATAACCTTGACAATGTTATTTTTCTTAGAGAAAAAGGAGATTTGATGACTTCTTTGTTCAATTTCACCTAAAGAGTAGTCTTGCCCGGTGCACACTAAGTGTCATTGGTAGGGAATTGTCCAGGAGGCATTCAGTATGTAAATGTTCTAATTAGATCAATGTAAAAGAGCAGTCGTACATTCTGTTATAGCAGTGTGTCTGGTTCCATTAATAAAACCTCCCGAAGGCATGCACTACTAGTTTTCTCAATTAGTTTGTCCCAGATCATTTCATCTTAGGGTAGGGAGGGGAGGAAGGGTGAAATGAGAGGGTGAAGGGAGGTGGCAAATTACAGGTATTTTCTCCAGCTCACAGAGCTGTCCCAATTTGTCCCAAATTCCACCTGGTCACTATATTGGTCTTCAGAAAAACACATCCCTACAGAGTATTTGGGGAAAATGAAAACGCAAAACAACTCTCCTTCTTTCCCTAATGAAACAAATGCCACCACCACCAGCACCACCTTTTCCTTCTCCTTTTCTTCCTCCTTGTCTTCTTCCTCTTCCTCCTCCATTTCCTTACCTTTACTTTCCAGAGAGTATATCTCTATATGAAATTTCTAGCACAATGCCTGGCACATAATAGTGATTTAATTAAGTATTTACTCCTTTCCTTGTCTCGAGCATACAGCATGTTCCAGGCCTCTGAAAATGCAGAATGCATATCGTAACTATATTATGCATAATCAGGTTCTTCAATTTATCATTTCTGAAAGGAGTGCAGTTTTTTCTCTTTATATATGGCCAAACTTATGGGTTTGTAGAGCTCTTTGTTTAAGAAAGCTCTGAAAATTTTTAATGAGAGTTGTGTGCAAGAGCTTTTTTAACCTCTAGGACTCTGGAGGAATAGAATAAGATAGATGTGCATAAACTCCCAGCAGAGAACAAGCACTATGTTGGGTTACTGGCTGTTATATTGTGCTCTTCATCTTCCCATTATCTTGTTCTTTTTGCAATTATTTGCCTCTCTATTTGGGAGTAAAGTTTGACCCAGCATCATTTCCAAATTCCTCCCTTCCACTTGCTCACTCAGGAGTTAAGTCATTAAGGAATACAGAGAGTAGTAAGAGGTTGAAGTGGAGTAGAGAGCCAGGGCAAGAGCAGTGATGTTAGAAAGGCTGGTAACAGGGAACAGGTATCAATGTCTATGGACTCTGAGTAGCCCTAGTTTCCCTAGTCTACCTATCCTACTGGAGAAACTCAAGGAATTTGTTTTCATAAGGTGTCCCAACTCTTCACTTGTCTCTCCCAATCCTCCTGAAAGATATAGACCAAAAGGAATGAGTTGGCATGGGACGATCACAGAATTAAAATCAGAAGTGAGCACTAATGTGACTTTACCACTTCCTAATTGTCTATATTACAGTCATGTAAATCTGAAACTCAGTTTTACCAACTATGAAATGGAATTGTGCCTCAAGTGTGATAAAGTATGTGAAAATCTTATGTAGATTTTATTACCTTATACACCTTTTTATTTATTTTTTTAAAGATTTTATTTATTTATTCATGAGAGAGAGAGAGAGAGAGAGGCTCCCTGACATGGGACTCGATCCTGGGTCTTCAGAATCACACCCTGGGCTGAAGGCGGAGCTAAACCGCTGAGCCACCCAGGCTGCCCCACTTACACACCTTTTTAAAAAAATATTTATTTATTGGAGAGAGAGAGTGCATGTGCATGAGTGGAGATCGCATATGTGGAGGGACAGAGGGGGAGACAGAGAGAATCTCAAGCAGATTCCCCACTGAGCATGGAGCTTAATGAGGGGCTCCATATCACCACCCATGAGATCATGACTTAACCTTATATTCTTCTTTGCTCATTTTGTGCAGAAATCACAAATATGGTACTAGTGGGGTCTTTTCAGAGAAATTGTTTTGAGGAGAATGACAGAGAAAAATAAATAATAGTTTATCATGATTTGTAGGGCTATTCTACAGTAGAGAAGGGAACTTCTTGTTATATTGTTTTTTGAGGAGAACTAGAGAGGAACAGGTTATATATAAAAAAAGAATTTGCTCATCATAAAGCTGTGGGATAGATGACTATTTTGATTATAAAAGCTTTTTCCCTGGAAATCTTAATGACCAAGAAGGTTCCATTCAGCACAGGGTTTCAATAAACATTTAAAGGGAGATACACTATCTAGAAGTGGCTATAATTACCAAGTAGGTTTATTCAGTAATGAATTTGCTTAAACCATACAAAATTTCTGGTATCTCCCAGCCCATGATCTACAAAGATGGTGATTACATATAACTCAGCCCTTTTTAGAGCAAGAGCTAAGAGAATGAATTGTGGTGGTGATATATAGTATGTAACTGAGAATGGCTGAATGGGTTTGGAAAAGGTAAAGGGATCTAGGTTGCTCAAGAAGCCATATTAAAATACCTAACTATGGATCCAGGATGGAAAAGGTCCAGAGCAGCTGTAAGGGATGTTGAGATATTAGGAAAATTGGGATGGATTGAGTGTTAGATTCTGCTCAGAATGTGCTTCTCCCACCTTTCCTTTTGGCTCATCTCCACTCATCTCAGGTCATATCTCAAAGGAGCCATTCTTGCAGAGTCAGTTTTAGCTCTTTCTCTTACATGCTTTTGTGGTACACTGTGATTTTTCTTAACAACAAGTAGGAGAATTGCTTGTGTGACAGTGTGTTTAAATTTCTGTCATCTCCATTAGACTGTGGAGCTCCATAAGGACAGGGGCCATGTTTTTCTTATTTATTACTGTATCTCCAGTGTTTGGCACAGCATCTGGTATTCAGGAGTTTCAAAATGTTTAAGAGGATAAGGCTGAATAATACCAAAGAGTTTGAAGGGTAATCAGTAAGAATGGTGATTTGTTAAGTATAAAACTGGATGGTACAATGGAGAGGAAGAATGTGAGTCATAGGCCAAGGAGGACAGAAGAAACAAATCTGGTGATATGAGGTAGCGGCGAAGAGGCAACCAACAACAAGTGAGCTTTGGAGAATTTGGAATAGACAAATTGACTTTAAGTCATTAGAATTATGAGAAAAGGGTAGGTCTGTGATGTAGTTGGGGAAGTGTTAGGAAACGAGAAAAGCTACTCCCCCTTCCCTTAAGGCCCTACTGTTTGAGCTGATAGATATTTTTTTAAAAAATATTTATTTATTTGAGAGAGAGAACAAGTGCATATGTGAGAGGGAGAGAATATCTGAAGTAGACTCTGTACTGAGCACAGAGCCCGATGTGGGGCTCGACCCACAACTGCAAGATCATGACTTGAGCAGAAAACAAGAGTTGGATGCTTAACCAGCTGAGCCACCCAGGTGTCCCTGAGCTGGCAGATATTGAGAGAAGTTGGTCTTCATGACAAAAGCCATTGGAAGGCATTGTGACTTCAAGGAGTCAAGTTCTTAAAGGGACAAAATATGAAAAGTGAGGTCAGATAAAAGACAATGAACCCACAATCGAGTTGTGATCTCAAAGGACAAGAGACAGGAGCTGAGGGACAGTGGGGTGAGGGAGAGGGTAGATAAGTGAGAAACCAGCTCTAGAGTGGCAGAAGTGGATAGTGGGAAATGAATAAATCCCTGAGGAAAGAGGTGAAATGAATGAAGTAGAGGGAAAATGCTCACTGTGATGACTCTACCCACGCAGGGCTATGGAGCTGTTGCTAGAAGTCCCAGGCTGTTAAGCAGACCCATCCGCCAAGATGGCTAGTCAGGCAGTGTTTCCACAGCCTTCTTCCCCAACTAATTTAAGATGGAAAAGGTAGAGAGGTGAAGTCCCTGCCCTAAAGTTTAGTAGTGAATCAGGAGAACAAGCAAATCTCTGTCTAATTATTCAAGTTGTTTAATGATATGCTTTAACAGTTATTTTGCTGCATGGCAATTAGATTCAAATGGTAAGTCAGTGACATAAATGAATATAATTAGAAGTGTTTTTGCATAGTTAAATCAAGCATTTAGAGGCCTGTTAGGCAAATGGTGGTCCAGGGAGAAGGAGAATTTGTGGCTTTTAGCACTTCCCCTGCTGAAGGGAAGGATTGCTGCTTGCTCCAAAATTCCTTCCTTTACGTGGTCCTTAGGAGGCGGCTGTCTACCTTCCAGCCACAGTCTCTTTTGACTCTATAGTTATCCTGGTCCTTCTCCCCAAACTGGGCCACAGAGGAAGGAGGATGGATGGAGAACAGTGGGGGCTGGGCAGGTAAACACCTTTCCTCCAGGAGAGGATAGAAAATTTCTGACTTTGGGAAAATATTTTGTCATGTCTTGCCTCAGTTTATTTTCCTATTTTATATTTTGTTATTTTGCAATATTTGCAACACAGAGAAATGGAAAGGGAAAGACTGTAAGTGCCCCCATCTATTATGAACTTTAACATATTTTAATATTTCGCATATTTACTTCAAGATTTAAAAAAATGAAATAAACAGTACATTGCAAGTAGAGATGAATCTCCTTTTGTACAACTCTGATCTATTTTTCTTCAACCTACAGGAGCCACCAGGTGAAGTAGGTATGTATCACTCTTATGTGTATTATTATACTTTTACTATATATGGATGTTTTCTTAAGTAAATATAAAATTTTTGAGTGTTTTTACATCTGAAATGAATGATCTACTGTACCCATGAGCTTTCAAGGTTTTATTCGGGAGTAAATTAGAGAATGCTCAAATATCAAACTTCAACCACACGATTTCAGCATTAAGAGCATTAAGAACATGTACTTATCTTATAGATCAAGAATTCTATGGGTGGAGATGGGTGATTCCAGGTCAGGCACTGTAGTTCGATATCATCAAAGGCCGGGGCTATTTATATCCTTCTGTTCGGCCCTGCTCAGAAAGTTGCTTTTCTTTTTTTTTTTTTAATTTATTTTTTATTGGTGTTCAATTTACTAACATACAGAATAACCCCCAGTGCCCATCACCCATTCACTCCCACCCCCCGCCCTCCTCCCCTTCTACCACCCCTAGTTGCTTTTCTTCCTTAAGCTTGTTGCCTCAGGGTAGCAAGATGACTGCAACCAAGAATCACAGTCCCACATGACTACGTTTAAGGGAGGAGAAAAAGGGCAGAGAGGAAAATATTTTCCAGATTAACTACCCCCCCCAACCCTTGTATACATTCTGCATAGTCCCGGGACTACGAATATAATGAATCTAACTCCCATGAATAGGTTACATTTTATGGCACAGTTAACCTTAAAATAGATTATCTAGGTGGTTCAGAACTAATCCCAAGAGCTCTTTTAAAGGAGAGTTTTTTCTAGCTCGTCACAGAGTAGGAAGTCAGAGATTCAAAGCAGAGAACCATTCAATCAATGCCTTTTTGCTTGTGTTAAGATGGAGGGCATCACGTGGCAAGGAATGCAGGTGGTCTTTCAGAGCTGAGATAGACCCCTGGCTGAGAGCAAGCAGGAAAATGAGTACCTCAATCCTAAAGTTGTAAAGGAACTGAATTCTGACAATGAGAATAAGCTTGGAAGCAGATTTTTCCCCAGAGCTTCCAGATGGTAGCTCAGTCTAGTCAACATCTTGAATTCAACCTTGAGATACCCTAAGCACAGACCCACCCAAACCATGCCAGATTTCTAACCTATAGATGGTGAACTAATTAATGGGTATTGTTTTAAGTTGCAATAAATTTGTGGCAATTTGTTACACAGCAATAGAAAACTAATACAACCTAGCCAATAATATTAGGAGTTAAATTAAAACATATCCAATGAATAAAATACTATACTACTATTAGAAACTACATTATCAAAGCATATCTAATGACACATAAAATACTCATGATTTATTACGCAAAAAAACCCACAAGATACAAAACTTATAACTACGTGTAATGGTATATAACTATATGTATGATTCCAAATGTGTATTTGAAATCTTATTAGCCAGGGACCTTGGTAAAGTTGCTTAACTTCACTGTACTTCAGGGTGTTCATTTGTAAAGTGAAGATTTCACATTGCACATGTAAGATAAAAATTTTATATCCCCCAAATCCCCTATTTATTAACTATTTGGCTTCCCTAAAATATGATCAGGAAAAGCAGATGAATGATTGTTTCTTCTTTTTTAATTTACCAAGTTTTAGAATAATAAATTGGTGCCCTATCAAACTGCAATATTGACCAATGAGGTTACCAAAAAAAACCACATTGTTGTGAACTCATGGATTTTAAAATTTTGATTCATTTTAACATTTTAATTCATTGTAATTATTTTTTTTATTTTTTTAGATTTTATTTATTTATTCATGAGAGACACACACAGAGAGAGAGGCAGAGACACAGGCAGAGAGGGAGAAACAGTTTCCATGCAGGGAGCCCGAAATGGGATTCGATCCCAGGTCTCCAGGATGATGCCCTGGGCCGAAGGTGGCACTAAACCGCTAAGCCACCAGGGCTACCCAATTCATTGTAATTATTATTGTTGTTTGATGCTCACATTGTTCCATCTTTGGCTAGTGTGAGCACTCTCAAGAAGGCTTTTGTGTTTTTAAACATGACTTCATTGGTCTTTGATAACTTACTTTCTTTTAAGCACAGTCACATATTCCAGATGTAGTTAATAGTGTCCTGCCCTAGAATGGCAACAACCAACCATTTCTCCAAGAAGCTCTGGCTTATTTTAGTAGGAAATGGTATAGAGACACCAAAATCTAAGTGATTGAGATATTCTATGCTACTTAGTTCATGTGATTTCTAGGCTTTTCTAGTGTATACACCTAGAAGAAAATCTTGTTTGAATGACATGAAGATAAAATTTATTTGCTCAATTCTTCCATCAATGTAATAGTTTATTTTTTTTAATGTAATAGTTTAAATAACAATATTGCCAGTAACAACAAGATTACTGAGTATCATTTAAGATTTTCTATGCCTTTTTATGTCCTTAAGATATATTCATCTTAGAATGTATAGTCATAATCCCATGTTTTAAAATCTTGTGATATACTTTTCTCTGTGTGATTATGATTCTAATTCAATATATAATTACTTAATATTTTCTTTTTTTTTTTTTTTTTTAGATTTTATTTATTTATTCATGACAGACAAAGAGAGAGTGAGAGGCAGAGACAGGAAGAAGGAGAAGCAGGCTCCATGCAGGGAGCCCAACATGGGACTCGAACCTGGGACTCTAGGATCATGTCCCGGGCTGAAGGCGGTGCCAAACTGCTGGGCCATTGGGGCTGCCCTAATTAACATTCTTTTGTTTTGTTTTGCTTTTTGATCATTAGGGATTTTTAAATTTCCTTCCCTATTTTAAAAATTTATATATTACTTACTCTTTTCCAAAGTCAAGATCATAAACCAAGGTGTATTCAAAGGGGTTTAGCTACTTGGTGCTACAATGATTACAATGGACCTCTTTCAAAGTAAAGGATGGCAGCAATTCCTTCTCATCAGAAAGTTGTTGTAGACATGAGTTTCCCTTCCCTGCATAGGATCCCCCAGAACCACCAAACTTTAAGAAAGCTTACAGAGGGATGGCTGGGTGGCTCAGCAGTTGAGCATCTGCCTTTGGTTCAGGGTGTCATCCTGGGTCCAGGGAGCTGAGTCCTGCATCGGGCTCTCCGTGGAAGCCTGCTGCATCTCCCTCTACCTATGTCTCTGCCTCTCTGTGTGTCTGTCATGAATAAATAAATAAATAAATCTTAAAAAAAAAAAGACTTACACAATACCTGATACAAATAAATTATATTCCGTACAAAAATATTTCAGACTAAAGAGCCCATTTTGTAGCAATAAAGGCATGTGAAATTAGGCACAGGAATGACCAGCCTGAACTAAACTTCATCAACCTGGCAAGATGGTGGAATGGCGTGGTAAGTGGTTGGTGAAGGCAATAGCTTGGGGACAATGTTGCTGAGTTGGAACGCTATCCTCCAAGAGGTGATAAGTGTGTTGATTTCCTAACTTGGTTCTGAGTCCAAAGGTTAGAATGTAAGAGTCTGGAAGCCAACAGGTAAAAAGTAAGATTTGCTCTTCTCCCAATTATGACCAGTGACCCATTGTGGGATTTGTAGTTTCTATCCTAGTAAATTGGTTCTACTGGATTAGAAGTTCTGGTTTATGATAGGGATGGGGAACACCTCCTTCACAGTGAACTTGAAACTACTACTACCATCTGGGTGGTTGCGGCTCTTTATGCCAAAGAGCTAGTGGTAAAACAAATTGTTATATTAGTGGGAGAAATTGAATCTTAGAATCTTATTTTCATGAAAAGTTTACTAAGGTTACTGCTACAGAATAGAGCAGTGAGGAGTGTGCCTGAAAGGAAGGGTTCATTGGGGTAGCTCTTTGAGCTTCCATGCCTGGTGATAACCAGCTAGCAGTAGAAGCGACCTTAACAAGGGCAAATGAAATAAGGTCTCGGACTCCTTAGGGATGATGGTTTTGTTTTCCCCCAGGCATGCAATCTACAACACCAAAATGCTGCTCAAGAATGAGGAAAATTTAGAGTGGATGGTGAAAGAAGAATTATAGATTCAGGACCAGTGGAGCAATGAGGACTATTGCTTCTTGTATTAAATCCTTACATAAAATACAGTAGGCCATCCTCATTAGAGAGACTCTGCCAAGTTGGATTTAATGGCAGGCATAAATAGATCCTCTAGTCCCCACATTTTACCTCATCCATTTCTGGGGTGATTAATTCTGTGAATATACCGACCATCCTTGTGCAAGTTTTGACCAGCTTTGTGCAGGCATAATCTGATGGTACTTCATTTTGGGCTCATGTGTGTGCCACTCCCTTCAGAGGGAACTCCTTCCATCCTCATGCATGCTCAGCCTGGAATTGCAGGGAAGTGAATGCCCTATGGGCATTTTTGACCAAAGGGTAATGCCTATGACCAAAAGATAATGACTTCCTTTTTCAACCTGTAGGCAGTTTTTGAGAAACATTTTATGACTTTCCTTAGTTGGCCCTACGGCATAAAGCACCAGTGGCTCTTGTTGGTGGCCAATTTGATAATGTATCCTTATGCTGATTTTATCTCCTTTCCTTTTCCTTCTCTTTATGTCTTACTTCTACTTCCCAGGATAATTTTCTAAACAAATAACCTGTATGCAAACCTTTGTTGTAAGCTCTGCTTACAGAGAAACCCATGCTAAGACATGGTCACAAAGCAGGCTCACTCTTGATTCTGTTCACTACTATAGCCCTGGTCTTAAGAATAATTCCTGGCATTTAGTAGGCACTCAATAAATATTTGTTAACTAAATGAGTGAATAGATAAATGAGTTTCCTTTTATTAAGACCAACAGAAAAATGAGTTTATATTTTTAACTTCTAACATATCTAGGAGTCAGAAGTAGAATGAAATGGGGTCAAGGCAAGCTTAAAAAATGGTTTTAAAAATCTGACATGTTTGTTACATGGATTTTTATGTTTATTTTCTAGTCTGTAGCCAAAGGCTGGGAGAAGAGAGTTACTTTAAAAAGCATTGGGTAGCTTGTGTTAGAAGTTGAAGGCATGTTTGGAAACATCCAGCATCTGTACCATGAAGACATTGAGCTTGAAGTGAAAGTGAACACAAAGAGGTGTTCTCCAGGGATGGGGCCATATTAGAAGCTTATCCTTGGTCTTGGTTGCTGGTAGATCAGACATTCAGCAGCCACAGCTGGATTAGCCTTGAAGAAAGGGAGTCTGTGCACTCCTGCATCTCTGTCACTTTGAATACTCTTCCATGAGCCATTAGGCTGGCTACAGACAGACTTTGGCTGATAATAACCGGCTGAGCCATTACCTATTTGGTTATTTGGTGTCTACCCTGTAGTTACTCTCAGATGTGCAATGATGTATGGATTGATACAAAATTCTTTATACTTTATGGATATTCCCATAAGTTCACCCACACATTTCTTTCCCAGATCTTGTCTCCAATATTTCATCTTGCCCCATCCAGATCCCTCCTCAATTAACCAAGCATTGGTCACTGCCCATAAGTTGAGGTATTCCTTATCTTGGGCTACCTTTCTCTGCACACAAGGTAGAAGGTCAGGTATGCACTTGACGTTTTGTCCACTGGGAGGATTTTCTACATCCCTGTCTTTCAAAATCACTCTGTAGTTGTAACAGTCATCATTTTGGGGATTGTACCTGTACCCTGAGCTGTCTTATCTGTGAACCCAGCTCAGGTTGTTTCCTCCTCTGTTAGTTGTCATAGGGAAGTCCCCATGAGAGCACAGTGTGACCTAAGCAAGTGGTATCACTGCAACAGTGGTAGGAGGCATGAAGGTCTGTTTATCTCTCTGTGCAGCTTAATTATGTTTTCTGAATATACTGGAGCCTGATCCTGGTGCTTCCTTGCCTACCCAGCCTGGTGACTTTGTGTGCTTGGCATAGCAGTTTATTTGGGGTAGTTATTTCTGTAATATGACTGGTTGATGTCCCAAGGTCCTAAGCTCCTTCTTTACCAAGACTCAGTAGCATGGCAAGAACACCATGAATGATGTATAGTTCTCTGCTGCAGATGCCATTGTCTTACTTTAGAATCTTCTTGTGGGCTTTTTTTTGGGGCTTTCTAGAGGTACTACATGGTACCTTTTCCTAATACAGATTCCTCTGGCACCATGTAGTCTGCTGGGTCATATGGCCCAAGTGCTAAGGCTGCTTGGACCACACTGGATCTGCTTTAGAACTCTTCTCTCAATTTGGGCTCCACTCAAAAAGTAGCAGCCTTCTGTATCGCTCCATAATTGGGTTAGAACAGTAATCTCAAGCATGGATATGCGACCCCTCTGACATCTATTGAAGCCTACTAAGTCTTGTGTACCTCTTTTTAGATATGAGATGCAAGGTGCAGTAACTTTGCCCTTTACTGAAGGAAGGAAATGTCCTGGTATATCCTAGATCGCTGAACCCTTAAAAACTTTACCAATGAGTCAGGCTTCTGAATCCTGAAGCATTTATCTCCCCTGTGTTTTATCAAGATATCCAGAGTAATTTTCATTTCTTACTCATAAGTATAGATATCAAAGTTCCTCAATATAGTGGACAAATGTGATATTCTGCGGATTGTTCAGGTGGTCTAAGTAATTGCAGACAGTATTTTAATAGAGAGTGGATTTAAAATGCCTCTGAGGCATCTCTCTACAGGAGATGAGAATTTCTTTAAAAGTTGCTAAGGAGGTCCTCTGACCTTCACATTTTGCTTTCAATTGTTGATTGATTGACCTGATCCTGATCTTTTTTTTTTACAAAGTATCTATGGCAATAGCTCCCTGATTCCACAACCTTTATAATCATTATTTCCCCTATTTCTCTCAAACCAGCAATGTTGCATGAGCTAGTGTTTATCCTTTTCTCCACATCCTTGCCCAGCAACCACAGGTGTAATTTGGTTACACTATGGTAAGGACTCTGTATTTCACCTGCCACTAAGAGTAGGGTCCTTGGCCAACTGGCTGGCAAGTGATTCAACTTCAAAATCTTTTTTTTTTTTTTTTCAACTTCAAAATCTTAAATTTGGACTTTGCTTCCAGGAGCACTCCCAGTACCAACTGTTTGAGGTCATGTTTCCTAGAAGCAGAGTCTGAGGCAGGGATTCTGATGGATACTATTTATTTTCTTGATGAAAACAGTTTAAGGCACTTAAGATAGGATACAGGTCTAGATGGAGTAGAGCTTTAGCCTGTTCCATGGGGAGCTGTAAGGTATGAATTGCAACATCAAGTTGGTTCTTGAAGGGAACCCATCCCTGTCCCCAGGGAGTCACTGGTTATTATCTGTTCCCAGGCCTGGAGATGAGACATAATCTCCCAGATGAGGCAACTCTTGGTTGGTGGAGGTCACTTACCTTGAAAGGTTTAGTTCATGCCATTAGTAACCAACACCAACGCCATCTAGAGGATAGGCACACCAGCCCTAGTCATAGAGATCTGGCCAGGACACCACCAGCATTCAGTACAGCAAGAAATGTACTTTCAGAGCAAGATAGAGAATTTGACCAAATGGACTGAAATATCAGGTGAGTGAAATTTTCAGGGATACTTTATTTTCTGGATGAGCACAATCCATACCACCTTTTCTCATGAAATTGAATGATGCTGATACTGTAGACTTTTGCTAGTGTAGACACATCTGGATATTACCTCTAAAGACAGCGCAAATATTAGCATGATTTATATTCAGTAAACCCTATGACTTTCTTCTAAAATTATGATGTTATTTCCATCAATTACAGAATTAGTTAATTCTGTAATTCTTCAAAATCTCTGAATATTTTGAGCTCTGAATGTTCAGGCATGGGAAGCGAGTACCATCCCCAGTTGCCATCTGCTCAGTCCACATGTCCACATGGAATCGGCTTACTTGTACTTTGAGCAGATCAGCAATGCTCTTTTGTTCCCCTGCAGTCTCAGGTTCAGAGTGTTTAGACGTCTTGTCATATTCACAAGGATGTACAGCTTTCTGAGCCACTGGGGGGCTGACAAGTTGGGTCTCTCAGAGCCTATTAATTCCAAAAAGTCCTTCATCTGAGGTAGCAGCTCAATAAATATCTTCAACAAGTTTCTATGACTCAGTCATCTGAATGCACTACAATAAAAGAAGTCCAAATTCTGTATCTTTGAAAAGTACATAAACTCTTTATGATTTAGGGCATACGATGAGGAAAATTCAGTTTTGATCATTTCCACATCATGCAATGAACTTGAATTGCACAGTTCATAGCACAACAGCGCTTTGGAAGCAGAACATGCCATCCTTATTTTCTGACTTGAATAAATTACTGAAACCTTTCTTTTCCTTTTCACTTCAAGTGCCTGATGGTGCTACTTGAACTTAACATTTCGTGTTTAAATTCTGTTTCTCAAATTCCTCAGACACCAAACCATTAGATCTTATTAGTTTTTGAGTGCTAGTTAATTAAATAAAACCTTTGTTTTCCTTTCTTCGCTTTTCCCCCCTTTTCTTTGTATACCCTTCCTTTCTTCCTCTCTTCTCCCTCTTTCATTTCCTCCCTCCTTACCTCTCCCCCTTCCTCTTTCTCTTCCTTCCTTGTTAAAATATTTGATTGAAAGTCTTCTGGCCACTGAGAGAGGGGTAAGAGTGGGCTGAATTTGACCTCCAGGGCTCACTTTTACTTTGCTCCCAGTGAGTGACCTTTAATTTTATCAAACAGAAAGTTTCAGATGGTGAAGAGTAATATATAACCTTCATGCTATACAGAATGAAGAAACATTACACCTAAAATGAAATTTATTCTTTGGAAACAGCATGCAAAGAACACTTAAAAACTTAAATCATTCCCTCACTTCCAGGACAAATTTCCTGAGATTCTGCAAAAAGATTATACCTTCCTTTAAAAAACTAGCTTTGAAGTTTGAGAAGCCAAACAAACCAGTTCCCTATATAGAAAGCACTAATAACCCACACTTCAAGGACAATATTTTGCCTCAAATTCATTTATGTGTATATGTATGTATTTGGAGAAGTTTATAGAATCATTCCACTTCTCTACATCCTCTTCTTTAATTAAAAAAAAATCACAGAAAACATTGCAGAATACAATCACAGAATACATTTTATTCTTTTCTATTTCCTACATACTTTGAATTCTTGAGAAGAGTCAAGACTATTTTAAATAGATGATTCTAGATATGTTTTTCAGATAGAATGAACAGGACTTGGTTGTGGGTATGAAGGAGAAAGAAGTGTCAAACATTTGTTTCCAGAAACTAGGATCATAGTACCATTTCCTGACAGGAAAGACTAAGAGTGGAACATCTGGAGGCAGGAGAATGTGTAGAATTTTAGTTCGAGGCACATTAAATTTAGATGCTTATGAGAAATTCAAGCAGAGAAGTGGAGATGTCACATGCACCATTGGCTAAAGGAGTTTTAGGCTCAGCAGAATGGTCTAAATGAGAAATGAAAGTTTTAGAAGCTGTTTACATAAAGATGTTGCTGAGAATCTTAATCACATGAGGAGGTGTAGAAGGAAAGATGCCTCACAGAGCACCTAGAAGAATTTTTATGTTTGGAGGTCAGGAGAGAAGAAGCTGGCCCAAGATACCAAGAACTCATGGCCATGTTTCCAGAAGGATCAAGGACCAACTATATTGGCTGCTGGTGAGAATTCAAGAATGAGGCCAAGAATGAGGCCAGAAGTGTGCCAGTTAGATCTGCAAAACAGAAGTTGTTGCTTTCCTTGACAAAGTTAACTGTAGTGTGATAATTGGGATGGAGAATGAATAGGCAAAGATTTTGATGTGGAGTTTGGAGTTAAGTTTTTTTTTTTTTTTTTTTTTTTTTTTCTGGAGTCAAGTTTTTTTTTTTTTTTTTTTTTTTTTTTATTTATTTATTTTTTTTTTCTTTTTTTTTTTATTTATTTTTTTTTTTTTTGGAGTCAAGTTTTTAAAGACATTTGGGTGTGATAGGGAGCAGTGCAAAAGAGTCACAATTGGAAAGGGGTGAATCATGTTTTTTAAATATGCCAGAATGCTAGAATGCATTGGTGTGCTAAGGAAGAGGTGGTATGACTATGCATGAGAATATTACTTAGCCATAAAAAAGAATGAAATCTTGCCATTTGCAACAGCATGGATGAACCTAGAGCGTTTATGCTAAGTGAAATAAGTCAGATGGAGAAAGACAAACACCATATGATTTCACTTATATCTGGAATTTAAGAAACAAAAAGGATGAATAAAGAAAAATGAGACAAACAAAAACCGGGCTCTTACATACAAAAACAAACTGGTGGTTGCTGAAGGGGGAGGTGGGTGGGAGGATGGGTGAAATGGGTGACAGGGATTAAGAGTACACCTTTTGTGATAAGCACTGAGTAATGCATAGAATTGTTGAATCACTGTATTATACACCTGAAACAAATATAACACTGTATGTTAATTATACTAGAATTAAAGAAATGAATAATAAAAGTTTTTTTAACAAAAGGGATGACTTGCTCTAGATGGAGAAGTTGAAGATACAGGAAAAGGAGGATACTTGAAGAATAACTTCTGTTAAAATGAGATGGGCGGGGATCGGGAGCTTACGTGGAGGGATTGATCTTTAATAGTAGAAGAGACATTTTCCCTGATGCAACATGAGGAAAAGAAGAGTCGACAAAGCTGCAGAAGATTTGTGGACTATTTAAAGATTTTGTTAATCTCTTGGATGTAAAATAACTTTCCTCTTAGGAGGGAAAGGAATCATGCCCTGAATTTTCCTAGATGTTCTAGTAGCCAAATATTGCATCAAACCTCAAAGCGCCCTCTAAGTGCTCTGCTTGTCATCATTCATAATTCCCCTTTTAACACTCACATTCTCCTCAGAAATTCTGCCAGCAGATCTATACGGCTTCCGGAAGTTCAACCCTCTCAACCTCTGCACTTTTAAACCTTCCCTAAAAGTTCAATGATTGGCCCATTAACACAGCTCCTTGCCTGGGACCTTCCACAACAGATTAAGAGAAGGTCGCTTTTACTTCTCTCTAAGCTAATTGGGTATGGAAAATAATATTTCTCCTTATTCTGTCTACATTTTCTTCCAACAAGTCATTTCTTTTTTGACCCCAGAGTAAAGAAATAAATGTAACTAGTATGTGCGGTAGATGAGATGTTCCAGAAATAGAAAACAATCCTAGTAATTTCTTTATTTTTTATTTTTATTTTTTTATTTTTAAAGATTTTATTTATTTATTCATGAGAGAGAGAGAGAGGCAGAGACACAGGCAGAGGGAGAAGCAGGCTCCATGTAGGGAGCCCGATGCGGGATTTCATCCCGGATCCCCAGGATTATGCCCTGGGCTGAAGGCAGCGCTAAACTGCTGAGCCACCCGGGCTGCCCAATCCTAGTAATTTCTAAGGAAAGAAAACAAAAGACGTTAAAGAGAAAATATTTGATCCGTGTTACAAATTGTGAACAATTTGTAAATTCCGACAATACTTGTATAGTAAGCTTAGGTGTTATCAAATATGTGATTTTTAAAGGATGGTTTTTCTTAATCATGGGAACACTGTGGCCGGATCTTAACACCTCACAGAATACAGCAGATAGTGACAACTGACCCTGAAGACTGGACAGCCTGAAACTGACATGATACTTCACTACATTATTTGCTCTCCTTGACCCCATTTCTTACTTTTTCTTGTTTCCTGAGGTGGGTCTGTATATGGTGACAACTAGATCTCCTAAATACCTATGCTAGTTCTTCTTTTATGTCTGTTAATAACTCTGGTATAAAAAAAGGAGAAATTTTAAAGTGTGATTAAAACCTTTATCCAAATGCAACAAATTGTACCTCTCCACACTTGGCTTTAAGGTAAAGGGGCAATTTGCAGGACCAAGATACCATCTGAAACTTGCATGGGGGGAAAAAAAAAGCCCAAACCTGTTACATGCATAGCTTTCTTCACTCTCCTTGTTCTTTTTTATTTTATTTTATTTTATTTTTATTTTATTTTATTTTATTTTTAAATTTATGATAGTCACAGAGAGAGAGAGAGGCAGAGACACAGGCAGAGGGAGAAGCAGGCTCCATGCACCGGGAGCCCGATGTGGGATTCGATCCCGGGTCTCCGGGATCGCGCCCTGGGCCAAAGGCAGGTGCCAAACCGCTGCGCCACCCAGGGGTCCCTCCTTGTTCTTCTTAAATCAACTCACAATCAGCTAAATTCCTGGCCCTCCCTAGTAATAGGAAAACTTTTCTTGCCTATTTCACTGCTGGGCTCTGGAAATAACTTTTCCCTATCATCTAAAGTATACTTGGGAGGCAGATTTTATTTCCAAAGGTGGCCATACATATATGCTCCAAATCACCATGGTATGATGTGATATCACCATATGACATTGTGGTATTTCATTAAAAGATGGGGTCTATGTTCCCTCTTCTTGAATCTGGGTGATCCTATGGATACTGTAAATTCTGTAGACTGGGTCAGAAAATACATGAAACTTTCTGCCTGCTTCTTTTGAGAGGTTTACCTTTTGATTCAAGCGTTGTGAGGACATACTAACTAGCCCATGCGGAGAGGCCACATGGAGAGTGCTGTGTGGAGAACTGAGGTCCCCAGACAAAAGCCCACATCAACTGCCAGACAGACAAGTGAGATGTCAGTGAGTCCCTAGCCTTTGAGCCATCCTGGCTGAGCCCAGGTGGAGCAGGGAGCTGCTGACACTGCCAACCCTTAGACAGAGTGCAGCTCTGTCAACAAGGTAAATGTTATCACTTAGTAAGCCACTAGGTTTTGGGAAGGTTGGCCACATATCAATAGTAACTGGAACACTTTGCTACAGAATTTTCTGTTCTCTTTTGGCATGCTTATTTATTTTTTTTAAGATTTTATTTATTTATTCATGAGAGACACACAGAGAGATGCAGAGACAGGCAGAGGGAGAAGCAGGATCCCTCCCGGGAGCCCGATGTGGGACTTGATCTCGGGACTCTGGGAGCCAAAGGCAGATGCTCAACCACTGAGCCACCCCGGTGCCCCTGGTATGTTTAACTATCAATTCTTTCTCATCATCTTTGAATTTGTCAAGTGGCTCATTTGAAGAAAATCTCAATCCTGCCTTTACTCCCCCCCCCTTTCCAGCTATACCCCTAGATACCTCCTATTCTAGAGTATTCTAGTACTTGAAAAAAATCAATTAGCCAAAAATTTTGCTGGAAACAAAATTTGTGTGTGTCTGATTTGCCATATGAGTCGTCTCGTATAGACCATAGGTCCCAGGGAGGCCGTGGGGTGTCATGGTACTCAGATTGTTCCCTGCCCCTGCCCCCTCTTCTTCACTCTTTCCTTCGCTGATTCCAGACTTGCTCTTTGAACCTGTTTTTCCAATGTCTTCTCCCTAGTGTTCTCTCTCCATGCCACAATCTCTTCTCTCCACCCCTGAGTCTCTGCCTGTGGTCCTCTGAGCCCACCCTCCCCAGCTTCCACTTTTCAGGAAACTCTGTCCTGGGTCACTAGTCTGGTCACTCTCTGCCATGTGCTGGGTGCCCACTTTCCTTCTCTCTACTCTTGGCGAAGGCCTATTGTCTCAATCCCACCTCCTGATTTGTTTGCATCCCAGCACCAGATGCCAAATGCACATTCTTTAAAATGCTGCTATAAAGTCAAAATGAAAACACGTCAAATAGCAATTCACAAACCTATAAACTTTTTAGGAAAAACAATTTTGGCAAATTGGTAGAATCAAGAATTTAACAAATTGGTCATTTGGCAAACTGGTTACCCAGCAAATTAACATAACACTTGGGGTCCTTGTTCTTGTCCTTCTCAGACCATGTCAGTTCCTTGAGAGTTGATAATCCTTTTCCTTATAGTGCAAACTCTACCCTCCTGGCAGAGCATAAATAGCCCCACCCGACCACTATGTGCTGCATCAACATCTTTTCTCAACATCACCCTCTTGTATCTTATGTAAGCTCCAGGAACATGAAACTGAACAGAAAGATTAATTTCTGTGAACACCTCACCGCCCTGGTCGGAGCCCTTCCACATGCCTTTCCTTCCGTTTGCAACACTTGCTCTGCTCTTGACCGCTTTGCAAATACCTTCAGAAGTTCCATGTCTGTGACTCCCCCAGGGAGCCTTGCATAATTCAGCAGACAGCCAGCCAATCCTGTTGCTGTATTTGCACAAACCTTTATCACCAGGAGGGTGTTTTGTGACAAATGAATTGCTCCACTGGACTGTCAGACCTTTGAGGGCAGGAATCATAACGTTCATTTCTGAATATTCATGATCTAGCACAGATATTGACACATAGTAGGCTCTTAATACATCCTTCTTAAAAAGAATACCATTTACCTAGAAAATATTACCCCAGCCATCTGCTGTTTAAAGATAATTCCTTCACAAAACCAATTTAAAATTACTCCCTCAGGCTATATAATAAAGACACTTATAAAGAACACGTCTGCATTTTGTTTAAGACTTCTACTAAAATCAGAGTTCACTTTGTGGTTTAAAGCCCCTTGTATAAATATCCATATTACTAATTTCTCTTAGTTTTAATGGAAGGTAAAAGCTTGTATCTACTGGCCCAAGGCATGCTTCTTTTTATTAGATATTTTATCAGATAACAGGAGGTGGGTCCCCTGCTCCCCCTGCCCTGCCATTTATGCCTCTACTTGTAGGGAGCTCAAAGCTAAGTTAGTGTGTGTGTGTGTGTGTGTGTGTGTGTGTGTGTGCTTTTTACCGTACTGGACTTCAAATCTTAGCTATGTTCTCTCCTAGCTGTATGACCTCTCTGGGCCTTAATCTCATATACAAAATTGGGTTATCATAGCTGGACTCAAAACATGGTTGTGAGAATCCAGTGAAACTTTGCAGGGGGAAATATTGCAGCAAGTCTTACCCAAATATGTTATCGCTGTTGTTCTGTAAGAATAGAGATCTGATCTTAAAAATATAACTTTCAGAATTTAATATTTTCAGTTCTCCTGCAGCCAGGAAAGACAGGATTCAATTACAGTAAACATATTCACCTTCATTTTCTACACCATAGGTTAAATTTTCCCATGTATATTTTTACAACAGTACAGAACACCTATCTTTAATTGTAAGTGACCTCAAATCCTCTTACAGAAGTAGATGAGGTATGTGAAGTCAAGTAGAATTTCAATAAGAAGGAGTTAACCTGCTACTGAGAGGTAATTTCATAGGACACTCGAGAGATTTATTAACTTTTTCTGTGAACAATATTAAAACTTATATTTATTGAATTCTTATTGTGGGCCCAATGCTGTGCTAAATGCTTAAATGCTGATCTTTATAAATCCCTACAACAAAGCTGTAAGAAAACTACTCATTATTTGCATTTTGTGAGGAGTGAGAACTGGAGTAGAAAGAAGTTAAAGAATTCACATGGCTAGTTAGTGTTGAGCTGAGATTCTAACCCAAGAAGCCTAACTGCTAAGCCCTTGTACTTACTTAAACTTTTTCCTACCCCACAAAATATTCAGACATATTTCAGTCATTTAATAGAGTAGAATCAGGAGACCACTCAGTAAGGTGAGAGACAAATGATTATTTTGAATTCTTTTATTGCAATGATAATTTTTTTCCAGAATTTTCTTTTTTCCTTGATATTCTCTCTAAAATGATCTATTCTATGCATATCTCATTACTCTTACATTTTTCCTAAAAAGTCAATTACTATCCATTTTTACTCTTCAGGTCTGTTGCTTCTGATATGATATCCAGTTTGAGTATTTTTTAGTTCTATGTGCATAATTGCATTATTTTTCATTACTATACTTTGCAATTGATTCCAGCGATTATCATTCAATTTCCTTACTTTTTTTTTTGTTAATTGCATTTTTTAATGTCTTGTGATATTCTTGAACTACAAATTGAAAGCAGCCCTTTAGATGTGATCTTACCTTTAATAAAGATTTTATTTCAAGTCACTCTGCACTGTTAAAGCAATCAGACTTAATAAATAAATTAAAATGTTTCTTTTTTTTTTCTTTTCTCTTTGGACTCAAATTCATTCAGTTTCTTGAGTGAAGAATTTATAAGATTATCTAGATATTCTTTCCTTATTGTAAAAACTTCAATTTCTGAAAATACGTAAAATCACTTCATGAAGATTCTTTCAATTTAACGAGTTGTTACAATTTATGGATTCACAGCAGGATTTCTTAAAAAATCCATCTTTCTTAGATCGTAAAAATATCATTTGATTTATAAACAGCCAAAGAACATGTATATAGTGAAGTGTGAGAAACCTGACTCTGTGTCGGTCAGTGTTAGGAAATATGTCAAAAGATAATGTTTGATCTTTTAAAAAATTATATTTGATCTATTCAAAAATTAAAATAGCTTTTTTTATGGGACAAAATTGCATATATGTATACATATATACTTGTGCATATATGCTATATATAATATATACAGGATATGCACATTTCTTTTATAGACATATAAGATATACATATGTGTATATATATGTATGCACGTATGTGTATGTATATCATTGATAGATCTGAATCTAAAATCTCTAACTGAATGTGGTTATTTCTGGACAGATGTTCTATCATGCTTCAAAGACATTTCTCTTGTATGCAGAATATGTCATTGCTCATAACATGGTCCTAGACTTAGCTTTACCTGTTAAAGTTTTTGTCAGTCTGAGGTCCTTTGTTTCACACTCATACATTTTACAGCACATACTGGTGTGCCTTGCTCTCAGTAAAAACTTGGTAAGCCAGCTATTCATCTCCTTCTCTTTATTACACACCTCATATCTCCACCATTATTGTTTTGTGTCTACCATAAACTTCTCATGCATCTCCTTTGCTATGATCCCTTCCCTCTCCATCCTATAGACAGATACCAGAATAATAGTATAAAAATACAACTTTACATGAAACAGCCCTCTACAAAGAGTTTTCCAGGGCTCTGGGTGGCCCTCCTAACCCTAACTCTAACCCTAACTTCTCTTTTAACTTAGCAATTAGCTACTTCCCCACCTTTGCTACCATGTTCCTACATGGATCCTCTGCTGAAACATGAATGGTCTGTTCATAGTGTCCCAAACCAGCTGGCCCAACCTCATGGGATCTTCCCCTTTGTCTGTAATTCCCTCCTCTTTTCTCCCTGTCTCTCAGTGCTCTCTTTCCTTTCACTCCCATTTCCAAATCCTTTAGCAATTACTGATACTCTAATAAGTATTCACCTACTTTACCTTTTAACTGAGCCTTTTTCATATATGCCCAATTCTCCAAAGAGTTGATGTGTCTCTGGAAGTCAGGGATCACCTCTAACTTTGCCTTCTGCATATCAGGTCATCCAGAAGATGTGGGTAACAACGATGTGGCCTTCTCCCTGGAGTCAGACATGTGTGTGGACTTACAGAGTAGTTATGACCAGCTTCTTGCTTTGGCTGGCTTTTCCACGCAGATGACTACTTGAGCACCCTGACTTTATCACACTGGGATACACAGAGCCCCCCTGACGTCCTTGCCTCCCTCTCAGAGGGGCTTAGATCAGGGCTGGGCACTGCTCCCTAAGGCCATCTTTTCACATTTTGATCTGAAATGAACTTAGGGTTAACCAGGTCAGTAGCCACAGCTTCCGTCTCCTGTGAAGTATCCTGTCAAGAACTGCCTTTCACTTACCTTTGTTATCTTTGCTAAGGGTTCTCACTTTTTTCTTACCTCCCAATTCAAGTCTTAGTAATTCAAGTCTAATTCAAATGTAAGTCTTAAAATAAAGTTCTTTCTTTCTTTCTGAACCACGTGAAAAATTAAAGAGCAAAAAAGTGATAAGGTCAAAACTTATGTGGTGGGAACTTTGAGCAATTCCATTCACAATTATTCAAGAAAATGTAGCTGAATATAAAACACAGTAAAATTTATATTTGCAATAATCATCCCCCTTCCCCCATCTGTTTGGTGAAACCAGACACTTTGTTAATTATATCCAGTTAGTTTACTGGGAGAAACATCCAATTTAGAAACATTCGGCTTTATTTAAAAACAAAACAAAACAAAACAAAACAGAATACAACTGCAAGGGAAGACAAAAACTGCTTTAATATACTCATGGACTTTTATTGCTTCAGTGAGTAGGTAAGGAAGAGAAGCAATTCTTTATTTCCAAATTATAAAGTACGATCAAATTTGAAGCTGTGAAAATATTGAACTTTTGCAAGAAAAAAAAATAAATGATTTGAAGCCCTGGTGATCACACAGAGAATCCAGACAATTTGACAGCTATGAATTTATCTCACTTGTGAATGAATAACCTTTGTAACTCACTTGGGACTTAAATATTCCAAACACATTTCCCTGGAAACACTTCAAAAGGCATAGTTCATTTCTGTCTTTACCAAACAGCTCCTTTGGTTACCTTTAGTTTGCTGGCTTTGTGGTTTGAGTACAGACTTGAAAGTTTGAAAATTAACATAGTTAAAGCTTGCCAGTGGGTTTTACTCCTGTAAGAATGAAACAAGATTAACTCTTTGATTATTTTATGGTGTAAACAGCTTCTTTTACCTCTGTAATAACGCAACTTCATTGATATTACTTACAAAATTCCGACTCTGTCTCTGAGCTAAAGTTCAATATATTTCTATTTAGAGAGGAAAGATTTCTGCCAAAGTGCATGTAAGACCAGAATTGCATCTGATTTAGTTGAGCTCCATATAGTTCTTAGGGAATTGCTGAAAACAAACTCTTTTTTCAAGCTAGATCCAGGGTTTCAGGTCAAGTGTACTAAGAGTTTTAGAGGGTTTCATGCATGGTTTTTTTTCAGGATCAAAAAGTACAAACATACTCTCAGCTCTGTGCTAGGTTCTGAACACTGCAAGTCAAGCAGTCCTGCTTCTTGGTGCTTAGAATGGGTTCAATTTTTTTTCTTTGCCCCACTCCATGCAGCAGGCATGATGAATGTTGTTCATGGAGCAATGTTTCTGTCGACTGACATGTCAAACCTGTTCCTAACTGTCAAATGGTAACACTTCAAAATAATGCCAGAAAAAAAGCACAATTAAGACATTAACATTCCAACGTAAGAATATGCTTACTTGTGATAGTCTTGATAATGTTTTCATGTTTAGGACCGTAGACTTCATGACTTTACTCTCATCCCTGAGAAGATTTCATGGCAAAGGAGGGATTTCAGCTTAACGAGAAAAGAGATTTGTCCACTTTAGGTTTGAAGATGTTTACAGGAATAAAAAGATTGTAGTCAAAATAAAAGTTTAAACTTTAACTTTTAGAAGGTGAAATTTCACTCACATTTATTTTCTGTCCCCATTATAAAGAGTATTTACCTTAAGAAAATTTGTCTTGCAAGTCTCTTTGATTTCAAAGTAAATGTACCTCGTGACCTTAACAAAGGGTAAAAGAAAGATCTGAGGATAAGCCTGACCCTTCACCCTCCCAGTTCAGCTCATTTTTTAAAAGAGCCCTCACTGGAAATCTGGCAATCTCTTGGGCCACTTTCTACCAGATTTTCTTCTCCTTCCTGGCAAGGGTGTCTGTCTTCGGTCACACATGCTCACTGGAGAGAGAATTTCAGCCATTATCTGTATTTAACTGACTAAATCAACACTTCCACCCCTGCCCTAGCTTCCCTCCTGTTATTCCAGCAGCACGTTCCATGCATAAACGTGTTTAAAAGTCTACTCCCCATCTCCCTGCTGTCTACTCCTAAAATCAGCTTTTTCTCTTGGCTGTTCTATTTCAGTTTATGATACCCCGAGGTAGTAGAGTGAAATTTTCTTTGCCAGGATAATCTTGTTGTGAGGGACAGACATCCTTTCAAACTAGCTGAAGCAAAAGGAGACGTCGGAGGAAGGGTACACAGTACGTGACAGACCCATAGGCAGCAGGTGTTCCTGGGTCTCACTAAGGAATGGGGCACTGCTCAGGAAGGCCAACTAAGGCAGATACTCTCTTATTCCCCTCGAGTTTTTGTTTGTTTTTTAAGATTTAGTTATTTATTTGAGAGAGGGAGAGCTTGCACACGGGATGAAGGAGGGACAAAGAGAGAAAATCTCAAGCATATTCCTCCCTGAGTGAGGAACTAGACTAGGGCTCGATCCCACCCCTGGAGATCATGACCCAGCCGAAGCAAGTGGGTCCCTTAATGGACTGAGCCACCTAGGTGCCCCTCCCTTCTAGTTTTAATATGACTTATCCTTGCTTTTCTCTGCCAATTTCTATACACCTTCTTTCCTCTCTGTGTCTCCGTCCTTTGCTAGAGGCTGGTTCCTTTTTTATATTTGTACATGGCCACTTCATAGAGTCTTCAAAATGGCTTTCTCAGCCCTGAATTTCTATCACCTCAATATTCCAGTGCCTATAGCTGTCAGTCTTCTCAGATTTCATTTCCAAGTTCCTGGGCTATTCTGGATGGCCCAGAATAGCTCCATGTAGTCTCTAGCATAGCCCAATTCAGTGCAAGCTTGGTCAAAAGAGGGATGGGTGGTGTGATATAACTATGATGAGGTATAAAGAGCCAGGCTCAGTAGCTGTGAAGAGCCATTATGAGCAGGGAAATGTGAGCGGAGGAGCACCCTTCAAGTATATCTACTATGAAGTTGAAAGGAAAATTATGTATCATACTCTAAAGGGATCAAGTTACTATAAGAGTTTCCGTTTCTTTATTTTCAATGTGAACATGTTTTGCAAAGTTTTTTAAAAAAGATTATAGTTATTTATTCATGAGAGACACACAGAGGGAGACAGAGACACAGGTAGAGGGAGAGCAGACTCTTTGCTGGGAGTCCGATGCGGGACTTGGTCCCAGGACCCTGGGATCATGACCTAAGCCGAAGTTAGACACTCAACCACTGAGCCACTGAGGCATCCCTGTTCTACAAATTAATTGTAGTATGTGGCACAAATGTAAGATAGCATCACCTTAGTCATCCAGGCTTTAAAATCTGATGTCAAGGACAAACATTATATGGTCTCATTCATTTGGGGAATATAAATATTAGTGAAAGGGAATAGTTGGGAAGGGAGAAGAAATGGGTAGGAAATATCAGAAAGGGAGATAGAACATGGAAGACTCCTAACTCTGGGAAACGAACTAGGGGTGGTGGAAGGGGAGGAGGGCGGGGGGTGAGGGTGACTGAGTGGCGGGCACTGAGGGGGGCACTTGACGGGATGAGCACTGGGTGTTATTCTGCATGTTGGAAAATTGAACACCAATAAAAAATAAATTTATTATTAAAAAAATAAATAAAATCTGATGTCATAGATGCCCTTCTTTGTCTCCCAGATCTTACCAGTCACCAACTTTTGCCAGCTCTTTCTTCAAATGTCTCTTGTTCCATTTCTTTCCCCAATTCTCCCACTACTGGAACCACCATTCTTTCTGAGCTTTATCATTTTTCCCTGTTTCTCCTATTTTAGAAGCTTTTTAATTTTAATTATTCACTCTGCTTCCAGTCTCTCTTCTTGGCAATTCATCATTCATATTGCTGACAAATTGGTCATAAAACACTCTTTCATCAATCTTATCATTCTCTGACTCAAAGACTTCGGTGACTCCCCACAGCCTACCAAATGAAGTCCAAATGGCTTATACTGACCATGTAAGACCTTGACCATCGAGCTGCAACCTTCACCGACAGCTCTAACTATCCACTTCATTGGTACTGTATTCCAGCTAAACTGTGCCCCAAGCTGCCTTGAACTTTCTGATTTTATGCTTTTGCTGAAACTGATCCTACTGGCCTGGAATGAACTCTTTTCTCTCTTCCTCTCTCAATCTCATCCATCATTCAAGTCATAATGCAAGTCTCTTCTTCTCTTGAAGCCTTCCAAATTCAGGCCAGCCCAACTAATTTTTTATTCCTTTGAATCACTACGTTTTTTTTTTTTTTTTCTTGCCTCATTCATTTAATTAGTCCTCTACTTCCAAAAAATTCAGTTTGGTTTTTTAATCCAATTGTAAAGCTTTTCAATGGTTTTGTTTCTTCAATTCGATTTTATGTTTCATGAGACAGATATTTTTACTATTTTCCTATTCCTCCTTTCAACACCACTTATTATGCTTTACACATAGTAAGAAATATTAAGAGATCCTGAGATACTCTTAGGACACAAATTTCTTAGGACACTTTGTTACAATGCTGGATGTAAATTAACCTGCTAAAGAAAGCATTGTTGATTTTCTATTTTAATTAAGTCTTCTCATTACGAATAAGCCAAATTGGTGAACATGTTAACTTATGAACTTGTAAAATACGAACTGTTTTGTTTTATATTAACATTAAAGTTAGAGAGTTTTCAGGCTGCAGGGTGGAAAGTAGAAGTATGAGGTTGTTGAGTAACTCCAAGTATCTTATTATCCACATGATGGAAAAGGAGGTGAACAGAATTGATTTCCATGCTCAGGAGAATGCCCTGTGACTTACAGGGCTAGGCGAAAGGGAAGGAGTATGTTAAATGTTAAGATGAAATTGCCTGTTTCCAAAAGAAATGCAAAACATTATGAGGGAAGCATTGATTGACCTGAGGAGTGAACTGCTTATTCTATAAGTTCCTACTGACTTAAGACAGGGCTTTTGTCAAAGGGAGAGGCTAGACTTTTTCTTTCTCTCATCAGAAATTCCCACGTTCCCTGGGAACTTTTTCCTGTGGGAATAGATCTTTGATAATATATTTGGAGTAAATGGAAAAATAAGATTTATTTAGAAAAAAGCTTAGCAGTCAATTTGCTTGTTTATTCAGTAAATTGAAGACTTGGTGGGCTAAATACCAATGATACAATGCAATTATAGATACAGTTTCTTATCTCTCATAGGAAGAAGAGTATAAACCAAAATAATTACAAACATAAGGCCATAGAAATTAGATATGAGAACTGAGATATTTCTGGTGCAGTTGGAGGTAGGTGGGGTTATTTTAATTAAAAAAATTTTTTTTTGCTGGAGATTTGTACCTTTCAATCTCCTTCACCTATTTTTCCCACCCTCCTACCTCCTTCCCCTCTGGCAACCACCAGTTTGTTTTCTGCATTTGTGAGTCTGTTTCTGTTTTTGTTTATTTGTTCATTTGCTTTGTTTTTTAGATTCTGCAATTAAGTAAAATCTTACAGTATTTGTCTTTCTCTGTCTGACTAATTTTGCTTAGCATAATACCCTCTAGGTCCATTCATGTTATTGTAAATGGCAAGATCTCATTCCTTTTTTATGGCTGACTAACATATATATGTTAGTGTTCATATATATATATATGTACACACGCATACCATATATATAGTGTATATATATATATATATATATATATATATATATAGTGAATAATGCTACAATAAACATTGGAGTGCATATATCTTTACTAATCAGTGTTTTTGTTTCCTTTGGGTAAATATGCAGTAGTGGAATTACTGGATCATATGGTATTTCTATTTTTAATTTTTAGAAGAACTTCCATTCTGTTTTTCATGTTGATCACACTGATTTGCATTTCCACTAACAGTGCATAAAAGTTCCCTTTTCCACATCCTCACCAATACTTGTTATTTCTTGTCTTTCTGATAATAGCCATTCTGACTAGTGGGAAGGGATATTGCATCTAGGAACCGATTTGCATTTTGCTGACGATTAGTAATATTGATCATCTTTTCATGTGTCTGCTGGCTATCTGTAGTTTTCTTTGAAGAAATGTTTATTCTGGTTTTCTGCTCATTTTTAAATTGGGTTGGTTTTTTTGGTGTTGAGTTGTATGAGTTCATTATATGTTTTGGATATTAACCTTTTATCAAATATGTCATTTGCAAATATCTTCTAGTAGGTTGCCTTTTTGTTTTGCTGAAGGTTTACTTTGCTGTGTAAAAGCTTTTTATTTTGGTGTAGTCCCAATAGTTTATTTTTGCTTTTGTTTCCATTGCCTGAGGACACAGATCCATAAATATGTTGCTATGGCTGACATTCAAGAGATTATTGCTTATGTTTTCTTTTAGGGGTTTTATGGTTTCAAGAACTCATATTTAGGTCTTTAATCAATTTTGAGTTTATTTTTGTGTATGATGTAAGAAAGTAGTCCAATTTCATTCTTTTGCATGTAGTTGTCCCATTTTCCCAACACCATTTATTGAAGAGACGGTCTTTTCCTGTTGTATTTACTTACCCCTGTTGCTAGGGTGGGATTATTTTGAGTGTATCTCTGTCTACCTTGCCTAAAATTGTACATGTGGATAGTATTTCTTTGAAAGAATCTTCTGGTGTTAAAGTCATGTTTATCTTATCAATTGAAGTTCTTTTTTTCCTCATTAAATATGTAATTTCTTTGAGATTCTTTTTCTAAGGGCTCTTTGGTTTCCTAGACTTTAATTGTATTTGAGATCTTCTTAATGTAATGAGTTTGACATTTCTTTAAATTTGTATCTTTTGGGCACCTGGGTGGCTCAGTAGTCCCAGGGTCCTGGAATTGAGTTCCATGTCAGGCCTCTGTTCGGAGGGGAGTCTGCTTCTCCCTCTGGCCCTCCTTCTGCTTATGTACCCTTGCTTTCTCTCTCCCTCACTCTTTCTCTCTCTCATGAATAAATAAAAATCTTAAAAAAGATAGATTTGTATCTTTTCACAGGCACGTAGATCTGAAAATATTAATCCTGGTCATGATTTATTCATTCTGCATTCTACTGAGTGTCTGCTATGTGGCAGGCACTGTGTCGGTTCTGAGGATAGGATATAAATCATAGATTTCCAGAACTTTAGCATCAGTAGGGATTATTGTCAGTGTTGAGATTTTGTTTCTTTGCAATACTGGGATATGTAAAACTGAAGAGCTTGTTACCAATGGTCTTTATAGTGGACTTATTCTTCCTTGACCTTGTTGAGCTAATGAAAGCTTTGTAAGTCCTTTTACTAGCTTTTGCCAGCTATCTCTTTGGGCTTTACCTCTCCTGTTGAATATCTCTCTTTAAAATTAGAGCTAATCAGAAAGCTGCCTCTTCATTCATAGATGTCTTTGCATAACTGCCCTTTTTTTATATATATAACTGCCCTTTTTAATTTTTATAGAAAATTAGTACAGTTGTCACCCAAGCTTAAACTATAGTGGAAAAACACACATGCATAAAATGTCATACAGAATGAAAGGTGCCGTCATATAGAAAGGAAGTAAAGCTAACAACACCAACAAACCAAACTCAGAATCTGTAGTTTCTACATATTTTTGGACTTAGAAAAAATAGCACCATTATTTCTTTAAATAAGGAAACAATACTGTAAAAAGAAAATATTGAATATATTATATTCAATATTCAAAATATTGAATATAAAAAGTGAATATTGAAGGAGTCCCCCCCTTTTTTAAAAAAGATATTTCTTTGAGAGAGAGAGAGAGAGAGAGAGAGAGTGCCCGTGTGCTCCTGAGCAGGGGATGGGCAGAGGGAGAGGGAAAAGCAGGCTTCCCATGGAACATGGAGACTTACATGGGGCTTGATTCAAGGACTTCAGGATCATGACCTTAGCCAAAGGCAGCCGCTTAACTGAGCCCCAGGAGTCACTTTTTAAGATGAAGCACCAAATATGATAACAGACATCCCAAATACTTAGAAGAAGAAGATTGTGAAGATGCAGACCAGGCTTGAGAGGCTGAAGCATGGAAGACAATAGCATAAACAAGGTGAAGAGCCCTGTGTGAGGCATTAACGAGGACAGACTGGGCAGGTTCTTATGTTCTGATTATTGTGTTGAACTTCCTACCTCCTCAAAAAAGAGAAACAGGAGCTAACATTTTCTGATAGAAGTATTTTCCTATTTTATTGACCAAGAAAAGTAACTCCTAATAAATTAAAATAAGAAACAAGATCATTAAACTGGTGAGATGGCAGGCAATGTGTGTGTGTGTGTGTGTGTGTATGTGTGTGTATTAGGATTTGACCTCAGGTTTTCCTAAACACAAAGACCTATGTCTTTTCCCCTGGATACTGCACCCCATGGCTAGCTGCATTTAGAGAATTTACCTATCAAATCACCTGTGTGCTATTTCCTGTTTTTGATGTTACAAACTTGTGATCTACAGGCCTGTGTGTCTCATAGAATTCTTTCATAAGCCTACCAAATGTGATAGCACATGGTCAAAATACTTAGAAGAATATTGTTTGGACATAGGGCCTGATAAGTGGTGGTAAAAATATGAGAGTTGTATCTAAAAAAAAAAAAAAAAAGAAGAAAGAAAGAAAACATCCTTCACTTAAAAAAGGAAATCCCCAGGGTTCCCTGGGTGGCTCAGTGGTTTAGTGCCTGCCTTTGGCTCAGGGTGTGATCCTGGAGTCCTGGGATCAAGTCCCACATCAGGCTCACTGCATGGAGCCTGCTTCTCCCTCTTCCTGTATCTCTGCCTCTCTCTCTGTGTCTCTCATGAATAAATAAAATCTTTTTTTTTTTTTTTTTAAAGGAAATCCCTCAAAATTTATTTAGGTCTAAGGAGAATGATTAGCTTAGCTTAATTCATTTAACTGATTATAGAAAATGCAGTTCTGTTTTCATAGTGCAAAGAAGGCTTAGACAACTTGGCATGGAAATCATTGTTGCTAAAATTTCAGAAAAAATATACAGCATTTGCTGCACTGTGTGTGTGTGTGTATATATATATATATTGCACTTGGGAGGTGAACATTTTAAATGAAAAGTCAATGGAGAAGAGAACATTTGGCATCATTTCAAGATTTGAAGAAGCAAGTTCTTACTCTTTCTGCCAAAAAGTATTTAGGAGTGATTCCAGCTCATTTTTTTTTTTTTCAGCCAAACACCTACATTTTGAATTTTTCAATATTTTCAGTATTTCAGAGCAAGTATGAAATTACTACCTTGATAACCTGGTACATTTAACTGAAATATCTTTATATTTCTCAAACAGATGTGACCCTTGTAGCAGAATGTAATTTTTTTTTCTTTTCTTTTTGCTTACCTTTTCCATTTGGAGAAGGAAAGGAAAGAACATTTGGAAAGGAAAGAACACCTTGATCAGATTCAGAACCATTTAGAGCGTTTTCTGGCCCACAATTGAACTACAACAACAACAACAACAACAAAAAGACTAAAAGTGATAAGTATAAAAATGAAAGCTCTATCTTTGACTTCTATATGATTAATATATGGTTCTCCATGTACTCATCCAGGTAGAGATTATCAAATGTGTTGGTACATTTTTTAAAAAATATTTTATTTATTCAGGAGAGACACACACAGAGAGAGGCAGAGACACAGGTAGAGGGAGAAGCGGACTCCATACAAGGAGTCTGAAGTGGGACTCGATTCTGGGTCTCCAGGATCAGGCCCTAGGCTGAAGGCGGCGCTAAACCGCTGAGCCACTCAGGCGTCCCGTGTTGGTACATTTGTTGGTGTTTACCGACTTTATCTTAATAAAAAAGGCAAGAATATTCCAGTCTCCTTCTACAGCAATATATCCAAAGTTAGTTATCTAAGGTAAATGAATTTAATAAAGTATCCAGTAAAATATCTGTAGCTCATTTTAAATTCCAAAGAGACATATTGTATAATGCTGCAATTTGTAAATCTAAAAATCTTTTCTTTTTATTCTTCAACTTCAGAGTATTTGGGTGAATTTTCCTCATGTAAAAACCTCAAGGGCATACATGTTTCAGGGACCATAAAGGAAATGACTTGGAGGGTGGTAAGAGTAAATTATTATTATTATTTTTAAAGAAGTAAATTAGTTAACTTATCCAGTTGAATTTTTAAAAGATGGCTTAGAAATCTTAGAACATCGTCATCCTCTTTTATTGCACTAGAGTTTGTGCCAATAGTTTCTTGAGTGATCATTCTGATGGTGTCAGAAGATGTTTTATTTTCAGACCTAATTAGCCTTGTTCCATTTTGAGCACTATGGAATATTTTACTTAATTTTTGGTGATGAGGCTAACTTTTTCCTTTCCGTTCTTATGGCTGATCTTGAGAACTATTTGCCTTTACATAAAGGACCATCAAATAATATCTGTTGTCTACAAGGTGTGTCTGCCAGAAGGTAATCAACATTGCTAATCTATGTTGCCAGAAGCAATTGATAAGGTCAATTCTTTATCCCCAAACAAAATTCCCCATGGGAACTTTCTGAGTGTATCCTCTAAGAACCATCCACTTTTCTGATTTGAAGAGATAAAGAAGTAGTTCCTCAACTATATTTTTATTGAAATTTGTTTTCCTATAATTTTTGGTAATAGCTTTGATGAAATATAATTTAAATGTCATATAACTTATCCTTTTAAAGTGTACAATTTAGGGTTTTTTAGTGTATTCTTTGAATTGGGCAACTGCTATCACTGTCTAGTTCCAGAACACTGCATCACCCCAGGAAGAACTCTATCCATGAAATTACTTATTCCCAGTTCTTTCCTCCTCAGGTGCTGACAACCACTAATCTACTGTCTCTTTGGATTTACCCACTCTGATATTTCCTAGAAATAGAATCATAGAATATGTGACCATTTGTGTCTGACTGGTTTCTTTCATTTAACAATGTTTTTTAGGTTCGTCCATGTTGCAGCATTTATCATTTTATTCCTTTTCATAATGAGTAATACTCCATGGAATGGACATACCATATTTTATTTATACATTCATCAGTTGATGAACAGTTGGGGTGTTGCCACTTTTTTGACTGGTGCAAATAATGTTGCCATGGACATTTGTAGACATCTGTTTTCAATTCCTTCGGTTCTATACCTAGCAGTAGAATTTCTGCATCATATGTTAACTCTATGTTTAATAATTTGAGGAACTGCCAAACTGTTTTCCATGGTGGCTGTACCATTTCATAATCCCATCAGCGATACAGGAGTTTTCAAATTTCTCTGTATCCTATTCAACACTTGCTATTTTTTGTATTTATATTGTTTATATCTGTGGGGGATCAGCCCCAAATCACATTTATTAGATATCTCATAAAGAAATTCTGCTTCTCCCCATCTCTGCTTCACTGACAATAGTCCATTTCAGCTTCATCTTTACCTTGGACAATTATAGCAATCTCTTATTTACTTTCCCTTGCATGCAATGTCCACAGCGATCTTTTAGAAATATATGTGGCAAAAAAAAAGTTATTTTATAAAGTACAGATGCTAGAATTTATGATGTGGATACTTCTTTTTTTAATTTTTAAAAATTTTTTTTATGATGTGGATACTTCTATATCTGCAAAAAAAAAATCAGTAGAATCTAAGCTCTCTAGTGCCCTTTGAATTGGGATTTGTATTTTTTTTCAGTACATCTCTGTGTTTTGTTTTAGCGTTGGTGGAAAGTATCATGCTTCATTTCGGTTTTATCTATTATAAAGATAAACATCAGTTAATCGGTTTTATCTTTAGATTAGAACAGCTGTGAAAGTCAAGGGGTTGTAAGATGATACTAATAACCACCTTTTATTGAGTGCCTAATATGTACCAAATAGTTTTCTTAGTACTTTCCGTGTTAACTCATATTTGTCACAACAAAACTTCTTAATAAGGTAGATATGATTATTACTAAACTCATTTTCACACTATGCAATAGAGTTGCAGAGCGACTCTAAGTTGCAAGTAACTTACCCAAGGTCACACAGCTAGTGGATGGTAGAGCCAGGATTCTAACCGTGGAGTCTGGTTCCAGAAACCACATGCATAACCACGAAGCTATAGTGCCTTTCTGTCTCACTTGTCATCTGAAATATATAAAACTTAAAATATAAAAAGTTCACCATTTTGAGATGTTCAACATGGGTTAGTGTAGGTTAAATAGTTTCACATGTTTATTAATTCTTGCCTGGCATCATTGTATACAGTTAGAAGTTTGCATATTGAAAACTTCCTATTTTTACTAAGCAGATGGTAACAAAATCAGTTCTGAAACACTTTAAAACAAAAACAAAAACAGTAGCTTGGGCAAAAAAGTACTGGACTACTTCAGGGATGACTTCCAAAAGACAGAAAAATAACATTTCTAGAAATTTTTACGACAGCCAATGTCCTATTATTATATTGCCTGCCAGTTTGTGTGCTCCTTCCTCTTCCACCCCACCTCTTTTTAACCATCTAATGGAGCATTTTGTGTTTCTGAACATTTACATTTAATTTGCTAAATGTCACCTAGGAAAACTAAAGTGGAGAGGACATCAGTTAATAATGTGCTCTTACATTCCGTCATCCCATGATCCCATGTCTCACCATGGTTACCTAATTTGCCATGACAGGAACACGGTCCTGGTTTCAGAACATTCCAACTGTAGCAATCACTAAACCTTCTGGGAAAGTTTTGTCCCCTTAGCAAATTGAACCAGATTGCATTTCTCAGGACCATTTCAGATGGGTGTCTGTGACAAGGCAGGGGGGCTGTGGTGGAGAGTCGAGGGGTGTCTCTTTTATATATAAACATACAATGAAGCATAATAACAATGGGTATCATTACAGAGTGCCTGACTTTTAGTATTAAAGTAGATTCAAGGAGACAAAAAAATTCAAAAGCATGTTTTATTAACCCTTCCTAGCCTTCTGGCCTTGGACAAAGCTCTCAGTTTTCTCAACTCTAAGATGGAAAATAATAATAATATCTATATATAATAATGGTAAGATCTATATTTCAAACTAGATAAGGATTCCCCCTAAATAGTAGCATTTTGAATAATACTCAGGACTTGAAAATACTAATTCTAATTATTGTAATTTCAACTTTAATGCATTTGAAATAAGTGTTCATTCTATGTTCATAAGTAATTTCAAATATTTTGGCTGGCTCAGAAAGTACAATATGTAGTTTGTATCATATTTTTATAACAATTTATGGTGCATTGGTACTTGATCATAGGTATGTAATCTTACTTATGTATATCCTAGGCTTCACCAGCCCACAGATAGAAGTGACTCTTTATCAAGATTAAGAGTTGACTTTATTTTTTTTTAATTTTTATTTATTTATGATAGTCATACAGAGAGAGAGGGAGAGGCAGAGACACAGGCAGAGGGAGAAGCAGGCTCCATGCAGCGGAAGCCCGACGTGGGATTCGATCCCGGGTCTCCAGGATCGTGCCCTGGGCCAAAGGCAGGCGCTAACCCGCTGCGCCACCCAGGGATCCCAAGAGTTGACTTTAGAGTGTCTGGATCCCACATGTTTGACCCAGGGTGTCAGCTCCCACCCTATTGTGTTTCTTCCGGGGGCCCCAAGTGTCAGGGAGACTTTTGTTCTTGATCTACTATTTGGGCTTCCTCATCAAGATGCCTCACCCCCCCAAAGCCCCAGTCTGGGAGCCCTAACGAGCTGTCTCCAGCCGTCCTACTGAGAGCATGCCTAAAGCAAGAACATCTGCTCCCCAACTTTCGGTCAACCTTTGTCACTGAGGCCCTGATAGGATACTACCTGAGTGCAAAATCTTGGTTACTGTCTTTCCAATCCTCTTATAGGAGAGTATCACAAAGGGGGGACTGAATCATGTTATCTCCATCATTTCAACATTTCACTTCCAAGTGTGAACCACAGGCTTATTGCCCAGGGAGGAAGAACCCCAATGTTGTCTGGAATAGGAGGATTTGAATTAACATCGATATATATATATATAAATATATAGATAGATAGATAGATAGATAGATAGATAGATAGATACAAATATATATGTTAACATCTAGTGAGGCTATGGCTTTGTGGAGGAGACTAGAGAAGCAGGACTCAAATATTTGCTCTGAGGATACCTTTTCACTCTTAAAGAATAATTGAGGCTGTCCAAGAACTTTTGATTATGTGAATCATCAATATGGACTTATTAGAGCTTAAAACTGAGAAGTTTTAAAGATATTTATTTAAAAATTCATTTTAACATGTCAATAGCAAACCCCTTACATGTTAACATGCTAGCATAAATAACATAGTTTCATTTAAAAAAAAACGATAATAATCTCAAACCAGAAAAAAATAGTGAGAAGAGTGGTAGTTTTAACATTTTTGCAAATGTCTGGCTTAATAGAAGACAGCTGGAGTCACATATCTGCTTCTGTGTTCAGTCCTTAGTGGAATCACACCCCACACAGCTCCTGAAAAACCACAGTGTATACTCATAAAAGAATGAGAATGAAAATGGCAAATAATATGTTAGTGTTTTGAGAATGGTTTAGATCTTGCCCCTGGGCGGGGCTCACTGATGTCACTGGGAGAAGGCCTCAGCCACAGCTTAAGGATTTGACTCTATGCGGATATCCCAGAATAAAATGTGGACAAGAGCTGCCATTGTTCTGCCGTTGTCAGCCTTAGGGATTGTGGGAAGGATAATGTGAGGAGTAAGTTAGAGAGGTAGGGCCAGGATATATCTGGTCCTCTTGCTGGGGCCAAGTCCTGCCTCTGTGGCTTTGGGAGCTGCCTCTACCAATTGCCGTCCCTGGGAGGTACCTCAGAGGAGGGCGGGCATGCTTTGGTGAGAGCAGGGTGAGTGTAGCTTTCTCAGATTGTACCTTGTACCCAGGTGGACCAGACTGGATGATGAAAGGGGATGGATGAGTGGGAAGGTGTCAGGGCAAATCACCGTGGGGGGATGAAGTGGCTCTGTCACTGAGGGCTATGGGCACTTCCCCGGACCAGAACCAAGGGGAGCTCACAGTCCCATCTCAGGGCTACTGAGCATCTGTAGGCACCAAGCTGGGACCTGATAAGCTAGGACAGCTACAGACCCTGACCTAATAACAGGAGAATTGACTGCAGGTACTAAGAGGAGGGAGCAGTGGCTACCAGGCTGTGACAGTTGTTGCTGAGGATGGTGAAAAGACCTGAGTGTGAGTCCCCTCTACCTCTTCCTGTCACATGCTTAGTTACCATCTTGGAGAGAAGCAGACTGTGAGGGAAGAAATCAGACAGGTTGATTTTTATGCAAAAAAAAAAAGGCTCAGTTACCTTTTTTTAAAGATGAAATCAATAGATTGCCAAAATTAATATAGTAGTATTATACTACTCAGCGTGTTTGGATTTTTCTTCCCCTGCTACCTAATTCATTGCGACCTTGTAAGTAAGCTCAGAGAGGCATAGAAAAATATAAAGACACTATATTTCTTTGCATATTTGAGTGAAGTGTACTTCAATTAGCAAACCCACCACAGCTCAAAAGAGGAAGGACATTGCACTTTTTCTCCATTCCCCTCACCTCTCCCTGTGTCTGTGTCCAAAACTTCTCACCTCCTTTTAGCCTCAGACAAGATGCTCATGCATATTGCCTTTTATATATAGATACTGCCCAGGTTACTGATCTGTCAATTCCCAATCAAACTTTTTGAGTTTATAATAACTAGAAAACTTTACTATGTCTATGTGTACACATGTAATTTTAAGAGTAGGTTCTGGGCAGCCCGGGTGGCTCAGCGGTTTAGGGCTGATTTCAGCCCAGGCTGTGATCCTGGAGACTTGGGATCGAGTCCCACATCGGGCTCCCTGCATGGAGCCTACTTCTCCCTCTGCCTGTGTCTCTGCCTCTCTCTGTGTCTCTCATGAATAAATAGAATTTTTTTTAAGTAGGTTCTATTCAGTCTTTGAGTTGTCAGTGTTGTAAGACTCTAGCACCAAAGTATTTGTGTCCATGAAGCAAGTAGCTTGAGTCCCCCCCCCACTATTATTCTTCCTTCACAAATTTTATTTATAATCATGTACCCAATCTGCATGACTAATGTGATATTCTGGATTTTTGCCATTAGGTCCTCTAGACCTTCTATCCATTTTACTTAGTGGGGTACACAGAGGGACGGTGAAAAGTGAGGGTAGGTGTTTTCTGCTCTGGTTCCTTCCTGTAGAGTTGCCCAAGGCTGCTGCATTCCTAAATCTAAGGTCACAGGCTCTGTCAGGTGGTCCTCTCTTCACAGCTTCTCTTGTCTCTTGCTCCTAGACCTGGGATGATAATGGCCAACCATTCCTACTAATCCGGGGTACTGTATTCTCCCTACACCTTCCCTGTGTTCTGCCCACAGCTTTGTAAATAGTTTATTGAACTTTCTTCTCAATGCAGAGTGAGCCATCTGTTTGTACCAGGACCATGACTCGTATGTGTGGGGTCTCGTATGTGTGGGGTAACATAAGCCACTCTTACCTTATTTATAAATGTTGCATCTAGAACCCAGAATATGAAATGATCTAGGCATGGACAGCTTGGTTCCTAAGTCTAGAACTTGCAGATCCTACTTCTGCAAGAGAAGGGGGAATCCTTTGGATCCTATTTCTGGAACTTGTAAGTGCTGTTTCTTCCCTCTGTCTCTCCCTCCTTTCCTTCCTTCTTCCCTCCCTCTTTTCCTTCCTTCTCAAACGTTAAGTTTCAATCAGATAAACTCCATCTCAACAATCTTTTGTATGGCAATAGTAAAAGAGTTTTGAGACAGTTAATGTCATTGAATAGTTTTTTTTTTTTTTTTTCCACTTGAACCAAGATAGAGCTTTTAAGACAGTTCTTTCTTATTCTGGGTGATAGGAATTCAGTGGCTACAATCTTTCAGAGGTCAGGGCCCATACATGAGGGAAAGCTGATGAAAATAGCTCTTCAGTTAAATGGGGGTAAAACTGGTGGTGTAGAACAGTAATTGATAAGAATAGGGTTTTGGTTAGGAACATCTTACATTTACGGTCAGTTAAAGATCATGAAATCTGCCCAGGAGAATTCTGAATCTGAGTCGGCTCACAGCAGAGAAAGCATCAAATCAAGTTAATCATCCCTTAAATAAAGAGCAAGCATTAGATCTCAAGCTAATATTATAACCGAGACTTTGTAAAAGCTATCTTGAATATTACATGAAGATGGCTGTCAAGATAACTGTGTATTCAATAGCATATCAAGGATTTTTCTATTGACAGGATAAAACAGTGGGGCTAGTGCAGCTGCTAGTGTGATAAGGCTGCTCTCCTTACTTGTGCTTGGAGTGAGCCTGCCACAGGAGTCTCATTTGCATTGTATTTCATACAGGAATTCTTGTTTCTCTGAAGTAGTACAGTAAAAATGTTCAAAATATGGAAGCTTTAATTTATACTTTCTCTGTGTGTAAACACTGGATATTTAAAACAGGGATCTCACCTATGGAGGCTATTTCACTGCAAGTGATTTAGTCAATCAACAAATTGGTCGCCTTCCTGTGGTTTTTGAGAAGTGTACCTTAAGCACTGGGCTTTGTTTCACATCTCCCACACCATTCCGAAGCATTTAGGTCTATGAAATTTTGATCTGAGCCGACCACCAACTTTGAGACAATCCTCTGCATCAGGGACTCAGAGCTTTCCACTTCCCTTGGATGCCCCTGATTTTCCACTTATCAGAATCCTAGTAAGCATTCAAACCAAACAAAAATGACAACTTCTCAGGAAGCTTTACCAGATCCCTCAAGTGCTAATTAATTTCTCTTGATGTGTTTTTAGCATAAAATACCACATGTATCTTGACTTGACCCTTATTTCCTTCTACTTTATTGTAAAGGAGGAGCATGAAACGTAAGCTTCTTTAAGGCAGCTCCTTTCTTACTTAAAAAAAAAAAAAATCTAGTATGAGTACAGTTTCTTACTTAATCAAGACTATTCAGGAATGAATTAGATTTGGTGGGGCAATTATTTTTTTATTAACACATTCCTAAGGTCCATGCCCAATGATGATATATTCTACACAAATTACGGATAGATCATAAGGGCTTAGCATGGCACACACAGACAACTGAAAGAAGAGAGATTGCTCTTCTCTTGATCTACCATTAAAAGAGAAAGTTTTGGGCAAAAATAAAAAGGAATTTCCCCTTCTAAATGGAAAAATTTCAATGAGAGTAAGAGGATTTTGAAGTTGATAGACTATGTCTATGTAAGGGAAGATTCTTTGAATCACATTTATTTTCAACAGGTTGGGGAATGTGGAATTTGCTAATGATAATACAGATAGAGAATTCTGACTAGCAACAGTATCCTTGTTTGAAACCACTCTTTGGTGCAGGATTTTCACGCACAGCATGCAAATGCATGTCATGTTCATAAATCCAATCACAAATGATGGTTTTACGACCAAACTGTATTTCTTCCAAACAAAGTGGTGGTAATATTTTTAAAAATCTGCAAGCCCTTTGAGAGTCTTCAAAAAGAATTTCATCATCTTTTCTCATTGAAGTGAAGATATTTATAACTGAGAGGATGCTGTATTGCCACTATGGGGAAGAATTGCATTCCCCACCTAAAATATAGCCACCGATAGTGTACATGTTTTGCATTTAGCATTCAAAATATATGAGAAATAAGATCTAAGTAGATGCAGTAGGATCTAGAAATTAGCCTAAGTCAGCTCTGGAGACCAGATTTAGGGACGACTCTAAATCATACCCTTAGAGTAGAACGTTACTGTTCAGAATACTCTAAAATGGATCAGAAACCTTTTACTAGTTGTTTGTTTTTTAGGTTTTATCAGACTCTCTGTGGTTTCATAGGGGTGAGCTACTCAGATTTGAATGCTATCTTAGAATTTTTCTACAAACATTGAGTCTGCTTAGACACAAAGTTCCCTGAGGGTCTATATCTGTTTCCATAAAGGTTAAGCTTAAATTAAGATTGAAGAATATTCTTTTCCAAGAGGCATTCCTCCACTCCACCTCCTTGTAGAAGATAAGCTTCTAAAGGGTGTGTTATTTTTTTTAGTCCCATGTAAAACTGGATTGCATGTTCTCAGTGTAACTTCTAGGAACATTTATGCCATAATTTGGAAGAGCTCACTGTGATTTCAACACTGAAACAGTGTTTTTTGGAAGACAACTTCATCGATTTATTGACTAGCATCAATTTAACTCTGTCTCCACCAGTAGCTTACAATTTGGGTGAACTCTGTTGTAAATGCAGTAGTGCTGTAGAGCCTCCTCTCTATGTCCTGAGATTCACTTTAAGATGAGCCTTCCTGTCATAGATTCTGTGATCTGCATCCTTGAGTATACGTGTGGAGCACAGGTATAAACACATGCAAGACAGAGATTGAATGTCTGAATTTACATACCCGTCTTCCAGTGCTCTCGAGTTCTGTGTTTACTGTCATATTGCTGAGGGAGTCTCACCAAACACCTGATGTAACTCTAGAGAATGGTAAGTGGCATGATGGAAAAGAAATAGGTCAATGATTTGTTTTTGGTAGGTGGTTATGGGAGTTGTCTCTGACAATATACCACATCTATGTTATGGTCTTATATTTTATTTGAGACCACTTTTTAAATTTAGGGCAGGTGGGGAATACCATCTCAGTGAGGAGGGGATCTCCTGGTTTATTATACACATCCACTTTTGTTTCTGTCAGGAAGTACTGTTGGAACACTCTGGAAACTCTACATGCGTGCATTACTACTACAGCATTGAGGAGACTAGGGATGCAGCAGGTGGCATGGCTCTGCAGTGCAAACACCAATATCTTCTTTAGGGCTATCAGTTCCATTTGTGACATGTAAATCTCTGAGCAATGACTCCTGGCATCAGCTAGAAATATGCTCTCAAGGTCCTTGGTGAGAAATATGCCTTTCGAGGAGTTTTGAAAAGATCAAGGGAGAATCATTTCTGTTAATCAGTTACTTCTTTCACAAGGCAGTGAGACAAGATGGTTAGAATTCCAGGAGGCAGAAATTACCCAAAGGGGTTTTCAAAACTATCCCTTTTGTTTGCTATGGTGATGAAGACTAGTAACCGAATAAGATTCATATGGTTTCCTTAGCTCTATGTTGCTGTTTTTTTTTTTTTTTTTCTTTTCGGTGAAGTCCTCCCCCCTTCTCTGTTCTAGGGGATTCAGTGGTTATGATCTGATGACTACTTCTGAGGGAACAATCATCTGCAACCTTCATGGAGGCCAGCAATGACATCCAATTACAACAAAGAGGAGATATACTTATTCTTTGATAGAAATAGTATTTGTATATTAATGTATATGTATACATAGCATATCCATACAGAAAACAAGACATAGGAACTTTGTGGACCATCTCATGCTTCATCTGTGCCGTGCTACAAATAATTGGATAGCATTTTTTTGGATGGTAAGGTACTTCTGGCACCTTCTGATACCAAGTTCAAAAGTTATTAGTAATCCTTTATAGAGCTCATCTCCTTCCAAATGCAGGTATCCAACCAAGGTCTTTGGCCTGCAAGACAGGACTTTTCAGTGGTCGCTAGGATTAAGGCTCACGGAGAGAATTTTATAGTGGTTTGTTTGGACTTCATTGAGCTTCAGGGATGCAACTGGATGTTATTCTGACTTTTAGTCTTGTTTGTGAGCAGAATGTTTCAAGGGATATCAGCATTTGAATCCCCAAAAGTAAAATGGCTGCCATTCACTTCTCAGCTTCCCCAGAAACATTATTTAAAGCTCTTTGTAGACCCAAGTTTTAGAATAGAGGCTGTAGTCAAGTGCTTTTTCCTGGTAGTGTTGGAGTCAATATACAATCTTAGCTCTTGACATGTATATTGTTTTCTCTCATACTGATTTATTTGCCTTTGTTGGAGAAAATTATTCTGGCTGATTCCATCCTTACTCCATCAGCATCCTTGTAGGCTGAGGACAAGGTAAGAGGAAGCTATCAGAGAAATTAAACTAGAGGAGCCTCAGTGTATGAAACACTAGAACGCTGCCATATGACTTAGGTCTTCTCCAAAAACATCTATTGTCTCTCTGCTGTACTTCTACACTATAAATCGTATTGAATTGAAGAGCTATTTATTTATATTACTACTGAAATACTTGGACTTCATCAGAATTTTCTCAAATTCAGGGAAATTTCCTGACAAGTTGAGATATACAATAGACTCTCAACACAACAGTACATTGTTATGCTTTCCCTTTCTCTTCATGGGTAAAAGAACATTGAAAAAAACTTAGTATTTTGAGAGGGGTAATTGCAAACTGCCCTCTTAAGATATGATGCCATAGCAAAAATTATATGGTTCAGAAATCCATCTGGCAACTATGGCAGTTTAGTATTTTTGCCTTTTATACAGACATTACTATTCTGTGACAAATAAGAAATCACAATGGCAAACATTTTCATTTGGGAAATGGGAAGAGGGATTTCAAAATCTTCCATAATGGTAAACTGGCATAACATGAAACTAATATGACACATGAGTATGGCTATGTTATATTTTCAAACAAATTTTAAGAGATTACCTTAAATACATATATACATTTATATAGTTGTTTTATTTTGAAATAATTTCTAACTTACAGAAAAGTTATGCGAATTACAGAGACTTCTGTATACTCTTAACCCAGAATCATCAATTTTTAACAGTTTGTCACATCTATTTTATCATTCTCTGTGTGTGTGTGCATTTCTAAACTGTTTGAGAATGACTTGGAGACATCATGCTGTTTTACCTCTAAATACTTCTTAAGAAGAAGAATATAAGCACAGCACAATTATTGAAATCACGAAATTAAGATTGATACAGTACTGTCTTCTAATATACAGACTTTATTCAAATTTTACCAGTTGCCATCCTTCAGGGCAGTGTTTTTTCCTCTGGTCTCACATCCAGTTTAGGATCATGCATTGCATTTAGTTGGCTAATTTTTAATTTTGACATAATTTGAAACTTAACAAAAACACAAAAATATAAAGAACTTCCATATATCCTTTACCTAGATTCACCAATTATTTTATACATGTATTATATATAATAAATATATTGTTTAAATAATATAATATATATGATACACATATACAAACGAACAGGCTTTTGCTAGATAGCAAGGTCAGATGAAATGGGCTAGAGCTCTCTGAGGCAGAATTCAGAGTACACTCACTGTAATGAGCACTATTGTATAGAATTATTGAATCACTGTGTAAGTACACCTGAAACTAATAAAGTGTACCTGAAAATTATATAATGTATAGAATTCTTGAATCACTGTATAACACATCTGAAACTAATTTGTTAATTATACTGGAACTAAAAAAGTTTTAAAAAAATTTTAAGAGAAAAAGTACATCATAATCTCTGAGCGAATTCACCTTATTAGAATTTATTCTACATGTAATTTTCAATATTCTTCCCTTTCTTTCATGAAGTTCTTTGAGCCAAGGAAGCAACTCTCAGATGTCGACAGGAACCTGCGGCTCAGGTTGGGCAGTAGAGCCACTGAAGAATGTTGTGATTCAGCTCCTGCCAACTTGTGGTTCTAAATTAGAGGCTGCAGCAAAGGGAACTGTGGGAACATTAGAATGCAGCACAAAGAAGTCTTTTTTGGACTTTTTTGGTGTATTAAAACTTCTCTGCAGTTAATAAATGAGTTCATGAAGTCAGAGAGGACACAGAGATCTGGTGTGAAGTAGTGGAGCAGAGATTCAAGACTTTCGGGTCTAGTCACAGCCTCAATTAAACTCCCGGAGCCTTAGTTGAAGCACCTTGCTGGAAGGTCATTTTCCCCTGCTGACAATGGACAAGAGTCTGAATACTGAAGATTCAGCAGATACTGCATCTGGTATGTGCTAATTTACTGGAACTATATGATCTGATCTCATCAAGAAACTTTGGGATTTGTCACTAGGCTGATTCTGATAAGCTCATTCCCTTCAGCAAGGCAAACGAGGAAGTCATTTATATAAGCAGAGATTCATTTTGGACTGACCTGTTTCTCTGAGCTGAAGATGAGGACCTGGAAGATGCAATTTCCACTGAACTCAGCTTGCTGAATCAGATGGTAGTGAAGCTGTGACTGGCACATAGTAGGAATTCAAGTCAGCCTTGTCAAAATTATTTCCTGCTGTTGAATCTCCTCTAGATCTGTTAAGAGTTTCTGACACTAATAACAAAATCTTTGAATTTTGTAAATAGTAATTGTCTGTCTGATTGCTTATCTATGTTACGTTTTCAGTTGGGGAAGTTGAAGAGAAGTCAAAGGACATGAAGCCCCAGCCTACCAATGTTTTATTTGCAAGCACTCTGAATTCATAACTCAGTGAGACTTGAGTTTTAAAGTTGTTTAAAAAATGTTTTGGGTTTATAGGTGCATTGATTTTTGCCATCTCTGCTCTGTCAATGCCTGGGATAACAATATATTTTGTTTGTGGTACTCCATTTCTTTAATTCAGGTAAAATGTTTTGTGATTTGTATCTTTTTCATTTGCTGGAACTTTTTTTTAGAGTGTTTATTTCTGTCACTTCTATTTCTAGACTTTTATTATTTACTTATATTTTACTTTACATAATGAGACTGTCTATAAAAAGTTAACCATTTCATGACATAAAAAAAAATCATACGGAAAGAAAATATACTTCTACAGATATCAGATTTGATCTCCTGCTCATTATATCCCTAAAGCATCTCTAAGATCTCAGTCTATGGTTGTTAATGAATACATACATATGTAAATCAACACGTGCTAACCATAGACCATGAGAATGACAGGTACTAGTGTAATAACTAATGGGGGCCTTTCATGATAGACTTACTCTATTATTTTCCATGGAAAACATGGAAAGTGGAGGGAAAACACTGGTGCTATGTAACTGCGTTTTTTAAATAATAAATTTATTTTTTATTGGTGTTCAATTTACCAACATACAGAATAACACCCAGTGCTCATCCCTTCTAGTGCCCCCCTCAGTATTCGTCACCATTCACCCCCACCCCCCACCCTCCTCCCCTTCCACCACCCCTAGTTCCCTCCAGTTCCATCCACGTTGAGGCAAATGGTGGGTATTTGTCGTTTCTAATAGCTGAGGAATATTCCATTGTCTACATAAACCACATCTTCTTTATCCATTCATCTTTCGATGGACACCGAGGCTCCTTCCACAGTTTGGCTATTGTGGACATTGCTGCTATAAACATCGGGGTGCAGGTGTCCCGGCGTTTCATTGCATCTGTATCTTTGGGGTAAATCCCCAACAGTGCAATTGCTGGGTAATAGGGCAGGTCTATTTTTAACTGTTTGAGGAACCTCCACACAGTTTTCCAGAGTGGCTGCACCAGTTCACATTCCCACCAACAGTGTAAGAGGGTTCCCTTTTCTCCACATCCTCTCCAACATTTGTTGTTTCCTGCCTTGTTAATTTTCCCCATTCTCACTGGTGTGAGGTGGTATCTCATTGTGGCTTTGATTTGTATTTCCCTGATGGCAAGTGATGCAGAGCATTTTCTCATGTGCGTGTTGGCCATGTCTATGTCTTCCTCTGTGAGATTTCTTTTCATGTCTTTTGCCCATTTCATGATTGGATTGTTTGTTTCTTTGGTGTTGAGTTTAATAAGTTCTTTATAGATCTTGGAAACTGGCCCTTTATCTGATATGTCATTTGCAAATACCTTCTCTCATTCTGTAGGTTGTCTTTGAGTTTTGTTGACTGTATCCTTTGCTGTGCAAAAGCTTCTTATCTTGATGAAGTCCCAATAGTTCATTTTTGCTTTTGTTTCTTTTGCTTTCTTGGATGTATCTTGCAAGAGGTTGCTGTGGCTGAGTTCAAAAAGGGTGTTGCCTGTGTTCTTCTCTAGGATTTTGATGGAATCTTGTCTCACATTTAGATCTTTCATCCATTTTGAGTTTATCTAGGTGTATGGTGCAAGAGAGTGGTCTAGTTTCATTCTTCTGCATGTGGATGTCCAATTTTCCCAGCACCATTTACTGAAGAGACTGTCTTTCTTCCAATGGATAGTCTTTCCTCCTTTATCGAATATTAGTTGACCATAAAGTTCAGGGTCCACTTCTGGGTTCTCTATTCTGTTCCATTGATCTATGTGTCTGTTTTTGTGCCAGTACCACACTGTCTTGATGACCACAGCTTTGTAGTACAACCTGAAATCTGGCATTGTGATGCCCCCAGATATGGTTTTCTTTTTTAAAATTCCCCTGGCTATTCGGGGTCTTTTCTGATTCCACACAAATCTTAAAATAATTTGTTCTAACTCTCTGAAGAAAGTCCATGGTATTTTGATAGGGATTGCATTAAACGTGTAAATTGCCCTGGGTAACATTGACATTTTCACAATATTAATTCTGCCAATCCATGAGCATGGAATATTTTTCCATCTCTTTGTGTCTTCCTCAATTTCTTTCAGAAGCATTCTATAGTTTTTAGGGTATAGATCCTTTACCTCTTTGGTTAGGTTTATTCCTAGGTATCTTATGCTTTTGGCTGCAATTGTAAATGGGATTGACTCCTTAATTTCTCTTTCTTCAGTCTCATTGTTAGTGTATAGAAATGCCACTGATTTCTGGGCATTGATTTTGTATCCTGCCACGCTACCAAATTGCTGTATGAGTTCTAGCAATCTTGGGGTGGAGGCTTTTGGATTTTCTATGTAGAGTATCATGTCATCAGCGAAGAGGGAGAGTTTGACTTCTTCTTTGCCAATTTGAATGCCTTTAATGTCCTTTTGTTGTCTGATTGCTGAGGCTAGGACTTCCAGTACTATGTTGAATAGCAGTGGTGAGAGTGGACATCCCTGTCTTGTTCCTGATCTTAGGGGAAAGGCTCCCAGTGCTTCCCCATTGAGAATGATATTTGCTGTGGGCTTTTCGTAGATGGCTTTTAAGATGTTGAGGAATGTTCCCTCTATCCCTACACTCTGAAGAGTTTTGATCAGGAATGGATGCTGTATTTTGTCAAATGCTTTCTCTGCATCTAATGAGAGGATCATATGGTTCTTGGTTTTTCTCTTGCTGATATGATGAACCACATTGATTGTTTTACAAGTGTTGAACCAGCCTTGTGTCCCGGGGATAAATCCTACTTGGTCATGGTGAATAATTTTCTTAATGTATTGTTGGATCCTATTGGCTAGTATCTTGTTGAGAATTTTTGCATCCATGTTCATCAGGGATATTGGTCTGTAATTCTCCTTTTTGGTGGGGTCTTTGTCTGGTTTTGGAATTAAGGTGATGCTGGCCTCATAGAACGAATTTGGAAGTACTCCATCTCTTTCTATCTTTCCAAACAGCTTTAGGAGAATAGGTATGGTTTCTTCTTTAAACGTTTGATAGAATTCCCCTGGGAAGCCATCTGCACCTGGACTTTTGTGTCTTGGGAGGTTTTTGATGACTGCTTCAATTTCCTCCCTGGTTATTGGCCTGTTCAGGTTTTCTATTTCTTCCTGTTCCAGTTTTGGTAGTTTGTGGCTTTCCAGGAATGCGTCCATTTCTTCTAGATTGCCTAATTTATTGGCATATAGCTGTACATAATATGTTTTTAAAATCGTTTGTATTTCCTTGGTGTTGGTATTGATCTCTCCTTTCTCATTAATGATTTTATTAATTTGAGTCTCCACTCTCTTCTTTTTAATAAGGCTGGCTAATGGTTTATCTGTCTTAATTCTTTCAAAGAACCAACTCCTGGTTTTGTTGATCTGTTCCACAGTTCTTCTGGTCTCGATTTCGTTGAGTTCTGCTCAAGTCTTTATTCACTCTCTTCTTCTGCTGGGTGTAGGATCTATTTGCTGTTTTTTCTCTAGCTCCTTTATGTGTAAGGTTAGCTTTTATATTTAAGTTCTTTCCAAGTTTTGAATGGATGCTTGTATTGCGATGTATTTCCCCCTTAGGAATGCTTTTGCTGCATCCCAAAGATTTTGAATGGTTGTATCTTCATTCTCATTAGTTCCCATGAATCTTTTTAATTCTTCCTTAATTTCCTGGTCGACCCTTTCATCTTTTAGCAGGATGGTCCTTAACCTCCATGTGTTTGAGGTCCTTCCAAACTTCTTGTTGTGATTTAGTTCTAATTTCAAGGCATTATGGTCTGCGAATATGCAGGGGACGATCCCAATCTTTTGGTATCGCTTCAGACCCGATTTGTGACCCAGTATGTGGTCTATTCTGGAGAAAGTTCCATGTGCACTTGAGAAGAATGTGTATTCAATTGAGTTTGGATGTAAAGTTCTGTAGCTATCTGTGGTGAAATCCATCCGGTCCAGTGTATCATTTAAAGGTCTTGTTTCTTTGGAGATGTTGTGCTTAGAAGACCTATCGAGTATAGAAAGAGCTAGATTGAAGTCACCAAGTATAAGTGTATTATTATCTAAGTATTTCTTCACTTTGGTTATTAATTGATTTATATATTTGGCAGCTCCCACATTCGGGGCATATATATTGAGGATTGTTAAGTCCTCTTGTTGGATAGATCCTTTAAGTATGATATAGTGTCCCTCTTCATCTCTCACTACAGTCTTCAGGATAAACTTTAGTTTATCTGATATAAGGATGGCTACCCCTGCTTTCTTTTGAGGACCATTTGAATGGTAAATGGTCTCCTACCTTTTATTTTCAGGCTGTAGGTATCCTTCTGTCTAAAATGAGTCTCTTGTAGACAGCAAATAGATGGGTCTTGCTTTTTTATCCAGTCTGAAACCCTGTGCCTTTTGATGGGGTCATTAAGCCCATTCACATTCAGAGTTACTATTGAAAGGTATGAGTTTAGTGTCATCATGATATCTATTCAGTCCTTGTTTTTGTGGATTGTTCCACTGGACTTCTTCTTAAAGGGGAATTTTAAGAGTCCTCCTTAAAATTTCTTGCAGAGCTGGTTTGGAGGTCACATATTCTTTTAGTTGCTGCCTGTCTTGGAAGCTCTTTATCTCTCCTTCCATTTTGAATGAGAGCCTTGCTGGGTAAAGTATTCTTGGTTGCATGTTCTTCTCATTTAGGACCCTGAATATATCCTGCCAGCCCTTTCTGGCCTGCCAGGTCTCTGTGGAGAGGTCTGCTGTTACCCTAATACTCCTCCCCATAAAAGTCAGGGATTTCTTGTCTCTTGCTGCTTTAAGGATCTTCTCTTTATCTTTGGAATGTGCAGGCTTCACTATTAAATGTCGAGGTGTTGAACGGTTTTTATTGATTTTAGGGGGGGATCTCTCTATTTCCTGTATCTGAATGCCTGTTTCCCTTCCCAGATTAGGAAAGTTTTCAGTATGATTTGTTCAAATACATATTCTGGCCCTCTGGCCCTTTCGGCGCCCTCGGGAACCCCAATTAAATGTAGGTTTTTCTTCCTCAGGCTGTCGTTTATTTCCCTTAATCTATCTTCATGGTCTTTCAATTGTTTGTCTCTTTTTCCTCAGTTTCCCTCTTTGCCATCAACTTGTCTTCTATGTCACTCACTCGTTCTTCCACCTCATTAACCCTCCTCGTTAGGACTTCTAGTTTGGATTGCATCTCATTCAATTGATTTTTAATTTCTGCCTGATTAGATCTAAATTCTGCAGCCATGAAGTTTCTTGAGTCCTTTATACTTTTTTCTAGAGCCACCAGTAGCTGTATAATAGTGCTTCTGAATTGGCTTTCTGACATTGAATTGTAATCCAGATTTTGTAACTCTGTGGGAGAGAGGACTGTTTCTGATTCTTTCTTTTGAGGTGAGGTTTTCCTTCTAGTCATTTTGCTCAGTGCAGAGTGGCCAAAAACAAGTTGTATTCGGAAGAGGAGAAAAAGAGAGGAGAGAAAGAAGGAAAGAAAAGAGAAAAAGGAAAAAGAAAAAAAGAGAAGAAAAAGAGAAAGAAAAAAAAAAGAAAGGAAAAAAAAGGATGGGGGAAGCAAACAGAAATCAAAAAGCAAAAAAAAAAAAAAAAAAAAACCACGGGGGAGTATCTTCTGATTCTGTGTACTTTAAGTCCCTTGACTTCTCCTGGAACTTGTCCGTCTAGTTGGTCTTCTGGGGGAGGGGCCTGTTGTGCTGATTTTCAGGTGTTAGCACTTGGGGGAGCTGCTCTGCCACTGCCTGGTGCAGGGCTCAGTGGGGGTTGTTTACCGGGTGAGGCCCCAGGAGGAACAACCGCAGTGGCGGGGCCAGCTCTGGAGCCCTGGAGTCAGCCCCCGCAGTAACCCCAGATCTCTCCGTCTGCAGGGCCTGGAGGCTCCGGGGCGGGGCCGCTGATCTGCTCAGCTGGGGCAGGAGCGTCCTCGCTGTCCTGGGCCCTCCCGGCCTCTGCCTGTCCCGGGGGAGGCCGGATCCTGGGCTGTGTCCCGGCGCCCTGTGCTCCGGGGCTTGCGCTGTTGGATTCGTGCTCCCGGCCCGCAGCCCCCTCCGCGGAGCCGCCCCCGAGCCCCCCCGAGCTGCTCCCGCCCCGCAGCCCCCTCCGCGGAGCCGCCCCCGAGTCCCCCGAGCTGCTCCCGCCCCGCAGCCCCCTCCGCGGAGCCGCCCCCGAGTCCCCCGAGCTGCTCCCGCCCCGCAGCCCCCTCCGCGGAGCCGCCCCCGAGTCCCCCGAGCTGCTCCCGCCCCGCAGCCCCCTCCGCGGAGCCGCCCCCGAGCCCCCCCGAGCTGCTCCCGCCCCGCAGCCCCCTCCGCGGAGCCGCCCCCGAGTCCCCCGAGCTGCTCCCGCCCCGCAGCCCCCTCCGCGGAGCCGCCCCCGAGTCCCCCGAGCTGCTCCCGCCCCGCAGCCCCCTCCGCGGAGCCGCCCCCGAGCCCCCCGAGCTGCTCCGGGTCCCGCCGTGCGCGCTGCAGCCCTTAGGGAGCTCGGCCGCGGGGTGTGGGGCTCTCCCGGGGCGCAGGTGTCTGTTAGTGTCCCCGGGAGCCCGAGGGCATCCCCGCCCTCCTGGGTCCTGCTCCACCTCCCCGCGAGCCCCTTTCCGCCCGGGAAGGTCGGTGTAGCTCCTGCTCCTCCGGGACGGGGCTCTCCTGTCCTGGGGACACTCGCCCCGGCCTCAGCCCGGCTCCTCGCGGGCCCCTCCCCCTCGGAGGCCTTCTGTTTCTTTCTTTCTTTTCCCCCGTCTTCCTACCTTGATAGAAGCGCGAGCTCTTCTCACTGTAGCGTTCCAGCTGGTCTCTCTTTAAATCTCAGGCCGAATTCGTAGATTTTCAGGATAATTTGAAGGTTATCTAGGTAATTTGATGGGGACAGGTGATTTGGGGACCCTACTCTCCCGCCATCCTGCCCCTCCTCCTTTTTTTTTTTTTTTTTTTTTTTTAATTGGGAGCTCTTCTCACACTTAGAGCCAAAGAACGATTTCCATCTAATTCTGGATGGCAAAGGTGAACTACAGTGACCCATGGGTAATGAGGCTTAAATCCATCTCTGTTTTTCATCATAATAGTGAACATGGTCATACTTAGCTTTTTTAAAATGCTAGATGCCATCCCAATGGAGAGGTGAATATGGACTAACACCTGTCCTTCTATCGGCAATCCTTTAAAGATTTCCCAAATGTCCTAAACGTCCCTGCCTAAAAGTCTTACGCTGTTAGAATTCATAGCAGCCATCAAGATTTACCATTAAGTAGAATGCATAACAATGGCAAGACCTCAAGATATAAGGATATTTCTAAAGTTTAAGCTCTCACATTTCATAATTTTATTTCGAGAAAATAAAAGAAGTTTATCTCAATGATCTTTGACTTTTAAGGAGTCACTGTGGCAATGGACTCTTAAGAAGTCTCATACTAACCCCGTCTGGTGCCAGAGAATATAACACTGTCTCAAGCAGCTATTATGAGGATTCTTGGGGAATCTTTGAAGAATTTCTTATTCCATGACAAATGTGTAATTATTACCTGTCACCATGTTAGACGTGGGATAGAAAATGGGAACCAGTGGCATGAAAAATTAAATGAAAAGGCCAGAATGTGTGTATGAAACTGTTTAGAAAGTGCATGAAAGAACTAGAAAGCACAGTAATTTCAGGAATTACTGATTCATGATTAACCAAGAAACAACTACATCAATAATGCAACTGCACAGCAACACTACCACCATCATCATCACCAAGAAGTCAGAATCACCTGGGGGATGTGACGAGGGATTGAACGTGTTTGTTAGGTTGTTGACAGAAAAGGCAGAAGGAGCCTGGTATGTGGCTTTCCTGCCTGGATGAATTGTCACATTCTAAACAGTGTTCTATCAGATGGCATTAAGATAGATGATAGATGATAGATAGATAGATAGATAGATAGATAGATAGATAGCAGAAATGTGTTGGCTACTAATTGTCTAGATCAGACTCACCTGGCTTCTTTGTGCAATAGAAATTTGATCTGTAGAAAAATCATCCTGCTTATTTCCTTGGGTGGATATCAGGAAAGACTATGTTTGAATAGTTTCTAGAAGTGCATAAATAGTTTCTGCCAAGGCTGTACTTGATTTGGGAAAACCTCCATCTTTGTGCCTCTTAATTCCAATGGTATTCCACAAATACCATTGACAAGAAAAGATTTGAATAAATTGGAATTATATTAGTTTGCTTTCCAAATTGTCTTCATTAATAAGATAATTCTTTTTTTTAAAATTAGATAATTCTAATTTTACTTTGTTTTGGCAGGTCTGATTTAAGAATCTAGTTTTTTGTTTTTTGTTTTTTTTCAAAAGAAGAAGAAAAACAAAGAAAACCATTTTAGTAACTCAAATGAGAGTTAGACTCTTTATCGATAGTGAAAAATATAGTAAGAGAGGGAATGGAGGGCACCTGGGTGACTTAATCAGTTAAGCATCAGACTCTTGGTTTTGGCTCAGGTCATGATCTTGGGGTGCTGGAATTGAGCCCCAAGTTGGGCTCTGCACTCAGCGGGGAGTCTGTTTGAGATTCTTTCCCCTCCCTCTCCCCCTGCTCCTCCTCCTGCTCATTCTCTCTCTCTTTCTCAAATAAATAATAAAAATCTTAAAGAGAGAGAGGAAGAAAGAGGTCATCTTCACCAAAATCTATTTCCAAATAATGATTAGACAGTCTACTTGTGTCGGAGAAGGTGGAAAACTTCCTTTGTGTTCTTGTCCTTCATGGTCAGAATGCTTCTTAAACAAGGAATTTGAAATAAAATTACCACTTATAATTTAAAAATCTTTTTCCTTTTAAAAACAGTTCTAGTGGTAGGCAAAAATTACACATAACAGAAAGAAAAACAAAGCAATTATATTCAGTACAAGAATACGATTGTATTATAAATCAAGAAAGACTTCTTGGCATATATAGGAGGAGAAACAAGTATTTAAGTGGTGGTGTAGTACATGTAGGTTTCCTAAATAACAGTATTTATAAATGAATTTTAAATGAAAATTTTCTTTTTCCTTACCATCAAAAACTCCTCAATAGAATGATCTATGTCAGGGTTTTTCTTCCCCCTCTGTAGTTAATAACACAAGATAGAAATGATCTGAACATACAACAGAATCTATAAGTTGGGCCACTATAATATGGTGGGAATAATATGGTGGGAATAGTGAGAATAGCAAAACGTAATCAGGTAAAGAAACAGCAGGATAGTGACTGACACAGGGTCAGAGAGATTTGTTATCTCCTTTTCAATTAAGGTGGGCTTCGTGGAAGAGGCCAAAATTAAGAAGTAACAAATGTCTTCCAAGAAAGGTGAAATCTAGCATCCAGATTTTTCTTATGTTTTTCTTTTTGGAGATTTGTCTCACTATAATTCCTTAAAAATTGTTCTTTTCCATTCTCCTACCTGATACTTTTAGAAATAAGAATATGGCTTCTATTTTAGCCCACACCCCCCCTTTATCCCTTCAGTTTGGTGTTTTCCCCATGTTGTGCCTAAGTGTGTTTATCATCCTTTATCCTTTTTCCATGCTTAATCAAGTGCAAGAGTGATAATGGCAAAAGCAACCACCACCATCATGCTGGAACCAGCTTTGACGAGCCCTTGAGTTATAAACTATTTCTTCCTACTCTATTTCACTTGTCTTCCCCCAAATTCTGTGATAGGGCTGATGTTGCTATCTGTTTTTTAAAATATGGAATTTAGATTGAGAAAAGTTAAATGACCTTGGCCAAGGTTATAGGATTAGTCAAGTAAGGTATGGGAGCTGAAGTTCCAAGTGGGTTCTCTAAAGAGAGGGCAAATCGGAGATGGTGTGGAGTGGGCTAGACCCAGAGCCAGTACTAAGCCTTCTCCTGTCACCATCCTTGGAGCTGTGCACATGCTCTTCCTTGACTAAAATGACTGTTGGGTGGCTGGAGGGCATGGCATTGAGAGAATTCAGAAGAACTGAGCCCCCATAATGTAATTTACTATTTTGTCATGTATCTCCATCATCTCAACTAGTTATAGGCATTAGTGTGGAGAGTTTTGCTATGCAGAGTTGTATTCACTGATCTGTATAAATATATCATGTGTATTGACATACATTTTTTGGCCTGTGAATCAATCTTGTCATAGTATTTTTTGAATTTCAAGAATGCATAGGCTCACACCAAAGTATCATAGATTCACTTGCTAGTGTGATCTTTGATGCAGCCTCAACAGAAATGAAGATTATTCTGCCTTAAGTGGAGAGTTTTGGGTGTTTATTGGGACATGACTACACAGGCAAAATGATACGGAGAGTAAAGAAACCCTAAATTTCATTCCTACTTAGTAGCTTCTCCCATGCCCAGAAGAATATACTCAATACTTTACATCTTTACTCTTTTATCACTTCGGTTTGTCCATGCATCATGTTATTTTACAGGTAGATGTTCATATATTTACATATACTTTCTATTTTACTATTTAAAAATACCATCCTCAGTGTTCCAGTGCTTCCCTTTTATACTCTTGTCTTGGTTCCCCTAATTGTCTTATTAAAATGTTATTTACAATTGAAGCTCTCACTTTCACCTCTCTGATATAGAAGAGTTTGAGATATTCTTGAATGATTGAGGTACTTAACTCTTGAACATGAGCTGTCATTGAGGATAGTCTTATTTTATATTAACTTCTTGAATTTTGGTATATTGTTTTTCTTCCAACAAACTGTGATAAAATATAAACATTTTCTACAATTTTAAGTGACCTTTTCAGTCATCCAGTATAGGAGAAATTATTTCATATTATCCCATTGTAGAAGTAGTTTCCAGTAGGATACACTGTAAAGGAAGCACTGTTATCTGCATTCACTTTAAAAAGAATTACTTGGTAAGTACAAAGCAATTAAGCAATGCAACATGACAGGCATTGCATTTGGGGGGGGGGATTATTATACATCTCAGATGTCTTGAGAGGTTTGGGCCAAAGGCTGAGTGGCTTCAACCACCCAAGAAGTATAATAAACCCTCAAGAACTGCACCACCTGTCATATCTTATTGCTATTATGAAATGGAAATCACAAAACCAAAACAGGGGGAAAAGGTTAGATGTGTGCCCTTGCTGGGGATTACTTACATGCCTATGACATCACTGACAGTTCTATCTGTGTCCAGAGAATTCTAAAGCCATTGCATAATTATTGCACAAACAACACAACTCATTTGAAACTGCTGCTTCAGCATTCTACAATGCCAACTTTGTCATATACCAGTCCCCCAATGCCCTCTTCTTGCAGAAATCATATTGGTGCTCTTAATCCCTAGCTCTTCTCTTTCACTGATCATAGAGCTTCAGGGGCAGGGAAGGGTAAGTGGGAGGAGATGGAGATTGTTATGTAGAAATAATCTTGCCCCCTAGAGGATCGGAGGCATTTGGTTCCTTGTATGCCTTGCAACACCCCAAGGTCATTATCTCATGATAATCACATCTCCTGGAGTTGCCTTATTGCTTAAGTGTAACACTAAATTTTAATTACAATGAAATAGAGCTCTTCTGGTAGTTTATACAACATCTTGTGTTCTCATTGCCAGATGGAAATAATGCAGAGCTTTTACTGTAATCGTATGTAGTGGTCCTGGGCTCCAATGCAATAAACACATATTGTTGGTTTGTTGAGAAAAGCACTTTTCTTTGCGGAATGATCTCCTTTCTTTTGGAGTATTTCAAGTCAACAGTTTATGAAAAAATTTCCTCTTTGTTTAAAAATATTGAAAGTCAGCCACACTTTTTCCTCCTGAATTTGACTGTAACGGGTAAACTTAATTAGGAGAATCAAAATAGAGTGTTGCCTATTGATAGACGAGACAGATTGTTTTACATGTAGGATTTTATTTTCATGGTTTCTTTTTAGTCGTTTGTGTCATTTTGACAGTTGATGTGCCTGAATGCACTTTTTTTTTTCCTTAGAACCATGTATTTTCTCATGGGTTTACCACATTTTTTCTAGTGATGACTATGCATATTTTTGTTCTAGCATTTGGTCAGCTTCTTGGGCTTCCCTATCATTCTGGCAGATGGTAAAGAAACAATTATTTAAGGCACTTGTTACAGGACAGCAAGGCAGATTTTTATCCAAGTGATGGTCATCATGATAGATGTAGCAACCGTGGTAATGGGGTCTTGCAGTAGGGAAGAGAGATGGGACTCAACTCTGAAGATGACAAGGAAAAGTGGAATTTATAGCCAAGGAGCAGGGCGGGGGGGAGTCAGTGGATGGAAAGGACTCAGAGGAAGTGTCTGGGGAAGGCAGGATTCTGGCTCACAGACAGGATGCTTGCTGAAGGCAGGTCGTTGTGATCAACATCACGGGGGATGGTGGAGAATGGAGAACCTGCTTTGGTCTCCAGAATGATCAGATCTGGAAGATGAGGGATTCTGGCCAACTTGTCTTCTCAGGTCTTGGGCTAAAACTGGACAATGCAGGCAGCCTGGGTGGCTCAGTGGTTTAGCGCCGCCTTCACTCCAGGGCGTGATCTGGAGACCCAGGATGGAGTTCCACGTTGGGGCTCCCTGCAGGGAGCCTGCTTCTCCCTCCTCTGCCTAAGTCTCTGCTTCTCTCTGTCTCTTTCTGTGTCTCTCATGAATAAATAAATTAAATATTTTTTAAAAAACTGGACAAGGCAAAGATGAAAAAGGAAGGCCAAAAATTGAGGACTAGGTTGAAAAAATTCTTTCAGAAGCTGGTTAGAGATTGGTCAAGGAGAGAATCTTTGTCATTGTCTGTTGACCAGTTTTGGCTTGTTAGATGGGCACGGTCCTTGGAAACCAAGCCTGAGCACTTCAGGGTTGCTGGGGAGGTGGTGATATAACCATCTTTAAATAATAATAATAATAATAATAATAATAAAAATATGAATTCTGAATAAAAGAATCTTTAGAATATTTTTATGTTTTTCTTGATCTGTGACAAAAATTCTAAGTAAATCACCATGCTTGCTGTCAGTATGCAAATTCAAAGTAAGTCTCCCAACCACCATTCTTTCTCTGTTGCTGCTCTGAATTTTCCTTTATTAAAAGCTTCTACTTCATGGGCCCCAGAAAGTATGAAATTATTTTTTCCCTTGCTCATGCTTCCCCTGCCACTCAAGCGCCTTGCTGTTCTTCCAAAATACCAGGCCTACTTTCCTTGGGGCCTGGCTTGGAGTGCTCTCCCCTCAGATGCTTGACAAAACTCTCACCAATTTCCAGTCAAGTCTTTGCTTAGAAGTCACCCTTCCAAGGGGGCTCCTGCTGATCATTCTACTTAAAATTGTAACCTGCTCCATGCCTCACTCCTGGGTGTCCTTTACCTTGCTCTGCTTTGTCTTTCTCCTATGGCATTTACTATTTCTAAACTGCTATATCACTTATTTATTTCGTCTCTTAGTTTGTCTCATATGGATAGACAGGAAACACTCTGAAGGCAGCTACATTCCGTTGTTTTGTTGACTGGTGAATACCAAGTGTCTAAGACAGTGCTTGGTATACAGTAAGTGCTCAATAAAGAACTTTTGAATGAATGAACATATAAACAAGGAGACTGGAAGTGAAATGTCCTCAGGCTTTTGGCATTCTCTAGGACTTCAAAGTAACCGAGGCTGGCCTTTTCACTGCTGAGGTTTGTCTTAAACAATGTGTGGGGAAAGGTGAGTCTGATTCTTGTTTCTTACTTCAAAATAGTAAGAGCTTTGGCAAGCGGAATCAGAGGGTTGGGACAAGTAAGCTTATTTGAGAAAGAGGAAAGAGGTCCAAATCTTTATGCCCTTAATATTTGCTTATCACAAAATACTTTAAAATATCAATATCATATCTATAATATTGTTTTGCATTCAAGTATTTAAATATTTATCATTTCACCCACTTTCCTGAATGCTGGTTATTTTCTCAGATCCTCTTGCATACGTAAAAACACACTACTGCAGTATTACTGTAAGAATTTCTATAAATCTGTAATAATTCTATTCCAGGCTAACCTATACTTGAAAGATGTTTTTGTATTAAGTTATTCACTTCAGATGCTGAATACAGGTATAGACACCCAAATATTTATTAAGCAGTATGGAAAATAAACACCATTTTATTCTTACAGTGTGAATAAAATATTAACAGTATTTCTGAAAGCAGCGATTTAAAAAATTCATTTAATAGTTCAAAACAAATAAAGAGATTATATACAATATGTTGTGTTAGCATCCAATTTCATTCCCTTGAAGGTGGAATTTCAGTTGTTTTATCAAAGCTGTGATCGTGACAAAACAGTCTTGGAATGTTTAGGATTGCACGTTTTTAATCTTACCGCATGTATGAATATGATTGAAACTGCAATTTTTTGTATTATTGTTATGTGCCCAGTGTTTTTTATTTTTATTATTATTATTATTATTGTTATCATTATTATTATTACTGTGGGCATTTTCCATGACAAGTTAGTAATATTTGCTACAGGGATAATCTACCAAGTTTCCAAGATATGGGTTTGGTTTTCACTTTTTTAAGATTCACACTATATATATATATTTTTTTTTTTAAATATTCTTTTACTTTGAATTGTTTTTTCTCTTAAGCACTTCCTTGTTTAGTGTTTTGCAATTGGACTTACTCTTATCACATGCCATCCTAGACTGCTTATAACTCTTGATGACTTTAGAATAAAATTAGACTCTTCCCAGGACTATAAGGCCTAAGCATTTGGGATAATTCTCCCATTTCATTTTGTGCACCTTGTCTTTGTCATTAAGTGCTCAGCTGCACCGGCTTTTTCTAAATTTCTAAGCTTCTAGAATTTTCCAAGTACTTGCTGCTTCCTCAGCAAGAAACACCTTTCTCCTGGTTTTCAGATAATCAGCCAATCCCTTCTCTTTCTAGGTATTAGCTTAATATCATCTCCTCAGAGAAACCTGCCCTAATTTGTTTGTTTCATTATGACATCTAGTAAATTTTATGCCTGTCATTGTTTCACATTTAATTTTTGTTCATTATTTTTCTGTCCCATCATAATATAAGCTCCTTGAAGGTAGGGCCTTGTCTGTCTTGTTTTCAGTGTTTCTCCAACGACTCATATATATCAGGAGTTCAGTGTTTGGTGAATGAATGAATGAACGTGGATTAAAAGTTGGGGTAGATTTACTAAATATACAGATTGCTGTGAAATCTTTTTGTATATTATTAACAGTACTTTCTTCCCCCAGGACCATTGTTTATATTACAAGCTAGACAAGGACTGGATATCTGGGCAATATATGTATGTGGAACATAGAGGTTTAAGATTCAGTAGGATTTTTTTTTAGTACTGTCTAACCCCTTCCTGGCAACCACCTACGTCCTTAACTGTCCCTCATCCCAAACAGTAGGGTCAAAATTTGGTGCTTTTAAATGCCCTATACTAATTTCACTGATAATCATATTTTGGGTTATATAGGGTTTTGTTAATATAGTTAAGGCAAACAACAGAATTTAAAGAAATTATCTCTTAGCTATTCCTTCAATCAGTGCACAATAGGATCTATGCAAAGGGATTCTTCAGACACTAGCTTCAGTGAGAAATCATTTTGGTCCTTGCCCAGCTTAATAGTGCTTAATACTTTCTTTAAAGCTGTCATTTATACCATGAGAACCGGGATTACCACGCTATCTGACACCATGAAATTTGATCAACTTTGTTTTTCTAATTGGCCATATGAAATAATACAGGGTGTGTAGGATGCCTCAAATTTATTGTTTCATCCTTGGTAGTTCAATATTAACTAAACTGGATTCTCCCCTTAGCATGACCAAGTGAAAACATAAAGAAAACATTCAACCTCATTTAGTAATTGTCTGGAAACAGGAAGCCAAACCATGATCTATAGTACAGGGCGATCCCATTGTGGAAATTTCACCCTGACTGTAACCTCTTATCTTGTTCTGCTCTTACATGTGGGTCATATTATGCACTGCTTTGTGCTAGTTTGACAAGAACTAATGTGGATGCTTAAATATTTTAAAGGCTGAACGCTTCAGAATGATAAAATACAGAGCTGATCAACCCTTCCTGTTGCGTTTGTGGTTAATGATAAAGTAATTTAATACTTTCTTTCTTTCTTTTTTTTTTTGAGGGGGTCTATTAGTAGTTTCAATAACAAACATTAAAGTTCCTTGAAGGAAAAATCTTCAAATAAGGCCATGCAATGACACTTTTTAACTACAGTTGTTTTTTATTCAGCCATAAAATCTATCTTTCATAAAGAAACCCACTTACATGTCTTACTTCACTGAAGGTTATTTGTAGACTGAAGGTCTTTTCTTGTCAAGATATGATGAATACCATGTGTGAAGACAGAAGAGCATCAGACCTGTATTAGCTGGAAAACCTACTGATCTGTGAATAACCTAAAAAAGAAAACCTGAAGATTAGCAACGTCGCTTTTAAGAATGATCCATCAAATTCAACAAGCAGATTCACAGAGATGAATCATCTGGCTCCTTTTATACCTACTATACAGTAAAGGTTATTTCCTTTCCCTACAAATAGAAGTTTGAGAATAAAGGGAAGGGAGACTTTTGAACATCACTTGGTATAAGTCAATAATCTTAAAGTGTTTCTGATTTTTTTTAGATGTAAATCCTTACTAATGACAATTAAAATGCTGTAGTCAGTTATTTCAGTATGGGGTTCAATATTTTGGGAACTCAGTCTTTATCCTTTTATGAGTGTGTTGCAAGGAGGACAAATTCTCAAATTTTTCACATCAGACTTTAATTTTATGGCATGTTGGAATATCTGTTTGAGTTCTTTTAAGGAGTTTCCTATATAGCTTGCATAGTAAAGTAGTATTTAGGTAAATGAAAATAATTATTTTAGGTAAGTTATTCTTTTGCATGTTAGGTTGGGTGGTTAAAAGAATAAAAGATTCAGAGCATCTGCAATCAATACATGACCCACAGAGTTGTTAAAAGTAAATGCTTTGTTTTTTAATTTTTTAAATTTCAAAATAGGTTAAGAGTGTAGGTTAACAACACACACTTCACAGTCTAATTTTTCTCAGTATTAAAGTATTATGTTTGTAGTATTTTCATTTGCTTCTTTCCACATTGAACTTGAATGGTCAGAGTGACTGAAAAATATAAAGCACTAAAGAGGAATCAGTGTAAGGATTTTTCAGATTTCATTCAAATCAGTGTTTTCAGTAGATAAATCCTAATACAATTAAAAAGCAATTAATTTTTTTATTGAGATATGCTAACATTAGGCAACAAAAAGGGATCCTGACATGGTAACATAGTTACAGAAATGGAATTTTTATGCGTTCCTAAAGAAGATTTCTGGCAAAATAAGCCTTAATAATTCAGATTAACCATTGGGTGATTTGTTGTTGTTAAATTAGCAGTAATTTAGATTTCAAATTTATTTTCTTTAAAAATATAGGTCTCATTTGGGGAGGATGTCTTTTGGTAAAATTTTGCCTATTTAATTAGTTTCTAACATGCCCAAAATAATGAAAAATAATTTTTATAGTGAGTGAATGACAAACTTTCTCTGTGGTTAAGCAATTAATAATCATTTAGGCTTTGATATTAAGTACTCTGATAATGTTATTTATAACTATTTTCATTATGTAAATTAAATAGGAAAACAGAAACACCATTCCTTAAAGAGTGAGTTATAGTTTCATGAATGAGAAGTTTGCTGCTAGAAAAATTTTAATGTTTGAAGCCACTTAAAGGCATTCGAAGTCTTCATCTCTCATCAGATTATCTCAGAGTAATGAAGACATAAGGAAGAGCTAAAACTCTTTATTCAAGGACCTACGTTGATTTTGGTTTATATGAAATTTGAGAGCATATTTTCTAGAACTACATTTCCCCCCCTAAAAGTCAGAAATTAACTATTTTAGAAAACAGATTAAGCTCTGAACTTCTTAAAATTCTATTTTTTTATGACTTTCTGAAATTGAGAATGGCAGTCTCCATTCAAAAAGAGTAGGAAGAGAAAACTCCTCTGATTATTAGAAGCTTAAACACTGCAAGAGGCCTTGAAGCCTCGTCCCACCTACTAGAACAGCCATAAATCATAGATGAACACAGGAGAGAAAACCGTCAGTGATGTTTAGATATGGGGCTGCAGCAAAGTGAAAAACATGGAGTTTCAGAATTTAGCATCTAAGGCCCAGCTAAATATTATTGATTTTAACTTGAACTGAAATAGTCACCCATTCAATTTAATAATCCTTTTTGTGGATGATAAAACAAACTTTAACTAAATAAAACATGGCTTTAAAGAGATGTGGCATTTATGATAGTCAAAGAGTGAAACAATTTAATTAAGCGATAATGTTCACGGCGCTGGAGCAATAAACAACATACGCAGTTGATTAAATGCAGGAGGGAGTTCAGGGTGAAATCCTCCTTTTGGAAATAGCTGTCCGCAGATCCTCCTCATCCTCTCTTCTGGGAGAGCAAGGAAAATGTGGCTGCAAGAGAACCTTTCTCATTTGCTTTTTCTCCTTTTCCCTCTGCTGTGCTTCCTGGTCCTGTCTAGCCACTGTCTGAACTTAAGCTTGAGTTTTAGACTAGAAAATGACTGTTCCTTTCATTCAAAACTGAAAATTCATCCTTCTGCTTCTCTTTAAAAAAAGTCTACTGATTCTCCTATGGAGCTGCTGGCTTACATGGCATTGTCAGTGGCCACTGGGGAATTAATATTTTATTCCTTAGACGGTTTTAGGGTTTCTGTAGGATTCATCTCTGTATGCCAGTTGCTTCCAAAAAACGACTTGAGTAATCTGGGACAGGTACTAGTATGGAAGTGTATCAGTAATGGAGTTCAATTCCAGAAAGAACACTAGCTTACGGCAAATTTCAGAAGGCAAGAAAAGAAACTGGGTGACTTTAAGACCAAAGGACTATGTTCTGATACAGTTGCAGAAGGTGAGAGCAATTAGAGAAAGCTCTTTTTTGCTTTTCATAATCTCCCTTTAAATTTTGCTTTTGGAAATGTGGAGGTATTGTGTTGGCCGATGAGTGGACATTTCAAAAAGCAATTTTTTTTTTTGTTCAAAAAAATGTGTATTTGCTGGTGTGTATAAATGTCTGTATTAGTTCAGGAAAACACAGCAGAGAGATTAGAATGCTGTGCAGCGAAATCTTAAGAGCAGTAGACCGGCCAATTCTCATTTAAATTGTAAATAATGTGGCAGCACGAGTGGCTCAGCGGTTTAGCGCCACCTTCAGTCCAGGGCCTAATCCTGGAGATTCGGGATCGAGTCCCACGTCGGGCTCCCTGCCTGGAGCTTGCTTCTCTGTCTGCCTGTGTCTCTGCCTCTCTCTCTCTGTGTCTCTATGAATAACTAAATAAAATCTTTAAAAAAATGTAAATAACGTAAGTTATGGGTAATTTTTATACATGTGTGTTTTTTATACATGTTTTCAAATAATGGATATTTACATGCTTGAAAATAGTTTATAATGAATAGTATATATATTTTATATTTAAAATGTATATTTTATTATAAAATAAAAAAGTGAAAAAAAATCACACAAAAAAACTCTTCCGAGTTTTGCCACTGCAATCAACACTAAATAGTATAAAATTTGAATTTTTATTTTTATAAAAATATACATACAAAGAAGCTAAAAATAAAAATTAGAAATATTTACTGTTTATAAACACTTATTTTGGTCTAGTAATTTAAAATTATCAATTAAATTTGAAGAGGTACCTGGGTGGCTCAGTCAGTTAAGTTCTGGACTCAATTTTGGCTCAGGTCATGATTTTAGAGTCCTGGGTTCAAGCCCCACCTTGGGCTCTCAGCAAAATGCAGCATCTGCTTGAGATTCTCTCTCTCTCTCCCTTTGCCTCTCCCCCTATCTGCTTGCTCACTCTCTCTCTAAAATAAATAAATAATTCTTAAGTAATTGAAACTAAGAATACAAATTATTCATGAATATCAATAAAAATATTTAAACAAAGGGGATCCCTAGGTGGCTCAGTGGTTTAGCGCCTGCTTTCGGCCCAGGGCCTGATCCTGGAGTCCCGGGATCAAGTCCCACATCAGGCTCCTTGCATGGAGCCTGCTTCTCCATCTGCCTGTGCCTCTGGCACTCTTTCTCTCTCTCTCTGTATCATGAATAAATAAATAAAATATTAAAAAATAAATAAAAATATTTAAACAAAGCTGAAAATTTCTATTTAATATTTTACAATATTGGTTTAAATTATTTTTATTCAAATAAAATAATTTCTAATTCTAGTGTTCAATGATCATTTTATAGCCAGTGTAAATAATTGGTATGTTTACTGTGACCTCTAAAGTATTAATTGTCATATGAGTTTCTTAATATGGCAAAATATTTTTCAAGTGTCAACTATTACAAACTCTATGCTAATTCATGAAAGTCCTCAACTTTAGTGTAAAGAAAAACAAGGAAAAGGCTGATGGACAGTATAGGAAACAATACTTCTCCCTCAAGTATCTGGTGTATTCATGTTTTTTGAGAGGAATAATTTAATTTAATTAATATGTCTTCTCTCTAAATGTAAGTGCTTCTGCAGCACAACCTACAAAGTTTAGGACATTGTAAGACAGGGTCTTATCTTCAGGACACTGGACAAAGAGACACAGAGAAGTATTTCTGTGGAGCCTGAACTGTATTAGACACAGAGCAGATGTTTAAGGCTAGAAGTTATGTTGTACTAACCCTAAGTGATGGATCCTAATGATAAAAGTACCTGCATGGGTTTTTATTTTAATACATTTACTTTTGCATGTGTATTTGGGATATACAGGGACCCCTAAAGCATGACATCTACCTAGGGGACAGTGCTGTCCCTCTTACCTGTGTCTAGTGGAGACACAGTCTATTGACTATCTCAAATCTGTAAATATTTATCAAGTACCTGCTATGTCCAAGGCACTGAGCTATAGAGAAAACCTGAAAGCATATTTTAAATTATGTTCCTACTGAACAGATTTTTAATATCTTAGATGTGGTGTGAGTGGAGAAGAAAGAACTTGTATAAATTGTCCCAGAAACAGGTGGACTGGAAAAGGAGCTACATGAAAGATCCAAAAGTGAATTCTAGTTGGGGATATCTTGGATTAAACTGCATTTAAAAGATACTTTGTAGAATTGGTATAAATTAAGTAAATAAGGAGAAGAGAGCATTCTAGGAAGAGATAGCTGCTTCTGAGAAGGGTAAACATGGGGTGTGGGTTTAGGGGATGGTAGAATAGACCAGCACGCTAGGCTGAAGAATTTATGTTTTGTCCTATATGTTGTGAGGAGTAGAGCAGGTTTCTGAGCAGAGATATGGTATCATCACTTGACCAATTTAAGTATACATTTAATTGAAAGGGTCCTGCTTGTTTAAATACTACCTACCTGCTAACGGGCTAGTCAAAGCACTGAATACAGATGGATTTTGATGAAATTTAAATATTCAGTAGTCACAGGTCTAACGCCATACTGATTTAAGTATAGGCATTTCCCAGAACAAAAGATGAATTATAAAAGCCAGGTATTTTATTCCTTAATTGCTATGGAAGCTAGTCTCCAGTTACAGCTCTAAGCTTTAGCTGATGTAAGAGTGTTTCAGCAAAAGTTAAATTTAATAGAATGCACTAATTCTTCCCCATAACAACCAGAACCTAGCACAAGTTTTAGAATGCATTTACAGCATGTTAAAGGGCAGACATTTATAAGGATATAACAAACCACCTTGCTAAGTTTTAGCTAGATTATAGGAATATAGGCTACTGTACTATAAAATAATTGACTTCATAGCTCTTTGAAAAAATAAATGGCAAGTGCACTTATAAGTAACCCATTTTATGGAGAAATTTTCAAAAAGTGTTGGCGACTGCTAATTGAGTCATATTTAGGATTTTACTCTTTAACAAGTTTTATAATTTGAGGCACAGAAGATAGACTCCTGGCAAGAATTATTTTTTCCTTCTATAAGGGGTATTAAATACCCAGGTTAAAACTCTTAGATGATAAACACAAGAAAGAAAAATAAATAACCACAAAGACTTAACCAATATAAAATGAGAAACTGGACAAACTTTGAGAAAAGAACTTGAGATACAGTTTTGTTTATTTCAGTTGTTTACTTTACATGTTCAAGAAATACCTGGAAGGTCACCAAACACTTCTCACTCTTCCAGCTTACTTCCCCTGTTGCAGATCAGCTAGTTAACATATTCGTCAGATGAACCATACCATCCAGAGTGGTCACCCATTCAGTTTCGAGGAGTTTGGAGACTAGGATTTGTCTCAGATGGAACAGGAGACATTGAGATGAAGCAGTTTTGGGCTCTCTGCCATTGGTCTGCCTCAGGCCCGCAGAAGTAACTTTGTTGTGCTTTGAAAATAAGTTCTTTTCTTCAAACTATGTGAGAGGGAAAGTTCTCACAGGGAGTGCGGGGCCAGCCATGAGTTCCATCTTGTATGTGGATTGAGGAGGATTTATAGGGACATCTGTGATGCATCTTGCTGAACGAACAGGGTAGAAACATATGGCAATAATAAATATTGTTATACACTGTATGATCATACTTTAATATAATTTTAGTAATCTGCTTTCCTTATCCAATGTTTGCCATTCTGAGGTGAACTCTCACTGCTCTGCCCTTATTTTCTTTTAAAAAGATTAATTTTCTTAATTGCTTATTGCTGTGGTATTTAGCCCCTTGTCATAGCTCTTTAACTAGAGTATATAAAACTATACTGCATTCAGAACCAGGAAATATTAAATGAGATCCAGACCTCAGCAAATCAGAAAACTAATTAGGAATTTATCTCATTCTATGAAGAAAAACATCTTATTTTTATTGTTCTCATTAAATGAATAATTTATTCTTTAAAAAAGCTTTTATTTGAAGGCATTCATAAACACAGACAGAGTGGGACTTTAAGCCAAGTAATGATCACCTTGATGATCTTAAGTTTTTCTAATTTCTGTCTAACTGAAAATTCAAAAGTGATTTATGAATATTCTAGATAAAATCTGATAAACTGTCTCACGTAAGGAAGAGATCCATGACTGTGGGAGTATACTTCCTCATCTTGGATATATGTGTTACCAGAAAACATACAAAATTTATTTTGTGTCACATAACTTACCTAAAACAAAACCTGCATAAGGCATTTAGTGAGTAGTTAATACCGAAGTCCTATTTTAATAAGCATTACATTATAAATTAACCCTATTGAGTCAATTATTTAATCACTGGCTATGTAACAAATGATATAAAAACATATATCCTGGTTCTTACTGTGTCCTGGTAATTCACAATTGTGTGGACATGCCATTGTATACATACAAAAATCAGGTCAACAGGATGAACTAGGTTTAAATCAGCTTGAAAAAGACCAAAGGCTGATACCAGACCATGCTGCTATATCATCGGAGATCTTAAAAAGTAATTGAAAACACTCACCTTGTTTTGCTACTTTGGAGGTATACTGGCAGATTATATAGCCATCACTGGAACATTAAACTGAAGTATGAGAGCCAATGTATCCCTTAGGAGAGAAAGATTTGTTAGAAGGTGTTAATGGTTTAGCATAAAACCTCAAGGTAAGTCAAGCAAGTCAGTGGCTCTGAAGCATGGCTTTGCTCCCTGTGTTATCCTGCTGTTTTCTTAGTGGTGTCACCAAAATTCTTTATATTGATTGAGAAGGTTCCATAAAGTTTGAATGTATGAGATCTCCAGCCTTAGGTCACTGATATTCACTCTCCTAAGTTTAAGGTACAAAAATACCATAAAAACAGCAACTTAGAGGGAGATTGCAGATATAGTAAGAGAACGGAATAGCTTCTGAAAAAGTATTCGTAACAAAGTTTAAACATTAATTCATTGACTGATTAGGTCAGTGGTAATAGACAGACCAATCAGTCAGCATTAGCTGGTCAGTAGTATGGTGGTTTCCTCCACAGGTCCATGATCTTTTTCTCTCTGAGTTTTATTTATTTTGCTAATACACAAACTATACAGGTTTTTAATACATCATTCTTTAATGAAATATCTGGAGATTAGAGCCCATCTACTTTATAGTATCTGTTTGGTATGTAGGCTATTTTATTGGCTGTTATTTGTCTCTTGTAATATACCTACTCTTCTGGTTTCATTTTTCCTTTCTATACTGTAAGCTTCTTTAGGGGAGAAAAAAAAAAAACTTCTAATACCAAAGAAAGCATTGAATAAAGAATTTCATTGCTTCAGATTTCGAGATAAACTTTCACCATCATTTAATGATGACTATTTGAGATATAGCCCTGAAATAAATAATATTAATAAATAATAAATAATATAAATATTATTTATATCCTTTTTTTGGAAAATATATATACTCTTTTCTAATGATAATAGAAAGTATATTTTATACTATGTTGAAATTATTTTTCTATTGTTTAAAAGTTCTATCAGAACATCATTATAGTAAATAGAAATTCATATTTCAATCTGATCTTCCTTCCTTCCTTCCTTCCTTCCTTCCTTCCTTCCTTCCTTCCTTCCCTCCCCCTTTCCTCCCTCTTTCCCTCTCTTCCTTATTTCTTGCTCATTTTCTTTGTAATACATTGAAAGATTACTTAAGTAATATACTTTCTTTTTTGGATCTAAATGAATGATCCTGTAAAATATAGGCTAAAGAGCTGTGCTGGGATTTTCAATTTCTCTATTGAAGATTTCCTGAGATTTGCAAGAAGTAGGACAAGGGTGCTATAAAAAGTTAATCTAGAGTGGTCTGAATGGAAAGAGACTTAAAGTGATTCAATTGTGTCAAATAAGCATCTGAGATTTTTTTTTTTTAAGGATAAAATGTTAGATTTTTCAAGACTGAAATTAGTTGAAATTCTCCTCTTCCTCTATAATTAAGTAATAATATGTGACAAAGCATGAGTTATTACATAATAATTCATACCTTTTGCTTTGCTAAGAATGAGGCCATAGGATGAGTGCTTGTTTAAATGCACAAGTTATGAGTTATTATATCATAATTCACACCTTGAAGTACCATATTGTGATTATAAAATGGCCCTGTGCAAATATTATTAATTTTTAAAGTTCAGAAATAAATTATTAAAAATAACACATTATGACTTCAAAAGAACCTTTCTAATGTGAATTCATTAAAAATGGAATGAAAAATAAATTAGTGTACATTGGACCAGAATTATATATAACCTTTCTTGATGAACTATTTCCATTGACATAGCATTGTGAAGCATCTACTTTATAATTTGTAGCTGTTGTGAAGCTGTTTATTTCTTTCTTTTTTTTAACATCCCAACAAGTAATGCATTCTAACTTGATTTTTTTCTCTCAAGGCCATAACATAATGGTGGGTGTAAGTCAGACTTCGCAGTCAATTTTAGTACCGTGTATTTTATCAGAGTTGTTCGTAGAAATCACAAAGGGCAACTCTCTTCAGCTGTGTAGTGCTGACCTCCAGTCTTTGCAGCCAGTCCTTCAAAGGTTTCTAGGACAATGTCTAGAAATGCCTAGACCTTCCTGGATTTCCCCTCCCATTTTTCCATATCTTCCATTAGTTTCTGTTCATTTTTCTCCCCACTGGCTAGTGGAGGTAGTCTCCAAAATGCTTACCATATCTATTTTTTTTTCTCTGTTTAGTCCTACTCCAGCAAAATATTATCTACTCCAATGATTCCCTCTCTGTAGATAACAACTTAATGTAGCTCAGTTTCTAGAATTTCACTCATACTTCAGATTAACATATCCTGTTATTATCCCAGTTAATCCAGTTATTATTCCATATTTTGAAACACAATATATCAAAAATGGACTGCTGTCACCTCCTTTCCAAGCCTGCTCCCTTTCTCATTTCTCTCAGTGCTGCTACCTGCTTCCTGCTCTGAGATTAGAAGCCCTCTATCACTGTTTACCCTTTTTGTCATTTTTCAACTGTTGAGCATCTATTTTGTGCCAGCTATTCAATGAGGAATAATGTAAGGTGAATATTCTTTAAAAACCTTCATTGCAACAAAATAACCAATCATGCAAGTAGATAAATTTAATATGAGAAAGAATGTGCTAAACACAAAAGGACAGGTAAGCACATTCCACTGCTACTACACACTTACCATGAAACCCTTCATGGAGAAGTGGTCCTGGAGGTGGTCCTGAAAGATGAGTGGCGTTTCAGAGGATGTGAATCACTCCAGGGCAACCAAAATCATGAGCAACACCTGTAGCAGAAAATGTAGAAAAATCTTCACTACCTTTTAGTGTCAAAATATCTTCTCTTCTATGAAAACCTGGCAATGGTAGGTATTGCCTTATTATTTTAATGTTCTTACTTGGTAAAATAAGATTTCACAAAACTGTATCAGTCCTGTAAAAACTTTACATGATAATAAATTTGAAAGAAAGGGAATCACTGCTCTATATACAAAGAATTACCAAGTCCTTATCTGATATGCTTATCTCATATTCCATTTATCTCATATGTTTCAGATTCATCTCTAAAGTCTCCATTTATATGGCTGTGACCCTCATTTAGAAACTCACTATTTCATTCTTAATTACTATGGTGCCTTTTTAGCTAGTCTTATCCAATCTCTTCTTTTTTATTCTGTGACATACTCTGCTGCTAGATTAAGCTCCCTAAAAATCCTAACTTCTTTCTTTCTCTCCTCTGATCGTGAGACTACTGTATTTTCCTATTACGTCCCTGTTCAAAGCTCTATGCTCAACTATCCGGCTCCTCTGACATATCTTTCACCCCATCTTCCAATCATATTTCCAGTGCCTTTCCCAAATGCAACATTAAATGATGTTGGCCTTCCAGTTCCCTGAACACATAATTTCTTGCCTTCATACTTTTGCAAATCTTGTTTATTATTCCTCAAATCACTCTCTATAGCCTCTCCTCTTCCTTCAATTCCAACTGAGGTTGAATTTTCTCTATGAAATGATCTTTGATCACTACAACTCCCATCTTTGTCCTCCATATTAATTTTCACACTTGGATTATACCCAGTATGACTGGTTATGTCTTCCAATATCAAGTATTTAAAAATGCCTACGAAGTTAGGAGCAAAGACAAGAAATAAGAAAAGGAGAAGGACAAAAATTGTTATCAAGTATTTTTTAGGTGTCAGACACTGCTCAGAATTTTCACATACCTAAGTTCTGGTCCTTAAGGAACTTTCAGTCTGATATGAAGGGTCTGTAAAAACGTGTTATGTAAAGGAGACTATGCAGTGTCCAACAGTAGGTCAAAGAGTAATGACATTATGGAGAAAGGACACAGTAATTCTTAGAGGTGTAAGAATGGCTCAGAACAATGTGGCATGAACTGGCATAGGAGCAAGAATAGACTTTGGAATGTGCAGTAATGGGTGCAAGTGTAGGGAGGCAGGAAAATGATCAGTCCCATTTGGTATATCATGGTGTTATCTATCATTGATCTCTAACTGCTTCATTAGATTGTTTACTTATAGCTGCACTAAAAACCTCCAGAAACACAGAATGTCATATCATCTTTTAAAAATGTTCCAAAGAATGTAGCACAGGCCAAAGCTATAATATTCACTCAATAAATGCATATGTGATTTATTTAATTTTATTAGGCACAAAAAGTATTCCCAATCATGTTTAGTATTTATGTGACATTTTTATTCTTCAAATCTTTATGTAAAGTCATTTGCCCGTTTAATCTTGCATAGGGATTGCTGAAGTTGGGAGTCTTTTTAACTACTATATTTTAAAAGGCTTTATTTATTTATTTATTTATTTATTTATTTATTTATTTATGAGAGAAAGAGAGAGAGAGAGAGAGAGAGAAAGAGAGCATGAGCAAGGGGAAGGGGCATAAGGAAAGGGAGATGCAGACTCCCCACTGAGCAGAGAGCCTTAAGTGGGGCTCAATCCCAGTACCCTGGGATCATGACCTGAGCAGAAGGCAGATACTTAACAGACTGAGCCACCAAGGTGTCCCTTTTTAATCTACCTTTAAAGGTTGTTTAAGCAATTAGCTAAATGAGCAATAATTAGGATTTCATGCTTCAAATGAAGACATTTACATTTTACATATACATTTGCATATTCATTTTACGTTGTGTAATTCTCCAACACTCTAACTTAAGATTTCTGATACTTTATGGCTGCCAAATGTTTCACATTTATTCTTCTTTGTTTAGCAAACAATTATATAATGCCAATTTTATGCCAAGTTCTAGAATAGGGATTGGAAAATCTAGGGGGAACAAATTTCTGTGATGAATAATGTGGAGGACAACTCAGACTGAGAAAATAGCTTGTTCACTAGGTAAGAATGTGCATTGAGAATTTAACAAGCACTAGGGAAAACCATCCATCACATAAAACAAATTTCCCAAAGTTTAGTCCAGTCCTGTTCAATATACATACATTGAAAATCAACTGGGTGCCAACCATTATAATGCATGAGACATAATTTCTTGTCCTTAAGCGATGCACAGTTTTGAAAGGGCCTACTAGTGTAATGTTAGTATAATTCTCTCAATGTAGATTTGAGATTGCTCTTACCAGGTTCAATTCTACTTCTTAATATAAGACCTGAAGCTTTCCACAACATAAAAACCATAATGGTCTGTATTAAATGATTTTCTAGCATTTATACAAGGGCAAAAAAGTAAACCTGTATAACTCCTGACACATTTTAGCTGGACTTAATGCACAAGAGACAACCAGCAGCAGCATTATTGGAATCAGCAGAGGATCATCACTATAGTTGGACTCCTGTGCCTGACTGTAATCTACAGCTTCCAAAACACATGTCAAATTTTGCGTGCATCAATTAACTGCTTCATTATCAAACTTTGGCTAGATAGCAGATCAAATGTCAGTCAATGATATGGAAAAAAAAAAAATCCCTGACTCTTGGAACTGCCTTTATGGTTTAGTGAAATGTATCTAGCAAGACTCTTTTTATTTCAGCCACTAAAAGTAGGTCCTTGCTGAATTACTTTTCCTGCCTTTAAACTCTTTTTCTAGATAAGATGATGGAGGAAGGGCAAGAGAAAATCAAAAAACAAACTTAATAACACCATACCTTCGAAGCAGCTTGATTTATAATGAGTTTGTGGGAACATTCTGAACCTATTTCATGTTGAATTACAGTCCACCTTTACAAGTGGCTGCTAAAGGAGTTCATGAACATACTCCTTGTACTACTTCAATCCTCTTCCTGCTCAGCCACTAAAATTTAAAATGCGATACAAACAAAATGCATCTATAAATTTATATAGTAACTACACAAACAAATGCAAACTCATTCTTAGTAACCATAAAATTACCTTCTGTTATCTATCACTTTGTGAATTATAGTTTCATCGTGGGGAACAGCCAACAGCACAGAATTACACTGCTTCTCTTCTTACCCCTGTGTCACTGCGGTTCTCTTTGCTGGAGCAGCAATCAATAGTCTCGTGGATAAACAAATGATTAAAGGCCAAGATGAACTACTGTAAATAGGGATCACATTATCTATTTTTGCGCTGAATATAATTAACAAAAAATCAGTGTCTACTTTTGGGCACCTGGCTTGAATAATAATCTAATCAATGTCCTTTTGTTTCTCTGATTTTGCATTCAAAATCTCTAGAAAGAACAAGTTTGTAAACAGGTACAAAATAGACGGTGAAATAAAGATAGATTTCAATGAATTTCTTATTGTAGAGTATAAACTGGATATATGCAACTACATGATGAAACATCATGGAAATTTTAGCTCCAAAGTCAATAGAATTTTAAAGCCTTTTTAAACTTAATACTAGTTGAATATCCAAACAGTGTCACTGTTTAGTGAGATCTATAAAGTTTCATAAGCTTGGTAATTCTCTGATAATATATTTCAAGTGAAATAAAGATGAAGACAATTTTTTTTATCTTTAATTCCTCATAAATATAAGTAAATTGATTTTCCATAGGTTATGAGCTATGCAATATTTGTCATTTTTCAGATGAAAAAAATAAATCCAAGAGTTGAAGCATATTCCCAATGTATTTTCTTCGTTAAAATTTGGATTGTAAGGATAAACTTTTCTGATTTTATTTTTATTTCATCAGTCCATTGCTGTGTAGTGTAGTGAAATAAAAGTAATCAGAATGGTTGATGACCATTCTACTTATGCTTTACTTGAAATTTGAAAAGTTGTCTTTTGCTATATAAAATATTGTAATGTTTATTACACTCTAATGCTAACATTTATCTAGATTCATTCTTTGATTATTTATTATTTAATCAACTGCTGGCTCTAAATGAAGAGACCTTGGAAATGCAATATGATTGCAGAAGTTGGAATTTTAACATACACTTTGACAAAGTCAAAAAGGCAAGGATATCATTCAAGAAGTAGATTAAAATGGCAGAGAGAAGAAGGATATTAGAAAAGGGATAAAATATCTACAAAATCCATGCAGGTGGGCCAATATATAACTAATAGTACCATCAAAGATATTATAAGAGACAGTTTCCTTAAACAGAAGTATCAATGCTCGACATAATGTGTGTGTGGATGGGGGGAGGAGATAGCTACAGCTCTAGACCTGTAATTGTGAAGTTTCACAACACCAACAATAATGTAATGACTTAAAAGATTTCTTAAAAGAAACAGTTAATTTATAAAATAACAAATTAGCATCAATTGTACATCTGTATAATTGGATGCTAGAAATTAATACAGGATTGCATTTGAAGCTTTGAGAAATAATGATTCAATCCAGAATTACATACCCAGCTAATCTCTTGATCAAACCTGAGGCCAGAAGAGACATATTTTCATAAGTGAAAGACATGCAGATTTATCTCCCTTTCTTTAGATGCTACTGGAGGATAGATTCCAGGCACTTAAACCAGAAAAGTGGAAGACATGGAATCTAGGAGCATGTTGAAGGATTGACTCAAGATTTAGTGATGCAGTAGTCCTGGAGAGCAATGAGTTCAGATGAGAATAGAACTGGGAGGCAGGTATGGAGGAAAAAGGAGAACCCCAGAAATTTAATGTTATCCTTGAAATGATGGACCAATTTAAGGAAGCAATAAAGACAGTTAATACAAGAAAAAAATTTCATGTAGAAACTCCAGAAACAAAACAAAACAAAACCCAGCAAAACAAAGCAAAACAATAAATCTGTGTACAAGAGGAAATGCAATTACAGTGTAGTATTGGTTACACAGTACATAATATTTACATTGTCATAACAATAGAGCCATTGATTTTTGTGTATACAAAAATTATGCTGAAGGACGTAATTATGCTTTACAGTACAGAACATAAATGCCATTACTCTTATTAAAAGAGAAGTCCATATGGCTGAATTTGGAAGTTGAAAGGAGGAAAGGAAAGTTACAGGTAAAGAAAGGAGGTCTGGTATCCTTATTTTTCACTGCAGGGAGTCAGGAAATTGGCTTACTGATGACTCAAGAAGTAAGGCCATTTACATATTATTTAACGTTATAAAAGTAACCAATAAAAGACTAAAAATGAGTGCTATGGGGGAAAGAATGTAGAAGTGGTACAAAGGGTTTAAATACCAATCAATTATATAAGAAATAAATATTCTTCATAAGTTTTCACTCAATACATATTTGCTGACTGAAGGAAGAGAGGAACAAAGAACGATGACTTGGCAGCAGATTTTGTGGTCTACAAATGATGTTGGCATGCCAGATTCCTACCCTCCACCAGGAGCTGAGTGGCTATTATGTGCCACGCACCGTTCTAGCTGCTGAAGCAATATAGGTGAATAACTTACCAGAGATAATTGTAAGATAGAAGAGAAAAGGACATGCTAGATAATTGCGATCAAAATTCCAAGAAGCACAACAGAAGTATGTATGCATTGATGCAGGGCTACCAAGGGTGGAAAGAGGTTCTGCAGCTTGTGGAGAAGTATCAGTTAACATTGCCAATGGCTAGTGAACTTTGAATGGAATCTGCAGGTTAATCCTTGTAAACTATCTACAACATCATGATATGACGGTAAGGACGGAGTTTAGGGAAAGCATTCCACAGAGAAAAAAATAGCATATGGGAATATGGCCTGGAGTGCCATAATTTGAAGTGGCTGCAAATAATAAGTTATGGAAATTAAGATGCAAACAGAAATGACTGTACAGAGTAAATCAGGAGTAATAGAAGGCCATATTTTGAACAGTTTTACATTTTATAGTAACAAGCTTGCTGCTCTATCCTAAGTGTAATGGGGGGTCATTGAACAAGCCTAGCTTGAGAAGTAGCATGGTAGCTGACACCAAGCTCTGACAACAGTTCAGGGAACAGTTTGACTGGGGCCCATCATCATGGCATGGCAGGCATTTTAGAAGTGATTTAAAAAGAATATCCTTAAATGTTCACCAGACAATATTTATATTGCTAAAAGAATGCTTTTCATGGAGGATTTTACAACAGGCTTTGGAAATTTTATGAGTAAATGAAAGTAATTTTGGAAGAAGGAGCAATGAGAAGGGAAAAGGAATAATAAAAACTGTCCATCTTGTAGAGACTGGTAACTCTGCACAAAAAGAGAGAGAGGGAGAGAGAGAGATTTGCCCTCTGCAGGCACACAGATGTGTGAGTAAGCCAAATGATTTCCATTAGACCAAAGTTTACTGACGTTCTCACACATAACAGGCCCACATGTAAGGGCCTCAGAGGAAGTTTGCTGGGTCACCATTAACAGGCAGTTGATGACATGGGAAGAGAAAAAAAACTATCTTATTATAGTTTCTAATGTGTAGTAGTCTTAGATCTTTTTCTTTTTTTAAGAAACAGAAAAAGTAATTTAAATTCAAGATAGTAGTAAGGACATTAAATGTATTTTTTTAAGTCATTTGAGGTTTTTCAAAGTAAGACTCTTTTTTTTTTTTTAAAGTCGTCCCAGGACTGGAAGGCAGCTGCTGAACCAACAGAGTCACCCAGCCGCCCCACAGTCAAAATCTTAAGGTAAAGAACACTGCGTATCATTTCAGACTCTTCAAAAAGTTTTTTCACATCTATCCTGTGAATGATGAGCCATTATCCTATCACAGGGATTTGCATAGTACAATCATCTGCTAATATCACTAATTTTTCTTAGTAACTTTCATTCACAGTCAATAAACACTCTATTCAGCAACTCTGCCAAGGAAATTGATATTACTACTTCCAAAATTGATTATTTTGACCCAATGCTTCTTAATTTTTTTTTAAAGCTACGCTATGCCTAAGAGACTTCCAGATAATAACAGAGGAGAGGAAACATACAGCTCTGAATTTAAAATATTATTATTATTATTATTATTATTATTATTATGAAAATGTTAATTTCCTAAGGGAATGGAGTTTAAATGAACATTCTGGAGTCCATTTCCTAGGCCAATCAATAATGACCTCATTTGTAGGAAAAAGAGAGTACCTGTACATTTCAAAGTAAAATTTATGACACCCATATAAGTAAAGGGATAAGAGTTTCTAACACTTTGAGACAGCAGATTTATGTTTAATTACTTAATTCGGCATTTGATAAGTCCTCGTATTCCTATACAAATGTGTATTTTCACTAACTAAAGCATGAGATCAATTAGAAATCTACGTCTCCGTCTCCTATCATTAACATTAGCAAATCATCTGCCCCCAAACTCATGGTACTCTTCTTATGAGGTCAAATGGCTGATGTCTCATTTGCAGAGGGGAACTAGAATTTGCTGGCTAGGTAAAAACGAAAGTAATTTTAACTGACCCATTAGCAAGTAGCAGAAATGATTTCACATAATAACAAAGCATTTGATAGGTTTGCTAACTACTTTTATTCACAGAGGGGAATTCTCAGGTTGGTTTGGGCAGCAGTGTATTACGAGCACTTCCTTTTTGAGTATTTGTGTGTATCATCAAAATAACTTCCTTTTGGTCACTTAACAATGTTCATTTACACAGGTAAAGGCAGCTGGCAGAGTGGAGATGTCAATCAGAAGTTAGGCAGAATGGACACTCTTAACTCTTTTTGGATGGCGTGTCCTTACACGCATCTCTGGTTTGGCTGCATAGCTGCTGCACGGTTATTCACATGTATTATCTGCACAATAATGCTTCATTTACATAACTTTTTATGTGCATGCTACAACTGCCAACGTTTCAGAGTTAAAATAATATTGGAATTAAATATGAACAGAAGAAAAGAAAATTTAATAGTTGAGATGGAAAAAAGATGCTCTCATGTGTGATTAGAAAATGATGGGGATTCGATGAAGTGGAAAGATATGGAAAGCTGTTCTGGATGCCAACTACTTCTATAGGATCTTGCATTGATGACAGTGACAAGTGATGGCAGTCTGCATCAGAAGAGAGTCCCTCTGCGATTTTGATAAGTGTACAAAGTATGAAAGTCAGAATCCACTGATGAATTTAAAGAAATTGTTGATGATAAGAAAGGAAGTGAAGCTATTTATTTGTTCATTTAAAACAGAGATGAGATTTCTATATTTCACCGCTCACCTTTTATGGAAGAGTTAAAATAGCAAACTGAAGGCTGAAATAAATAACTAGTTGTTTGTGTTTTCTACCATTTTGGTGTATGTAAAATTCCTTACCGAATGTTTCTTTCAAGTTATCTAAATAATGGGAAATGGAAAGGCAATTTCAAGTGCGGGTGAGTTCTAATTTTACTGTTTGGCAATCTCGTGTGGGAGGAATAAAAGTAAATATACATGACATTGAGGAGATTCACTCATCAATTCACATTTTACGTGGTTTCTATTATGTGGCAGTAATAGTGATCAAGACAACTGTTCACACAATAGGATCAGAGAAGGTTCAAGAGAGCCTGTTATTTAGAATAAGAAACCAGAGAAAAGAAAAGATTTGTGCAATCTTGTGCAATTAAAGATCAAAGAATGTGGCTTAAAGTTTACTACCAAGTTTATTAAGATGATGAAAGTGGGAGATATGTTCCTATTATTACTAAATATATCACATATAGGAAATATATATATATATGTATATATATATCTATAATTTCAGTCTACTGTACTTTGAAAAATGGAAGTCTGGTGGTGTGAATTCGGATTTTCTTTGCTGAAGATTTCAAAGGCAGAGGGATATTGCAAAAGATTTGTTTGACTTTTTTGATAATAACAATACATTTTTTAAAATTAAGGAGTAAAGTAGTTATGCTTTATAAAGTTTGGGCAATTTAGAAAAGCATAATGAGAAAACAAAATACGATTAGATGAATTCTTAACTTGACTATTTTATAAATTCAAGAGAATGTTTTCAGGTGAAATATTTTATACTTCATAATTTTCCCACCTATCACAAAATATTCCAAATGGAATCCATCACAATTCATATTGTGATTATAATTTAAGCTATGCTGCCTTGATTTCCACTCTTAGTGCTTTTCATATAATTTCTATGGTATAGAATAGTTGAGACAGATGTTATATTATTTTGCCCAAGTATAGAAGACTTAGGTTGAAAAATTCATATGAAATTTGTTTCACAATTTAATATTAATAACTTAATGTATGAGGAAATAGATATGCTGAAGCAAAAAGCAAGCAATGCTAATAAAAAATGGGCATTTCAGAGAGGATATCTCACAACCAAAATCATTTGCTATTTTAAGAGAACAGTAAAAAATTAAAGATATTTACTTCCTCCTGTAACAAGTCTTTACTTACAGATCACAACGTTTTAATATAAAATGCCTTCTGTACTTGTGGTCCTTTAATAGGACTGTCCTTTCTTTTCTCCAGTTTGCCAAGCACATTCACATCAAAGGGTTCACATGTTGAGAAAATATTTTACATTGAAAGACTAAGGCAGTCAAGTTGAAACTCAAGAGTCGTTGAGTTTTAAAAATATGATCCTGTTTACATATTTCTTACAGAAACTTTTATTTTGTAGGTGACATCAATTTGGACTTCTTTTTAATTTGCATTTGGAAAATTTTAAGGAACAACAGTCAATTATTTTTGTAAGGGGCAAATCGTCCATCATTGCGGCTCAGAATTTGCTGGTTTCAACAATGAGGACTTGAGGCTGACCACTGCAGGAAGCTGCTCTCCACAGAGATCTCTGAGGGCCTGTCTGATGGTGGGTGGTGTTCATCAGTGCAATCTTGTTCCTGTTCTGGTGGTCCAGTTGGGTGACTGGGCCCTATGGTACAGGGTGTCATTTATACGAGCCAGAAGAGCAGTTCCATTACTTGGCCATCAGTCCCCTTATCTCTGCTCTGCAGGATGTACTCGGAAGTACTCTTCTAACCCGGCTAGATTCTGGCACAGCAGGTAAGGCTCCCCACAGCCTTCATTTCCTCTCTCCTGGGGCATGAAGCCACACTTGGCTATGCTTCTCTTTCCAATACCACTTTCAACAATAATATATTAACGAGGACTAACTTCTATGGACAAAATATATCTTGATTTTCTGCTCTGATGATTTACGTGATTTTATGTGCTCTCTATATCTCATGGACTGAAGGAAAAAGCCTGAGAACAAAAGGGAAAAAGTTTGGTTGGGGCTTAAGAAAGAGCGGATTCACTGAGAATGAGGGTTGGAAGCTAATGGGCTTGACGGGCCTGGTAGGAGGAGTCACGCTTCCCACACCTGCTCTCACTCTTGAGGTGCAGCGTTCAGTTTCCTAAACAGTTTTCTTTAGTAAAGCTTTTGCATAACTAATGTTGCCTGCCCCACAGGGCATCATTTAAAGATGAGAATCTTTAGACTTTCGGCCTGGGTGTGTGCCAGAAGTGTAGACTCTTCACCATTTCTTCCTTTCCTGACATCCAAAGAGGAAGAGCCAAGCCTAGTAGTAATAAAAGAGAAAAATAAAGAGATCCTTTCTGATTGTGGTGTGATAGCAGCCTTTGGAAATATCTCCCTTTCCACCCTGCTCTGCTGATGCCAGGTTGGAGGATGATAATCCTCAGGACCAGATAACTATTTAAAAGAAACAAACAAAAAATCATTTCAAAATGAGAGTCACAGAAAAGGAAAAGGAACCGTTAACTTTTAAAAAGAAAAAGGTGAGTGATTTCAGCCAGCAAAATCAAGTTTAATCAGGAATAGCAGAGGAATTGCTACTGGGAACAACCATATGCAAGTCCAGAGAACAAAGGAGGAGAGCCTCCTTTTAAGGAGGTAAGGGGGAAGTTGGGAGTGATTGTTTTCAGCAAAAGTTTGTGGAGGAAAACGGGGAATTTGAAGTGGTGGTGGCTTCTCATTGGCTGCAGGCTGGGGAAGCTTGCTGCTGCTAAACAGAGAGAAAGTCTTCCTCTTCTAGCTGGACTCTGCAAAAACTGCTAGGAGTGGTACCAGTGGTGCTCTTGAGAGCCCTCCCTTCATGCCTTCCTGAAGCCAATTTTGATACAGATTTCCTTAACATATTTTCATGCAACAAATCTCTCATATTTTTTTAGACTCAAATTAAAATGCTAATTACAAGGATGGGAAACCAGGTATTATTGTCACTCTTCACATTTCTTGGGTTAAATGCCAGTAGATGTTATTTCTTTTAAAGTTGTACTCATACGGGGCAAAAAGAAGATGTACCTAAGGGAAGGATATGCTTGATTAAGCAAGAAATAAGAAGAGTAAAGTAGGTCTGTTCATGGTGGTAGAGAGCACTTTGAGATTAGGGAAAGGACTTTGAACTAGGTGCTTATTAATGCAATCTCTTTGGAACTTAAGCGATATTTAAATAACTTTATACAACCCTGGAAGCAAAAGCAGAAGAAGGACTGGTCAGTAAAAGAAAGGTCAGAGGCATCAAAGCACTGTGGGTAAACGCAAGGACCTGGGTGCTCAATGGCAGTATTGGAAATGCAGATTTACTACTTACAGTTGTGAGATTGTGGGCAAGTTACTGAACCTCTTTGTGCTTCATTTTCTTCATTTGGACAGGGGAATGATGAAAACAGGTGTATATCTCATAGAGTTGTGAGGATGAAAAATATGGAAACTTCTTATAATGTAGAAAGCATCACAAAGCAATTGTTGTTGAACTTGAAGTTTTATTAACCAATGGAGGGTAGGTGTGTAAATGGAGTAATCATATCTGTAAGAATTTGTTTACTAAAGGATAAGCAGTACAGGGTCAATTTGAGCTATAAATCAAGGGTATTTCCTTTATATTTTTAATTGTGCTCTATTTCCTAAAGTAGCTCAAGTATTGTACTATTATTCGTCCTTATGCATGCATAGAACACTAATACAGGCAAGCTTATCAGAGAGAAGTTGGACACTGACCTGCTTATTAAAAAGATGAAATTCATACATCATTGATGTTTGTATTTTCTCACTTAGAAATAAGGCATTCAATTACTAACCATCTGGCTGACAAAGAGTTTTTGAGAACTGTCCTGAATATTCCCCACATCTGTAACCTTAACATTTCTAGTATTTACTGAAGCTCATAAAATATAGGTCAGTGTACACAAGTCATTTTTAAGGTGATATGAGAAGAAGAGCACAAAACCCATTCCATCCAAAATACGACCACCCAATGCAGACATGTGCATTATTGCCATTCAGGTACCTGACCGAACTACCAAAAAGTTGAGAATTGTTTTAATATTTACAATGCTGAACCTGTATTTAGTATTCTGTAGATTAAGTCAAAAGTACACTTTGCCCTTAAGGGTGAAATGACAATCAGTATACAAAGGGAATATTATATGAGAAAAACACGCTTTGTCCCAAATGTAGACCGGCAGCTTCTAAATGTGTTTCATTTATATGATCAGGGATAAGACTACAAATTACTAAATAAACTCCCTGAAGAATACTGAAAGTTTTCAGCTTGCGATTGCTTCCTGTGTCAGTCAGGGCCCTGTGGGGGAGGGTGTGTGTGTGTGATGCCATTTTTAATGTATGCTCTAATAGATCTTTTTCATGACTCTAAATCATCTAATATTATCAGTCAAGCTGACTTATTCTCTTGATCTTCAAAGAGAAAATAATTCAAACTCTTTCTTTCCCTGAAATTTTCATTCAATATCTTCTATAAATGACTTTTAATGCACTTTTAATATCAGTAACTTTCACAATATCAGATGCAAGTTCATAGTGCATTCAACTTGTGAGTTTTTATTGACCATTAAATCAATAAATATACTGTTTTCCCCCTCATGGGATTATGCACATGTAAAGAATAAACATTTTTAGGGAGTTTAACTCTTAATTTTCTTAGAATGAAACTGAAATTATTTTACACTGGGTATCTTTTTTATTCTTGTTTTTATTGAATAGGAAACCTAGAAAGAAGGCACATTCAGCTGAAAGATAAATGAATGGTGCTCAACATTGACATTGAACAAAGATGAGAAAAGACATCATCCTTTGTCCACCTTCTTTGTTCCTAGTTGAAACCAAAAATGGAATTAAAGCTCTGCTTTATGGTGCATGCAGAACTCCAGATAAATGCTGATTGCTAACATGGATGTCATGCTTGTGTCACTCGGGCACCCTCTCACACATAAGGACATCTCCTTAAGAACAGGTGTGGTGCTGAGAACTCTGATGAATACCTGCTTGTGTTCACTCCATGAACAGTAACTGCGTACCAAACCAACTCTGAGTGCACACCCTTGGATGACAATGTTTGAACCTTGATATACTGCACAGTGGAGGATCAAAGGTCTTTTGGAAGCTGGTGCATGTCCGTAAGATGATAAGAGAAATAGGCCCTCATCGAGATTTAGGTATCAATATTCCAATAATGTGATTTAAATTCTATGCCATTTCAGCCAAATATAAACTCAACATAATTGTAAAACTCTAAACAAAACAATCTGTTATTGGGTAATCTTGTTTTTGATGATTTAAATGCATGCTAATTTATCAGAAATGTAGAGTGCAAAACTAAAAGCTCTACTATCAGTTAATAAAAGCTTCCACATGTAAAATATCTGCAAATCTACACCCTGTTTCAATAGATTGCTTGTTCTTTACATTAATTATGGCTCAGATTTCATTTTACGTACATTTCCATTTCCAGGCATGGAATGCCTTAAGTAACTCTTATCAGAGGATATGTGAATAAGCAAGAGATTTTAGTTAGTTTATCTTGCTCTTTGGATGTTTGGAAAATACATAAAGTGATTTAATTAATTCTTTCAACATTTCATTTTATATGGAGGGGCTCCTAACTTGGTCACCTTGAGCAGCAATTACTTATTTCCTGATTATCTTTCCTCATTCCTGAGGTTTGTCTGCCTTGCACACAGATAAGGTCACATTTTGTCATCAAGACTGCTTACACAACTTCTTCCTCAGATTTCATGTTGAATAGTGATCCCATTATATGCTAACTGATTACCTATTGGATTTTTCTGGGAGCTGCTGAAAATGGTATACAAATGTTTCAAACATAATTTTATAAGCATAAACTGAGCTAATGCACTATTTCTCAGTATGGGATTTTAGTCCACTTGACTACTTGTAAAGAATGTGTCTGGACAGTGACTCAAAGAACCTTTTTAAAAAAGCATATGAATCATACTCAATGATTTATTCACATATCTATTTAAAAAATTCCATTGGTCATGCTAAAAAAGGTTGCAAGCCCTTTGACTTAAGTATTTCTATAATGGCTGTTAAAATCAATTCTGGCATTAAAGTCTCCAAGAATGAACAATGCATTGAGTGGAAAATTGATTACATGGTCAAAGAACAGTCCTTTGTGGCCTCGTTTGCTTTTTCGATTAGCACAGCTGTCATGGCTGTTGTAGGTGGTCCTCAAAACTTATAGGGAAAAAAAAAAATCTGTCCTTGACACTTAATGTTTGTCTATGGATTTTTGGGAAAGAATTATGTTTTTGCTTGCTTATTAGAACCTACCAATGTAGGTACCAATGTCAAATGGAGTTTTGCAAAGATACAGGAGAGATACAAAGGAGTCTGGTATGGAGGAAAATAAACTGGGTAATGCAGAAAACCACTGCTAGGATTTTTATCTAGCTTATGGGAAATATATTCTTTTGTAAGGGAAGTTGCTCTGATTCTCACTACAGCCATATCTATAGTCAAGTATTTTACTTCTGGTGGAAAATCAGCTAATGTATGGACTTGTGGAAGGGAGTAGCTAAAAGTGGGAAATCGTCATTTTGATTTTTTATCTTTGCCTTTTCTGTTCTGCCATCAAAAAGCAGCTTTCGGGCCAGGCCTCCTCCCCAGCACTCAGGGAGGGACTTTCCCACCTACATTGATCTTGTGCACTTTACCTTGAATCACAGGCCGCGGGTGTTTAATAAGTGCTTATTGAAGTGTGTTATTGATTTATCTTGGATTTATTTATTTATTTACTTACTTACTTGTATTTAACTTTCCCTTTCTAATGAGCAGCTTTCAGATCAAATCCTCTTAGAGTTCTGGAATGTTGATCTGCTCTGCTTGCTTTGAACCTTCCCTAGAAAAGACTCATATACCAATCTCTCCGGGTCTCCAGCCTGGCAGCCCAAGGAGAATTTCTACTTTTCTCCTTGCCTGTTTGTTTTTCTCCTATGACTGCTGTAACAATTTTCCACAAACTTATTTGCTTAAAACACTCCCAATCATTTATCTTACAGTTCTAAAGGGCAGAAGTCTGAAATGGGTCTTCACTGGGCTAAAATGAAGATGTTGGCAGGACTGTGTTCCTTCCAGAGGCTCTACAGGAGAATCTACATCCTTATGTCCTCCAGCTTCTAGAGCCCATCTACATGCCTCAGCTTGTGTCCTCTTTCCATTCTTCAAAGCCAACGATGACCAGTTGAGTCTTTCTCACACTATAACACCCTGACACTGACTCTCCCTGTCTTCCACTTGTGCTTATATATATATATATATGTATATATATATATATATATATATACATATATATATTTAAAAAATATTTTATTTATTTGAGAGAGAGAGAGAGAGAGCACACCTGAACCAGAGGTTGGGAAAGGGGGGAAGAGGCAGGAGAGAGGGACCGGGAGAAAGAATCTGAAGTAGGTTTCATGCCAAATGCAGAGCTCCCTTTGGGTCTCTATCCCATGACCATGATCATGGCCTGAGCTGAATCAAGGGGTCGAATGCTTAACTGACTGAGCCACCTAGGTGCCCCATCCCTCTTTCACTCATAAAGATCCTTGTGATTACATGGAGAACCATCTGGGCAATCCAAAATAATCTCCCTATCTGGGCGTGCAACCTCATTTCCATCTACAGCCCTAGTTCTCCATTGCCAGGTGAGATGACATATACAGGTTCCAGGGAGAACCTGTTTGAGATAGGGGTCATTATTCTGCCTATCATACTTATATTCAGTTCAAGTAAACATACTGCATCTATTGCATTTCTAATAACTACACTATCACAGCCAATCTTTGCTACAGGAGAGATACCACATGTCTGGAGAACTCCAGTGGCTTTCCCACTTGCCTCCATGTAGCTGGCCTTTTCATCTGCAAAAAAAATTTTTAACTTGAAGTTTTTCAGCTCCTATGGGTTTCATACTTGTATGAAATCATATGTTAAATATTTTTGTAAGGGCATTTCTTGCTTTCAGAGAAGTCAAGGATAAAGTTATACAATTATATATAATTCTATATATCCCTTCAATTATTATTGCTCCAAAATTATGGTTTTTTTCTTTATTCTTCAGAAAACTAGAGGGGCTTTGAATGGTTTTATTTATTTATTTTTTAAAGATTTTATTTATTTATTCATGAGAGACGCACAGAGAGAGGCAGAGACATAGGCAGAGGGCAAAGCAGGCTCCCTGCAGGGAGCCCGATGTGGGACTTGATCCCAGAACTCTGGGATCATGCCTGAGCCAAAGGCAGAAGCTCAACTGCTGAGCCACCCAGGCATCCTAACTTCCAATGGTTTTAAACTAATATATTAAAATTTAACAAAAGTTTGATTCGAGACATATCAGAGTCTACTAACATTCTGGAAGGTGAACATGGAGGGTCTGATGTTTTACTGTGTTCTTAGAGTTGACTAGGTATCACTGGTGACTAACTGGTAACATCTTGAAGTGAGGTCTTCTGTTTCTAAAGCTTAGCTGAAGCTACTCAAACTAAAGGTTTGAGGGAAAATTTTCGCGTCAGTGCAGTCAGTTCTGTTTCTCTTTATTCAATTTGGTATTTTTTTGGTGCAAAACCCTAACACCTTTTGCTTGTCATGTCTGAGATGGTATTGAGATGGTTTTGATGTCACAAGTAAAATGTAAGGAAGAAGTGTGTTGGATACCGAATTTCTCTCAGAAACTCTCTTCATAACCCTATATATCTCATTTCCCTCTCCCTTGTTTGTCAATGAAAATCCTGTGCATTCTTGGCTGGAAATTAAGACTCAGGCTTTTAGAGTACTCAGATGTTAAAGGGAACATGAAGATATAGGGAGAAATCTCTTAATGTTCCCCTTTCTCCCTCCATGGTGACTCTAGGTGTTTAAGTCCTATGAAGCTTTTATGCTCTTTGACATTCCTCTGCTAAGAGACTCTCAAAGCCCTTCTTTCATACCACAGTGGCCTCTGTTGGGGCAGGTGGGCAAATGATCTGTGAGACTCTGCAATGCTTCCTTCTCCCAAGGCAGTGACATGTATCTGACCTTAGGAAAGAGTGGGTGAATGCAGTTTGGCACAACATCTCTGAAAGATTGCTAAGCCTTGAGACATCCCACTGTTTAGCTACCTATCATGTCTCATCCTTCAAATCATAGCTCATCAATTTAATCAAGTCTTTGCAGATACCTGCTAGGCCTCCTGTATAAGGTTGTTTTTCTTTCTTTCTTTCTTTTTTTTTTTTTTGAGGTTGTTTTTCAACTCAACTTTTTAAGTCAACAAACTTTTTTTTTGAGATTTTATTTATTTATTTGACACAGAGAGAGTGCGCAAGCACAAGCAGGTGGAATAGCAGGCAGAGGGAGAGGGAGAAGTAGTCTTCCCATGGAGCAAGGAGCCCTATGCAGAATTCGATCCCAGGACCCTCCGGGATCATGACATGAGCTGAAGGCCGACACTTCACCGACAGAGTCACCTGGGCACCACAAAGTCAACAAAATTTATCAAGCACTTACAGGTGCAAGACACAGTATTTTGCGCCATGAATTAATGTGTCATAACGTGGGAGTTTACCACTTACTTTCTTCCATAAAAGCTTAAAACATAGTTTAAAAGATGTGAAAGAGAGACAGAGAGTGAGTGAAAGAGAAAAAAAGACACAGGGGGTAGAGGAAGGGGGAGAATAGAGAGAAAGATTAAATAATATCAATTAAAGAAATATCACAGGTCATTACATGATTAATTACCAAATGAGTGCTATAAATTTTAAGTGCCCTGGCTTCAGAGAAAGGAGAGATCACTGTGAATTGGAGGGTGAACTTGAGATTGTTTTGAAGGGTAGCTAGATGGAGAGTAGAGAGTTGGCATTTTGCATAGATGGGCCCAGCATAGAAGGGAATAATCTCATACAGATGCTTTATGAAAATGATCATGATCTTTTTAGTTTTATTCATATCTTACAAAAGCTTATAATTTGCTCTTCTTATTTCGATCTGGTACAGCTCCATTACATTTGGTAGCCCACCACAAAAGAGAATGATGGTTACCTTACCTTGATTATAAATGTAAATATATATTTTTTATTCACATACAGAAAACAACTATACGTTTGATATTAAAATCCATAATTAACCCGGTCAGCAATATTCACAAAGACACATGTGGAAATCTTTTTAACCCCAGGAATGGAATGGTTTTTGTCGAGATAAGTGAAAAAGCTTCTGTAGACCATATTAACTTTTCACAATCAGAAACTTTTTGTGGGCTTCTGTTTGAGGATTGCTTTTTCTTTGATGCTGTGATTGCCTTACTATATTTACTTGTGATTCAATGGAACCCTTAACTAGTTGATAATGACTTTTGGCTTGTAAAGAGCAATAAAGAATTTAAATCATTTAAAGTATAGCTCATCTTTGATATCAGCCATCCAACATTATTCTAATAAAGGAATGCCTAACATACTTTTAATGAATTTCCTTTTATATAAGATAAAATATTTAGCAAGAGAATTTGAGATGCCCATTAGAGCATCTCATTCATAAATGTCCAGGATGTTCATCTTGCAGGACCTAATGATTCAAGTGAAGGTTTATGTGCTGGATAGAATTATGCATCAAGTGCATTCCCTTTGGAGAAGCAGCCGAAAGACATGCCTACAAAGTCTTCGCTAGGATTATTTATTAAAATTTGACTAGGAAAAATATCTCTTCTTTTCCCCCTTCTAACAAATCTCTTTAAAGTGATGAAGCTTACCCCCCCCCCCCCTTTTTTTCCCCATAGGAAGCACATAGATGATAGAAAGGAATTTTCGGCTGATTGCTAGTTAGTGACTTTGAAGGAACTTTTAACAGCTGTTCAAGGCCAGAATAGATTACTTTGTTTTATGCAAAACCTATCAGCATTTTTGCTATTGCGCATTTCTTTATTTCCTTGGAGTTAATTGCTAAATGTCATCCACTCCTGCTGTTCTAGTGAGCTTGAATTTTCTCAAGATGTTTCATAACTTTCTCCTTAGAGATTTCAATCTCTGTCAAATATTCTAATTTTTCTTAAACAGTACCTTTGAAGCAGGAATATTCCAAATGTCCTTTATGGTTAGCAATGAGTAGAAATATCAATGTCCCTTTGTTATCTCTATTCTGGATTAGAAATTTTAAAGGTGTTTCTAGATATTTAAAAACCAGGTTGAGATTTAAAAATTCCATTCATGCTCCTCTTGTCTTTTTTGTTTTCCAAATTCTCTTCCTTTAGAGTAGCTGCGTTTTTCTAATTCTTGCGTTAAATGATCAAATTATATCCACTATATTTTTCTACTTAAATCTGAGAAAATGATTTAGCAGTGAGCTCATAGTTTCTAAAATATCTTTCTTTTTGAAAGCAGCTACAGGATGTCATCCGTATGCACTTTAGCAGGAGTCTCTTGAGCTCTTTCAAAAATGTCTGAGTTGAAGACATTTGTTTATATTCCTTACCTAAAGGGTACTCTCCTCTCTTCACAATGTAACTAGGTCCTTTAGTCAAAATGTCACACACCAGCCTGTCAACAAATCGTGAAATAGGTAAGTTTTCTCTGAAGGTCATGCATACAATTGCTCATCAAAGAATCATACCAAAGGTCTTGTAGCTTTACCACTTCTGTTTGCTCATTTTGCATTTTTTTTTCCTTTCCTTTTTCCTTACCATCATCCTGTCTGGTTTTCTCCACCCTCTTCGTCCTTGCAGGACTCTGAAATTCGTATTCTTTTGATTCATAAAATGTGCTCATCTAATTAACCTCCAGTGCATTCAGTATGTTAGATAGATGAATTAAAAGAAAAAAAAAAAAGTCCCTAGGGACTTGGGTGTCTGTTTTCCTTGGTTGAGGAGGAACTGGATGGAGTGGGAATGGGGGGACAGGAAGACAGAAAGGGGGAAGAATGTAGGGAACTCTCCAAAAAAGAAGGCTAAAAATAAAATCAGCAAATGCTAACTTTTAAAAAAAAATAATGAAATTAAAAAAAAAGACATGACCAAGCAGCTGTAAATTTTCACAGGCAGTCTAGATGGGAAATTTCAGCCACGATTTTATCTCCTTATTCAGGGCAAGGTATAGGTTGCAGAGGGGCCTATTAAGATATAAATTTTTATAAGATCTTTTAATGCTATTAACTTCACCTCTTATACCTGAATGTAGATTTCCCTACAATGAAGCCTTCCGTGTAGGCATCCTACATTAAAAGCTTTTTTTGTTATCCTACTCAAACTGCCTGCCAAGGTGCCTCAAATCCAACTACTAAACAGGGGTGTTGCTTCAGGAACATTCTTTGTCACTGGAAGCCAAGTTGAAATTCTTACCAGTTACCTTGGAAAAGTGACACACTACTCATCTGCAGCGGCGTGAATTCAGCAGACAATAAAATATATGGCTAGTTCCGAAAGTGCAGGCCTCTGAGTAACTGGGGTTAGGAAATGGATGTAGTCTGCAGAAGTCATGCCAAAATGTCAGTGAGATTACTATAATAAGCGGTGATAAATTTTGCTTACTTCACGGTTTTTCCGGTCTTGGAACAATCTCCCCCAAACCTGAAGTTCTGAGCATACGTCGTGTATGAAGAAATTAGACAACTGAAGGAGTCTCCCAGAAAAGGATAATGATTCCATGACTTCCGTGTGTTTTTTGCTGGGCTTAAATAGAATATGAAGTCTCTGAGAAAATTAAAAAAAAAAAAAAAACAATTACGTTAGGTCTCAACATTTACAAAAGACTTTTACAAATCACAATGCCTAAAAAAATGAAGGGATTTGTTTCTGGTAGACTACCACTATTCTACTCTGGTTATTTTTGTTTGTTTGGTTTTGTTTTTTTGTTTTTCTTCTGTGGTTGCCACTGAAGGTGATGCCCACCCAGAGTCACCCCAGGGTGATGTTTTCTAAACGCAGAATTATTTATCTGGCTTCCCCACCAGCCCCCTTGGATTAGTTACTGATGGCACTATTTTAGTCTTCCGTTTTTCAATTGAAAAAGGCGCTATAAGCTCCAACATTATTTTTAATACTTGCATATAATTCCATTGAATACAGGCACTGTAGTTTATTTAATCAATCCTCTATGGTTAGATATTTAAGTAGTTACTGATTTTTCAATGTTATAACCATCCCAGTGTTAAATATCCTTATTGAAAGATATGAGAATGTCTCCGATTTCTTTAGGAAATATTTCTAGAAGTAGAATTTCTTGGTGAAAGAAAGTACATACTTTAAGTCTTTGGATGCATCAAATTTCCACCAGTCATAAGCTTATCAGCAGTGTGTCTGAGGGCCCATTTTCTCCTGTCTTCATAAATAGTGGGTATTACAAAAAATCTTTACCCAAAAAATCTTTACTTGATAACTTTGCCTTAATTTGCATTTCTCTAATTTTCTGTGAGATCAGATTTTTTTACTTATTTAGAACATGGCTCTGTAAACAATAGCCCACATGCCAAATCTGGTCTATGGTCTTTTTTTTTTTAAGTGAATATTTTAAGGATTTTGTTTGTTTGTTTGTTTGTTTATTGTGTCCAAGAGGTGGACACTCAACCAACTGAGCCATCCAGGCAACCTTCCCACCCCCCCCACCCCCCTGTGGCCTGTTTTTTAAGCACACTTTTGTTAAGAATTGTTTTTTATATTTTTACGGGGTTGTAAACAAACAATGAAGAATAATATAAGTAAGGAGTTATGTAGCCTGGAAGACTGAAATATTTATCACTTACCCTTTATAGAAAATGTGTAAGACTCCTTGGCCAGAGTGAAGTAATAATAATTACAATATCCAACATTATTAATCCCTAGAGTATAGACACATGCTGAAGATATTACATGTACCATTTTATATAATCTCCATAGCAATCCTACCAATATAGATTTCCCTTTGTGACGATTATAAAGCTGAATAAACAAGCTCAGAGAGGTTAAGTAACTTGCCTAATGTCTCACAGTAAGAGGTGGATCTGGGATTCTAACTCAGCTGTCTCCAAAGTCTGTACATGTTACTATTATGCTAAATCACACATGATTTGGTTACATTTATACATCAATCTTGAGCAACTTGAAATCTCTTCAATATTAAGATTTTGTATCAGATACATCGTGTCTCAATGTATTTACATCTTCTTTTATATTCCTTAGTGAATTTTGTAGGTTTTCTTTTTTTTTTTCATAAAAATTCCATGCATCTTAAATATTTTCCCCTCGTCATTTTATATTTTGGCTTTATTGTGAATAGAAGCATTTTACATTTCCAGATTCTCAAAGGTTACTATCTAGGAAAGGAATTGAGTTGTGTATGTTAATTTTGTAACTAGGTATATTGTGAAGTTCCCTAAGAGTTGTAGTCAAATTTCATGTTTCCCTTTGTGTTGTCCAGGTAGATAATCGTAATGATAGCTTTGCTACCTCATCTCTAATATTCATAAATTTCCTCTCTGCTTAACAAGTCACTACTAGTACTTCCAAAACAATGTTAGCAAGCATCTTTGTATTTTTCTGGTTATAGAAATATTTTTTAAAAGATCTTATTCATTTATTTGAGAGAGAGAGAGTACATGCACAGAGATAGTAAAAAGCAGACATCTTGTTGAGCAGAGAGCCTGATGTGGGGCTTGATCCCAGGACCCCAACATCATGACCTGAGCCAGAGCCAGACACTTAACCAACTAAGCCACCCAGCCAACCCTATTATTCTGGTTCTAATAAGAATGACTACTGCCTACTTTCAGCTGGATCCAGGATGTTGGTTTGGGATAGATTTTCACATTTAATTATCAATCGACTATTCAGTTCCATTATGCTAAGAAAATGTTGTCATATTCTTATCTTACTAAGACTTTATATTATGAATTTTTGTAGAGTTTTATTAAATTTATTAAGTTTTGTAGAGTTGTGTCCATCTATTGAGATATCATTTTTATCAATTGGTATATTAATTTATGAATTCTATTGCTAGACTTCCTAAGATCAAACCATCTTTGCACTCTGGAAATAATCTTTATTTTAAAATACTGCTGGATTCTACTTGCGAATTTTTTTTATTTGTTAATTTTTTAAAGGGTATTTTATAATTGTATTCCTATTACTTATTTCCCTGGTACTTTCTTCATTGGGTAATCTTTTGAAAAATGGATTGTGATATTTTCTTTGCTTTCATATGTTTTTAAAGTATCTTGTTAAACACAGATAAGAATGATTTGTCTCTTGAATGGATAATTGGTAGGACTTTTTTTTTTTTTTTTTTTTTTTTAATAAAGAAGAGCCCAACGTCATTTTGAGGGGTGGTTCTTTGGTAACCATTCTAATTTCTTACATTCTATGTATCCAATAACATCTTAAGCCAGTTTTGGTCATCTATTTTCAGAAATTTTCACAACTTAGTGAAAAATTATCTAAAGTTTTTGTTTATAATCTTTAAAATATTTGTATAAATGATTGTAACTCCCATGTTGTGCTTAATGTTTTATCTACGTTATTTTTTTAGTCTTACCAGAGATTTTTCTGATTAATTCATATTTTTAAAGAACCAAATCTTGGTTTTATTTCAAACATTGTTGTTTTTCTAAGTTTCAGTTAAATCATTTCATGCTTTTATTTTTATGAAGTCAAATGTCTTTTCTTTACTTCTTTTGTTTTTGTTTCCTAATTTCCTGATTTTATTGCATAGGTCATTTATTTTCATTCTTTTTAATTTGATAATAGAATACTTAAGATTTTGAATATTCCTCTGATGAGTACTTTGTTAGCCACATCCATGTTCCTATAGGCACTATTATCACTGGAATGAATTTCTAATTATTTTCATTTTTTTCTTTGAGAATTCTTTAGAAGATTGTTTCTTATTTTCATGAACTTTTTGTATCCTCACATGATGGAAGAAGGGTGAGTGGTCTCTCTTAAGCTTTCTTATGAAGGCACTAATCCCATTCATGGGGGTTCTATCTTTATTACCTAGTCACCTCCAAAAGGCTTCACCTTTCAATATCATTACTTTGGCATTAAGGTTTCAATATATGAATTTTGGGAAGACACATTCAGACCATAGCAATTATGTGCCCAAACCCCCAAACAATAATTTGCTGATACTACCTTATACACATTTGTATTCAGATTTCCCCAATTTACAAAAAAAAAAAAAAAATTATTGTTGGTTTGTTTAAATCAGGATTCAAACAGGTTACATACCTAGCATCTGGTTGATATGTCTCTGTCTCTCTTTCTAATCTTTGTCACCTTGTCCTTTTTAATGCCATTTATTTGTAAAGGAAACATGGCCATTTACCTGTAAAGTATCCCTCAATTTGCATTTGGCTGGTGGCTCCCTCCTGATGTCATCATTTAACCTGTTTTTCTATTCCTCTTATTTAATGATGGAGACTTTATATATATATAAATGTATTTATATATACATATATATATATGTATTTAAGGTAATCTCTTAAAATTTGTTTGAAAATATAGCATAGCCATACTCATATGTCATATTAGTTTCGTGTGTGTGTGTGTGTGTATATATATATATATATATATATATATATACACACACACATTTTTGTTAAGGTTTTATTCTTAAATAATCTCTGCCCCCAATCTGGAGCTCAAACTCACAACCCCAAGATCACAAGTTGCATGTTCTACCAACTGAGCCAGTCATGTACCCCTAATGATGGAGACCTTTAAAGCAAGTTTTGTATTGGTTTACATCATGAAACTGTGGCTCAGGGTCGCCTGGGTTGAGCATCTGCCTTTGGCTCAGGGCATAATCCCGTGGTCCCAGGATCAAGTCCCACATTGCGCTCCCTGCAAGGAGCCTGCTTCTCCCTCTGCCTCTGTCTCTCCTCTCTCTCTCATGAGTAAATAAATAAAATCTTAAAAAACAAAAAGAAACTGTGGCTCAGAGAACTTAAGTAGCTTGTAGGTGGCCAAGTTGGCATTTTAAATACTCATTTGACTAATTTTACAGCTCATATTCATTTTACTACATGGTGCTACAGAAGTTGAGAAACTTAGAAAGGGAAATGAAGATGTGGAAAGGAAGAAGAGGGAGGTTAGAAGAGCCTACAATATTTTGCTTTCCATCATGCACTTCTGTTCGTGGTACAGTATGAGGTAAAGAGAAAGTAGAATACCTCACGTGTCCGCTGTCAATTTGTTTTTTCTTTATTACACATTCATAAATATGCAGAATTCAGAAGCTCTTTACATTCCCCTGAAATGATTCCCTTGCACTGGTACAAGAATGCCAGTAATATTGGATAAGCGCCCACCCTAATGACTTCATTTTAGCTTAATTTTTCCTGTGAAGACCCTACCTCCAAATAAGGGCACATTCTTATGTACTGGGGTTTAGAAGTTCAACAATGAATCTGGAGGTGGGGACATAATTCAGCCCCTAACAACATATCACACAGCACGCGGCTCCACAGAGCTTGTGTATTTCCTCCAGGTCTTTCTAGTTTTGCCACTACCCTTCCACATGAAACAGCGAGTTTTATACAAATGAATTTCTCCTCTTGTTTCCTGCAAGAAGTTCCACACATTTTTCTCTGTCTCAGGTACCAGGTCTTGTCTCTGAGGGGGCTTTCAAAACATTCAACCTCTAAAGTATCCTCCTTGGGAAAATATGCATATTAGCTTCTGGCTGAGCAAGAAAACTTGACAGTACAAGGCTTTTAAAATCCAGATACATAAAAACCTAGATTGAGAACAAGCTTCAGGAGTACCTAAATTTGAAAGTATTATATCAATTGAAAAGAACCCTTCTCACTTGTTATAAACTGTGGTTTAATCAATGAACTTCAATGAACTATGGTTTAATCAGTGTGAGGTTTCTCTTTTATTTCTTTAGATCTTGTTTTACTTCTTAAATGTATTTCTTGGCAATATCATTCATGTTCTGGTGCTTTTATTAAGGACTTTAGTTCTGATCTATATAAAACTGATTGAGTGGAGAAGTTTACCATCTACCTCCGTAAATCATGACTATAATCTAAACCATATAATATTAAACTTACACTGTGATACTTCTCCTAAGTGTATCTCAACTCCACATGTAATTCTTTGAAGGTGATAAACATTTGGAATCTTGAACCAAACATTCAAAATAAAGACAGTAAATCACACACTAGTGAAAGAATATAGAGTAACAAATGATCTAATACAATACAAAATTTCAAAATATTTTAGAGTGGGTTATGCAACCTTTAAATTGGAAAGATTTGCCTTCTTAATTTGGTTTTACTTAAGCTGCTATTTCCTGAGTTTATGTTGGTGGACAGGAAAGGAGGTTGAGTCAGAAGTGGGTCAGTTGTTACAAGTCAAAAACTAAAGTGAATGCTACAAATAACCCACAAATTGGATAATCTGCACAAATAATTTAGAGTTGTCTAAAGATAGTCTAAGATTTCTTAGTGAAATCTAGTGGCCTATAGGAAAAATTCTAGATAATTTGTCAAGGAAAAAAAATCTCCTGTGAACCCGAAAAATCAACCATTTTTGATCTGTTATTTTCTTTTAGGAAACCTCGCACATCGATGAAGTCCCAGTTAAAAACATCACTCTAGGAATAAAGCTGCTCCATTATCTTGAGCTCTGCCACTATCTTGCATGTCAATATTCAGACCAGAAACCTTTTTCTAAGGTTGATGGATGCACTGTGTCTCAGTGTGTATGTGCCTATAGTTAGATTTTGCTTTTAAAAAGGAGCCATTAACCATGCCTATTTCAAAGTGTTTTCCCTTTTTTATCCACACAATCAAGCTAATGTTTAACTATTTCACAACATATACTTCCATAAAATGTAGCAAAGGTAAACCAAGATTCTCTTTAACACATGACTTATTTTGAGTGATATAGAAAGCAACTTTAGTTTGCTCAGACAAGTCAACTATTATAGAGGATGATTTTTTCCCTTAAGTCTGATAACTCAGAGGATGCAATCTGAGGTCTAGAAAACTGCAATTGGAGCCTAGAGATTACGGGTCTCTAAAGCTAGTTCGTTTGGTTGAACTGCACGAAATTGCGGATATTATACCATTTTCTGTCTGCAACGACAGCATTTCATATGGATTATAATAATTTGCATAATTTAAAGAATTTTATTTTGAATGCAAAGAGGAAAATATCATCAAAAGGCAAATAGAACAAAGAAGGGTCTATAACAGATTTTTTAAGTTAAAAATAGAATATATTGAGATGCCTGGGTGGCTCAGTGACTGAGCATCTGCCTTTGGCTCTGGGTGAGATCCCGGGGTCCTGGGATCAAGTCCTATATCTGGGTCCTTGCGGGCAGCCTGCTTCTCCCCCTGCCTATGTCTCTGCCTCTCTCTGTGTGTCCCTCATGAATGGGTAGGTAATATCTTTAAAAAATTATATTAACTATTTCTATGATTTAGGTTTGTGATTTTAAGAAGCACATCTTAAAAGACAGAGAGCAAAACTTTGCCTGAGGGGTCTAAGTGAAATATATAGAATTCTGTGATAGTAGGGAGTTTTTTGTTTATATCTAATAAATAATAACAGGAGGACCTAGTGTCCAACTCTCTATTTCAGCTTAGGTCATGATCTCAGGGCCTGAGATGGAGCCCGATAGGGGGTTCTGTGCTGAGCATGGAGGCTGTTAGACCTTCTGCCTCTCTTTGCCCCTCCCCTCACTCATTTTCCCTCTCTCAAAAAAAATAATAATAACATAATTTTGAGCCCTTATTAGTGTTATGAAGAAGATTACATATTATAATATGGTGGGGACTAAATGGGGAACCACTGTGACTTGGTCTGGAAATATCTCTCTGAAGAGATAGCATTGCATTGAGGACTTAGTCCTGAGAATGAGACAATGATGTAAAGCCATGAAGGAAGACCCTTTTAAGAAGGAACCAAGAGTGGAAACGTTCTAATACCAGAATGAACTTGGACTCTTCCAAGAGGAAAAGAAAGACCAATGTGTTTAGCCAACTGCTGTATACTTGGAGGAGGATTCAACAGCAAAAGGCAGATTCTCAGTAAATGGCAATTGCTAGGCTCAGTGATGCTGCAGCCCTGGGCACATGACTTGATGTTGCACAGTCATGGATTCCTCATCTGCAAATGGCAATAATTCATATTCATCAAAATAGCTCTTTTGGGCAATGATTACATATAAAGGGCACATGCTGGATACAAAGTAGATCTTCCATAAATGCCAGTTTCATTTTAGACATGTTATTTTCAGGCAATCAAATTTTTATTTTTATTTTATTTTTTAACGATTTTATTTATTTATTCATGAGACACAGAGAGAGAGAGAGAGAGAGAGAGAGAGAGAGAGAGAGGCAGAGACACAGACTGAGGGAGAAGCAGGCTCCATGCAGGGAGCCCGACGTGGGACTCGATCCCAGGTCTCCAGGATCACACCCCAGGCCGAAGGCGGTGCTAAGCCACTGAGCCACCGGTGCTGCCCGCAATCAAATTTTTAATGAACACTTTTAGTGCCAAATGCTAAGCCACCAAGAGAAATGAATGGTATAATTTTTGCTTTATAATGTTTACAATTTTCTTGGGGGTATAAAATATATTTCCAGGCTGTATGGTATCAATAAAACATAACACAAGTGCAAAGAAGGCAGGGGTAAGTAAAGACAAGTAGAGATAATCTTGAAGAGATGAAAGAAAATTTTTGGAAAACATGCAGTTGAAGTGGCTTTGGAAATTGAGTAAGACTTCTTCTTTAAAGGGCCTTCTAGGAGGATGTGCTAGAACAGGAAAAAGCATATTAGTGAGACTAAGAATGGCCCATTCACAGCACTGTAGTGCAGTAGCTGGGTTTTTCCCATTAGTAGAAGCATGTTTCAGGGACTGGGATCAACTGACTAGATGTGTAGCTACAGAAATATGTGGTGAAAGAAGCTAGGAAACTGGAACCTTTGGAACTGAGGAAGTGGAGTCTGACCTTGAAGTAGGAGAAATCAGTATTTCCTTAACAACACACCAGGAAGGGATATACAGAGCAATCAGAAGGGAAGAGACATTGGAGTGGATTATTTACTGCCTTATGAGGTAAAAAGGATTTGGTAGGGTAAGAACCAGAAGCCTAAAATGGAAGAAGTGGGTATGAAAGATAACTTGAAGGATTAAGTAACATTTAGTAGAATTTTAATTTTGACATATAGTTATCATGATCTAAAGGTTATTATTTTAAGAACTTGCCTAACTGCTATACATCTGTCAACTCTATTAATCTAATGACCAGGAGACCATTATTCAGGTTTTTCAGATGAAGAACTAAGCATCAGGGAGATGAAGGGATTTTATGTATATAAAATTATATATAATGGTGGAGTTACTTCCCCGTTGCTAATAGTTACCTACCTCTAGCTCCTAGAATAAACTAAAATGCTTCTTTGACCTTCAAAATCTTAGAAGGTTACGATGGCTTTGGGAGGTTGAAGATGGGACGCAGAAGTCACAGCCACAAGAGTCCTGGGCAATTTTATAGCAGCCAGGTCCCTCTTGCAATTTATCAGTTCTTCCTTCTGGAGCTCCTCTTTTCTGACCGGTGGTTACAAGGGAAGAAGAGTACTGAGAGATAGTGTCCAGGGATGTGGCTTGCTGAGCTATTTCTTAATTACTTTTGTTGGGGTAGCTTAAATTATTTACATATAGGTAGATATAGGTAGATCAATACATATATTGATAAAAATATATTGGTAAAAATATTGATTAAAAATCTATCTCATGTAGGTATTGTCATTGACTAACTTCCTTTATCTTAATGCTTTTCTATCAAAATGTGACAATTGTTTTGAGGGAAGCTTATGTGCGGCAAGGGGGGTGGAGTTATTTAGTTTTGGGGTTCACTGTGGATTGGCTAATTTGAATAATTTCACAGGCTCCAGAGCCTAGGTGCTCTCCCTGGTTGTTTGGCACGTGGTAAGGTGATTAGCAGTGATGGAGTGTAAGAGTACCATGCTGGAGGTAGGTGGGCTGTGGTTTTAATCAGCTCTTGGGGAAGAGAAACTGACCAGCCTCCAGCCAAGGCCTCAAAACTTGGTCAAGATAGCATAAAAAATAGAAACAAAACTATATTACAACTAGTATACTACACAGTGCAGTTCTCATGTACATCTGTAACACTGTTTATCCCAGGCCATCCTGAGGGATCTCTTGCCTTCCAGCTGATTCTCTTTTGGTTAGAATTTCTTTTAGTAAGTATCTAATACAGTTTCGCTGTGGTGGTCATGGATAATTCTAGCGTATGCATTCTCATTGGTTTGGCGCTTTTGGTTTGATCCACTGAAAGCAGAACCTCTGACATTTCCAGAACAAATACTAACTAATTAGGTGATAAATTATGGGATGTCACTGACGAAGGGCACTATGCTAGGCACTCTGAAAAAGAAAAGCTGGTCTTTAAGAAGCTTAAGTACTTACACAGCTGAGGATTGTGGCAGTCAAATTACCCAAAGGAGAGGGAGACACCCTGCTGTGATGCTTATCCTAAGAATATCCCTCAAAACACACTCTAAATCCTGTATGTTCCCCATTCTCTTTTTCTTTTTCTGCTCCATTTGCTCGAACCTTTGCCTTTGTCTTTTTACTTTCATTATTTAACTCCTATTTTCTCTCCCTTACAACTTTTTCTAGCCCTGACTCCATTACTAAGTGTGTTTCTTAGTACTTACTAGATTTAGGGAGTAAGCTTTCTGTCTCTAGGTATTAATTTTAAATGGCTGGCAATGAACACCTTAAGTTTCTTTCAGGGAAAACTTGAATTTAGTTAGTTGATAGACCTTTTTTCTGTCCATTGAACTCTGATTAAAATAATGCTTTCTTATCGCTTACCAACTTTATTTGAGGTTTAATTTCCAGGTATTTTATCTTTTATTTTCAATTAGTTATGTCTAATAAACCCAATCATAGACACATGGACATACATAGAAATCCCAGGAGTGTTAAACTAAATTTTTAATTTTTCTGGGCATTCAGCCCAGCTTGATTTAACTTTTTAAAAATTCTCATTGTGTCCTAGATCTTGTTTTAAAATAGGCAATTTATAATTACTAATTAGGCAGAATCAGAAGATAAGGAAGATGATTAGCCTACGTAAGCTTTAGTTTTTTTCAAAGAACGATTGAAATCACAGCAATAGATATATGTAATGTAAACACTTTCCTATATAGTAAAAGCTTGTTTCTCCTTCAGTAGGTCCAGATCCTCTTCATTATTACAAATGAATTAACCCTGTCAGAAAATTCAATCATCTTATTAGCTTACTAAATTTTATCTCCTTTTATTTTCTGCTGATCTCTTTTCTTGAGCAGTGAATTAGTTCTAACAGACTGACATCTAATTCATGTGGTGTAGCGCTTCTATGAGAGCGTTCCCATAAAGTCAGACATGTTTTTAAAGGAGGAAATGCATATTCCACTGTAGCTTTACTGAGGATGTAGAAAGTATCCCCTGAAACCTAGCAGGATGTTTTCTTCTGAAAACAACCTCTTAAGCCTTTTTCGTTTTTAGGCTTAAGGTTTATGTAGCTTCCACAGTGATTTTAAGAGTAGATGGCAGGCAGGTGCTGGGAACAGTTTTTTACAAAAGCCCTGATTCGTAAAGTATGCCAATTTCCATGGTGTAAATACCTCACCATGCCCAATTTCAAGTGACTGTTGTGATATCACTCAATGCAGAGTTTGAAAGAGATGTATTGTAGCCCACATCATCACATATGATTTCCATCATATAGACATGATGAATAACCTGAAGAGAAATGAAATAAGAAAACCTGGTACAATTACTATGAGCTGATGAGCTTTGGTTACTACTGTTGTTTTAAATACAATTTCTCTAATTATGAATGTATGTACTTTACTTTTTCATGATGGCACTGATGAATGACCAAAAAATTCCTAAAATTAATAATTGATTCTGTGAGCCGATATGAGCCAGCTTCAGCACACCCATTGAGTCAGAATATTAAAATATTTAAATGATTCCAGGGACAGAAAGGAAAATATTGTAATATATGATAAAACAAGGCCTTTGCAAATGTGATTAGGTGAAGGATGTTGAGGTGGGGAGATTATCCTGGGCTGGGCCTGAAAGGTAATCACATATACCCTACAGGAGGGAAGAAGGGAAAGATTCAAATGGAAGAGGGGAAAGCAATCTGGAGACACAGGCAGACATTGCAAATCTGTGGCCACAAGCCATGAGCTGCCAGCAGTCACTGGAAGCTGGAAGAGGCAAGGGACAGATTCTGTCCTAGAGCCTCTCTAGAAGAAGCACAGCCCTGAGGACTCCTTGATTCAAACTTCACCAGTACTGATTTAGGACTTGGTCTGTACAACTATAAGAGAATAAGTTTCTATTGTTTTAAGCAACCAAGTGGGTGGTAATTTGTTACAGCAGCCACAGGAAACAAATACAAGTACCAAGATTAAGAAATGACCGGGAACCAGGTGACAGTGCTCAGTCACAATAAGGGTGTGTTCAAAGGAGAGCAACCAGGAAGACACTGGGTATAAGACTTGAAATAATTTATAAATCAAATTCACATAATTATAAACCATCTTCATGTTTGAAAGCAGGAATAGAGATTACTTAGAATTAGATAGAAATTTCCAGTCTTCTAACTTTGCATATAATCCCACCTCCACCCCAGACCTACAGATATTATCAGGTGAGTTTCCAGTTTTGAGAGGACAGGAATGTTCAGACCATAGCGGGTGATTTGGGGAGGTCTCCGAGAAAAAAATATTAGAAGTGAAATCTGAGTGATGAGAGATCGATGGAAAGATCTAGGAGCATAGTGTCCTAGGCAGAGGAAACAAGTTTAAATACCTTGAGAAGGGATGCTCATAACGTAAATGGTTGAATTAGCTAACTGCTAAGATCGCTGCAAACTTAAGAGGTGCTCTAGTATTGGGTGTTTTTCTGGAGGTGAAGGTGTGGGGGTGCATTGAGGGTGGAGGAATAATCCAAGGAAAGCTGGCAGTGAAGGCAGTGAAGGAGGGAAATCTTCACTATCAGTTCTTTGACTCACCTGCTGTTCTTCCTCTGTACCTTCCTTTATCACTTCCCAAATATCCCCGACTCTGTCATTACAGTAATATCAGGCTTACAATCTCACATTTAAACATAGTGCCCTCCGGGAAACTGCCCAATACTTCCATTGCCACTGTGGCTTCCTATTCCACTGGGTTAACAGAATCAGCCCAAACAGAACTTTTCTAAAGCCCGTCATCATACCCACCTCCGTATCTGCACCTAATTGCTTTGTTTACCTTCCTGATACTGTGGAGTCTCTATTCTCCTGCAAAACCCACCCCCTTTACTTATTTCTGATCTTCTACCCAAAACCTTGAGGTAGTAATTTGCCCTCTCTTTTCCATAGCAAGCACTTCTCTCTTTCTCCTGGACCTCTTGTTTCAGCAGAGAAAAGTGTTGTAGTTTCTCCCATATCAAAATGCCTTCTGTTGGGGAGCCTGGGTGGCTCAGTCAGTTGAGCATCTGCCCTCGGCTCAGGTCCTGATCCTAGAGTCCTGGGATGAGCCCCTTGTCAGGCTCTCTGCTCAGATGGGGAACCTGCTTCTCCCTGTCTACTTGTTGCTCCACCTGCTTCTGCTAGCTCGGACTCTCTCTCTGTCAAATAAGTGAATAAAATCTTAAAAAAATAAATAATAAAATAAAATAAGATAAAATACCTTCTGTTGGTTGTTGTCTTCTCTTGGTTCTTTCTTTTCAAGATACTCCCTAATGTCTCTGAAATCTTTTACTGTGAAACTCTCTAAAAGTGTAGTTATATTCCCAGTCTCCAATTTCCCTGTTCTCATTCTTCCTTAAACTCCTTCATTCAGCCTCCCCACCCCTCTACCTACCTCTACTCCAAACACACACAATGACTCCACCCTTCTTGTGGTCACCAGTGCTGTGCAATCACGACAGTCAGTTTCTTAGTTCTCCTCTGACTTGACTTAGTATCAGTATGTAACAGAACCCATCACTTCTGTTCACTGAAATCCATTCTCCACTTGTTTTCCAGGACTCTCTACTTGCTCCTGGTTTCCCTCTATCCTCCTGGCCCTAGTCTCCTAGCTCTGAGATGGCACAAGGGTTGGGCTTTGGACTCTGTCTTTCCTCTATGTTCTTCCCTTGATATTCTATTCAAGCATATGGCTTTAAATACCAGTGATATATGGATAATTACCAAATATATATATTTTAACCTAATCTCTCCACTAAAGTCCAAGTGCCTTTATAACATCTATACATGGGTACCTAAAAAAGTTGATTTTTGCAGAACTAAAATCCTGATTTTCCATTGTAACTGGTTCCACCTACATCTCAATGAGGTCATGCTCAACTTCTTTTTTCACACATCCCACATCCGATCTAACAGCAAATCCTGTGACACTACCTTCAAGATAGAGTTAGGCTCTGTCTCTGTCTGGTACATAGTAGAGGCCAGTAAGTATTGGTTGAATGAATGAATATGATGCATAGTGTTCTGACAATCAGTAAGATGCTTATCAATAAATATGAAGTATTATTATTAGGCATCATGCTTCACACTTGGAAACACCTTTTTTTTTATTACATATTCCAAGGTTGGATTTTTTCTTTTATGTTTTGAATATTGTACCTTTTGGCTATAAAAGGAAACATAGTTAAGAGTGATATAACATCACATGGACTACTTCCATAGTATCACTTGTTCTCAATGACGTATTTTCAACAGTAAATAGAATGAGTAAACTGTTTTGGGTACAGGGTACTTCAGGGAGTGCTGAAGAGGATCAGGGGGACTGGAGAAAGACTGCACAGGGGAGGGTTTATTCTTAGGAAGAACAAGATGGTAAGATTTTGGCAAGATTTTAAGAAAGTCATTCAAGGCAAAATAGGCTTAAAGAAAGCAGAGGGATAATAATCGAATTGATTGCTTATTTTATTCATAAAAGTCTGCTGTTTTCTCATCCTTGCAATGATTACTAACATATTCATATAGAAAGAGAAGACAGTGGTGCAGAGTAATCATTTGTTACTTTCTCTTTCCAGTAGCTACACTCCCTCACATACAGTGCTCAGGTTGCCTATTGACAATGACCCTGCTGCCTAGTGTGGTGTCTTGGTGGCATCGTAACCAAGGTACCATGTCCTCCACAGGGCAAGCAAGCAGGGTGGAAGGAGGGGCTCCCTGGGAGTCTTTTCTGCCTTTCTCAGGCTGATACAGGCAAAGGCAGACACCTGACAAAGAAGTAGCCAAGGGGACCCCTAGGGACTGGGAATCTTGCACAGAGTGATCCAGGCGAGGAGACATGATTGGAGTTCCAACATTTCCATGACACTGGCCAGAAAAGATATATGAACTTGCATCCAGACTTCCAGATGAGCCCCTGCTCCTGCCAGCTGCTGGATTTTAAGATTTTACTTATTTATTCATGAGAGACACACAAAGAGAGGCAGAGACATAAGCAGAAGTAGAAGCAGGCTCCATGTGAGGGGCCCAGTGGAGTACTCAATCCCAGGACCCTAGGATCAGGACTTGAGCCAAAAGTAGATGCTCAACCACTGAGCCACCCTGGTGCCCCTCCTGCTCAGCTTCTATGCCCAGTTCTTCAGCTTCACCTACTTTTTGTGAGCCACTTTATACTCTTCTATTCAATTCTTCTCTTTGGAAATCTTAAGTTAATCAGTGTTGTTTTCTATAGCATGTAAACAAATCAATTAGATCACAACTAGATCAAAACATGAGAAAAGATCATTTCTATGACTCACTCAATGGTCCCAGATGCTTTGGATATAGTCATAGGTCACTCTCAGCCTGCTCTGTCAACATGTTTTTCTTCCCCAGCGTTATGCAGCTGATGGTTTCGTATCACCCATATACGATTCCTACTTTACAAGTTCCTGAGACAGATGTTGTTAAAAAATGATCATTATAGTGTAAAAGAGCAGCATGTTTTGTGGGTGACATTTTCCCAGGAAAGGAAGAAACTGCACAGGGAACATGTAATACCTGTAATTCCTCACCGCTCTACCTCTTCCCCAGTTGGAAATATATTATTATTTAAAATTTAAGGAGAGTTCTGGGAATAGGGCTTTGTTAACATAAAGAAAAAAGTCAGATATAGAAAAGGAAATAAATATAAGGAGAAACAATGTTTTCCTTATGCCTGTTCTCTAATGTAATTTTTCTGACCTCTCCTCATTGCCGAAGAGGACTTTGCGAGTAGAGTCCCACCATCATCACATGGAATGTGCTATCAACTTAAGTATCAATGCCCAGGTAAGAATGGCTTACACGTTGATGTGGGGGTGTACAAGATTAGCTTATACCTATTTATTCCTGAAATTAACTAAAATGAAAATAAAGGAATAAAAGAGGTATAATTCTATAAAAACAAAGAAAATAGCAATGATAAAACAGTATGAAGAGATGCCAACTAAATTTTAAAGATGAGAGTTGTAGGTAAACAATAACTATGCTTTTATACCAGAGAAAGCCAACAAATGCAAATGAATTTCCACTCAAGAATTGATGAATATACTCAAAATGAGAGACACCAGATACTTCTGAGGGTGGGGGGCACAGAAAAAAGTAAAAGTCCTTAACTTTGGTTAAATGTCTCTTAGGAGCAGTTAAACTCTCTAGATCCCCACTGGCTAGGTTAATTATTTGTTCACAGTAGACATGGACAAATATTTTTTCTCAGTTGAAATGACATGCCACTGTAGTAAGTTTTCACTGATATCTGAAAGATGAAGGGCTCTTTTAAAAGAAATAAAAACTTAGAAAGTTTTGTTTTTATTTTTTTGAGATTTTATTTATTTATGAGAGACACAGAAAGAGACGCAGAGACACAGGCAGAAGGAGGAGAAGCAGGCTCCATGCAAGGAGTCTCATATGGGATTCAATCCCTCACGCCCTGAGCTGAAGGCAGAGGCTCAACTGCTGAGCCACCCAGGTGTCCCTAAAGGGCTCTTTTTTAAACCAAAGAGACAATAACACTTGGTTAAAAGTGCATTGGGGTTTATGGATTATGCAATATGTTTGTGATACATATATATATGTAATGCATATATATATAAATAAAACATAATATAGTGGTGGGAGAGATGGGAGAGAGAAGAAACAATTGGTAAAGCTCTGTGATAGATACATAGATTCATTGTACTCTTCTCTTTACTTTTTCATATGTTTGAATTTTTCCATAATAAAAAGAAAACCTTTAAGCACTTAAGGAAAAGCTAAGACATTGGCAGAGCCTATTTACTGTTTTGCTTCTTCTCCTCTGAAACTAATCTGCATTTTGGTCTTAAATGAGTAGCCCATTTAAGAGGAGAGTAGATTATTCCATCTGGTGCTATTGCTTCCCACGAATCAATATTTCTACTGTATTGTTTGAGGTGGAGCGTAATATGTCTCACAAGTGGTTTAACACAGAGGCACTTGTGGCTACACGGGAGTGGAGGGTGGTGACCCAGTGATTGAAAGAACCATTGAAATAAGGTGAGTCTAGGAACGGAAGAGGAAAAGAACAAAAAGTGACACCTTCCTGCAAGTGATAGAGTGCCCTGATTAGGGTCCATATGAAGATTTCAGATTATCTTTGGGTGTTATGTCTGTTTAATTCTGGATTGTGAACGGGCTTTCACTTCTTAAGATATACAGATGTTATTCATCATTACACATCTGACTCTTTTGAGGACTGAAATCTGGTCTTAACACATCAAATTACATTTAATAAGAAGCATAAGTAGTTCAGGATAAGGGGATGAATTTTGCTGTGTTTAGACAATTATGAAATAAAGGAAACTGCAAAATAAGGGTGGGAATGAGAAAGACAGACATCAAGTAAAAGAGACAAAAGATGGATGGAAGTGAGATGGTGGGAAAGAGAAGGAAATGACATATTTTCCTTTCAAGTCTGTGCCTAGCTCTTATTTGAGTATAGTAATTTGATTCATGCTTATACTCTGTGTCTGATTTATTACTGATTTCATCATGAGTGCCCAGCTCTATTGGCTCTTGCCCATTTGTCTCCAAGGTAGTGAAACCACCATCCACACAATGACTGTACCAGTTGACCCTGTTAGCACTTTTAACTCTCAACTTAAACGTCTCCTTTTGCTAGTTATTTTTAGATTTATTGTTGTATGGGATGTGTACGTTGTATAGCAATATGATACCTATGGAATGTTCTGCACTGTGTAAATCCATCACCATAATAGCATCTCTGGGTGAAACCAGGGGCAGAGAGGACAGGATGAAATGGGACAGAGAACGGAATACAGGATATGGGCAACAAAGAGTGACACAAGGGTGACAACGGGGCTGGAAAAAGTATGTAGGAATTAATAGGGGGATTATTAGGAAACAAACAGGGAGACAAGAGAGTAAAGAAATGACTTCCTAATGAGAGAACAAATTAAAAATGAAGATTTAAGCATGAATAGAGACAAAAGCATAATTAGGAGAGAAAATTATTCTGAGGAGTAAGGAGCATCAGAAAACAAATTCAGTTAGTGCATTTGATATATATTTGTACTGGTACTTTGAAAAAGTGATAGAATATTAAATCTTATTTATTTATTTATTTATTTATTTATTTATTTATTTATTTGAATGAATCTCAATAAAGAAGTCCTTTGTCATATCTTAAAGATATGTACAGGAAATCATGGAAAAAATTTTTTGGGGTAGTAGAGTTTCTTGATTCCCCAGGGGCCGGTGAAAATGGCTTGAAATGAAGAAAAGAAAAAATGGAATAGTGAGCAAATGTTCTTGTGAAGAAATAGAAAAAGAACAGATTTTGAAGCTTTTATCAGGGTAAACCAAATGCAAAAAGAGTCCTCAAGCTAAAGTCTTGGATGAGAAAGTGCACTTGTGATTTCTCACTGTCTCACAATTTTCTCATTGTTTATAAGTTATGGGAAAACTCCATTAGGTGTTTGGGACCTATTTGTGCATTTGGTACCTTTGCCTAGGCATTCCTTACCTCTGTTATGTCTCCCATTAGGTTAATAAAGGGCAAAAGTTTTGACTCACCACCAATACCTTGTTGTAGCATATTACATGCAGGGATGCACTGCCAAGACCCTTTTGATGATTTATTTTACCCCTTCAGAATAACTTGATTTAAAAGGACCTGTAATTAAAGGTTAGCCTTAATTATGAAATAATCTTTGCTTTGTCATTTTCTTCTTGAGACATTCAACAATTCTAAGTGTGTTTGACTATGAAACTTTCATGCTTGGTTTTAAGCAGAATTATAGTAATTGTTTTGGAATTTTTAATTGGATGAATAATAATTGAGGTGAAGGCTCTTTAGCTAATTTCCCTAAGAGTTGACTTGCTACTAAATAAGCATGAAAGATACTTTCTGTTTCCATTATATTTTTATATTAATAATTATACCACTTAAAGTTTAAACAGGCTTTAAGAGCAGAATGTAACATCCTAACATGAAATCAAAAAGATTTAGCATTTTTCCTTGTCATTAACTTTCTTTATTTAAAATGTATGCCTTACTAATCTCCAAATGAATTACTTTGTTTTAAATTCACATTTAAAAATCAAGTTAGATTACAGATGTAGTTTTTAAAGCTATGGCTATATGACAGATATCTGAGATAAAATAATTAGGGTGATCCACTTTGAGATGTAAGTTAAATAGTGCACTGATAATCCATTGATCTAAGAATGATTAAAGTGAAGTTTGGTTATATGTGTGTTTCTCCACCCCCCCATAACATAATTCCCCATAGAAAACAAACGAGAGAGAATTGAAGCCAAACTCTAATGTTTGCAGATTTTCTTTAACCAGAGGTGTAATTCTAAGTTAAATTTAAATAGAAATTTAATTATTACTGTACTTGAAATATCAAGTGATTTTTAAAAACCAAAATTGTTAATACAATTGATCTGCTATTATACTGAAACCAGATTTTACTGAAAAACTGTTGTGGAATGATTATATTGGTTGAAATACAAATTACAAAAATGAGTCTTGACTTTTTCAAACTTTAGTTGTATTAAACAACTTCCTGTAAGACAAGTTTCAGCAGATCAGCATAAAATTTTCTTAATTTCATTACAGTCTGTAAATTAAAATTAATGAGTCTGACACCCACAATTAACAATGAAAAATGCAGATTGTTATAATTACTTAAGCAATAACATTGCTTTACATAGAAGACTTAAGGTGCTCCACAAATTATTTACAAGTGTTACATAAAACACAAAAAATGACAATTTCAATTTATTTTGTCAATGCAAAAAACCAAAATCCTTACTAAAACCTTTCTCGTTTGGGAATCTCTCGCCATGCATAATTAAGCAAATTTGATTGCAATTAAGCCTGGCTTCTACAGTAGAGTTTTAATTAATGCAAATCTGGCATCTACATCTATAAGATTAATTTTAGTGAATTAAAAGAAAACAACAAAGCACATTTGAAAGTGCAGTTGTATTGTTGAAAGGACAGAATATAAAAGCTGGTTATTTTTCAGCCTTCCATGTGTATAGCCTTTGACTTAGACTTTAAAGAGTGGATATTTTATTCAGATTTGTTGTTTTGTTTTTAAATGCCTTATTACACAAGATCATCAAAATTACACAAAGCCACTTCAGAAAGATATCTTTAAAATTCAATATACATTAGAAATCAGGTCTGATCATAGTATATTTAGGTATGTACTTATATGTATGTACTTACATTAAATGTGCACATACACACATCTACATACACTCATACACACACAATCCTTGCTACCTTTGTAGAATTACACGTAAAACTCATCCACAATGTATATAGATTTTATTTTACTTGTTTTAAAATTACGTTTTGTGTTTATATCTCAAATGTCAAAATACTGATTGAAGTGCCATTGTTGAAAAATTTTCCCTTCAATAGAAGTTCTTGCAGTGGAATTTCAGCTAATGTGCAAAAATAACTTCTGTTATCACAAATATATGTGTATACATATATATGTCTTTTAATACAATTTGATGTGATTTTATTTACAATTGAAAATTTCTCACTTCTCATGTTCTATTTGACAGGAATACAGATATTCTTGAACACATGTTAAAATGATTAAGTATCTTAAATGAATACATGACGTGATTTGGAAACTTAAAGATTTTTGTCTTTTTAAATTTCCTGGATTATTTAATAAAATCGCTTGCCTAAAAAAGACATTGCTATTAACAATAGGATTCCTTGATATCCAGTGTTTCATGCTCTGTTTTCATAGGACAAACTGATGCTGTAAACATGGAAGTGAACCCTAATACCATGCATGGCAGGTAAAGTGGGACAGTGCAGAACTTGTAAAGAAGCTTATAGACCATGGATCTTAAAGGCTCAACAAACAGCCTCTTCAAAATTCAAGTGTTGAGATTGGAAAGTAGAGAGGCTACTAACTTTGGAAATTGTTGGAACAATGTGACATTGTCTCTCTTTTCCTACACCCAACGTGGAACAAGGGACGGCCTCTTCCCCCCTGTCCTCAGTCTTTAGGTAGGCAAGGCTTTGTATTTGAGGAGCTGAATAATGATCCTGATGTTTGGGTCTGGTGTTGACCCTTATGAGGGCTCAAAGGAAATAGGCTGTGCTAAAATCTTAAAAAAAAAAAAAACAATAACAACAACAACAACAACAAAACCAAAACAAAAAGGGACACCTGGGTAGCTCAGTGATTGAGCGTCTGCCTTTGGCTCAGGGCGTGATCCTGGAGTACCAAAATCGAGTCCGCCGTTGGGCTCCCTGCATGGAGTCTGCTTCTCACTCTGCCTGTGTCTTGCCTCTCTCTCTCTCTCTGTGTCTCTCATGAATAAACAAATAAAAGCTTAAAAAACAAACAAACAAAGGCAACAGAGTGTGCTAGCGACTAAGGCAGCAGAACAGAGAGAGAAAATGCACTGTACTGAGGGCTAAGGACATTCAGCATCTAGTCGAAGACATGACCCTTGCCAAGACAGCCACCAGGAACCTCCCACACCTTGGGAGCATGCAGAGGTGCCTATGAGGAAAAGAGTCGGGTTTGCAAAGCCCAGGGAGTGTCAGGTCTAAAAACTCTCCTATCGCAGAAGAATCTATTTGTCTATTTGTCATGGTGCCACTCAAGTAGACTTTGTTCCTACTTATTACCTGTGCTGCCTCCCCAACCAACCTAGGAAATACAGAAGCATCTTGAGGAGAAAGAAGAGCAAAAGATGTGATAGAAGCCTAGTAAACAAGAAAGAAGTCTTCAGTTCTCTTTGTCTGCAGCAGCAGACCCAGCTCGGGTGGGGGTCAGGGAGGAATTTAACACTAAGTGATATTGGAATTTTAACTATTATGTAAACTGTGCATCTTGACTGCTGGGATGAAACCACTTTTTTGAATAAAAGTGAAGAAGTTAGGACTTGTGTGTGTGTGGGGGGGGGCGGGTGTGTGTGTGGCACAGAACCGTCATAGGGAATATCCATTAACACCAAGAGGCCTTAAATAGGCACCCCATAAATTCTATTAGCTAGTTACATGAGTGAGATAATTCTGATAAGTCAAGGACTAGTCAATACTATGTAAAGTTATACCAGAAACTAGTTATCGAGCATATACATGTCACTGGAATTTCAGTCTAGAATAGTGTCAAAACCATATAATCTTTTTAATGGATTTCTGTGGATTTATTCCTAGCAAAAGGCTTTGGATTATAAATAATTCAGGACTTACCGAAAGTTGCAAAATATAATACAGATGGAACCCATGTACCCTTAGTTGTTTTTCCCCCAATGATAATATCCTTCATAGTTATAGTATGATATCAAAGCTGGGAAAGTGACATTGGTACAGACTTTGTTCAGAAATTGCCAGTCAAAATTATAGTGTCTTTTACTATTTCTTCTATTTTCTGTGCTTAAGTGCATGTACCACCCACTCAATTAGGCAACTTTTTATTTATGGAATACATATATATTATCCATTATGTGAATTAGAGTATTACAGTACATAAGGCATTTCCAGTCTAGAAAGGAAAGCAGATTCATAATAAAGAACGACCATATTTCATCTAATCTAAGATGCCATCAATTGTAAGATACACCATTATTTTACATGACACTAAGAAATAAATTATGCCAAATATTAATATTTTTGCCATTATAAGATATGTTCTGTTTTAAGAGATGTTAAAATGAAAAAAAATGTGCATCTTGAAACTGACAATATATACAATATAGTAAATACTATAATAACACTATGTATATAATAATGATGATTTATTTCTTGGGGTGACAGGTTGAAGAGTTTAAGGGATGGCTAAGAGACATGCACAGAGAAAATACAAAATAAGAAGTTAAAAGACAATAAGTGCTTGCCAGATGGACAAAGGTATGAAGAGCAATCCAGGCTGGAGAATAGCCCAACGAGAGTGGGCCCATAAGATGGTCAGGTCATTCTCCATCATATGGTTGATGGGGAGTGTGTACGGAGGGACGGATGGGAGTTGGGAATGGGGCTAGAAAGAACGTTGAAATCAGCTGGTAGAAAACCACACATGCTACTCTAAAGAGGATGGACTTCATTATGTACTCCCTGGGGAGCAAATGAACAGGGGAATGGTATAATTTACATTTTAGAAAGAAAAATTCTGCAACAATGCAAGGATGAATTTTAGAGGGAAAGACTGGAGGAAGGAAATACATAACTAACTGGCATCCGGTCTGCAAAATGAATTGTCAATAAGAAATCTGGATTAGACGTGGGTTTTTTTGAGGAGAAAAAAATGCTTAAATCAAAAATTTTAAATATGTTTTAGAATCAATGTGTCATAACCTTATAATGTTAAAATGAAAATGGAATCCTTAAAAAAATAAATAAAATGAAAATGGAAAACCTTACCCGACCCCTCCGCTCCATCAGTTACAATTAAAGATGTCTTCCTTTTGGGTCCTACAGCATATTATTGAATCATTGATTTAGTCTCTCTTAGTATTTTCAGTCTCTCTCTTTACTTTCAGTTACTTTTTTTTTTTCTTCACATTCTCCATTGATTGTAAACCTCTTGATAATGGAAGATCCGCAATCTCTGTACCTGCATTTGGGAGAGAAGTACGGCAAGGAAGCATGGATGGGAAGAAGGAGTCATTGAAGTAGTGCACACAAGGAAAGATGGCCATTTGATGGAGGTGGTAGCAAACAGATTAGAAAGAATTAGGTGTCTAGGGATCCTTAGGACCTAAGATTTAGGATCCTCGAAGGACTGGTGGTCTGTGGTGTGAGGAATAAGTAATCAAGAAAGATTAGTCCTGACTCTGAGAAGGGCAGTTGAGTGAAAAGCTGCCCTTTATTGAGCCAGAGAACACTGGAAAAGAGGTTTAAGGGAGAAAGTTGATGTAAGCATATAACACTTAACCTTACTTTGAGACCAGGACTGGTTTTATTGTTTGTGGGACTCTTGTTTAAATTTCAGGATGAGAAGAGCAGAACATTCAGCCAGTGACTGCACTAGTCACAGGTCCAAGAAGGTGTTCCTAGCTGAGATTTTCAGCAAAGTTTTTAATTAAGCAGATAGTTGTATACATGAGTTCATGTTTGGATGGCAACTTTGAGTTGAAAAAACACATTTACAACTCAAAAGATTATAGAAAGTAAGTATAAGTGAATGATGACTGATTCCATAATAGGAGAGAATGTGGGGTAAGAAGAGAGAAATTGACATTTCAAAACAGAGACAAGGGGTACCTGGGTGGCTCAGTGGTTAAATGATTGCCTTTGGCTCAGGTTGTGATCCCAGGGTCCTGGGATTGAGTCCTGCATCCGGCTCCTTGCATCTCCCTCTGCCTATGTCTCTGCCTATCTCTCTGTGTCTCTCATGAATAAATAAAAATCTTAAAAAAAAAATAAAAACAGAGATAAGAAAAGGGAATCAACAAACAGAAATGCACAACAGTAGTCAGAGATGTCAGAGGAAAGTTGTCTTTCCTTTTCATAGTATTCATGTTATATTACAATTACCCTGTACTTGTTCTGAATACAAATTCTGGTGCAAACTGCTGCCTCTCCCCCCGCCCCCACTCCACCTTCTTCATCTCTTCACACTGACATTTGAAGAAAGATTTTCAGAGATTACCAGATAAAATTAGCCTGAAACAAATAAAGAAAGAAACTTGGCTATCCTATTTGTTATGGATATTTAAAAAAATAGAGAGCCTATCTCTTACACACTATTAATGCATGCAAGAAATAGATGGCAATTCTTGGAAATCAGTTGGAGATATCTTACACTGCCCTGGGTTGAGCATGCTGTGCCATGTGCCTCACATCATGTGCAAAAACAACAGAAGCATACCAGAGCTGGTGAGAAGTGTTGATGTGGTGAACACTGGGGTGATGTTGGGCTTGAACAAGTAGTGGGATAGTTCAGACTCTGAATATCTTTTCTCCCCATTTCCTTCCAAACATCAGCCTGTTGCTAAGAGATGACATGTGCCAAAGGCAACTCTTAGAAAGGAACAGTGCAAGTACAGAGAAATTCACTGAGATCTGAAGTCAGATTCACCTGTTAGTAATGGTGGAGAGGTGTCTAAATGTTGTACTCTATCCCTTTCCTGCACTTGGAAGGGCACAGGCTTTTCCCCAGACTTTCAATAGCTAGTATCCTCATACTCCTCACCCAGGGAAATAGACATCAGATGATCACAAGCATTGTAAAAGAAGGAAAACAAATGGAATAACCAAACCAGATGAATTAGAATAAAGTGATAAGATGGAACCAGAATTTGAAACTAGGTTAAATAAATACTTTCAAATATATATAGGGCGACATTTGAAATATGAAAAAGGAATAAGCAGCTATAAAGAGCAATTATAATAGGAGTTACGGAGTACATGAATATATGTATTGAAGTAAATAGTCAACAGAAAGATTCAAGAGCCATATGGCACAACTGAAAAACGAACTGGTGAGCTAAAAAAATCGGGTGGAAGGATTCTTAGAGAAGACATCAGGAAGGGACAAAGAGGTGGAAAATATAAAGGAAAAAATAAGAGAGAAAACACGAAGAGTAAAAATGAGGATTTAAAATGTCTGCCTCAGAAGAGAAGAACAAAAAATAATTATTGAGCTTTTTAGAATTGAAAAAAGTAAGGTCTCAGACTTAAAGGACTTGAAAATATGAAGCAGGATGGACACATATAAAAAATTACAATGAAATTTAAGTACAGAGTAGACAGATAATTCTAAAAGCTTCTAGAAAAGTTAACTAAAATGAGGAATATCAAATTTCCAACAAACTTCTCAACAGCCATTCTATTTGCTGATTATATTTCCAAGCAGCTTCAAAAAAGTTACTGAACTTATGATTTTATATCTAGCAAAACTATCATTTTCAAGATATTTAAGTGTCTATAAGTAATTCATTTAAAAACCTTTAAATAATTTGAAGAGCCTTTTTGAAAGCATGCTTGGTGAGAATACTTAGTTCAAGAGAGAGGTAAATAAAGGAACAGTTTAATATTATGTAATAGACTATAAAGCGAAAATCAGCAAAAGAGAAAAAACAGGTCTATTTTATGGTGAAAAAAAGGAAAAATGTAAATGAATAGCATAAAACAATCACGTCTATATGCACCAATAATATTGTCATAAAGAATGCAGTTGACAGAATGGAGAGAAAAAGGCAAAACAAAAATTTCAATTCAAAGGTTTAATATGTCTCAGAAATTGACAGATCATGCAAACAAAAATATCAACAAATATTTGAATGATGTGACTTGTAAGTTGAGAGAATATATGAGTATATATATTATATGTATATAGAATACATATATGCACACACACACATACACACACCAAACCATGTAAAATGCAATAAGTAATCAATGGGAAAAATTATAATTGTTGTGTAACCTTTGATGATTATTCTCAGAACATTATAAACTCTATCACTGTCAGTTATAAATGTAAAGAAAATGAAAATAATAATAAAACTAATATTTACTTACGACACTTTAATTTTTTTTTTAAGATTTTATTTATTTATTCATGAGAGGCAGAGACATAGGCAGAGGGAGAAACAGGCTCCTCACAGGGAGCCTGATGCTGAACTCAATCCTGGAACCCTGAGATCATGCCCTGAGCCAAAGACAGACGCTCAGCCACCCAGGCATCCCAGGACACTGTAATTTAAAGCATTAGAAAATTGAGAATTAGTATTTTCTTTGTAAAAAAAACTTATCAAGAGTAATTTGAGTAATGCTTGCCTTCATCTCATTGCATAACATGATATGAAGGAAGTATCCTTTTTATGCTTTGGAGAATTGTCATACTCTTTTCTATGTTTGAACGGCTTTCAGCAGTTTATCTTTTGCATTTTCAATGTTGTGAAATAATCTTTCAGAGTTCTTTTACTGTAAAGTTTTGCTGGCATTGTTTCCTCTGGGACATCTGCATCCTTTTCATCATCCTTTCCCCTTTTATGCCTGTAAGATGGCCTTCATTAAGTTTCTCTGACATCCTAGCTACAGTCTCTCCAACAGTGACAGTGAAAAAATTCCCATGGCCAGCAGTTCTTCTCTAACTCCATTTATTTTATGTTCAATTTGAACATTTCTACCATTGTCTCTTTTCTTCTCTGCAGGTTTATCTTTGCTTCCTAATTCCCTGTCTTGATTATCCATTTGTGTATATCATTGCATAGGTTTATCACTGGGAGACAAGAAGGCAAGAAAGGGCACACTTTGCTGTCTGTGAGTAAACTGAGTAACAGACATGCAGTGACCAATTAGACAGATTTTAAAGAAGTGATGTGATTGGTTAGGCCTGTGTGCCTGTTATTTACGTAGTGATTTATGGACTGAAAAGCTAGCAGTGAAGTTTGTACTTTATGCAATTACTCATAGTTAATATGCCATGGTAATTGAAATTTGAACTGTGTTGTTTAGGGACTGCTGGTATTTAACTAAATTGTGGTAACAGAAAAAGGACTGCCTCTTTCTTTCTCTTCTTTTTCCTTTCCTCCTCTACCTCTTTCTCCTTCTCTCCCCATTCCTTTCCTTCCTTCTTTTGTGTGTATGTATGTGTGAATAACATGTGTATGGATATATATGAAACAGAGAATACTTCGTTGAAAAAAAAAAAAAGATGAACGCCTGGGTGGTTCAGTGGTTGAGCCTCTGCCTTTGGTTGAGGGCATGACCTGGGATTCCCGGGATTGAGTCCTGCCTAGGGCTCCATGCTTGGAGCCTCCTTCTCCTCCCTCTCCCTGTGTCTCTGCCTCTCTTTCTGTGTCTCTCATGAATAAATAAATAAGGTCTTTAAAAAAAAAAAGAAACCCCCAATAAATTCAAGGAATAAATGATAAAATCAAGACTTAATAACAAAACATAACTTTTTAAAACCTTACATTAGTCAGTAGTTTTTCAAGAGCCAATTACTAAATAATTTTTGGGTTATGGAAGTGCTCACCACGGAAAACAGAAAATCTTAGAATTAAATAACAACCAAAGTGCAACATATTAAATTTCTGGGACCTAGGAAAAAAAGAGAGAGAAAGTTACAGCTTTAAATACATTCATTCAAAAAAAAAGCAAAAGAGACAGAAGACAACTGCATCAAGCATTTTGCCTTAAGAATCAAGATGAATGAAATGTGAGGGGCAAAAAATAATGAAAAAGAAATGAACAAATAGATAAGATTTTCAAATTGCAAAGCTGGTTCTTTGAAAAGTTTAATAAGAGGAAATATTTGGGAAAGAAATTAAAGAAAAATTGAAAAAAAAAATCCAAACAGGATAAGGTAAGAGGATATAATTTGCAGCAGCCATAACATAAATACAAAGTATTAACAACTATACATAATAAATTAAATGTAATGTGTAATATGTAATAAATTAAATGTAATAACATGAAAAAATATATTTTTTAAAATATAAGATGCCAAAATCTTGATGAATAGAAAACCAAATTGGTACTCAAACCTTCAAAATGCTCCATCACACACCAAAGGTCCAGATTCATAAGGTTTTATGATAAGTTTTATCCAAAGTTTGAAGCACACTTAATACATCCATTTATATAAATAATTTGTGAAAACAGGAAAAAGGGGGAATAATATTCTAGTTATTTTATGAAGCTACTTAAACTTGATACCAAAACAGAATAAAAACTGTAAGGAAAGAAAATTATGGTCCATTTCAGTTATTCATATAACTATGAAATCATAAAGAAAATATTATTTAATAATAAATCATGATCAAATAGGTATATACCAAAATACAAGATGAAGATAAAGCATTAAATTCAGTTATATTTTAATCTACCAAAAAAAAAAAAACCCTCAAAACTAAATCAGATGTCATTCTGTATAGTTACAATTTATATTCAGTATCTCAAAGTTGGGAACAAGACAAGGATGTCCATAACCACTGCTCTAGTTCAACATACCACTGAAAATCCTGGCCAGAATAGACCCAAAACAGAAGACAAAGAGGACAGTGATAAGATTTGGACTGGAAGGGACAAAACTCATTATTTATAAATAAGATTATCACCATATAAAACACAACCAAAGAACAGATTCTCAGAATTAGCAGAGAAGTTTGACAGAGTTACCGGATACAAACAAATTTAAAGACACTTAACTTTTTGTTATGCTAATATCACTTACCTAAATAATAATAAAAATAAGATACTTTTACATGAGAAACCATAATTATGTTGTATTTAGGAATTAAGCTAGGAATACAAGAAACCTACAGAGAATATTTATAGTGTTAAAAGACAAAAGAAGACCTGAAAAAAAATAGTTGTCATTTTCATTGATGGTATTAATTTAGTTTTTAAAATTATCATTTTTTTCCAAATTTTTCTACATATTCAGTATGATTTTAGTAAATATGCCCACAATATTTTTTCCAGGCACTTGGCACACTGATTTTAAGCCATACCTAGAAGAACAAAGTCTACAAATGACTAAATAATTTTTTTAAAAAACAAAGAAGTGATTACCCTACAGACGCTGAATTAGATGAAAAAGCCACAGTACAAACAAAAGCATGGTACTGGTGTAGAAACAAATACTTCAAAAGATCAGAAGAGAGAATTTGGAAACAAATTCACAAATAAACCCACAAGACTGTTTGACCAAATATCTGGGCACAGATACACATATTCTGGCATCAGAATAGTAGGGAAAAGGAGAAAATATTTTTTAGATGATGTTGGGAAAACTGTATTACTCTATGGAGAAAAATAATTGTGTTGTTACATTCTTAAATTCCAACACATACAAATATCACACTTTCTGGGTGGATTAATCTGAAAAGGTAAATTCTAAAGCTTGAGAACTGCAGAACTCCATCCAAACCTTTGCACTAAGAAATGACTAGCATGGCTACTGGCAGCATAAGGCTGTGTCCCTAAGATGATCCCAGCCCCCCACACCCACCCCTTAAAATGTCTACTTGAGAAAGCTCAATAGTGCCAGGAGAATTTACTATTTGTTCCAGCCAAAGCTTGGTAATAGGCAAATAGTTCCCTATGATAGTTAGCTTTATGTGTCAAATTTAATGGGCCACAGGGTGCCCAGATATTTGGTCAGTCTTATGGGTGTATGTATGAAGGTGCCTTTGTATGAAATTAACATTTGAATCAGTAGATTGAATAAAGTGGATTGCTCTCTCTATTGTGGTGGGCCTTATCCAATCAGTTGAAGGCCTGAATAAAGTTAAAAGGCTGACCCTCCCTTGAATAAGAGAGAACTCCTCCTGCCTAACTGGTTGAGCTAGGTCATTCATTGTTTTATTCTAGCCCTCAGACTCAGCCTGAAACATCAGATCTTCTTGGGTCTCAAGCCTGTCAGCTTTTGAACTAGAACTATGCTTTGGCTTTACTGGGTCTCCAGCTCATCAACTGCTGACCTTGGGACTCCTCAACCTCCATAATCATGTGGGCTCTTCCCTTCCCCCTTCCCTAGCTATGTATATATATGGATCTTATTGGTTCTGTTTCTCTGGAGAACCCCAATGAATACAACCACTGAATCTCATCTTTGAGTAGTTACTTCAGAAGACTTAGAATTATAAATCTGTTCTTTGCCCTTTGACATATAAAACTATCACTCCAAACTGTTTCCTTAAGGAACCGAGTGCCATCACAGTAAAATGCAAATATTCAGAGAGATAACTCTGGCTCTCTCTCATCCCCTATGGGAAGGCTCCTCCCATAGGCTCCTTGCCTCAATTTGTAGCACTGCTTCCTGTCAAAAAGATAAAAATCTGTTTCTCCTCTGGATAATGCCAGTTAACTAATCCAGACGATCTAATTAAGTTCACATGAATTAACTCCCCTTCACATTCCTCAGTGCCTTTCCCTTGACACATCCCAGCCTTTAAAAAGTCTGCAGTCCTTCGTTTCAGTAAAGCTGAGTTCAGTTCACACTGAACCGTCTTTCCTATTACAATAGCATTACTGATTAAAACCTTTTCTTACTGCTTTAACTGTTGTCCAGCTTTGTTTATCTTGGACAAGCTAATGGAAGAAAATGTAGAAGAATATTTTTGTGATTTTGACAGAGGGTGAGTACTTTTTTTTTTTTTTTTAAGTATAATTGGCACACAATATCCTATTAGTTTCAGGGATGCATCATTGTGGTTCGATATTTTCACACGTTACAAAATGTCCCCATAATAAGTCGAGTTACCTCCTGTCACCATACAATGTTATTACAGTTTAGTTGCCTATAACTTATTACTTTACAGTACATTACATCCTCGTGATTTACTTATTTTATAGCTGAAAGTTCTTAATCCCCTTCACCTTATTGTTAAGTGTTGCTTATCTTACCACCTTATTGATAAGTGTTGCTTATCTCTGAACACCTCCCTGCTGTGCTAACCAATAGGTTTTCTGTATCTATGAGTCTATTTCTGTTCTGATTTTATTTGTTCATTTGTTGTTTTTAGATTCCACATATAAGTAAAGTCATATGGTATTTGTCTTTCTCTGTCTGATTTATTTCACTTAGCATAGTATCCTCTAGATCCATGCTTGTTGCAAAAAGCAAGATCTCAATCATTTTTTTGGTTGAATAATGTTCTATTGCATATACATACCACATCTTCTTAATGCATTCATCTATTGATGGACACTTAGGTTGCTTCCACATTTTGGCTATTGTAAATAATGCTGCAATGAACATAGGGATGCATATGTCTCTTTGAATTGGTATTCTTATTTTCTTTGGCTAAATACCTATAGAAATGGAATTCCTAGATGATATGATAGCTCTATTTTTAATTTTTTGAGATAACTCTGTACTGTTTTCTGTAATGGCTGCACCAATTTACATTCCCACTGTATATGAAGATTCTCTTTTTTTAAAAAAAATATTTAAATTCCAGCTAGTTAACTTGAAGTGTAATATTAGTTGCAGGTATACAATTTAGTGATTCAACACTTCCATAAAACACTCAGTGCTCATCACAACAAGTGCACTCCTTAATCCCCTTCCCTGATTTAACCCATCCCTTGCCTACTTCCCCTCTGGTAACCGTCAGTCAGTTTGTTCTCTATAGTTAAGAGTATGTTTCTTGGTTTGCCTCTCTTACTCTTTTTGTGGTGGGATTGCATTGTTGGTGGGAATGCAAACTGGTGCAGCTACTCTGTAAAACAGTATGAAGAGTTCTCAAAAAGTTAAAAATAGAACTGTCCAATAATCCAACAGTTGTACTTTTAGACATTTACTCAAAGTATACAAAAATACTGATTCATCTCTAATGTTCATAGCAGCATTATCTACAACAGCCAAACTAGGGAAATGGCCCAAGTGTCCTGGATTGATGAACGGATGAAGAAGTTGTATATATGCACAATGGAATATCAGCCAAAGAAAGAAGGAAATCTTGCCACCTGCAGGACGTGGAATGGAGCTAAAGAATATTATGCTAAGCTAAATAAGTCAGTCAGAGAAAGACACTATACGGTTTCCCTCAAATTTAAGAAACAAAAATGAGCAGAGGGTTCTCTTTTGTCCACATCTTTTATCTGGGTTGTTGTGTTTATTAAGTTGTGTAAATTCTTTACATATTTTGGATATTAACCTCTTATCAGATGATTTGCAAATATCATCTCTCATTCAGTAGATTGCCCTTTCATTTTGTTGATGGTTTCCTTTGCTGTGCATAAGTTTTTTGGTTTACTGTGAGGATGGAGAATGGAGGGGGGAAAATAAAAAATTAAATGAGATAAGGAAACCTGTAAGGTGTTAGTGGGCCAAGATCTGGGGAAAATGACTAAATCAACACCAAGACTGTGCTCCAATTAAAACAACAACAACAACAAGAACAACAACAACAACAAAGGATGTCTGAGTGAAATCTCTATGACTCTTTTTAAAATGGCTTTATGTAGTTCTGTGCTTATGTAGCTCCATATTTTGTAGATTTGAGAAAATTTTTGCTTGAAACTAGTAATTTCGTGCTCCTAATGTATCTAATTATTTTTATAAAACTGACAAAGAATCTTAGTATAGTAATGGAGAATACTTATTATTTACAATGGAATAGATGTTGCTTTCAATAATTCACACACATTTTTCCATTTATTCTTAAATCAGCCTTATAAAGTAAATGATATTACTATTTGTATTTTACACTAAGGAAACTGAGGCACAGAGAGGATAAGTAGCTTGTTTAAGATTGGCTAATAAATGATGCCAACAATAGTAAAACTAGTAGAATCTATGGCTCTCTGAATTTAAAGATGATGCAATTAACCAGTACACAGGACTGATACCTGGCCACTATGACTGTGTAGATTTTTAATTGAATAAAGTGAAATTAAATAACATGAAAACTAAGCAGACAACACTTCAGTTCACCCCATAGGTATTCCTGTTTTCAAAAAGGTAAATTCATGATGCATTCTTTTTTTAAGAGGTGAACTTTTTTTTTTCTAGCTTTCAGATCTTTCCCCCATAAGCTTGTTAACTATTTCAACAACTCTCTCTCCTTAACAAATTGTAGGATTAGCTTTCTTTGTTACTTTAGCAACGGAAAAATTTGAGGCACAGCTATTCCACTTACTGACTACTTTTTACTACTTTTTCTCTGCCTCCTCTTTGAGAAAACATTTAAGATCAAATTAAAGCTGTTTGCTACATCCATCCATCTGTCATTATTTGAGCACAGTGATGAATATTTCCCAAGTGAGGAAACAAGGCTGATATCTTGTGAAATGATAAGATATTGAAAAACTGAAGTTATGGCATGCTTTTGTTGGACCCGATGAAATAGGACATTAGGCTAACTTTGTGAAGCACCATCCCCGCCTCCACTTCAGAAAGTTGAAAGAAAAGAAAAAAATAAAAAGAGGTCTATTTTTTAAGGTTAGAATGTGATGGGATGAAACAAGAAATAGCTTTAAAAAAAAAAGGAGATAAAATAAACACAGAAATAACTCAAGAGGGCTGTGAAATAATAACAACAGTAACAATAGCCATAGTGGTGATGATGACAGCAGCTAACCCTTACTGGGCTCTGTGTTAAGAGTTTAACATAATTGACCTTTTCCATCACCAGAGCAGTCCTGTGAGAAGCTCTGGGGCCAGGCATTCACCTTGACTTCCTTGCTGGTTGGGTAAGGATGGCACAGGACCATCTCAGGTGGAGGCTGGGAAGTTTGGGAGTGACACAGAAGCCCAAGTAGCAGAGGACACAACTTGGGTGCAAGATCCAACGGGGCTGGCCATCAACATTTTCTGCCTTATTTGTACAAAGATCTAGGCCCTTCCTGTGCCTTGTTTTCTTCACCCATCCCTCAAACTAAACTGCAATTTCTTAGAAATTGGCATTTGATGGAAAGATTGGAGCTTGGAACACAGAGTTAAGGCAAAATAATTGTTTTGTTACCGGAGTTGTAATTTAAAAAGTATTGACAAGATTTATGTTTGAAGAGAACGTGCAAAGCAAAGTGATCTTAGCTTTCCTCCAATTGTCACTGTAGACAGAAAGATAAAACTTCATTTGAGTAGGAGATGAAAATCTATTCTGTGCATCCCGAGGAACAAAAAAAGATGTAAATTCCTGTCTTGGGCATTTAGAAAAAGCAGGGTGATAGCTGTTACTCTAAGAGATACAGATTTGTACCCCACCTGCCTGGAAGTGACACCCTGATTTGAAAACAAAAACACATGAAAATATCACCAATTCCTAAAGCCAAAAGTGGTCCAGAAGGCAGGATGTGTGAATTGTGAATGTGGGGCATTTGGGGCCTTCGGGGAAAGGGTAAATTGCTTTTGATGCAGGCTGTTTCTATCCCGAGGGGAAATCCTACCACATATTTGATTTTTAGCTGCAATGTGTTACTACATATTTATGCCCTCGAATATGTATTTATTACAGTTTTATGCAGCCCATTTTCATGACGTGAATTGTTTGTCTCTCTTAAGGGATATCTATGTTTTTTCCCAAGATCATATCAAATGAGAAAAATATGGAAAATAAGTCCATTTGAAGCGGAGGCAATCTTGTGCTCCCGCAAATCAAACCCAAACAATTAAACACGAATAGAAAAAAAAAATGAGTAAGTTTGTACCTCTGATTCTTGATTAATTTCTTTACAATTTTTTTCTGCTCATTTTTGTTCATGGCTATAAGCTCCTTTTTATAAATGTCTCCTTTATGTATTGAAAGAAATCCAAGCTTAAAAATACTTTACAGATACACAAAGCAAATATTGGTCATTTTGAACACTGCAGGGAGACTGCCACAGCATTCCTAAGGCTCACACTACAGGTGCCTTCTCTCAGTCCCAAATAATTTGGATCAACCATGACCTCCACCTCATCATTTCTGTTTCTACACTAATTGTAGCAGGACTGACACAAGAACTATCCTGGAGAGAAGGCATCTTTAAAATTTGGGGGAGTTATAGTATCCTGTCCTGAGTCCATCATTTCCTCAGATAGGCAGGAGCCCCAGCCCCACGGATCCAATAGTGATGGCTACAGTAATGACAAGAAACGATGGTCATTATGATTCACCTACCATCCCAATCAACTCCTTCGTTTTCATGGCTGCCATTTCCAACAATCACTATTGACCATTGGGCACGATCGTCTTACCCCTATTCTTTGGCCCAAAGTGACCACAATCAAGTTCAGGTGAACCATTCCAAAGCCAAAGCCTTCAGATATTTGTGTTCATACATCTCAGAGCCAAAAGGAACTGAAACGAGGGTTTCAGACATTTGCTTCCAGAGGCAGCAAGGAAGAGGTCTATTTCATTCCCAATACTTTGGGAGTGTGCAACTGCTACACTCCTTACTGTTCTTCGGATTTTCATTCCCAGTTATCCAGCAGGTGTGGAAACTGGTAGTGCTGTCTGGTACCTGCACAGGTACTAGCATAAGCACGTGGAGCAGAGAAGGCACCAGATGGAGAGACTCACTCACTCAGTGGAATGTGTGTCTTCAGGCCGTAGGGGCCATTGGAAATTGGCACCTCTGAGTGGTACGAGGGTCACCTGGCCAGTGTTAGCGCTCGAACAGCAGGAAGCCATCATTGCTCAGCACCTATTTTTCAAGAACTCCAGGCAACAGTGGCATCACTCCCCTTAGAGTCAGCAGGAGATGGGTGCCAGGCATCTCCTTTTGATACTTAGGTTCTGGTGTGGATGCCCAAGTTTGGGACTATAGCTAGTACTGCTGGGGCCACCTGCTGCAGAACAAAGGCAGTGAATCTGGGATTCTCTGGTCCCAGCACTCTCCTCTTAGGAACCTTTGGTTTGTGCCATGTGGACATTCCCGAGGGTGACTCTTCACCAATAATTTAGGACCTTGCCTTTTCCCTCACTCAGTCCCAGTTTATATTTCTGTTCTGCAGTTACTATCTGCCTCATTTTTTACATTGCCCCTCTCAAATTGGTTGTTCTTTTTACAAGAACTAGATTAAAGTTATTAGACCATAAATATAACTGTAGGCCACAGGGCTTTCAAGCCACAGGGGCTTTTACAAAGGAGTCCTGGGTATGGCTGGTTGACGGTTAGGTCCAAGTCAGTGATGATGTCTGAATCTAGGATCAGAACCAATCGTAGGACTGGACTTGAGACTCTGTTCTTATCTGGAGCTCTCTGACCTGAGGTGTGTGGGCTCCAAATCTCTTAGTATGTCACAGTGCTCCTTGCCGATCTGGTGATTTCTGCAACTTCTCAAGTAGAATTGCCACTTCCTGCCTTATCCATCCCAGTGCTGTCTCCCCTTTTAGGATTTCTAAACATTCCCATTCCTGACAATTCCTACTTTCAAATTCACACCTGTTCTTGTTGCCAGTATGTCTCATCCATCGGAAGCTAGCCCAAGAGGATCTGTTGGTGCTAATTAGAATTTCATCTCAAGAAACCGCACTCAAAGTGTCCTCATTTAATGAAAAAAGTATTCCCATGCTCTACAGATACTATGTTAAGAAGCATTGCAATAGAGAACTAGAAATTGTATGTGCAAGCTATCAAGAAATGTGAAGGATCTAAGATGGTACCTGCCTTGGAAGTTAACAAATTAGCCTGTCACAGTTTCATGGATACTGAGAGAAGGCATAGAAGTCACAGTCAGAGACAGAGGACATTATTATTCTCAGCAAGTAGAATAAACATCTGAATATTTGCTCTGGTTACCTGCACCCCAGTTCCCAGAGGGTGGCATGAAGAGGGGCTAGATGGCCCATTGCAGAAGCGCATGCAATGGACCCTATTACAGAAGAGGATCCATGAACTCTGGGAACCTGAGTCTTTTACACTGTGGAGCAAACTGTTCCTTTGCTCTAGAGAGAAACCTGGTTTCTCCTTTCTAAGGTGGTAATCAATTCTGCCTTCTGCTCTGGAGGGAGATACTACCTCTATCTTCTAAGGCTGCTTACTACATAAACATCCTGAAGAAGATAGCTTGAAACAAAGAGCAACTATGCCTTGCTCACAAAATGTGTAGAGATGCATGAGATCCCTGGAGAACTGTCTCTCAACAAAACCTAAAAATTATTAAAAAAAAAAAAAAAGGAACAAAGAAAACGCATTCCACCAGGAAACTGAAGAATAAAAGAAACAAATTTCTAAAGAATAAAATAAAGCATAATGGGGATCCCTGGGTGGCTCAGCGGTTTAGAGCCTGCTTTTGGCCCAGGGTGTGATCCTGGAGTTCCAGGATTGATTACCGCATCAGGCTCCCTGCCTTGAGCCTACTTCTCCCTCTGCCTGTGTCTCTGATCTCTCTCTCTCTCTCTCTCTCTCTCTCTCTCTCTGTCTATAATGAAAAAATAAATAAAATCTTTTAAAAAATAAATAAAGCATAAGAAGTCAGAAGTTTCTAAGAATATGACAGGTCACAAAGTTGCACTAATGTAGGATAAGTAACTATAGAGATCTAATGTACAGCATGGTGACTGTCATTAATAACACTGTATTGAACACTGGAAATTTGCGAGAAAACAGATTTCAGAGGTACTCACCACATACACAGAGAAATGGTAAGCATGTGAAGGACTGCAGTAATCAGGTACACCTTAAACATATACAATTTGTATTTTAAGAATTTTAATATGTATAAAAATAAAAAACTGAAGAATGTGATGAGAAAGGATAACATTTTATTGGCTTTAAACAGTAAACTTGTGGAATATCAAACTCGGTATAATAAAAAAAAGAATAAAGACAAATATGTGATCATTTCAAGAGGTAATTCTAAAATACAATGATGTGAAATATTTGAAAACAGTTACAAAAAGTTGTATTAGGCAAATATAAGATGAAGAAAGCAGGTACAAAAATGGACCACCAGAAAGAGTTCAAATAAAAGTCATATTTTGCATTAATAAAAGTTAAAAATCTACCAGGAATATACAAAATAAAGTATATGTGTTAAAGGATAGAAAGCAACCTTTAACCCCATGACATAGCTTTGAAACCTAGAAAGTCAACAGTGCTTGAAACCTAAAAGGATCTCATAATCCAAAGTCATTGTGGGAGATTTTAGTACACATCTCATAATTTATGGGTCTAGGTCACGAAAAAAAGGAATCATATAAAATATAAAGAATTTGAATAATTTACATGTGGAACTAGATTTCTCAAAAGTGGATGTAGTACATCCTTTCAAACATGATGGGGCAGTCACAGAAACTCTCCACATGTACTGTATCACAAAGACAATCTAAATAAATTCTGCAGTTTTAAAGCATAAAACTTATATTCTGTGACCACGTTGTAATAAGACTATATATTAATACTAAAGTAATAAAACTCTTCTATCCAAACAAATAAAAATTAAAAAAGATTTTTATTTATTCATGAGACACACAGAGAGAGGCAGAGACATAGGCAGACGGAGAAGCAGACTCCCTGGGGGATCTCGATGCAGGACTCCATCCCAGCACCCTGGGATCATGACCTGAGCTGAAGGGAGACACTCAACCACTGAGCCACCCAGGCAGGCGTCCCCAAATAAAATTTTAAAAACGATCTTCTAAAGAACTCTTGAGATCAAGAAAGATTCAAAATATAAATTATAAAGAATGACCCTTATTAAAACCCATGTGATGCAGACAAAGCAGTATTCAAGAAGGAATTTATAATCTTAAAATGCATTTCCTAGATTAAAATAGACTAGAAATTTATGACTAGGACTTTCAGTTCAATAAATAAGAAAAAACAAAAATAATAGCGAAAAGTAGATGGAAACTCGTAATAAAGGCAAAAGCAGAATTTTATGAGATAAGCAAACACAGACTCGACTAATAAACTTTAAAAGTTATTCCACAGAAACACAAATAAATTAGACTAACATTTGGCAAGATTTTCTGGAAAGAAAAAGAAAAATAGTACTACTATTTTTAAGAGACATAATCATATCTACAATCATATTTCAATATATTTGAAAATCTAGATGAAATGGAATATTTTCTAGAAATATATAGATTAAAAAGAGTTAAAAAATCCATTTAGGCCAATGATCAAATGGGGGAATTGAAAAAAAAAGGTGACTTCTAACAAAAATACAATGAATGCCTAGATAATTTTGCTAACAAGTTGTGCCAAGTCTTCTTCTAATCTTTTAACTCGTTCAGAAATAGAGATAAATTGGAGTTTCCCAAAGCCAAGGGAGGGCATGCATAGCCCTGACATCAAAGCCAGACATAATTTGAGGAAAAATGGGAAATCAAATAGCAATCTAAACTATAAAACTGATGCAAAATTCCAAAGTAAAAAATTAACAAATGGAAGCCATCCACATGTTAGATACAGTACCAACAAGTCAGGATAATTTTAGCAATTCAAAAATGTTTCAATACTAATATATTTATTAATATGGATGACTGCACTAACACTTTATGGAAGAAAAATATTTAACTATCCCAATAGTTACCAAAACAATTTAATAACATTTGTCACATATTTTTTAATTGAAGTATGTTTAACACACAGCGTTATGTTAGTTTTAGGCATACAACATATAGATTTGACAAGTCTGTACTTTATGCTATGCTCATCGTAAGTGTAGCGACCACCTGTCACCATGCAAACACTATTACAATATCATTGACTCTATTCCCTGTGCCGTCCCTGCTGTATATTATCTCTGCTATACCACCCCCTCCACCTCCTCCCCTCTAGCAACCATCAGTCTGTTCTCTGTACTTACAGGTCTGGTTCTAGTTTTTGCTGGTTTGTTTGTTTTGTTTTTTAGATTCCATATATCCATGAAATCCTATGATATTTGCCTTTGACTTATTTCACTTAGCATGATATCCTCTAGATCCATCTACATTGTCACAGATAGCAAGATTTCAGTCATTTTTATGGCTGAGTAATATTCTATTGTATATGGACACCACATCTTCCTTATTCATTCATGTGTCTCCATGAACACTTGGATTGCTTCTACATTTTGGCTATTGTAAGTAATGTTGCAATAAACATAGGAGTGCATATATCTTTTGAATTACTGTTTTCATTTTCTCTGGGTAAATAACCAGAAGTGAACTGCTGGATCATATGGTAGTTATTTTTTTTTTAATTTTTTGAGGGCCCTCCATACTGTTTTCCACAGTGGCTGCATCAATTTACATTCCCACCAACAGGGCACAAGGGTACCTTTTTCTCCACATCCTTGCCAACACCTGTTATTTCTTGTCTTTTTGATTCTAGTCATCTGACAGGTGTAAGGTGACATCTCATTGTGGTTTTAATTTGCATTTTCCTGGTGATTAGTGATGTGAGTATCTTTTCATGCGTCTGATGGCCATCTGTATGTCTTCTTTAAAAAAATGTCTATTCAGGTCCGCTGCCCGTTTTGATAGAATTATTGTTGGTTTTTCCCTTCTATCACCCGATTTAATTAAACCAATAAGAAATCTCAAAAGAACTTTCTTAGAAATAGGAGGTTATTTCCTGAACCTCATATATGCTTATTGTTACACATTCAGAGAAAATATCTTAATAGTGAAATAATAAAAATATTCTCGTAAATAAGACAAGGATGCCATCTTTTATCACTTCTATTTAATATTGTAGTCATTCTAGTCAGTACAATAAAATTTTATTTTTTATTTTTATTTTATTTTATTTTTTAAATAAAATTTTAAAAAACAAATAATAATGAAATATATATGATATCAGAAAATTGTTATTATTTCATTCAAGTCAATTGTGTAAAATCAGCTATTCAGAAAATGCAGAGAATCAACTAAAAATATATTAGGACTAATATTAGAACTAAGGTGGTCAAACTTTTAAAAAATCATTAATATTTTATTTTCCAATAAAAATTAATGAGAAAATCAAATTTACACATGAAATAAGGCAATCTGCAATTAGCACAAATAAACCTAACAATACTGTGAAAATTCTCTATAGAGAGAAATTTAATAAAATGAATGTATAAAAACTGTAATGGCAAGAAATATAATGACTAAGACTATTTCATATAATGAGAATGGCTGTTCCCTAAATAAGTGCACAAAATTGAATTTTTTTCCAATCCTAATCCCAACATAATCCTTCTAACATTTGGTAATCTGATCTTAAAATTTGCTTAGAAGATAAAAAGTACAAGAAAAAAAATTTTTATGTGTGAAGAGAAATACAAAGTAACTTACTTTTCATGGAGGTATTTATATAGAGTGAAAACCAGAGATTCTAATGTACCTTTTAACAAATGTCGACAAAGAATCCACACAGGTAACCTACACCCCGATCAAGCTCTAAACCTTTCCTAGGGCCCCGGAATGTTTCCTCAGACATTTTCCAGACATCCCTCAATCCCTCTAGAGGAATCAGTGTTGTACTATCTATCATCATAAATTAGGTTTGCCTCTTCTAGAACATCACAAGAATGGAATCATAGAGTATCTGCTATTCTGTGTCTGTCTTCACTTCATTGGCTCAACATAACATTTTTGAGATTCAGCCTTGTTGATGTCATATCAGTAGTTTATTCATTTTCATTGCTGTGTAATATTCCACTGCATGAATAGCTAGTTTCTGTACTCTTCTGTTGGAAAATATTTAGGTTGTTACAGTTTGGGGCTCTTTTTCTGGAGTGTCTCTAATCTGTTCTTTTGATCTCTAGTCTATCCTTACATAGAGACAGAGTAGGCTTGGGAGTGCAGGATGTTCTGAGAGGCTATGCTTTCTCAGAACTCACTCCAAATGTAAAAAGCAAGCAGTGATATTCTAACAAATGCAAACAACTAAGAACCCCTTTCATGTATTTTTTTCTAATATGTATTCCTTCCCTATACTCACCAACCACGTATAATGAAAATGATGACAATCTAGAAGAATAATAGGGCAGCAACTCATAATCCCTTTCCTTTCAGATTTTCTTACTCATTAGTAAGTTGAAGGTAGAGATTCTTGGAATAATGTGAATTTATCAAGGAGTAAATAAAAATAGTTGACTTAATTTGGTACAGTTTTCCCATGTTCTGGTAAGAACAAAATACATACAATGTATTAAATATAAATTGTGTAATTCTAGTGATTCCACTATAAATTCTCATATTTGGATTAACACCAGCATTGCACAATGTAAGGAAGAATGGTAAAGTCCATGCTAATAATGTAAAATTTTAATTTCTCCTCACTTTGACATTAAACAGCAAATGAATGCACTATGACAAATGGAGAGACTACAGAAGAAGGGGGAAAAGCCTTATATTTTAGTACCTTGAAGATCATTTGTTCCTGTTCTTTTGAGAAAAGGCCCTGCATAGGAAATAACCACCATGTCCAGGATATGCATCATTTAATGTGAGAAGGATAGAAAATAAGCCAATCGTCTTCCTTAATGTAGACTCTCAGATATTCTTGGGTTTGCTGTGAGTAGACAGGAACAAGCTTTCTCTCATCCTTTCGCTTTGATTTATTTTCTGGAAGGGGCTCCTGTCACTGCCCAGTTGTGAGTGCCATTTGTGATCAGGATGCTTGGCTGATGAACACGGTGGGCCCCACAGGGCTCCATCAGGGTCCACTCTAAGTCTCCTGGTGATTCATCACTAATCAGTTTGCCCCCCAAAACTTTCATGTGATGCAATTTCACTGACTCCAACTTGACAAAATGTGATTTGATTAAAATTCAGCAGGTGGCTCAGCACAACAGTTTGTTGCAAACAAGAATGCGGTTGAAAATGAATAATCTATAGTTTTTGTAATTTCTAATTTGTTTCCAGTGAATAGGACAGTGTGTGTAGATTGACTGGAAATGAATTAGAAATAGCAACACAAAAGATAGAGAAGCTACTCCCCCAATTCTGGAAACAAGAGAAGAAAATGAGTAAGAAGAATAAAAGTGCGGCAAAACCACCCTACTGTGCATTAAAATGTCCTAAGTAGTCCTTCCTTTCCCCTCGAAGGGAGAGAGAGAGAGAGAGAGAGAGAGAGAGAGAGAGAGAGAGAGAATGAAAAACTATCTGTGAGTATGGAACATTTATATTACTTTCAGGTAAGTGATTTTGTACCTATCATTTCTGTCTGGTCCTTGTGGTCTGCAGAGGCATTAGGGGGACAAACAGCCTCTCCTCTCCCCTCTTCATGGTCACTGTTGCCTCTGGGCACTGAGGTAGTCCTGTGCTTGTGCACAAGAACCCTGATTTTATTGAGTGCATTCAGTGTTTGCCTCCTTACTGTGTTATGAGGAAGCCAGCATGCAAGCTGAGCAGAGTCTGGGATGGCATGCCATGCCCCCATTCACCTCACCTCCGTTCCCTTTTCCAGTGTACAGCCACATGAGCACATTCCAAAAACATCATCTTCCACTCTCTGGCCAAATGCAGCAAATCCCCATGCTTCTAAGGGCATAGCAAACATGAGTGCATTCCACAGGAATCTCTCCACACTGACTCCCCCGTTTCCATAAATAGTAAGTTCAGAAACTGGTTTGGTCTCCCTCAGAAGTAGAAATGATCTATGATGAAAACGAACATCCTACAAAAACCTCTATTGAGGACTTTAAATATAGGCTAGTGACCTTATAGCCCTTCTTGTATTTTTCCCACAACTGATCTGCTTTGGATATTATGCCTGTCTCAGCACATTTGCTCTTTTACAGCCCCAGGGATTTGTTTGGATCATGTTGTGCCATTGCTGATGCATGTATTAGGTGATCTTTTCTCAGAAGCAGTCTACCCAGAGCCAAAATATCAAGGGATGTAGGTCAGGAGGGTAAACTGTTCAAGCAATTTTTTTCTGATGCTGCATATGTAATACATTTCTATGTTCATTTGCTCCATAATTTGAAGAATATTTACCAAACACCTCTAGTTGCTGAGGATTCGAGAGTATATGACACACGGCCACTTTATTTAGGCAACACACAATTTATCGGGCTAGCCAGATCTGCACACAGTTTCAGGACAGGGAGATGAGTGCCTTCATTAAGATACAAGTGTGTGTTTTTGGAGCAAAGGGCTGGGACATCCAAATCTCAGCTGATGAGAGAAAGTGGGAGAGAAGCTTCCACTGAGAAAATGCCAAGTCAAGGAGAGTCTCAAAGGATGAGTAGGTTTCAGTAGAGGCAAGATTTTTAAAAAGACATTTAAGGCAAAAGAGCAAAATTTACAGAGATATGAAGAAGAGAACAAACAATGCACATTCAGAAACTGGGCTGCGTGTCACGATATGGCTGGGACATTACATATGCTTGTAGGAGTGGCCGGGGATCCACAGGACAGGGCTTCTGTGCAGTTTGAAGGAGCTTGGACTTTCAAAGATTTTGAGCACACGATATCTCTGATGAGGAGTACATTGTATAAAGGTCACTGAGGCCAAAGCATAGGGGAGGGCAGAAAATCTGTCAGGAGGCAGAGATAGAAATTGGGCTAGAAATGTGGAAGGGACACAAGCAAGGCAGTGACAATACAAAAGGAGAGGAAACAAACATTTCCAAAAATATAAAAAGGGGTTGAGTTTATTGGACATCAGAGCTGACCCAGTGCCAGGAGGGAGAGAAGGAGGGACCCATTCGCTGCAGACTGGTTGGACAGGAATGATGGGGAAGGAGCAACGTTCAGTGAGAAAGAGAAGGGCCTCAGTTTTAGACGTGCTGAATACTTAAAGTCAGCTTTGTTGAAATGTAATTAACATACAGCAAAATTTACCCTTTTTTTTGGCACACAGCCCTCTGTCGACAGACAGGTGTAAACATGCATGTAACCACCCTTGAATCTGACATGGAGAGTATTTCTATCACCTCAAAAGTTCCCTCATGTCCCTTTGTAGCAAATACCAGTTCTCCACCCTCACCTCCAAGAAACCACTCATCTGTTTTCTATCTCAAACAGCTTTTCATTTTCTAGAATGGGACATAAATGAAATCATGCAGTGTTCAAGATTTTCAAACCTGGCTTCTTTTACTTAGCATAATGTTTTTGAGATTCATGTAGTTATTGCGAGTATCTGGTTTGTTAATTTTACTGGTAAGTAGGAGTGTATTCTATGGGTGTACTAAAGTTTGTTTATCCATTCACCAATGGGTGGTGCCGGTTTGGGGGAGATTATGAACAAATGCTGTTACAAGCATTTACATACAGGTGGTTGTGTAAAATATGTTTTTATTTTGTTTGGGACTAGCAGTGGGATTGTTGAGTCATATGGTAGGTAAGGGCACATTTAGCTTCATAAAAAAATTGCCAAACTGTTTTCCAGCACTTCAGTATTGACATTAGAAAAAAATCGCCATTCTAAAGGGTGTGTATTGATATAGCACTGTGGCTTTAATTCAAATTTTTGTAATGATTAATGATATTTTTCTATGCTTATTTCACTTCCATAGATCTTTTTTTTGTGATATGGCCATCAAGTATTTTGCCTATGTATTTTTATTGAGTTGTGTATGTGGTATTAAGTTTATATGCTTATAAATATATTTGGGATCCAAATCCTTTGTTCAATATAGGGTTTGTGAGTATTTTCTTCCAATCTGTAGCTTATTTTTTCATTTCCTTAACAGTATCTTTGGAGCTGAGGTTTTCAATTTAGATGAAGTACAATTTATCAATTGTTTCTTTTAAGATTGGGCTTTTGGTGTTGTATCCAAGGAATCCTTGTCTAAAACAAGCTTCAAAGGTTTTTTTCCTATGTTTTCTTCTAGCAATGTTATACTTTTAGGTTTTACATTTAGATCTCTGAACTATTTTGTTTCATTTTTATATATGGTTCAAAATATGGCTTGAAGTATTTTTTTAAAAGATTTTATTTATTTATTTATTTGAGAGAAAGGTAAAGAGAAAGAGAGAGATTGAGGCACAAGTAGAGGGAGTAGGAGAGGGCAAAGCTGGCTTCCCGATGAGCAGGGAACTGGATGCAGGACTCGATCTCAAGACCCTGGGATTATGATCTGAGATGAAGGCAGGCGCTTAACTAAATGAGCCACCCAGCTGTCCCAGAAGTTTTTTTTTTTTAATAGGCAAGTGGATGTCCAATTATTCCAGATCCCCCTTTTGAAAGACTATCATTTATCTACTGAATTGCATTTAGACCTTTGTCAAGAAGTAGTTGGCTGTGTGTGTGTGTGTTTATAATCTTAACTTTTCCTTGCTCTAGTAAAAGCTCTTTGAGGCCTACGATATATATTTTTTATATTGATCTTTTTCATCTATCACAATGTTTTTTATAAAAGAAATATTCCAAAAATGTTGGAGGTAGAAAAAATAGCTTTCCAACTATTAGGAACTGAGTTTGAATCCTACCATTTCTATCCATTAGTGTGATTTTAGATCAGTTACATATCTTCTCTACCTTCAAATTTCCACATTGTTGAATGTCATAATATTTAGCTCATAGGATGTTGGCAGGATGAAATGAATATAGAGAGATTTGGTATTCAAGACTATGAGGCCTAACATGTAGTAGGTGCTCATAAACAAAGGTGTTATGTAACTAAAATCAACTTAAGAAAGATGAATGTGAAAAAATGGATATCAAATGATATAAACTCAGTTAATTTTGCATGTTTCCCAAAGAATATTAAGACTTCCAGTCATCTATGAAATAGCAGCTGCTTCCAATTATGTACTAATTTGAATAAACTAACATCAACTCAGGGAGGTGTATGAGGTAGAGGAAAAGGCTAGGTAGGCACATAAGCAGTCTTTCTATTCTGGGCTGAAAATCTCAGTGGCTTTGCCAATGGGCCAAGGAGTGGTAATTTTTTGTTATTTTCTGATTGCAGAACAGAGCTTGTTGCTTCAGATGGGTCTGCTAGGCCCATGTTGCCATGTGGAAGACTATGTATGCAATGGAAAGTTTTTTCACATCACCACAAGGGTGTTCCAGCCTACCAATGATTTCCACATGCCACTGACATCCCTATCCTCTCCATTAACAGAAAAATTGCCAGACCTAGTCTAAAATTATCTAGGGACCAAACAGAAGGCTTTTGTCTGACAACAGAATGTATAATGGTAGCTACTTGACTACTTGCATGTTGTTAGACAACCATCCGTTCCCCAGGACCGCTCAGGTCAGGTAGTGCTATGCACTAGGTCAGAGTGTGACACCAGGGCGTGACCAGTGGGCTGCCACCAGATGATTGAGAGTGCTGTGTCCAGAATGTTCTTACTTAGTTGTCCATTTTGTGAGATCTTTCCTTTGACTAAATTCAAAGTCTTCAGGAATTCTAAGCTCAGACTCAAAATTTATGGGTCAACATATCAAAGCTGGGCAGTTTTACTAGGGTAGGAATCTAAACAGATGGTTTTCTCTAAAAAAGCAAGACTGCTGGTTGAATCTGGCTTGGGCCCTGGCTGAATGTGTTGGCCACTCAGGGATTCAGCATCCCTGGAGAGGACCCACGAACAGTGCGTCAACAGCAGCTGTGTGGCCACACAACACCTGCACAGCCATCTTTCAGTGACAGGACAAATGGCACTACTACTTGTGGCTCTCTCATAGGTGGGGTAAGAGGGAGACCTTTAAAAATACCCTTGACTCACTTTTTATTTTTCCATCTCAAAGTTTATAAATCACACCCAAGAACTTTCCAAATGAAATGTGCACACAGAAGAAAACTTTCATTTTGTGAAGACACAGCAAATTCTGCCAAAGCTTACTAGTAGCCTGGCAAGTCAATTAGGTTTGAATGAGCTCTGATAGCTTGATCCTGACTGTAACATTCTTTGGCTACCAATCACTTGCAAAATAAAAGTGCTGAAGATTTATTTTCTCAGGGGGATTTTCTTCTGGACCTAATATTTTAAATCAGTGCTTTTCCTTCTGTGACATAGCAGCAGGACCAGCTTCATGGGTGTATGACCTATGCAACTGCACAGCACTCCACATTTAGAAGGATCCCATGCTTGTTTTATTGCTTGACTGTTTAAATAATTTTTTTAACATGAGGCCCTGCACTTTTATTTTACACTGGGGCTTGTACCACTCAGCATCCTGGGATACAAATTTCAGCAGAGAAGGAAATGTTTGGAAGGATATTAGTGGCCAGTGGTCATGGTAAACTTCAAGAAACAATCTTGGGAAATGCTGGGCACTACCGGGTACTTCAAACTACAGTCCAGATGTTGCCATGGGAAAAGGGTAGATAGTACTGCTGTCCCCACTGCTAAACACAGGTTGCCACTGCCACCAGTGGAGGAATCTAAACAGTGCCTGCTTCTTTGAGTCATTCTCTTGCAGTTAAACTCTAAGTTAGGAAATTCTGGTTTGCCAAGAACAAGTCATCATTTTTGACCCTGCTGCCAGGGTTAAGAGAGGAAATAAATACACCCTTCTATCTTTTATATTGAGAATGAACCCTTGCCAACTACCAGGACCACAGAGTGACACATTCTCCAAACAGTGAGCAGGAGATGGTCCACATTCTCAACAGTCAAAATGCCGTGAAGCAAAGGGACACCTGTCTAGCTCACCTGACTTCTAAGATACTGCACTTTTAGATTCTCTAAATATCTGATCAATCCTTTTTTGTGTTCTTTCCTACATCCTCTTTGTCAGTTCTTTCATGGTGTTGCTTCAACAAGTACTCTTCTTAGTTTTGATTGTCACTTGCGGATATTTCTGGGTGAACTCTTAACTCCACAGTTGACGATCCTGAATGTCTCCAGAATCAATTTACCCAATCCCTCTCCCATGCTCTCAACTTCCCTCACAACATTTCTATGTAATATTGAAATGTGGAATCACTCTTTTAATATCATAATTCAAATAAGCCTTATTCAATTACACGACGGACTAGAATCACTGTAAGAGGATCCGCGGGCATGTTCCTGAAAACATTACTATTTTGGTATCTAATTCTGCAGAGACCAAAGATCTTTATTTCACTTGCTAATCTAAGGAATGGAGTCTAAATAGCAAGGAGACTAATTGGGAATATCTAATTTTGATATTCCTCCCAGGTGATTATAAATAAGAAATGCAATCATTCTAACTATTCAGCTGGGATTTTTTTGTTTGTTTGAAAATCTTTCTAGATACATATGATGCAGTATATTATATTTCTTCTGAAATTATTATAGGATTCTTTTCAGAGGTTTTTTTTTTTTTTGCATTGACTACAGATTTATTGAGTCTTTGATAAAGTCCTTTTAATTTGCACATCATTAAGAAATCCGTGCACTATCAGGTTCAAAAGGAGAGCAAGACAGGTTTGAATAAACTTTACATAAGTCAAGGAGCATGGCCATTCTGCTTTAATTTCACCATTTTTCAGGGATCATATTAAATTTTACTGGGGCCTGTCTTGAAGGCTCTGTCTTGTCACCTTTCTGAAAAGTACATGAAAAAAAGGGAGACAGATGAAGGTGGAAGCAGAGGACAATGAAGAAGGATAAAAGACACCGAAGTTAAGCCATCGTCCATTTTTCTCCTCACTTGCTCTCACCTTGTCTTTCTTGGCTCCCAAAGCATGAGCTGTGAGCAGAAAAGGTGATGAGGTCTTCCTGCATCGTATACTAACAAGCATTGCTTAATTCTACTTTTCTCCAAACTTTTATTAAAGTTAATGTATTCTGTAGAGTGTTTTCCTCATATTGTCAGATCAGTTAAAATTTAATTTTGATATTATTTTCAAAATTAAATATTTTTCCCACTGTCTAATACACAGTTTTCAGTAATGATAGCAACTCATTTCAATGTTTCCCCTAGGAATAGCTTTTATTTTCACAGTGTATATATGAATCTATTTACAGGTGTTTATTTAAAAACGTTGCCAATGAATACTTTATGTCTCACACAATATTTTAGATATTAAATCATATTCGAACTCTTAGAGGGAGTTTCATTAACATAGGAATAATTGAAGAGAACATGGACTAGCATAAGGACTCTGACAATTATGGGAAATAAAAACTGGAAGAGCATTTAAAACACAAAAACAAATCAGTGCACGTAACACAGACATTCAAATTTCTGATTTTTACACACATTTCTTAATCTCAGCTTTTTGTTTCTCTCTTCCAAGGCAAACTCAAAAACAGAATACTGTAGTGTAAGGAAATAAAAGTGAGTATTCAGGGATGTCTGGGTGGCTTAGTGGTTGAGCACTTGTCTTCGGCCCAGGGCATGATCCTGGAGTACTGGGATCGAGTCCCATATCGGGCTCCCTGCATGGGGCCTGCTTCTCTCTCTGCCTATGGCTCTGCCTCTCTCTCTGTGTGTCTCTCATAAATAAATAAATAAACAAACTATTTTTTAAAAAAGTGAGTATTCAGCTACATTGCTACTCTTTAAATGGCGTATGTATCTTAGTAATTTCTAATGTTAAAATTATAGACTTTGGTTCCTTAAAATTATAGACTTTGGTTCCATGAGACTTTGGATAGTAAATTGTATGCACTCCTCCCCCATCCTCCCATAGGGACACTCTCTGGGAATTAGTAAATACTTTTTCATCTCTTGCTTTGATTTTAGAACACCTCATACTTTCCCCTCCAGGCTGCTAAAATTGAGTGCAAATGATGTAACTACAAGATATTTTGTTTCTTAGGTATGGAAACAATGCCTATAAATTGTCTGAGAAATTGAAACCGTATTAGTGTGTCACTCAAACTGAATTAAAAATAATTTCTCCATGGTATTCAAAATATTAGAATGAGTGAATATCCCATTAGCAATGTCTTTTATGAAGGAAACAGTATTTTTCTTTTATTTTTTTATTAATTATTTTTTTTAAAAATCCATTTGTCTTTTTTTAAAGATTTTATTTATTTATTCACAAGAGACACACACAGAGACACAGACCTAGGCAGAGGGAGAAGCAGGCTCCATGCAGGGAGCCCAACGTGGGACTTGATCCCGGGTCTCCAGGATCAGGCCCTGGGCTGAAGGCGGCCCTAAACCACTGAGCCACTCGGGCTGCCCCAGTATTTTTCTTTTAGAAAATGGTCATCACATAGTCATTTTCTTGCGGAGATTGCATATTGGTCTCGAACTGGCTGTGATATTGACAATACTGAAAGGGATCTATACAGAATACCATTTGTAGATCATATAGTCAACCCTGTCAAAGGGACTGACTTTTCCAGAACCCTGGCCAAGAAACCTTGCTGAAAATCCAGTGTACATTTGCATAAGAAAGCAACTTTTTCTGGTAGTGAAAACTAACGCTCAAACTTTCTTAGGGTATTCTTTTTTTTTTTTTTTTAATTTTATTTATTTATTCATAGGGACACAGCTAGAGAGAGAGGCAGAGACACAGGCAGAGGGAGAAGCAGGCTCCATGCCGAGAGCCCGACGTGGGACTCGATCCCAGGTCTCCAGGATCACGCCCTGGGCTGCAGGCGGCGCTAAACCGCTGCGCCACCGGGGCTGCCCTCTTAGGGTATTCTTAATTCTATGTTGTTCCTTAAAATAACAATTGTGTGTCTACTACTTATAATATACTATTTTTCTGGTATCTACTGTACTTGTTTTAATTTCATTTATGGAACCAGTGGACATTAATTTCATTCAATTGTCCCTAACTTATCTGTTTCAGGCAGATCACTCGGAAATCATACTCCATAGTAGAGTGCTGTTCTAAATCAAATATGTGGTTGAGATTAGGGAATGAGGTTTATAGGTTTCACGTAGTTCAACATGTTGACAGTAGAGGAGATTTTAGTCCCGAGGAACCAACATTGTAGTGTGCAACACATCATCAATTTTTCCTATCCTTACCGGCCTAGGTAAGTCTCTCCAAATAAAGTATAGTTTTGTAGTGTTCTGCATGTAACTGCTGTTTGCCCTTTTACAAAACAAAATTTTTTAGAAGATTTTGTTTATCTATTCATGAGAGAGAGAGGGAGAGAGAGGCAAAGGGAGAAGCAGGCTCTCCGTGGAGCAGGAGCCAGATGCGGGACTCAATCACAGGACCCTGGGATCATCATCTGAGCCAAAGGCAGATGCTTAACTGCTTAGCTGCTTAGCCACCCAGGCATCCTTTTTGCCTTTTTTTAAATAGTAGAGCTAGATTTTGAGACTTCACTAGCTCTCCTAAAGAAGCAGGTCATGGGGCATTACCATCACTATGAAGGTCACAGAGGCTGATCAGACAAGGCTATGGTGAAGATGACTAGTATGATATAATTTTGATCAAGTGGGAAGGTTTTCTTCCCAGTCAACCAATCAACAATTGAATTGTTAGAGGCATTTGCTTTACACGTGGCTGCCTTTCTCTAAGTATTTGAAGGAAGTTCATCATGCCTGGAGTGATATAAATGATAAATGTGCCCTGGAAAACACAACTTTTAAAAAATGGTTATTTATTAGTTAGTGTATAAGTGGTGGTCTTCCAAAAAGATGACCCATTATGGATTAAAAGACAGTGTTTGATAACAAATGGCCATTAGGGTTGAAGAAATATTTAACCTTTTGAGAATCAATGGGATGCAAATTCAAATACACGCCAGTTTCTTTTATTAATTTTATGAAGCTCGTAGAAACATATGATATCCATTTCTGGCAAGAATGTTGAAAAATAGATACTTTGTATTCTGCTCTTGAGAAAGTAGAGAGAGACAAATTTCTGTATGGGAATTTGGCAATACAAGTCAAAATCTTTAAAAATGTTTATGCCCTCTGACTCTAAGAATTTATACAAAGGAAAATATTTCAATTATTAAAAAAAATCCTAAGAAAGTAACTGCGGATGCGCACAGTGGTGTATGTATAAGTATGACAATTAAAATTCTATTTAAAATTATAAAACATTGGAAGTAATTACATGAACATTAAAGATTTAATTTTAATGTGGACCAAATGGGCTATGCAGACATTTTCAATAAGAGTAGAAAGGTACTTAAAGAAATGGAATGATACTTAAAACAATGTTAATTGAAAAATAACAAGTTACAAAACAGGATGTATAGTGCAATGCTCTTTTTATAAAATAAGACTGGAGGAATGTGCACCAATATTTATTACTGATAGAATGGACAAATAAATTGTGGGATATTCCATAATGGGATGTTATAGAGTACAGTGAAAATAAGAGAACTATTGCTCCATAGAACAACATGGAAAAGTCTTACAAATCTGGTATTGGATAAAACAAGCAAGGAACACAAAGATACATAAGGTGTGATTTCCCTTATATATGCCTCAGAAATAGTTTAAACTACAGTGTTTAAGGAGACCTATATTTACGGTAAAACTAAAGGAAAGCCAGGAATAAGTGTGACATAACTCGGTAATGGTTACATGTGAGAAGGAGAGATAGGGTTATGATACAGACATAGGAGCCCTCTGGAGTGAAAACCATGTATGATTTCTTGGATCTGTGGAGTTATCACATGAGAGTCACTTCGTATCTATTTGCTCAACCACAAATATAAATTTTGTATGTATATTCTGTAACCTATGTTATATTTTGATATTAAATTATGTTATTCATTATTATACACTATCGCTATTAAAATTATTATCGTGGGACGCCTAGGTGGCTCAGTGGTTGAGTGTTTGCCTTTGGCTCTAGGCATGATCCCGGGGCCCTGGGATCAAGTCCCACCTTAGGTTCCCCAAGGGGAGCCTGCTCCTCCCTCTACCTGTGTCTCTGCCTCTCTCTGTCTCTCATGAATAAATAAATAAAATCTTTAAAATAATTTAAAAAATGAAATGAAATTATTATCAGAGGAGATGTCTGGCTGTAGCATTATAGGTTATCTTTGCTTTATTCTTTCACTTGTATATAGTTTAAATTTTCTATAATGAAGAGGTGTTGTTTTGAAACAAACCTCCCCCCACACACAAAGTTTTCACAATACTGTTAACAAGGGGCTAAGAATTGTTCCATGCACATGATTATACAGTGGTTAGTATTTTGGTAGCTATACTAATTTCTTCCCAATGTTAATTTCATGATGGGCACAATTTAGGAAACTTTCTTATCGAGCTCTAAGAAAAGAAAACAACATTCAGAAAGATGATATAAAAAGAAACCTAACTGGCACAACAACTTAATTCCATTAGTGAGAAGTCTAGGAGAAGGTTTCTATCTTAACAGGCATATGCATTTTCCTTCAGTTTAAAATTTAAATCATCTGTATTAGGTGGTGCAGAGTTTTTATAATTGTAGCCTTTATATATGAGAGCAAACAACTTGGAAAAAAAATACAACCTGTTTACATTTAACCACAAATTATCTTTAAAAAAGTGACTTTGGAAACATTGTGTAACTGACATTGTCTGATGGATATTACTCTTTATGCCCTCAAGACTTGTAGGGATTTGATGTCAAGAAGCTAGCAATTCTTCTCAAGAGTATTTGTCCCTAATGAAAGAGGGAGTGGGGCGGAGAGGTTGTATCTTTCCACAGGAAGCTGAGTTGAACTCCTTCTCTCTCACCCTCCTCAGATCAGGATACTGAAGAGAGTAGCATAGCATGTGCACTGCACAAAGGCCCAGGCAGCAAGTGGCAATAAAATCTAGTTGTTTCACTAGTCCAGACTTGGACTCTGTTCCAACACTGTGCTGTCTCAGGGGGAATAGACTTCATTGTTCCTCTAAAAGTTCCATTTTTTTCTAATTTATCTTCTTAGGAGGGCACTTTAAAAAAAAAAAAGATCTTATTTATTTATTTTTTCATGAGAGACAGAGAGAGAGAGACAGACAGACAGACAGACATAGGCAGAGGGAGAAGCAGACTCTATGCAGGGAGCCCAATGTGGGACTCAATCCTGGGACTCTGGGATCACACCCTGAGCCAAAGGCAGGTGCTCAACTGCTGAGCCACCGCGTCCCAGGAGGGCACTTTTAAAATCTTATACCAGGGCACCTGGATGGCTCAGTTGGTTAAGCATCTGCCTTCGGCTCTGGTCAGGGTCCTAGGCTCAAGCCCTGAGTCTGGCTCTCTGCTCAGCGGGGAGTCTGCTTCTCCCTCTCCCTTTGTTGCTCCCTCTGCTTGTGGTCTCTCTCTCTCAAATGAATGAATAAGTTCTTTAAAAAAAATAAAAAATAAAATCTTACACCAAGATTTCTATAGAGTTACATCAGTTGTGCCTAAGACTCTACATGGGAATTCTGCAGAACAGTCTTGTCTCGCACTCGATGGTTCACTGAGCTTGAATGCAAATGCAATACTGATGAGACACTTCATTATTCTTCTAGCAGCCACGGAGAGGCATTCGTAGAAATAACAAGCAGAGAGATGATGTGGGTCAGCCACGTCCAAGCCAAGATTCTCCATTCCTTGACCAATCTAGACTGCTGTATTAGTTTCCTATTGCCCCTGTAACAAATTCCTACAAACAATGGCTTAAAACTACACACATTTACAGCTCGGAGATAAGAAGTCCAAAATTAGCTTCACTGAGCTAAAATCAAAGTATCTACACCTTCTAGAGCCTTCTTCCAGTGGGTCGAGGAGAATCTATCTCCTTGCACTTTCCAGCTTCTAGAACAGCATTCCTTGCATGCATGCCCTCTCTAGACAAAACAGACATTCTCCTAGTGCTTTCTTTCTCCCAGCACTTCTTTTTGGAACAATTTTGCCCAGAGAATGCATGTATTTACTTATTTTATGGGAAACTTCACCCTACTACCCTGCACTATTTAGCCCTTAGAAAGAAAATTAACTTTACTCATATATCATCTTTAAACATAATCCTGGCCCCTTCTTCCATCTTCAAAGTCAGTGGGGTCCCATCTTGGTTCAGTCCTATGTTGCCTTCTTCTCAGTAGTCAAATCTCCTCCTACCTCACTTCTCTAAGGATACTTCTGATTACAGTTAGGGCCTGCCAAAATAATCCAGGAAAATCTCTTCATTTCAAAATACCTAATTATATCTATAAAGTCTCTTTGGTCATTTAAGAACATCCACAGATTCTGAGTATGACACTCTGGATAACTTCTGGGGCCATTATTCAGCCTACCACATGTACCATGCTTCCAGCTTCATCAAGTAGCATGGATGAGCCTATGAATTATGAATTGGAGAACATACCATTTGGGGGTGATCATATGTGAGATGTACATGAGAACTAACTGTGAAGAAAAGTATCCAAACATCATTTACAGAATAAATGCTTTAGAAGAATGTTTCCAAGATACCTTTGAAAAAAGAAAAGGATATTAGAAAGAGTATGGAATTATCATTCAGAAGGCCTCTGGGTCCTTCGCTTGACTGGTAACATTGGGTAAATCACTGAATATCTGGGAGACTCAGAGCCTATATGGCCTTAAAATGAGGCAGCTGGATTAGTAACCTCTAAGCTTCTTTTTAGCCCTAATTTTTGTGCAAGCATTTATCATTACAGCACATTATTGAATACCTGCCATGTATAAGAGCCAGCACTCTTATAAATTGTAGAGATGTAAAGATGAAAAGAAAGCTTAGTGGTACTACTACTCCATAGTTTACTTTAAAGATATTGAAAAATGAGAATGGCATATCTAAATATTAAACACATGCCTAAAAATTAAACAAGTATCTTTGTGGGTTATTTTGCCAAGAAGTGAGTGGAATAAACCGGCAAGGTTACATTTAGGGAAAAGAGGATTGCTGCTCTTTTCTTAAATACAGTAAATTTTTCAATAATTGGTGGGTAGCTCTAATTTAAATATTAAAGAAAGAAATATCATGGAAAAAATTGAACTACTGTATTAAAAATACATAGAACTTAAATTTATTGTCTAATTATGTGAGAAACAATCTTCTGTACTGGACAATGATAGAATTGTGTTCCAAAATAGGTCAATTAGCTACAAAAAGGTAAATGTTTATAACTTGAGTAAAATTTTTAGAGCTAGGAGAGACTTTAGAGATCATGGTATGAATGCCTTTTTAAAATTCTTTACTTACTATTTTTATTTATTTTATTATTTCTTAAAGATTTTATTTATTTATTCATGAGAGACACACAGAGAGGAAGAGAGAGAGACAGAGACACAGGCAGAGGGAGAAGCAGGCTCCATGCAGGGAGCCTGATGTGGGACTCGATCCTCGGTCTCCAGGATCACGCCCTGGGCTGAAGGCAGCACTAAACCACTGAGCCATCCAGGCTGCCCTGCCTTTTTAAAAAATATATAAAAAATAGCTATTCATAATCTCCCAAATATTTAATAGAGCTTTAAAAATCCCTAAATATCTTTTTCTCTCGTGTCAGTATTTTTCCCTATAAAACACTGCCTTCCTCAAATTAGAGGAGCTATAATTTGCTTGAAACATATGTTATATCTGTAAATTAATTCCAAAGAAATCCAGAGAAAAGAAAAAAAAACAGATTAACAAAATTGTGAAATTGTTTATTATTATATTACTGACAATCATCAGGCTTTTTGCCTGTCCTTAATATGTGACAGCATGAAGCCAAGGGATATAGTGGGACAATCTGACAGCAAATCCTGATCAATTTTCAAATTTGCAATTGATCATTTGCTAAGTGAGTCTAAATTCTCACCCAGATCAGTTATGTGCTAAAACTGGGACCTTGGGGGAAAGTGTTTCAATTCTCAGATCTCTGTTCCTTTATCTGTAAAATGAAGGGATTGAATGAATGAACTTGAATGGAAATATTGGGATGATTTGAAATAAAGTGCCATCTCGTGAAGTTGAAGGCAGAAACAAGGAACTCACTAACAGATAAACTGAAACTCAGTAATCAGATGGGATTGCATGTTTCTTAGTGTGAGTCCTGGCTGCAGTTGATATCTTAAGATGTAACTTAAAGACAGGATTTCAAGGAACTTGCCTGGCTTATTCCCTCTTTTGCCCTCAGCCCTTACTGTGCACGTGGCATATCACTATTAATTAATGTATGCATCTCATACTTGAAGACGTAGGTGGATGTTGTTTTTAATAGTATCAGTCTTCTTTATCCATCAGCTTTTGTCATATTTAAGTGGGTATGTCACTTAATTCTTTTTTTTTTTTGTTATGAAATCACAAGATGGATTTACATCATTCTATTTTTAATTTTGACTATTGCAGGAAGCATGTCTCTTGCCCACAGACGATTGCACTTCCTGCTTGGGAACTTATTTATTTTATGTGTGACACGCTTTTCGTGTCCCATGTGAGGAGGAGCCTAGGGAAAAGAGAATAGTTCTATTTAAAAGACACTTACTTTGAAAAAAAAAAAAAAGACATATTCATTGTCTTGAAAAGTTTACTGAATGTGCCTTTGTTATGCTCCAGATGAGGTTCGCACCAGGTCAAAGAATTGTTGTAAAATGTCTGAAGTCCATGAGAAGCAAATATGTTGATCTTTTCTTTTGAATGCTATGTCAGTTTCATCTCTTCGATTTAAATTTTCTTCTCTCTGTTTCTAAAATGGCCATATTATTCAGAACCAGCCCTTTCGGAAAAAAAAAAAAAATCCCCAATCCACTAGGAAAAAAGATCAAAGAAATTTCGTTGCAAATGAGACCATGACACCGGTGATTTAGATGGGATAGCATGTTCTGGATTTCAGCAATAAGATAACAGCTCCCTTGGCTTCTGCTCTTGGAGAGGTTTGAACTACTGTGGCAGCTCCCTGGCATGATTTAAGGCAGTGATTCTGGCGTGCTGTTCACGCTAACGCAGAGACAGAGCGGGGTGGGAGGTAGTGAAAGGCTTGCTTGCCATGGAATGAAAAGCTGTGGAGAAATTCAAAGAGCCATTTAAACTTGGAGTCGACGATTGGAGTTTTCATAGTTTGGGGGCTGAAAATAAGAGACGTTTGTATTAGGCTGAGGCAAACATTGGAGGCAACTAGTATTTAAGAAATTATTGTAGAGTTCAGCCAGTGACTAGATAGGAAGTGCTGATCCCTATTCTGGAAGGGCAACTAGTTGGTGCTGGAGAACGTGGCTCGGTGTATGAGATGCAAAGCAAGTGCTTCTAATGTAGGATGTCACTAGATGTCACTCTGGATTTCATTATTTGGTAGTCTAAAGATTTTAGCAGCTTTGCCATTTTGCTACCAGTGTCTCTTACAGAACCTGAATAGACAATGTGAAATGTGCATGAATAACAGGGAATTGCTGACTGAATGTCAATGTTCGAGTGTGTGACTTCTATTGATCATTCATTATTGACATGAAGGTCTCTAGCGTCTTTGCTTTTTCACTTAAAATCCTTCTCAGCTAAAATTTCCAGGCATCTGAACAGTGAGGCCTTGAAGAATGGGATGATTCAGGTCTCACAGGATGTTTTACAAAGTACTTTGACCTCTGGAAGAAATCACAGGTACTTTTCCTAAAGACTCAACAATTGCTTTGAATAAAAATTCAAATACCAGGATAGAAAAGAAAAAGAAACCTTTTCATATTTCAGTGGGTTAATTTGTATCTTTCTGAGTTTATAAATAGCCAAGAAGAACTTTGATGAGAAGAATTCTTGCATTTTTACTGTTCTGTTTGATGAATCTCCACGTTTTATTTGGTACGCAGCTAGTAAAATGGGAGTGTCCCTCAACCCAAGAGTGACAAATGAAATGCTATACAGTATCCTGAGATTGTGGATGCATGGTTTTATTTCCTTTCGCTTTGTATACATTAATTAGGTATACACAATCAGAGCTGAGTGCAGAGGCAGCTAAATAAACAAATGACACTGTGGAAAGGTCTTTCTGCATACTAATCATATCCTACATCTGCAAGCAAAAGCTCTATAAATCGATTTGCTCTTTCACATCAAAAGACAAACAGTGATGCAAGTCAGCAGTTCCTTTGTCAAAGTCACAGAGATTGCTGTTCTTCACAAACGCATCTTTACAAAGCTGGATTCAACCATTTGACGATTAGCATTATTGGCAACTCTTCAAAGAAGATTCATCAAGTGATTTGCAATTGGATTGGTTACCATTTTTATGATGCTCTCCATGAAATCTAACTAAAAGTGATTGACATTTGAATTCTTGCTTGGAGGATGAGGAAGCCAGCAAAAGAAAAGAAGTCTTCTGACTTCACAGAGACTGTGCCATACTTGTGTGTGTGTGGGCTAGTGTGTCAGCCACAGGGCACAATTGGCAGGACCTGACATGAAATGGATGCTGGGTGATGGGCATTTCTAAGGAGAGGCCAGGAGAATGGGTCCTTGCTTTGTCATATTTGTGCTAGAAGCACAAACTACAAGTTTCAATGAGTTTTGTAAAAGCATATTAAGATAGTCTATTTTATTGCACTGCTTGAGAACAAAAGGTCAGTTTGCACTGGGGAAAACCAAGGTGATCCATATTAGCCAGACACTGTGTTACATTAGTTGGGTAGGGAAGTAAGACATGAAGGAGAGAAAGAGAAAGGAGAAGTAGAGACCTCTCTAGGAAGAAATATATCCCAAGGTGGTATATGTAATTCTTACATGATCTCTAGGGAAATGAATAATTACAGTAATGGCTATAGAACTGTGTTAGTAAAATTTAGGCATCTTCAGTATTTTTTTAAGCACTTTTATTTATTTATTCATGAGAGACCCACACACACAGAGGCAGAGACACAGGCAGAGGGAGAAGCAGGCTCTCTGCAAGGAGCCCAATGTGGGACTTGATCCTGGATCCTGGGATCACCCTGTTAGCCAAAGGCAGACACTCAACCACTGAGCCACTCAGCTGTCCCATCCTCGGTATTTCTAACAATGAGATTTTAAAATCTGCTTCTGCTATGGACCTGAAAATTGTAGTAATTTTTCCTATTGAATCTGACATTTCCCATTTAATCAAATTTAATTATTCAGTGTGATATGTTCTTTAGCTGTACTTAGACACTGTTGGGGGTAAGCCATTCCTAAAATTAACTAAGGAGAATAATCTCACCATCATTCCAGGTTCTCCTTGGTATATTTCAGGTACATAATTCAACTTCCCCAATATCTTCGAGAGTTCTGGCATTAACCTTGAATGTCTTACTTATTAAATGATGTAACTTATGCAGATAGAGGTGTAACTATTTTTGTTGTCATTTATTTTTGTCTTCCAATTATCTTGGGGAAATCTTTTTATGATGGCATCCTAAAATCTGAGAGAATTTGTTTTAAAAATCAAGCTTAAGGTCACGGTGGTCAGAAGCAATAGGCAAGGTTGTTGCATGAGATCCGATTGGTTAGGGAGAATGGTGCCTTCAGCTGTGCTATGGAGACAGTATTCACCTCAGGCCATGAACTAATGTTTTGACCGACTTCTGATAGGTAGCTCAAGCCTGCTGTACCTCAATTTCCTACCTGTTAAATGGAAGCAGAAATATTGACTTATTACTGAAGAGTGTTCTGAAGATTAGCTAATAAATGATGGTAGGAAAGCTTCGTGCAATTCTAAAGTGCTATATAAATGATATATTGTTATCACCATCACTACTAATAATTATAACGATCATAAAAAGTGAATGACTCTGCTGTGGAGAGCTTGAGTCCCACAGGAAAGTTATTTTTTCTTAGTCTGTTTTCATGTTTTAACTGGGTCCTTAAAACTGCTTAATTGAATAAAAGCAAGGATTTCAGCGCTCTCAGCATTTGTAAACTCATTGTGGAATCCGCTCCAAAAATCAAAGGGGGCTGGAATTAGCATCTGTGTGGGCTCTATATTTAAGAAATTATTTCCATCTCAGATTGTTTTTACATCATAAAAAGAAGAATTGCTATTAACAATTAGGTTTGCTCTTAACTATCTTAAGTGCAGTCTGAAAAAACTAAAGTTTTGTGGAAAAGAATGTCATACAAATATTATGGTCTTACCATCTAGAATTCAGCTATCTGCTTCTGGAAAAAAACAACTAAGATCTAGCACACAAGCACAAAAGTGCTCCAGAAAATCTAAATCAATATTGAACAATTCAAACATAAAAGTCACACACTTTATTAAAAAAAAAAGAAAAAGAGAATGCTGGGTCTATTGTTAGCTTATTTTTACCTTTTTTTTTTTTTTTTTTACACAGAATTATAACATGTCTGTTTATCTGCTTCCTAAACCCTATTAAAAATAGCAGATTAGAAGGAAGAAGAGGGCTGCTGAGAGCAAACACACTAACAGTGTTCCAGTTACCTATTGCTGTGTAACAAACCACCCTAATTCTTAGTGGCTTCAAACACCAACCGCATTTATTTTGATGGGCCTGCAATCGGGGTAAGGCTCAGTGAGGATGGGACATCTGCTCTCGACTTGGTATCAGAGGTGGCTCAAAGGTGAGGGTCCAAATTACCTGAAGGCTGCTCAGTCACCCAGCTAGCACTTGGGCTGGGTACAGTCAGACAGGGGGGCTGAAACAGCAGGTGCTCCCTGGGACTTGTTCTCTATTATATGTGATCTCTTTAGCATGGCAGCTCCAGGGTAGCCAGACCTATTACATACATGTTAGCATTGGGATCCCATGAAGTATGTCCTGGGGGTGGGGGTGGTGCCAAGAGGAAGCTGGATGACATTTATGACCTAGCCTTTGAAGTCACACCAGCTTCACCTTCTTAGCCCAAGGTGTTACAACAAAATGCCACAGATTGAGTGGCTTCAACAACAGATATTTCACACAGTTCCGGAGGCTGAGATCAGGTTGCCAACATGGTCAGGTTTTTGTGACAGCCCTCTTCCTGCCTTATGGGTGTTCTCACATGGCAGAGAGAAAACTCTGGTCTCTGTTCTTATTCTTATGGGAGCTTAATTAATCCCATCATGGGGTCTTCACCCTCATGACTTCATATAAACCTAATTACCTCTTAAGATACCCACTTTCTAATACCCTCACACTGGGGACTAGGGATTCAAGGAATGAATTGAGAGGGGGTCATAAATAGTTAGTCCTTAAAAGTCACTTTTGCCACACACTGTTCCTTAGGAGCAAATCTCTAAGGCCAGTCCATACGTTGGTAGAAATGCGGTAGACTATAGGAGTCGAGCACTTTGGACTCTGGCAGTGCAATGTGGATTGGAATTCTATATCAACGACCAGCTCTGTGACTCTGGACAACATTCTTTCTCTAACTGGGGATGCAAATCATTATAGCAAGTCTCTATTGCCACGTACCATTCTGCTTTAGAATTTAGTGAAAGCAATTTATTATTTCCTAACATTCTGTGGATTGACGGGTAATTCTTTTATTGGTTTTTCCTGGCTTACTCAGGTAGCTGCAGCCAGCAGGTGGAGTGAGTGGGACTAGAGGATATAAAATGTTTTCAGATTAAGGGGTGGTTAATAGAGTCCAACTATTGATACGAGGAGCCAGAAAATACTGTGTTCATGTGTTTCAATCTATTACAATAGTGTCCATGTCACAGGGTTTTGTGAGAATTAAGATATCTCGGGGATCCCTGGGTGGTTCAGTGGTTTAGCACCTGCCTTCAGCCTGGGGTGTGATCCTAGAGCCACGGGATCGAGTCCCACATCGGGCTCCCTGCATGGAGCCTGCTTCTCCCTCTGCCTGAGTCTCTGCCTCTCTCTCTCTCTCTCTTTCTCTCATGAATAAATGAATAAAATCTTAAAAAAAAGGTAAGATATCTCTGTAAGGAAGGCCTTCATGTAACGCCTAAACATAATAAGCCCACTACAAATGTTAGCTATTTCATAGAGATTATTCTAGAAATGCAACAGAGCATATTCTGGAGGCAGATTAGCTGGGTTGACATCAGCTATTTACTGACTATGCAAACTTGCAAGCACATTCTATACTTCCTTTTCCTCATCTGTAAAATGGGAATTATGATAATACCTACCTCATAGAGTTGTCATGATGGTTACATGTAAAAAACTTAGAAGAGTGCAGAGTAAGGACTCAAAAATATTAAAGGAAACTGCAATTATACTGTTATATACATCAGATTGAAGCCTTCTCTGTGCCCGCTCACCACCATGATGCCCGATGTTACATTCTCTGTGTCCTGTACTTTCTTCCACAATATTTATCATTGTTTTATTTATTTGTTTGATGTCTGTCTTTCCCAGTATTAATGCTTGACTTCACAATGACACAAAGAATATCTTTGGGTTATTCTCCCCCATATTATATCCCCAGGTGCTAGACAGTGCCTGACACAGAGCAGGTGTGCAAATAAGTGCTAAGCAAATAGAGTAGCATGAAAGGCAAAGAAATGAATCAAAAAGCAGAGCAAACTGGATCCTTCCAACAAAAAAAAAAAAAAAAAAAAAAAAGAAAGAAACTTATTCCTGATAATGCATACAAAGAGTACTATCATTGATCATCATACAGATATTACTGAATAATCTAAACTCCTTTAAATACGGCAGAGAATGGTGTAATTCATTTTGAAAGCACTTAGAAAAGTTTGTTCATCAGAAGAGGTAGCAAGCCATTTGTATTTGTAAACCCAGATAGTCCTCCATTCAATTTAATGAATTTTTATTCAACACGATTAATTCTCACTTCTAGGCACAGGGGATCCATCTGTGAAAAAGAATCCCCACCCTCATGGAATTTATGTTTTCTCCAAAAATCACTTCTGTTTCAAAGATGTTGGCAAAAATTACATTGTTCCTCTATGATTATTTCTAAACTTATACTGGGAAACTCTTCCTATAAAAACAGCCTGGGATTAATTTTCTTTTTTTTTTAAAGATTTTATTTATTTATTCATGAGAGACACACAGAGAGAGGCAGAGACATAGGCAGAGGGAGAAGCAGGCTCCCCGTGGGGAACCTGATGTGGGACTTGATCCTAGGATCCTGGGATTCAGGCCCTGAGCCAAAGGCAGACCTTCAACTGCTGGGCCACCCAGGCGTCCCATGGGATTAATTTTCTTTTTACTTTTTTCTCTTGCAGATTATCATTTAAAAATTTTGCTTAGATTTTCTTGGATCTCTTGCAATTTTTTTTTAAATGTTCCAACTGACCTATTAAGGGTGACCTAGTATTTTTTCCATATGCACGAATAAAGTGATTTCTACTATTTCGTTTTCTCCCCTGGACATCTCTTTCCCCCATCCTTTGTTCTCCAACTCCAATCTTCAGAGCTGTCTGCTATCCCAGAGCCCACATTTCCCGAATATCATAGTGTCCTCCTTGGTGGGTTTTTCATTTCTTTTGCTAAAAGATGTCTCTGGCAGCTGCCTAACAAAGGAAGCACAGGGGTACTTTTCAGCCACTGCACACTAAACCTATGTTTATTCTACTCTCACATTTGATTGAAAGTTTTGATGTATATAGTGTTTTATGTCAAAAATAATTTTGACTCCAAATTTTAAAGACATTGCCCAAAAATCTTCAGCTTCCAGAGTAGCTGTTGAGAAATCTGATGCCATTATTATCAATGATCATGTATATATGACCTGTTTTTCTTCTCTCTGGAGTTTAGGAAATGTGATGATAGCCTTTGGCATGGGTCTTTCTTTCTTTCTTTCTTTCTTTCTTTCTTTCTTTCTTTTTTTCTTTTTTTAAGCTAATCATGTGGACCTTCTCAGTCTGGATAAATGTGTCCTTTCACATCATAGATTTCTTTCTGTAAGTCTCTCTGGTTGTTTCTGTTTTGACTTCTTTTTCTGGAACACTTGTTAAAAAATCGATTATAGAACTTCTCAGATTAATCCTCTCATTTAGTATGTTTGTTCTCCAATTTTCCCTAAGTTTTTTACTTCTGTGAGTTGACAATATTATTTTCCAAGGCTTCCATCGAATATTTCGTTTGGTTATTTTATAATTTCTAAGTAAGAACTTTTTTCTTCTTTTTATCATCTTTTTTTAAATAGTACATTTTTATTAAATGGTCAAAGTATCTTCTCTCTTTATGAAGGTCTTAAGTATATGATTTTTTAAAAAGTCCTGTTTAACAGGATTTAAATTAAGCAGATTTGGTTTTTGTTATATAACATACTAACTCAGAACTTGAACTTGACACCAGAATTACTTTTTTCTCACCGATCTTTGCTGGTTCTGCCTGTGTTCAAGATGAAGCAGCCAGCAGGCAGGCCTGGGGACTAGCCGGGGTCCCTTTCATCCAGGTTACTCCTCAGCCTAATAATCTCAGGTGCATTGGAATTTATTCGTATTTTGAAGGGAAAAAGAAAATTATTTTTATTCAATTTTCAATGCTATGCTAATATCTTTAAACTTAGGTGAAGTCAGTAATGAACAGTGAGCATGAACCTTTTGTGTGTGGTGCTTACACTGTATGTAAGTTATATGGAAATTCCCTGTTTAGGGCAAGAGTGTGTGTACCCACTTTAACAATATTTGTAAGGAAGCTATATGTACTGAAGTGAGAAGAACATAGAAAGGAGGAATCAGAAGACTTGGTTTTGAAATATTTCCTGAATGAATGCATCTGCCATGAGCCAATGGTGTTATGCTGGACAAGTCATTTAATTGTCTTGTCCTGGATGTTTTCATCTGTGAGACAAACATTTAACCAAGTTCTCTGTGGCTCCTTCTCCACCTCCACATTCTATGTTTTTTGTCATAAAGCTATTATTTCAAATTGAAAGAAAAGTTAATTTCAGTGCCTCAGAGAATACATGTGGGGGGAAGGGCTCAAGCTCCTCAGGAACAACAAATTAACTACTAATCTTCACATGGGTTGGTCCTGGCCTCATCTGGATCTCCAACCTGGTCGTTTTATTTACATTGCCCACCTACCCTGGCCCTGACCTGCTTATGATGGCATCTCTGTGTTACAATTTGTCTGTTTTATGTTTAATTTGATATTGAATCTTTTGTCGAGTGTACAACTCTCACAGTAGCATAGTTTCTTTGGAAAATAAACATTCAGAGATCTAGAAAAATTGTAATAAATATAGAAGACAATTTATATGTATCTATTATTGATTTCACCAAAGAATACTACGTTAATTTGCTAGGATAGCCATTAAAGAATACCACAGACAGGGTGGCTTAAACAACAGAAATTAATTTTCTTACTATAGGTTTGGAGGTTAGAAATCCAAGATCAAGGTGTTGGCAGGTTTGGTTTCTTCTGAGGCCCTTCTCCTTGGCTTTTAGATGGTTCCTTCTCACTGTGTCTTCACATGGTCCTTCTTTTGTGCATGGGTACGTCTGGTATCACTTTGTGTTTTCAGATTAACCCCTTCTTATAAGAACACCAGCCAGATTGGATTAGTGTCCACCCTAAAGATCTCATTTTAGCTCTTTCACCCTGAAAAGCCCTATCTTCAAATACAGTCACATTCTGGGATATTGACCAGCTAGGGCTTTAACATATGAATTTTAGGATAACATATTTCAGTCCATAATAAATACTTTATACATTTCATATTTATTTGTCAATTTTTATGTCACTGGACAGTGACTGTAAGTGTAAGCCTTTGAGTGTGATTAGGTTATATTTAACAAACAAAAATTACACATTGGGAAATTAATTTTTTGGATCTTAAAAAAAGAAAGCACTGGAAAGAAGTCTAGATTAAGACTGAATGTGAAGCTAATATATGTCCAAAAATATTGCCTTCAGTTTGTTCACTAACATCGTGCTCAAGTCAAAAGCCAAAGATCAATTTCTATCTTCAAACCATTGAATATATCTACATAAACAATTCTTTATCTGTAAATAAATGTATTAGATTAGTACAGTGGTTTTCCTAACTTGAAACAAAAGTTAGAATCTCCAGGGATGAGGATCAGGAATTTACTAACAATACCCTGATGGCTTACTTATGTTTAACTTTGGGAGCTATTAGATGAGATTTAACAGTGATATCTAAATATACCCATTACCAATTATGTATACTTATTTTTAATACAACTGTAACACATTTCTAATGTCTTATGACACTGTGGAGGTTTAATAATTGTACTTCTCTGCTTTCCTGTTGAAGAATCTGCTCTAAGAGAGGAAATGGACAGAACCAATTGTTAGCTGCAAAAGTGATTCCTATGGAACTGTTGATAGTTGTTCTAAAGCAACATACAAACATCTTAAATTTAAACAATGATATACAAAATAACTTTTAAAAATATTGCAGTTATTTAATGTCAGCTTTAGAGTTAAGGAAAAATATAAAATTTTCCTAAAATAGTTTTTTGTTTGTTTTCTGGAGTGATATATTTTGTAGATAAATAATTCTACTTTCTCACCACAAATGCTTGAACAGGCAATGCAATATAGCAAAGTAGTTAAGAATGTTGGTCTAAGTGATGGAGAATATTGGCTACTATGGAAGAAAAATAGTGGAGTAGGTTGGACCAATAGCTGCTATTAATTACATCTTTAAATACATCTCTGCTTGTAATTCCCAATCTACAGTGGAAACACGTGCTTATATTCACCTAGACATTCAGAGATTTCCAATCCATTGTGAAGATTTCCCCAAGGATGCTAAAATTAGATAACTTTGTCGGTAGAATATAGCTTAGAGGTCATTTAATCCAACTCTAACTTACAGGAGAGGTAACCAAGACAGGAAATTGTGACTTGTCTAAGGTAACCCATAACCCAAATAATTTTTTTTAACTCTGATTTTATTGTTCTCCTATACCGTACTTTCTTGGTCTTTGACCCCTGATTTTGAGGTCATATAGCATATATATGTTAGGTATAACATATATATCTATATCTGTACTTAATATAACAAGATAAAATAAAATAAAAATAAGATTATAGACCAGAAGTTCCAAATGGGTATCCTGCGGTTGAGCTTTGGCTCACACTATTAAAATATTTCCTAAATTGGTTATCAACATTAAAAATGTGTGAGATTTCATATAAAATACATATTAATAGCATTTTTTGAAAAAAAATAAACAGCAATCCTGAGTCCATATTTCCCCATGGTAACCATTAGTAGGAAATAAGTGGCAGCTGATGCTCCTTAGACAGGGCATTTGTCCTCCAGCTCACTTTGGACCTGTTGGGTCCCCAAGGCTAAGACCAAGTGGCAGTTCTCATTTTTCTCTGTTCCTTCACTATTGCTTTTCTAATAGATTTATGTGGAAATGGAAATAATTTTTGTGCCCATGAGTCTCTTAAAATAGGAAAAACAAAATCATATTTCAAGAAAAAAAATTTTCTTTCCTACCCTTAAATCCTTCACTTAGATCGTGTGTCTAGTTCTTGCAGGCATTTAAAGATCCACAAACTGTAGAGTGCAGTGGTTCTCAACTGTCTTGCTCCATCATTAAACATGGGGTTATCACAGACTCTCATTATTGACAGTTGTAGTATTCTGAAATGGTTGCTTAGTTTTCGCCAACCAGAGATGTGGTAAAATCTTAGGCAGGAAAGAGGAGAATATGTAAAACCTGAAAAATCCCTGGCTCCTTCAATATAACTCTCTGGGAATGATATACTTTTATCCATCTCTTTCCACTTAAAAATAATTAGCATATAGTATCTTCTTTAAAATAGAAATTTATCTCTAAAGCTCCCATTTACGTGGAATACCCACATAACTCTATTGCAAGTTCCATTTTGTTAATCATTAATACTTATGTGAGACTTTAAATTCCCTTTTTAAGTGTTCATAACATTTTTTTTTAACTATTTGATTTGGAGAAATTCCTTTGTTTCATCAAAAGGAAAGAATAAGCTTATTCAAGTGAACAATTCAGTGTTGACTTTATTGAAAGTCTCTGGAAACAATACTAGCCATAAGATCAAAAGATGAATGTCTGGGGGAAGATCCAAAATTCAGTAGGCATGACCTGAGAAGCTCAATTAAAATCATAAAATAAGTACTCTCAATGTTCCACTGAACTATCAAAGTGTTTCTACTATTAGGAAACTGAGCTTTCACAACCAAGAAAAGATAAATACTCTTCTAATTTCTTCAGTTATCTTCCATTTAACAGAATCTAGAATGTCATTATTGTCATTGTATAGTACTGAAAGGAAATTCCAGACACTCCATAAAAAGCTTAAAAGTCCATATTCACTTGAACTTCAGATAGACCATCTTTTTTTTTTTTTTTTTTTTTTTTTTCTCAAATAACCATTACCAGATTTGACTTTATATCTGAGAACAGAATGCTGAGAATTAATGACCTGGAAGTCAAAATGGATGTGCAGAAGGCCTTACTAGTTAGAGGTGAGGTTATTCAAAGAATTGCCCACTTCAAAGTTACAAGCAATTCTTCAGGAACTGAAGAGATTAAAATCTATACCTTTGGGCTGCAGATCTTCCTTAGTGCTAATTCCTTTAATGTGCCATGTATCTGGACCTATGGAAGTTCAATTGCTTTCAGCTCAATTATTTGCTTTCAAATGAATTGAGGATCTGTAAACTTTGATTAGTATGAATACAAGAAGTCTGCAGTTACTCATAAACAAAATAACCTGACTTTTCCATTATTCTTCTTATCTTTTCTTCTTTCTTATTTTTTAAATTGAAGTATAGTTGACATACAATACTATGTTAGTTTCAGGTGCACTATATAGTGATTAAATGATTATATACATTACCAAATGCCTGCCACAATAAGTATAGTTACCATCTGTCACCATACATAGTTATTACAATATTATTACTTTAAATGTAAGTGGTCCAATCAAAAGACATAGGGTGACTGAATGGATTAAAAAAAAGACAAAACAAGACCCATCTCTACGCTGCCTACAAGAGACTCACTTCAAACCTAAAGACTTGTACAGATCGAAAGTGAAGGGATGGAAAAAGATATTTCATGAAAATGTATGCAAAAAAAAGTTGGGGTAGCAATGCTTATATCAGACAAAATTGACTTTAAAATAGAGACTGTAATAAGAGATAAAGAAGGGCATTACACAATGATAAAATGAACAATCCAACAAGAGGGTATAACAATTATAAATATCTATGCCCCAACAAAGGAGTGCCTAGGCATGTAAAGTAAATATTAGCAGACATAAAGGGAGAAATTGACAGAAATGTGATAACAGTAGGAAATAACAATCTACTTCTCATTTTTTTCCCTTTCCTCTTTCTTTCTTTCTTTCTTTCTTTCTTTCTTTCTTTCTTTCTTTCTTTCTTCTTCTTTCTTTCTTTCTTCTTTCTTCCTTTCTTTGATTTGGCTTTTTTCTTTTTCTTAAGTAAAGTTGCTTTGGGGAAGATGTCTGGCTAGCAGCTCAGAATTCTTAAAGTCAACTGTCTATGTTGGAAATAAATTGGAATTTTTGCTTAAATCATGCAGGTCTCAAAATTCTTGCTGGGAAGTAATAGGGGATAAAAAAAAAAAAAAGAAAAGAAAGGCATAGTAACAACAATAACTGTTATTTAGAACTCCCTGACAAGCTGTGTACGACACAGGCAAAGATGGCTGAACTGGGATGGGGGTGAGGTGTTAATATGGATTCCTAAGGCCAGGAAGTCAGAAGGGGTTTCACAGCAACCTGACAACCTAGGAAAGATTTTTGGCCTGTTTGTTCCCACTGAGGGGCTTGAAAACTTTTTTCCTAAACTTATTTTCTTAAAGCCCTGAATCCAACTTGTATACTAATTTGAAATATTCACTTGGTTATAAAAGTCATGGAACTCTGTAAATAGAAAAAATATGACAGATAGCTGAATTAAAATTTTTGTCTCACAGATGAAAATGTCCAGAACAGGAAAATTAAGTGACTCGCTCAGAATAACATCACTGGTTCATAGTAGACACATTCCTTCAGCAGTTCTTTAGGACCAATCTCCTGGCTCCTTCATTTCACCACACACACTCTTCTTACAAATGTTTTGTAAAATGCATGCAAATATCCTTGCTGAGGAACAGGGAACCATCATGTAATGGACATAAAGTATAAGCCCCACATATGAAAGATTCAAACATACTGTCTCATTAACTGACCTCACCTAAGTTAAATATGCTAACTATGATAACATTGAAGATTGAATAAAAAGTAATCCTCCTCCCCAGATATGATTTGTAGAACTGATTTGGATGGTGTGTATCCCATTTAAAAAGAAGTGTCGAGGGAAGTTTGAACTACTACCTTCTTCCTAAGCTATATGTAAAATTATGACTTTGTCCTAGTGTGATCCTCATCTACATGCATAGTTTTCCTCAAAGTCGTCTTTTATATTTATCACCATGGAAGGATGCTTGCTGCCCTGGATGTGTGCCTGACCACCATGAAAATGGCAGATGCATCTCCAGAAGTTAAATCTTGAATTTTTTTCTTTGTATTTTCTTATTGCCATTCATGCTATTAGAATAGTAACAGCCGTTTTAAAGCAACAAAGTCCTGATTCAGAAGTGAGATTCTATGAAGCTCTTCAAATAGTTCACATGGCTTAAAAAAATTAAGCCAGCTCAATGGAGTGGAAGTGTTACTCCCTTACTCCCTATGGTTTCTGAAAGCCATTAGCGACACATGTCTCCTTCGAAGCATTTATGCTAACATTACTTTCTTTGGTTTGTTTCCCAGTCCTGCTGCCTTTCTTATAAATAACACTTGTAAACAGGAACTTAACTACATGTAAGGGAGAGAAAAGTTGCCTGGGTTTTTTGCAGCATTATAGTCCCCAAATGGCTGAGAGAATGACCAGCAATTGTATGCTCAACCTGTAGGGCGCAGAGAAGAAACCATAGTGTCAGGGCTGACACTCATTTAGGCATCATATCTTGAAGATAAACATTTTTAAAATGCTGTATAATGCTGTTTCTGTGCATACTTTCTTCTGCAAGCTGTATTTAAATATATTTGTGTGTGTATATATATATGTGTACACATCTATATTTATTTGAATAAAACAGGGACAGTGATTTGGTTTTTCATTTGCCCACCACCCCGCTTCATAATATTTATATAATACAATCACAATTTGTTAAAAGAGGAGCATTACTTTTCACCATGTATTATTGTTTCTTGTCTCTAGAAATTAAAGGACATTTGTTTTTTATTAAAATCAATCCTAGTAGGGAAAAACTAGGTCATATGTCATACCAGGTCCAAGATTGGAAATGAGATTGGACATAACTCATGAGCCATGTTTCATGTTAATCAATTAGCATTTTGAAGAACCAATCTCCTCCAACAGAATTTGTTAATACAGCTATTGTGGGGAAAAGAGTAGGAATAAAATGTTTCCAGAAAGATTGCCTGGGTGGACAATCAAATGGTTGTTCTACGCTTTAAGGACAGTTAGAGGACATTGGCACTAGAAAATGTAAAGGCGTAAAGACTCTACAGAAGAGTAGGATTACCCAAATAAAAGAGAAAGAACACTGTAGGCCAGTTTTATTAAAATGAATGACTTTGTCATTACTAAGAATAGTGCCATTGAAATGATGGGGCTATTATAACAGCTATGTTGAAATGCAGTAGGTATTTTTTGAGACCAGATTACCTTTGAAGGTTACAAAATTGTCTCTCTAAAAAGAAATAAGCAAGAATAGATGATGAAGAACTCTTTTATAGTGGGTTTATGTTGACTTGAGTCACATCAGCCTGTATTTTGACTCTTATTTTTTAACCCAAAATATGGAGAAAACTGACATGGTCATAATGCAGTTATAGGTGAGGGGGTAAAAAACAATGTATGAGGAGTAAAGACAAAAGAAAAATTGCAAAGGGTAAAGGAAATAGAAGCATCTTTCTACTCAACTATATTTTATTTAATTTGAAGAAATATCATCAATAAAATAATACAACAAATTATGTAAACTTACTTCATAAAATGCCTTCCAGATAATGTTTGTCTCATTTAATCATAACAATAACCTCAAGTGCCTCTCTAGTTTTCAGATAGATGAGAAAATGAGTCAGTGAAATGACTTGGCCAAAGTCTTCTTGTTAATGAAGAAAATGAAAGAAATTGCTTGATCTCATACATTTGGGGTTACATAAAAATAAAATCTCAGGTATTTTTCTTTTCTTATCACAACAAAAGATGCTTCCTTCCAAAAGTAACATTTATGCACATCACAACATTAAGCACTTGGGTTTGGTGTGAATCAGAAAATTAAGAGAATTCCACAAAAATCAGAGGCCAAGAAAGGCCATTTAGAAAACCAGGCCCTGAAAGTATCCTGATGTAGATCCAGGTGTATTGCCCAGATGGCACAGGTATAAAACCTATGAAATGGGAAAAATGAGATCGTGAGTGCTATTATGACTGTTCTACATCTATAATACATTTATCCCAAGAGGCAGTTGTACAGCTGTTAACATATATGGGATTGTATTTTCACTTGTACTTGCAAAGATATTTAAGATTTATGATGATGGGTATCTTTCCTCTGTAAAGACTGCAAAATAAGGAAATTTACCAAGAGTACAATCAGGTGATGAGATGTATTCACCAAGGATTGTTGCAGCAAATGAATAAGGAAGACACTAAGACTTTCCAGTCCTCTCAGTTATAGCCGTATTGAAAATAACACTGGTTTCTCAGTTGGTTTGTTCTGTTACGATGTCCTCTCCCTTTAACTATGCTGAAGAAGAAATAGAAGGAATTGCAAAATTGCAATTTGACTTTCAGAAGAAAGACACTTAAATGGACACCTAATATGAAATCATTCTTTGAACTTTAAGAAGTAAGCATTTTTCAACTCTAAAATGCAAAATGTTTTTGTAGTGTTATTTTAATATAGCTGTTGTGCAATTGGAGTTAAAAATAATTTTATCTATTTACACAGTTTTAAAAACATGTATATTGAAACTGGCTCTTAAAAGACACTCAGTGTTCTTTAAAAAGTGTCCAGGAAAGAATTAGTTCCTACTTATTCTGTAACAACCAACCACAAACATAGTGACTTAGAGTGACATAGATTTATTATCTTAAGATTATGGAGATCAGAAGTCCAAAATCGATCTCACATGGTTAAAATGAAGGTATTAGCAGGGCTGCCTGTATTACTTCTGGAGGCTCCATGAAGAATTTATTCCTTTCCTTTCTCCAGCTTCTAGAAGCCTCCTGCATTCCTTGGCTCATGGCCCCTTCCTCCATCTTCAAATTCAGCAGCATTGTCAAATCTCTTTTTGGCCCTTTTGCTCTCCTCTGGATACATTGGGTCCACCTGGATCATCCAGGAGAATCTTTGCATCTCAAGATCTTGATCTTAAACACATAAGCAAAGTCTCCTTTTGCTATGTAAAGCAATATATTCATAGGTTCTGGGGATCAGAATATAGACATTTTTGGAGGGCCATTATTCTGCCTCCCATGTGGGATGCATATATTTTCTTCCTTGTGAAAAGTTGTTTTACCACGACCACCACCTTCATCCCTTATTTGACATTTAAAAGAGGGGGTGGTGGTGGCTGGTTGGCTTAGTCAGCTAAGCATCTGACTTTGGATTTTGGCTCAAGTCATGATCTCATGGTCTTAAGATGGAGCCCCATAGTCATCTCTGTTCTGGGCATGGAACCTGTTTAGGATTCTCTCTCTCTCTCTGTCCCAACTTCTATATTCCAAATCTCACTACCACAATTCAGTGTTGAATTCCAAACTCTGCAATGGTTAATATATTAACAATGGTTGAAAACGTTTGTTAGATGATATAAAAAGTTCTCCAAGAAAAAGAGCCATGTATTTAATTTTTAAAATGTCTCACCAGCCCTTTGCCCTTTCTACAATCACAGAGTCTGCCTTCAGCAGGTGTTATACACAAGAGCAGTATTCTCAAAGAGATGCTTTCTCTGGTTTTTCACTTAGCAGCTCCAATGATTATCAGGAAATAAATCAACCATCAGCAGTCATAGACAGCTATTTAAATCTGAGTTTTGAACATCTTAATTGGTGCATTAAAAGTTAAAGAGTCAAAGTCACGTTAGATGCATAAAGCTGCTTATGTGCATAAACTATAGCACAATATTCCATGGTTAAGAAAGCATCACAGTGTTTTCTGCATTCGGAACTTGTTTTCAAACTTGTTTTTAGTGAAATGAGGAAAACTAGAATAAAAATTTAGGTATATATTGCAATACAGAGCAATTGTTCAATTGTCTAAAGTGGATTCACAACATGCACACAGAGTAAACTCTGAAAAAGCATGTTTGTTTTTAAGCATTGTAACAACACATCAAAGTTGTCCTTTGAATTCCCTGACCTGGTCATAGTTTAAATTCATCACAATTAATCTTGATATATTTTCCTTTTTTTCTTAAAACTTTTTAGACCAAATAATTTGCTTTTCTGGGGCTATGTTAAATATCAAAATCTCATTTTTTTTTTGGAATCCGTTTGGACTTTGAAAAATTATAAACCCTATAACATTGAATTCTGTAGATTTCCTTCATTTTCTTTATACCACAATCAGTAGAGGGGTTACTAACATAGATGTGAATTTTCTGTGCCAAAGAGTGAGTTGTTAAGAAAGAGATCCTGACCATCCATCGGACACACAATTAGTTTTGGACAATATACTCCCTAAATTCTAAAGTCTCCTTAAAATCTATTAAGATATTATTCCCCTTAGACCCGTACTATTTAGTTTCACCAAATCACAGTTTTACAACCTATCTAATTAATGACTAATATTCATACTTATAGCCAATAAAACTCTCTGTCCATATTTCCCTGTCATTTTCAGATATCACACCGAAACCTAATTTATGGGACAAAAAGATTGTTGTTTTAAATATCATTTCAATGTGCTAAATAATCAGTGAAATCTGGCAGGGTACTAGAACTTTAGATTTTGTGAAATTAAAAAAAAAACACCATTTAACTATATTTTGTAGAGATACTTAATGTAGTTTTAAGCATGCTCTTAGTTGTGAATTTTTATTTAATAATGGAACTAGCACTTTTTTCCCAATGAACACATTTTTAATAGAGGTAATTATTCATTTTGCTAAAATTCTTTTTACATTCAACTTTCCCCATAAACTAAGGATGTTTAAAAGTGGAATATTCCCATGCCAACTACTCAATTAAAAATGTGTGGGTTATCTATTTTTGGGATAATTCATGTCAATTTTTAAATCCTGGGTTAATTAAATTTGACCCCACATCCCAGCATGTTATTGGATATTTATTTAACAAATGCAAATAAGTTTAAATGTAATCTTAATATTAACCACTGCTTATGTAATTAAAAAGTAGAATCAACTAGAGGGAAATAGGAATGTATTTTTAAGTACACACAGACACACACAGGGAATGTTTGTGATGATCCATAATATGCCTTTCCACTAGGGTGTATAATTTAAAACGGATGAAATGGAGTCGTCATTTTTTAAACCCTGTAATTACTTTAAAGCAACTTTTTAAACTTTCTTTGAAGCCATTCCTGGCCACATGTGCTCATTTGATATCTTATGTGGCTACCAAAGAATATATTTGTATCACAAAAAAACAACTTTGTTTTCCCAGTTACTAGACGATTGCCTCCAATACTAGCAGAGAGCATATTTGTTCTCCTCAAAAAAGTCAGAGAGCAGAACTGATTATCAGGTGATGACTTGGAACCATGCGGCAAACATTCCCGACTTTGCGATGTAATAGTTGAATATTTTATGAAATCACGCATTGCTTTATAAAATGATTTAAGGCAATTGCTTACAATATATTTTATTCCATTTTAAAATATTAACTTGAATGTATCCAATAGCACATTTTAGTTTCATATTTTCACTTGTCCGGTGAATTTATGACAGTACTCTTCATATTTTAATCATACACATGCTATCTATTAAAATAAAACTTTTTAGCAACACTGTTTAAATTTTAAACACGCCCATTCCTGAAAAAAAAATTAAACACGGTGTGTATATATGCATATATATATTTAAAATAAAGGTCTTACTAAATTCAGAATAGCCATTGAATATTGCGACCCGTTGACTACCACCTTCTTGCTAAGTATGTGATATGAACCATGACATTACAATCTTAAAACTGTAACAAGAATGAGTTATGTTTGTACTATTTCCCATTCTCATTATATTCTTTGTCACACAATGAATTAATGTTGTGCCATTTTCTATTCTCATTACAATCTTTTCCTTATGAATGGGGGTATCAGAATTTTAATGTCTTTTGTAATCTGTGAAATATAGTAGTATGTTTTGTTATACTAGTATGACCTTGCTAATATTTTGCATTTTGATTGGTTAGTCCAAGCTGTAATATATAGAGTAAGGTTAGAGTAATTGGCCAATGAAATAATTCTTAGTGTTTTTGACTGTTTTGATCAAACGAGTTTAAGAAACATTTTAAAAATCTTAATTTTTACATGCTTAAAAAATGATAAACCTGGGATAGCAGGCAAGTATATCTATAGATAGGAAATATATAGTGGCTTTTCCACATAAATTGAATGCAGTATTGAGAAATTATTTCAGATTAAAAGAAAATGTTAGAAATGAAATGTGTTTCCCTTCAGATTTCATTATTCTTTATTCTTTGTTATTTTTTTTTTCTGATTTGGATGCAAATAAACATGGTATAACAAAGTGATCTCACTGTTTTGTCTACACCTTTACCTACATCTTCCTGTTAGCCTGTTATTTGAAAATTGTACTGACAGCAAGTAGTTCTGGCTCTGTGAAATTCGCTATTATTATTTTATGTTTAAATTTTTAAATCTTGTTTGATATTGCATCAGCTTATAAAGTATTTCTGTGCAATTTCTATAAAAAATAATGTTACTAGGAGAAATGATTTTGAGATAAGTCCCAGTTTCTATGTTTCTCAGTTTCTAAACTTCTTTTAGAATGATGTTTCTAGTTAGCATTGTCACATTTATATGTATGTCTTTTTTTATATTTGTATCTTCACTTGTCTTAACTCTTTTTGGAATGATAAGAGTGACTGTTTTAGAAGAAAGCATATGAAAGACATAAATTGCTATATGTTGGGGTTTGAAAACAACATGTAAATCTACAAAGGAGCAAACAAGGTAATACATGGACAGTTGGAAGTGAAAACTTTAACTAATATAAAATGTCTAATTTAAGCATTTCACCTAATGCACTTTTACTACTTTTTTGGAGAGTAGGAGCAAGAAAGTAGCAGGGCGATAGCTGGAGAAAAAATGTAGCTGTTTCCAGTTTAGCAAACTCTACTGGTCTCACATTTTGTTGAGTACCCAGACCACTTTGCAGCTGTAGGCAAACTCTCAGCATACTATAGACCCTAAGACATTAATCAAAATTTTGTCTTAAGTCATTACACAAACAAAGTAACCCATTGGCTCATTCTGTTTTATTAAGTAGAATTGCATGTAGCATTTTTCAGGGTGAAATGGCAAGTATCCAAAGATACTTGTGATTTCTAGAGTCCCAATTTTTTAAAGTTATGTGTAAATCTTCTAAATATGTGTCTTCATTTTGATGCTTCTGCATTTTGGTATCAAATTTTACAGCCCTGTGTTACTTTTCCTCATTCATTGTGTCATTCAAAAATACTTCACATGTGATTATTGCTACTAAGCATAGAGCTATATTGAAACTTCTAGTCTGTTACCAATTTTATTAGTGAGGAAGAGTCTGAAATGCTGCTCAAGAATGGAGGCAATAATCTTTATGTCATTTTCACACAGCAATTTCCAGTATTCGTATAAGCGAAAATAAAACTTTCCCAAAGTCTTCTGGTGGCATTTACAAAATATGATATGAAAGAAAAAACTGATCCAGAGATAAGAAAGTTCACTTTGGGACTGGCCCACTCTAAACCTGCTGTGTCAAATCTGAGAATTTCCTTACTCTCTGTGAGAATAAAAGAACTTTATCACGCTAAAATGTCTTTAAGTGTTTATGAGGCTATTCTCTCCTGTAAATCTTTTATTCAGCAAATCATCCATTCTCTAGAAATAATATAGGTTTTTACAGCAATTACAAATTTAAAGTTTGGCTACACATCTCCTAATGCCTCTTATTGTTTCTAGTTGAAGTTGCTGAATTTTGTCACAGATAATACAGGTATCTTTGTTGTTTATTTTTCAAACTTCAAAATATCTTTTGTATGCACTATTTATTTTTAATCTGGTGCATTGACATTTAATTTCCAATCACTATTATATTAAACATGTTAAAATAAATATGTCACTTAGTTGTCTTCCTTTGAACCCGTGAACATCATAGAGGTTTATTACCACATTTTACCATGTTTGCTTTTGAATGGCCATTATTTTTTTTATACATTTCCTTTTGTATTGACATTTCATTAAATAAGTTCCTAGATTTTTCAGAGATCAACATGCATGAAAAAATTGCCACAAGAAATTGTCATAAGAAATCACTAGAAACTATGATACTAGATACAAGTTTGTTGATACAAAAAATTTGTTAATTTTAAAATCAAATCCATATAGAAAACAAAGCAGTGAAGAAAACTTAAAGTATAATTATAGATGAGTCAAGTCAAACTTAGATCTTTATTGAGACATAATTTGTAGGATAACTTCAAGGTTATAGTAGCATCTAGAGAACAAACTAGCCAATAATAGTACTTGTTCAAGTTGTCCTACATGATTAAATCTGAACAAATGGTCAGATTAGTTACTTAATGTCCCTCGGGACCAAATTTGGCCTTCCGGCTTGACTCCAAAGTTTCCATGAACTGTAACAGAAGTTGGGAACACTCAGCAGAGAAAAAATTTATTTTCCAATACAAGAAAGAGAAAATGAAAGCATTCTGTGGCTGCTGCCTATTAAGAAAAAAAAAAAAACACGCATATGATAATTGTTCAAAATCTAACAGTGATTTGACTAAATCGCCTCACTAGGTTACATGATTAAATATTAATGAGAGTTAGTATGGTGCTTATTTGTTCTAATGCTGCTAAAAGAAAAATGGCTAAAATTTCACGAGATAAACTTAGTGGTCAAGGAGTCATACCATGCAGTCACTGTGAGTCATGATGGATTTTCTTACCAGATTAGAAAATAACAGGTGTGGGGGCCCAGGGTGGCTCAGTTGATTATGCGTTCAACTCTTGGTTTCCATTCAGGTCATGATCTCAGGGTCATGGGCTTGAGGTCTGAGTAGGGCTCTGCACTCAGCAGGGAGTTAGCTTGAGAATTCTCTCTCTCATCCTCTTTCCCTCCCACTCACTCTCTATCTCTCTCTTGCTTTCTCTCCAAAATAAATAAATAAATAAGTCTTTAGAAAAGAAGGGGTTTTATTTTCAGTATATCCATGTTAATACATCTTTTTTGCCCAACTATAGGTTAACCACTATTCTAATTTCTTGTATAGAATCAATGAATTTATCATAATAACCATCCAAAGTAGATAGTGGTACTTCTGCTCTTTCATAGATGAGGAGACTAAAGCATGACAAGGGCTGATGTAAATTTCCCAGGATGTGTACAGTAAGTAGGTGGTGGATATAACATTGGCACCCAGATAATATGACTTCAGAGCTCTTGTTCTTAACCACTAAACACCTCCCTAAATCAAGAATATGTGTCACTACAAAGCTGTTTTCCTGATTGTAGCATCAGCTGAAATAGCCCAGGCACATCATTTCCCAATTCAGGTGTCTGTGGCTTTAGGAATTAATTGTCCACTATACCAAACTACTTGCAATTCCCCAAATATGTTTAATGAAACCAATATTTTTGAAATATTTCCTAATATATTTTCCTTTCTCAGCAATCTAACATCTTTTCCTTCAGCATTTTCTCACTTTAAGGCAAAGTTGAAGGAATATAAAGAAGATAATAATAAAAAAAAATACAAAGAAAATCCTTCCTTAACAGGAAGGGCACAGAGGGCACTTCTCTTTATCTAGGATGGAGGAGGAAAGTGAGAATGAGAGTAAGAGATAGTAGCAGGTCAATCAATTAGCCTTGTCTCAGTTTCCTTTACCCACTTAAGGTGAAGTTTGTCAAACAACAAGAATGGTTTGGGGGCAATTCCAGAGGTTGTTCCTCTGGACCTCAAGCCCATAGAAAAATTTCAAGGTCATTTGAGAGGCCCTGCACCAATATAAAAACCTAAATCAGAACAGAAATGGTGACAGGATATAGCAGAGAGCGTGAGAGAGCCTGACATAGGTCATCCCTTATTTCCCATGGTCTCCAAATGTCATGGGAGAGATTCAGAGGTTGTCATGGGATGGTGTGGGAGTCTCAGTGAGTATCTGAGTGTGTCAGCCAAGAGAAGGCACCATATGGGGTGAGTGAATCCCACATCAAATGCTCTGAGGAGGTCAACCGCCCAAAATTACTGGCCAAATGAAGACTGAATTGAATTTCAGGGGGTTCAACACAGGGGGAGCAAATGAGTTCTCCAGAAGCTGCACTCACTCACACTAGTCCATACAGAGAGAATTCCCACAAATTATAGTTGCTGAATAGCATCCACAGACAAGTCAAGAAAATAACACCTCAGGTGGAGAGCCTGTAGAGAAGGACCAGAGATAAGACACCCTTTCCCTTCCACAGGGAGGTTAAACTTTCCCTGTGCCGCCAGAGGAGAAGCAAAGAAGAGGGGGAAGGAGGAAGAAATCTTGAAATACAAGTTTCTCAAAATACATCTAGTTTATCCTATGGTAAGGGGACTTGTATAAAATCTTAAGTAATTCTGTTTCAGTATTTTTTTTCTACTCATTAATGAAATAATAAGAGAGGGATAAGTTATCCAGAGCAAGAATTCATTAAAGAAAAAAAAAAGAATTCATTAAAGAAAATCCCAGAAGTTACATTTTTGTGTGTATATTGTAGTTGTGGTGAACAAATTCCCACCTATTACAACATAGGTTATTGTGTTTTTGATACTTTGTACACATTGATGCCTGTTTCTTAGATGTCCTTCCTCCCCATTATTTCCACCTCTCTTTTATTGTTCATCTCTTGATATTTGGTCCACATGATCTTTTGTCTTGTGCAAGTCTTCTCAAAGCTCACTTATACATGCCTAATTTCAGTTCCCATGAAAACTTGAGCATTCCTCTAGCATCGTGTCCTACTGTTCTTATCTGTTTTCTCCCCACTGGACTATAAGTCTATAGGAATAAACCATGTCTTATGTATCAGGTTATCTCTTACTCATCAGATTATCTCTACTCACTAGCACAATACCAGACATGACAAGTAGAGGCAAAAGAATTAGAGTTTTTAAATATGGTATTCTGTTTAAAGAAAAAAAAATCAACCAACAAACCAAATGATTTTTTTTCCCATATTAATGGTCACATTGCTTTTAAAAGGAACTGTTGATAGCACCCTTGAAATACTTATGTGGGGGATCCTTAGGTGGCTCAGTGGTTTAGTGCCTGCTTTCGGCCCAGGGCGTGATCCTGGGGTCCCAGGATCGAGTCCCACATCGGGCTCCCTGCATGGAGCCTGCTTCCCCCTCTGCCTGTGTCTCTGCCTCTCTCTCTCTCTTTCTCTGTCTCTCATGAATAAATAAATAAAATCTTAAAAAAAATGAAATACTTATGTGGATTCCCAGACTCACCCTACTAAAACTCCTTACATCAGACAACATCATTGTATTTGAACTTGCTCAATGAAATTAGGATTTTTTTCAACAAAAAGAACACTAAACATTAAAATCTCACCAATGTGTAGATGGAGGAAATGGAAACTCAGCCTGTAAGATCATTCAGCAAACAGTCACTTCCTAGCCTCCTGATGTCTAGCATTCACCATCTGGTCTCAACAAAGGAGGCATGCTCTATCCTTGGCTCTTCTTTCCAAGCATAAAACAAGAATGGTTCTGAATTTCTCACAGCATAGCTTCCCCATATTGCATACTTAGAATTCAGTGATGAAAGGTTCATTGTTGGTCAATTTTCGATATTCAGTCCCTGCCTTTCTAAGATAATAAATTTGGCAATCAACTTTTTAGTGTTTACTTGACAAACCCTTGAGTAATTAAAGTACAATTATGCCCTTTTTAGATACTTAAAAACTTGAAATATAGGTGTATATTTTTGGTATATGGATATTTGGATTGAATATAGAGCCTGAAAGCTATTGAAAAAAATTACCAAGCTTTAATAAACTTTACGCATGACTTGACTGCAGTTGTACATCCAAAGAAAACAAATATAGTTCCTAATTAATTCACCTTAGAATAGCAACTGTTTGTTTAAAATAAGTAGTTTAGTGAAAATTATGGATAATGGTTTCTCGAATTTTTGGTGTGTGGCTTTGTTAAAATTTCAAGCTTCATAAAGAGACTTCACTTTTTAAACTTTTTTTCCCCCAGGTTCTGTGCTACCCTTGGACTTTTTCTAAAACTGCATTCTTACTATTTTATTTTGATGTTATTCTATGATTTTACTTAAAGTTATATCTCGGAAAAATAATTAAAAATTTTAATTTTTAACTCTATCCTTTATGCTATCTTTTCTGTAATTCTTGGGTTCAGATTTTTTGGAAGAAATGGGAGATTTATTTCTTTGCACAGTTTTCATCCTTGACCATTTCCATGTTATTTGTGGCCACAATTCCCTCTCAAATTAGATTTAGCCTTCTATGTAGATTTAGTAATGTTTATTATCTTGAATTTGTTATTCAGTCAATATATCTTATATCAAATAATTAAATATCTATTGTTAGGAAGTACAACGTTGTATAAGTCATACTTCCTCCCTTAGGGGAAGGATCTAGTTTAAGACATAAAACACACACACACAAACTCATATACACACACAGTGTCAACACCAAAAATTATAATATATGAGTCAGTTGAGTGAGAGGGTTGGATAAAATTAGCTCTAAAATTTTTCAAACTTTATAACCTTGAAACTGTGTCACTGAGTTTATGAACAAGGAGTGCTCTAGCTATTCTCAGTAGAGAGTGACCATTCTAGAAAATGGTCATTTCTGTAGTAGGGCATACTGAGAAATTCATATTTTCAGGATCAAGCTAGAGTTGTTGGGGCCAATACTACCTTTTGGTTCTCTCTTTTATAGCTTTGGTTAAACAGAGAAAGGTGTTTAACATTCAGATAAGTACAGAACAATGCAGATGACAAATTAGGCAGAAGAGATGTTTTGAACAAATGTATAGCAGCATGGGTGCATGTGGATGATGGTAAAGTAGTGGGAAAGTAACCAGGGATCACTGACCAGGGTGAATGCTATAAAACAGTGGAAATAAGCTAAAAGGGAAATGGGGCTAAATTATAAAGAGCTTTGAATACAGGGTAAGGCATTTGCATGCAACATAAAGACAGACATCTCTGAAATTTTGTGAGCATGCTTTTTGAATTGGGCAGTCTGATATTTTAAGTATTTCTTCTGGATGAAAACTGTGAAAGTATCAGATATTGTGATAAAAGGAAAATTCTGTCAGAATACCACAAGAATCAAGGGAAGAATTAGGAGTTTGTAGGCAGTCTTCAGTATTTCAATCTGTGTGGTTTCTAACAACTTCCCCAAATGAATGGGCTATGGAAGAGGGTTGTGCTGAAAGCTTCTAGTCATCCCGGTTCTCTTTAATCTGGGGCATTTGAAATGCAAGTAAGTGAGTGATAGGGGAGCTCTCCCTGTGCATTGCAAATGTGTGAGTCACAATATTAGGGGAGGAGGAAGCCAGCAAAGAATAATGTGGTATTGTGGTTTTATGATCCATCTGGCAAAGGTCTGTGATCAGCCTGTTGGAAAACCCACCTCAGGCAATGTGGCACCATTGGAGGTTTTTGAGCAGGGGATGGACGTGATCAAAGTTGTTTAATCTGCCTTTCAAGGGTTGAAATATTGGAAATCAAGAAACTAGTTGAGAAGCTATTTCGTGAGTCTAAATAAAAGGTGATAAAAGCCTGGACAAGGAAATGAAGCAATCAGATTAGAGAAGAAGGAAACAATGCAGACAACTGTAGAAAGATAATTGACATGGTATGGCTGATTAGAGCCATCATCGGTCAATGGAACTGACTTATCCATTGAACAAAATAGATCTGACAAGTTTGAATCTTAAGTCAAATATGTACCAGCTGTATGACTTTGGGCAAGTCACTTAACCTTTTTGATCCTCTTTTTCTTCATCTGTCAAAAAAGAATAATAATATCTACCTTGAAATATTATAATATTTCAAGAGAAAATATACAACTTTGCATATAGAATACAGATAGCAGTGATTAACATCATATTTCATGACTGTCATCTATGGGGCTAAGATGGGAAGATGAGATGGGAAGAAGGAAGATGGATGATGTCCTTACCCCAGGCATTGGTAGAACTGCACTGCCATTGATAGAACTATTGAGGCAAAAAGTAGAATTAGTTCAAATGCTAGTTTTCTTAATTTACCTCTATTCAATAGCTAGCACAACTATGCATAGTGAAGCAGTATATTTGGAGTAGGAATCTGATTGATCTCTCTGAATAAAACAAGATAAACAAACAAAATGGACACAGAAGCACTGAGACTAAATGGTGGAAAGGACCTGTATTATGAAATCAAGCTTCTAATTTTAGTTTTATTCTAATTCTAATTTTAATTTTTATTTTAATATCCATTAAGCTACTTGATATCTTATCCATATACTGAATGTTTAATGTGGGCTTAGCTAAACATATAATGTGTTTCTATATTGCATGTCACCAAATGACCTACAGGTGTTACTATTGAACAAATACTTGAGGAGCAGGTCTTTAGGCCCATGTAAGGAATGTAGTTCAGAAAGCAGTTCTAATGACTGTTGAATCTAAAAATGAAAGAGTTATAGAAAACTATAATTGTCTAAAAAAGAAGGTGGGCAGGATTCTGAGTGACTCCTTCTTGATTCAGGCATCAAAATAGTTTTCAAAAGATATGCTAATCCATGACATAGTTTGTGATTTTGCATATACCTATCTTATGAAAAAATAATATTTTTAAAGAATGCCATTGTGTAGAATTTTGGTCTTTTTATCTTGAGGACTAATGGGAATTTCTCCATCACTTCTTTTAAGACATTTTATCGTGTGTAGTGAGTTTTGTTAAAAGAGCAAGTTCTGAAAAGCTCTGACAGCCTCTTCAGCAAAAGATCCAGGATTGTCAGCCATTGACACAAAGACCTGAATCTGCTTTGACACCCTAGAATAGGCTTCTGGCAATGTTATGTCTTCTTTTAGATGTTTGGATAAATCACACAGCTCAGAAACTGCATCATACATTATGCCTAAGTCATAAACAAATGCTGCTGAGGTAAGGGTATTCCTTAGTCCATTGTACTTTGTTCTGTGTTTTGAAACTATAGATGTGTCACTTGAATACACCAGTAAACATTTCTTCAGGGTTTGGATGTGCATTCAAAATGGCTTTTATAGATCTTTTTATTTGAGTTACCTAAAAGAACTTCTCAACATGACTAATTTTAAGCAGCCCTATTTTCCTACCAATAAAATAACAATATAGACTGTTTATGAAAAAGAAGTATCCATGGGAAAAAAGCCTTAAGAATAATGGGGTTTAGTTGGGCTATATTGTAGGCAGAATAATAGCCTCCTAAGATCTCCACATCTACACCTTTATTCCTGGAACCAATAAGCATGTTAGATTATATGGAAAATTAAAGTAGCAAGTGGAATGAAGATTGCTCATCAGCTGACCTTAAACTAGTAAGACTATCCTGGATTACTCAGGTAAACCCAGTGTAATTACAAGAGTCCTTAAATGTCTAAGAGGGAGGAAAAAAGTTAGTGTAAGACGGATGCTATGTTAAAAATACTCAATTGACCATTGCTGGTTTTGAAGATGTAAGAGAGTCGCAAGCCAAAGAAAACAGGCAGCCTTGGGAAACTGATAAAGACGAGAAATCAGATTCTCCCTCAGAACCCCAGAAAGAAATAGCACCTTGTTAAAATACAATTTATATATGTCTAAATAATAATTTTTAATTAATTAGAAACAAAGCCAATATATTCATAACATTATATTTAATGTTAGCCTTATTAAAAACCCTACATTTTAGGCAGTAACTTAAACAAATATATATTTGTTGAATTATACACATCAAGATATTTATCATGATGTATATTATTATAAATACATGTGTGTGTGTGTATATATATACATGTAGCATTCTTCAACTTTTTGTTTTTATGAATTTGTCTTTTTTTTTTTCAGTCTGCTCCACGAAAACAATCTTGGATTAGCTCTATTAAATCTCACTTCTAATATGTTTCTCCTAAAAAAAAAATTGTAGTAATTGCATCTAATTCAAAATGATGGATAATTATCATATAATTAATTTATTTTTAAAGATTTTATTTACTTACTTGAGAGAGAGAGTGAGCTAGAGAGTGAGCCGAGAGAAAAAGAGCATGAGCTGGAGGGAGAGGTGGACTCCCTGCTGAGCAGCAGCTTAAAGACATCAGACTTGATCCCAGGGCCTTGGGATCATGACCTGAGCCAAAGGCAGATGCCTAACTGAGCCACCAGGCATCCCATATAATTTATTTTTGATCTCATAATATATTTTCTCTTTTTTTATCATAATGCATTTTCAACAACTATACTGAATATATTATTGAAGTAAAATAGAAGAGTAATATATTAAATGTACTTTGGTCTACACCATATTCGACTGTAACCTGATAAGTTTCTATTGATAAATATTCATCAGTAACTTCTTTTAAGGCATAGATCAAAGATTTTCCCATCACCATTCCATAACTGCCATCAGAAAAATATGACACATTAGATTTTAGCCTACTAAAAATCAGCATAAAATGTTTTAGATCGGCCACCCTCAAATACAGATTGTAACTATAATTAGGGAAACACAAGGCTCTTCTAAGTTTGAAAAAATTAATTTTTATAAATTTGCTATATTGTTTTTATAAGATCAGAGGTTATTTCTTTAAAAAAAACCTTTTTACTATGGAAAATTATAAAGTCAACAAACTAATATAATGAACCCCTCAGTATCCATTACCAAGCCTCAACAATTAATATTAATTCATGGTCAATTTTGTTTTACCTTTCCCTCCCTTAGTTTTCTCCTAACTACATACCGTTTAAGCAAATCTCACATTCATAAAAATTTGTCCCTATATATTTTAGCATGTATCTCTAAAATAAAAGATTTCTTTAATAGAAACACTTTACTATTTCCATACCTCTAAAAATCTAATAAATAATACTTTACTATCATCAAATATCTAACTACTATTCATTTTCCTTTTGTTTCATTGTCTTTTTTTCAGCACGTTTGTTTTAACCAGAATCCAAATAAAATCCATACATTATGAATGATTGACACGTGTTTTAAGTGTCTTTTAATCTATAGATCTCTATCCATATCTTTCTTTTGTCTTGTAATTTATTTGTTGAAGAAAACCAGATCATACTTCTGGTAGAATATCTTCTTTCTGGGTTTCACTATGGCATCCCCATGGTATCCTTTCATGTGTTCCTCTGTCCTTCTTGTATATTAATAATTGGATTTAGGGACCTTTTTAGGTTCAGAAGGCTATCTAAGTGCCTCTCGTTTTGTGATGTCAGCAACATGCATTTTGTTGTTCAATGTTGCTTATAAATGAGCAGTTTGATGCTCATTTATTATCTCATCAGAATGAAAATTTAATCAGAGTGTAAACAATGGTCCAGGAAATTTCTCACTTTTCTCATTCTGAGATCTCTTCTGATGCCATAAATCACTAGAACAGGAAATATCTTTTTTTTCAAAGTAATGAAAAATAATATTTTAAGAAAGAAATAATTTATTTTTTAAAAGATTTTATTTGTTTATTTGTGAAAGACACAGAGAGAGGCAAAGACAAAGAGGGACAAGCAGGCTCCTTGCAGGGAGCCCGATGCAGGACTCAGTCCCCAAACCAGGATCATACCCTGAGCCAAAGGCCGATGCTCAATTACTGAGCTATCCAGGCTTCCCATAATTCATCTTTTTAAAAGAGCTCATGACTGCTTAAAAGGGTGGTAAAAGGGGTAATTTAAATAATAACAGAAAATCTAAATATGGGATTGTTTTTAGTTGAGAAGACTATCCATCTGAGCATCGGACAGGAATGGCCAGTTCCAGGATGTGAAAAATCCCATTCAATATTCCATTAAAATATTACTAAGTTTGATATTTAGCTCTACTGCATGAGGTAGATATGATTTGTACCCCAGTTTTAGAGATAAGGAAACTGGGGTCTCTTGAAGGTTAAGGAATCTGACTCATGTTGTACAGTTGAAAACTGCTTTTGCTAGGATTGGGAATCATATTTAACATTCTCTGAAACCACTTTCACATTTCCACTACAGCATTTTATTTCCACCAGTAAATCTATTGAGTCTCTATAACTTTAATTTTTTAGCCAAATCTATAGAATTGAAAAATTATATTCAGTAAGTCTATGATTTAATCAGACTCTCTCAGTTAAAATACAAGATATAAATCTTGAATTATTAGTAATATACAAGTAAACAAGCAACATCTGATAGATTTCCACTTATATATTATTTATAGACTCAATTTTAAAGAGAGTGGCAATGCTCATAAAATAGAGAAAGCAAATAACCATATATAGAGAGCAAATCTGCCTCTCTATATTTGATAAGTTAGGGGTGAGTTGTTGCTATCTATCATTGAGCTGCTTGGCTTTAAGAAATAAAACTGATTATCTCATTATAAATTCTTGGAAATAAACATCTACTTAAAAATAATTTCTTGTTTGGCCCACACTTGGCATTTCTCTGATAGAAAAAAATTAAAAGTAAAGATTAGCAAAGCCAGAGAAAGAAAAATAGTGCCATTTAGATGGTGAGCAACATTATATTAGCAATTCTCCCTAAACCCAAATGAGTTAGGTATGACTCCTTATTTAAGATGTTTAGCCATATTTGGTAATGTGTTTATTCTGGCTTTTTATTGCATTTTTCAGTCATCCAAGTGAAATAGTTATTTCAAGCTTCTTAGTGGTTGTCTCCTTAGGACTAGTTTAGGAAGAGAATCCCAGCTCCACAGGGAGCTAACTAATAGGAGCAGAGACACTACCCACATTAGGCTGCCGGTCAGCATGAGGACAGTTCCCTTGACACATGTGCAGTGTGATTGACAGCTGACTTTTAGAGTTATGCGATGAATTAGAGAATTGAATACTGTCACCTTGGCTGAAATTCCACTTTGAAAAGAAGGGAAAATTTATGATGGATACGTAGGTAGATAGTAATTAGTTAGCTAGATGGGTGGATAGGAACTAGATAGGTAGGTAGGTACGTAGGTTGAAAATTACCTCGTAAATAGGTTCATACGGAGCATAGATGTGTTTGTAACAACTTATGAGGAAGTATCAAACTAATAAATGTTGGTCATTCCTGATGAATACAAAGAAATATAAGACCTTTGATGAGTTTATGATGCGAAGTAACATGTAAACATAGGAAAAGTTAAATGGTGAAGTACTTAATTATCATTTTAGACAAAAATTGTGCTGCACTCATAAAAAGGTGCACGCAAAAGTGTTCATTGAAACCAATTTGGAAGTATGATTACCATTACCTCTCTAACTATCATCTATCTATCTATCTATCTATCTATCTATCATCTATCTACCATCTATCATTATCTATTTATCATCTATCATGAATCTTTCTATCTTTGTATTTCAATGTGGAAATAGACCATGTGGCAGCAATAGTTGGAAAGTTTAGTTTTCTCTTCTGCTGGTTGAATAATTTTCTTTTGAAAAGGAGCCCTTGCTTTCAGTAAGATTTATCAGGTTAAAAAAAGGTTTTGATTTAATATTTGAAGACGGAGTTAATCTCCTGCTGTGCTTTAAGCATTTGAAAACCTGCTGCAAAGTGGCATTTCAAAGACAGCTTAATATTAAATTCAGTTTGCAATATTCATATCTAATTGTTATAGGATGCGTTGTTCTGTTAATAAGTAGCAGAATAACAATGTTATTATGTTTGGCTTTCACAGGCATTTTTAGACCTTTGTCAAAGGATGCTGTTCTTGTAAATGTGTAGAGAAACATTTATACATGAACTCCTACAGTTTTAAAAAATATGGGTTGTCATTTTTTATTCAGCGAAGATATTCTTGAATTGGTACTGTATTTTCTTATTGAAAAAGTCTAGCTCTAAGTTCAAATCCACTGTATTATAATATATAAATACCTATGAAGATAATGTAATACATGCAAAAAATATGCCATCTCTTCTAGAACATGATAAAATAACTTATTGAAGCCTCGGTATTATAACTATTTTGAGTAAAATGGAGATATCGACTGACATTTTTTCTTTGTATTTCAACTGTTCTGTATATTCAGAGTTTCTTTTTACCCCTTATACAACTAAAAAAATAAAAATTCTTATGTTAGAATACTACTTTTATCTGGGGAAGAAGAAACGATTGAGCATACCGTCATTATTAATCATTAATAGCATGACAGAAAAGTTGACTGCAGTGGGAAAAATCAAGTCAGTTTTATTATTCATTAAGACATTCCTGAAGGAGCTAACTTTTCATAGAAAGAATAGACAATAGAATTATAATATTTCACATTTATGATGTGGAATATGACCATGTGCTATACTGCTTTGCCTTTTTATAATCAGATTTTTCCAATGATTTATGCTAATTTAAATGATATTATTACCATCTATCATCATTGCCCTCAGAATTTGTTGTTCGATTTTTTTTTGTATCACACAAATGGCAATAATTTTACCTTTTCAAAAGAAATAACTTACCCTAACATAAGATTTTAAAACATGTTAACTATTAGTGCAATCATTAAAATTATTTTAAATGACCTTATGAGTTTCCAACATTTGATCTGGGCATAATTTCAATTTAGACTCAAAGTCTTTGACCATAACCCTGACTTCTATAATGATTATTTTTTTATGGTAAAGACATAGGTATAGAATTCATCCCTAACTGTATTATGTTCATGGTTTGTGTTCCTTATTATGTAGGTTTATTGAGAAAGATGTCTGAAGAAGTTGTCTGGTATCGGTCTCAGTAAAATTTCAAAACATTTTGTTCAGTTTATAAAATCAAGTTAGTGCAATTTTAACAACTGCTTGATATTAGGGGATCATAATACATGTTGTTAGAGATCATTTACAGTTTTTATTATATATATCTTTGTAGATTATCTTGCCTCCTAGTTAATGAGAGGATAAAGATCATCCAACACGATTTTCCTCATTTTGTCTTTTTTCAATTTTTTAATGTCATTCCATTATCTCTTGCTCTTTCTCTCTTCTATGAGCATTATAAATATTCAACCTATCCAAATTCTTCTCTAAAACTAACAACTCCATCTCTGCCTTCTCTCTCATTCATTCAAATCCTCTAAGACCTTCTTCTCAACAATTAACACATCTTTCTCTTGGTTCCATGTTTCATCCACTTCCCATTTTCTCTCCTCTCCTTCCTGGCCAAACTTACCCCAAATTCATCCCATTGTCCTCATGCTCTTTCGATCTACTCCTCACTCACTATACTGGAAATAAACATCTACTTAAAATCACTCACTACAATCAGACTCCTCTCCCCTTCTCCCTACAATACAGAGTGTGTTGTTCCTGGTTCCATCGAACATTTCCAAGAGGAATAGTAACATTCTATGGTATCTGTCAAAAAAGTAATCACTCTTGTTGCAGAGGCAACAAAACTACTTGTGGAAACAGGAATTAATACACTTATCCAGATGTCTAGGAGCCAGAGGCTGGTTATCTGTCAGGATAGGGCAGTGGGAATGATAGGAGGCAGAGAACTCAAAGAGATATGCAGAAGTTAGCATTACTATATTGATTTACTTTGGCAAACATATAACCCCATCTGAATCTATAAAACAATATGCTATAAAACAGGATAAAAATATACTGTTCTTCCAAGTTGGGATTAACTGAGGTAACAAATATATGAAAAAGAATTTTAAATGAAATTCTATGACACAGAATAAAGTGATAAGCAGGTCTCAGATTGGGAAAATAAAGGACTCTCAAATTCATTCTATCTACCTATGGCTTTCCAAAAAAAAAAAAAAGGGAACAACAACAAAAAACCATTATGCTGCTTTAGAGCAGACGTGAATTTTAAAACCAGAGCACAGAACCATTGTTTTATAGCTTATATAATTAATGTGGGCTATAAATCCCAATTTTATATTAGAAGTACTACATAAGTAAACCCAGCTCATATTTCTTTTTAACATACATTCATTTCAGATAGCAAGAAAAAGTAATTCTTTTATAAGGCATGAGAATTGAATTTGAACTTGAGAATTAGTTTAGTTCTATACAGCACATGGGTTACTCATAAAGTTAACACTTGCCTTTAAGTAATATTTTTTCCTTAAAAAAAGAATTAGCAGATTCTCATTAGTTGATATTACACAAATTTTGCTATATATCTTACTATATATAATCTTTGAAAACTTCTCAGTTACCTTCTTACTGGCTTTTCTCTCCCATTACTAATTATTTAAAATATTTACTTCAGAAAAAATTGCTAAGTGTTTGCTCTATTCCAAATGCTGTGGCAATGCTGGAGATTAAAAAAGGAATTAAAAAAAAGGAATTAAAAGCATTCTGCATCCTTACCTTCATGAGGTTACTGATCCAGAAATGTCCCTCTCTGCCACAGGGTCTTTGCACAGACTCTTCTCTTTGTCTGTGAAGCTCTCTCAGCACCTCATCTTCTCCAGGTATCCTTAGCACACTCTCAGATAAGCCCATACATTTTCCTTTTCATCATTTATTATAGTTTTAATTAAACATTTATTCATGTAATCATTTACTTAGTGGCTGTATGTCCTACTTTATTGTAAACATTATAAGAACAAATGTTATTTCCCCAGAGCGTAGCACAGTGCCTGGCATATAGTAGCAATTCAAAAATACTTATAGAATGAATGAATAAATACATGATGCAATTGACCAGAGAGAGAAGATGGAAGTAGAAAAGGAAATAGGCTAAGGACAGAACACCAAGGCTCACTAATATGTAGAAGAAGACTGAGCTAAAGGAAAAAAAAAAGAAAGAAAAGGTAGAGATGCCTGTGAAAAATCTCCATATAAAAAGTAAAAGAAGTAAACAAGTGTAATGTCACATTAAATGTGATCAACTATAGTTTCAGAGACTTACTGACTCCTTTTTTTTTTTTTGCTCCTGTCTTCACATTTTACTTAATTTATCTTCGCAGCACTTACTGATTCTTTCATACACTTGCACCCATCCACCCACCCATATGTCCATTCAGGTATGGTATTTTTACAAATGTATTATTATTGTTGTTATTATTATACAATTTATAAAAAAATGCATGTGGCCTCTTTCTCCCATAAAAATCTTAGTTCCAAGAAACCAGAGACTTTGGCTATTTTATTTTATCTTGCCATCTACACTGTATAGATACATGGAGGAATCATGACATTTTTTTCAAATGATACAATATAGATAGTTTATCTGACTAAGAAACCAGAAGGGCATTGGTGACCTTAGAAAGTTTCATAAATGGAGTGGCCAAGGTCATGCTGCTACTTAAATGCTACTGAGTTGATTACAATATTGAAACTCTCACCCAACATTCCATGCCTAAACTCCATCCAGTCACACTGTTGAGACTGAGGTCTGGGATGTCTGGGTGACTCCTGGGGACCAATATGGCAGTTGCCTGCCTCCTCTCCACATGTACACAATATATGATGATGCAATGGGGCAGAAAAGTTGCAGTGGATGCTCTATTTGGAAAGAGAAGGATGGCAGACAAGCAGCAGTCTCTGGTCTACAGCAAATGTGTGACCTCCTGGGGAGACTGTGACATAGTCTACTCTCTTGAGAGGATCTAACTTTTCTAAGTTCTTCCATGGCTCCCAATTCCACAATTCCACCCTGTAAGAGGTTCTTCCTTTTCTTTAATCTTTTTGGGCCACATCAAAAAATGGTATTGGGAAATGTGCTGTACCTGATAGCTTAACAGTGTTCTCAGGCAACTGTTGCTCCAGAAAGGTAAGGAGCTTGAGACACCTAAATCCCTAATAGTCACAGACAGGAGTTTTAGTCTAGGCTCCAAGTTTCTTCAGCAGTATAACTCTTCCCCCCAAAATTGATTCCGGTTAGTTCCATAGGCCAATTACCACACTCACAAATATTTCTTTTTAAAATAGTTCAGAAATCTGTTTTATTTCTCTGCTTTCTCATCTCTTTACTTCTCTCTCAATTTGGAGGAGGCTCCTCGGAGGCCATCCAGCTCCTGACTGAAACTCATTCCTTGGCTTGAGCTTTACCTGAGTCGGTGTGAGCTGTTTTAACAGTAGGTGTGAAGGCAATTTCCTTAGTTTGATCTTTGTCACAAAATATTACTTAATCAGATTTTGTTGTGTGAAGACCTTCTGTTTTTGTTCTCTAAGTCATCAGTTCTAAAATTATGAGTTTTTCAGTTTTTGGAATCTCTTGATTACTTTTCACTTCTGCCTTGATCTAGATAGTTCTTTCCTGAAGGTACCACTTCTTCTAATATCATACCAAATGCAGCCATTTGCACAAAATGTACATTTTGAACAGCTTGCTCTCTAACTCTTTTTCTGATGCTACAAGTTCATTAAACACACAGGCTACTCCACAAATCACAGCATACAATAGTTTTGCCAAATATTTTGTTTCTGCAAAATATGGATTGCCATATTTCCAAATTTCAATATCTGATTCCTTACCTCCCCGACCCAATTGCTAAGCTAATGCCTCATATTTTAATTTCCTGCTATTGGAACATTCCTCTCCCCATGCAATTTCTATATTCGTTGATATAAACTAAGTCATGCTGCAGGAGCAAACAGCCCTTGAATCTCAGTAGAATCAAATTCCTGAAATCTGATTTCTGTCTCAAAATTTTAGATGAGAGCTGGAGTGACTGTGTAGTCACTTCATGCAGTAATTCCAGCTATATCAACCTCATGGATACACCTTCTCTACACAATACCTGCAAATTTCCAAGGCAAGGCAAACACACTTTTTGCATACTGCTCCGGGGCTTCTCTGTTAATGCAGGGGTGAAAGATATTTCTTGTCTCCCTCAGGGTTGCCAGCTAAACTTTGAAGTTCAAGAGAATTAATGAGCCTTGGACACACCTTCGACTCATGGAACAAGTGGATTAATTTCCCCCCATTTCTTCCTGTAGACACAACTCACCTGATTTGTAGTCTAGTTGGTGGAGGAAGTTCCTGCAAGCTGGAGCAATTCTTTCTTTTAAGCTGACCAGACACGCTTCTTCATTTTGGACCTCTCTCCTCCCTTGCCTCACTCTCTTTGTCTGACACTTCTGCTCCCTGGGTCTGCACACCCGACAAAGTAACAGATGAAGTAGAAATGAAGACAACATTCTAAAACGTTCAGTAAGTTGCCTAAGACAGCAGCCAAAACTCCTTACCTGTCATCCGGGTCTTCTTGGTCCAGTCCTATTAACCGTGAAATACTATTTCCCCCAGAAATCCCTGATTTTTCCACTTAGAAGTCTGGAACAGACAATTTTAGTTATATTTTTCTTACATGGGTTAGAACTTTGGGATGCATTCCTACATTAAGACATTCAGTGAATAGTTACTGAGACCCAGGCTTTCTACTGTACTCAAAACAAGAATTAAATCAGGAAGAGGGAGATGCTGCCATATAGCAGGGGTGGGAATGATAAACTTGGTCAGAGTCATTCTGCAATTAAGTCCTGACACCAGAACACAACTCAGATCGACTTCAATTTTAAAACCACACTCTCATTTCAAAGCTCTACTCACTCTCTCAATAAATATTTATGAATCGTTGCACTCTAACTATATGAATATAGGGAGTTATTTATTTTCTACATTTGTGTATGTGGGAGTGCTAAAGTATTCCAGACATCACATTTTTAGGGCATGTGATAATGGAGGAGATTGTTAGGAAGGTGCTGCTCTGAGAACATGTTCTATAGAAATCACGCAAGAAAACAAATTTGAAGGAGGAAAATTAAAACACCATATGTAGCCATGTAAGAAAAAAGATAGATATTTTGACAAGGAATAAATTCTCCCTTCCTCCCTCCTTCTCCTCCTTCCTCCCTTTGTAACAGCTCTGGTTCTTTGTATGCCATAACCTTGATCTTTATATCTAAAGTAAGCGTTCTAATTCTCAGCACCGTGAAGCTCACTAAAAAATAAAGATGATGTGTTTACTTAATTAAAAGGCACAAAAATGACACTCTGATTCCATTCTTAAAAGAAGTGTAGAAGTATTTTACAGTGTTGCAAAATTCTTCTATAGCATCTGACTTAATTCCTCCAGGGCTGTGAGGCAAATATTAAAGAAAGATGAAAAAATCAGGAAAAAAAATGATGAGTGGAATATCATACAATTTGGGTGCAAAGCATACTCTCTTATGCTTATTGTAGTGGATTTAGTATTTATGGGAACGGGACATTTTCTTAATGTGAAATGTCTGGAAATTGAGCCTTCCGATCTTAAAGCTCATCAAAAAACTATTTGAATCATAGCAAATTGATATTTCTCATCTATAGAAAACCATAATAAGTATTTCATGGTTTTTTATCAATATTTTTTCTTGACTTATCCTTTTAATATATTAAGCATCCTTGATAAGATGCAGAAACTATATCCAAAAGGTACAGGGAGTTGATTTTTATTAGTATATTCAGCCTGATTAAAGATTTTTCTGGTAAAAGTTTTCACATACTTACTAAAATGTAACTTGATTTTTAAAAGTAGAAACATGGCCCAATTAATTTCACAATTAATTCATTTGTTCTACAAAGCTTTTATTTTTTTTTTCTGTCTAAAGATTTTATGTAGGACAGTTAGAAAGATGAGCTCTGAACTCAAGATGGATAATTATTTTTTTCACTAACTCTTCTAAATATAAAGCTACACTAATAATAGGAAAATTTAAAATGATCATTAACAGAGTTATCTATGAAACCACTACCCTTTGGCTGGATAACTATGAAGTTATAGGGTGTCAGTTGAGTGTCTTTTAACAATAGATCTTGATTTTGACTAAAAGCCTCATAATCACAATATTTTAATTTTCATGGAGTATGAAATTACTTGCTCTAAATAAGCTAGGTATCATCTAACTGAATGATCACCTCTGTCTACTTCTAAAGCAGACATAACAAAATTAATACAAAGGTGAGAAAAGTGTGAAAATTGCAAGTACAATTCTGAGAACATTGGCCCTCACGTAATATAATACTAGAATGAATACATTGTCTAAACAAGAGAATGTATGCAGCCATGTCATATTTGAATTTGGCACAAACTTGGTGAACGGCCTCTAAATTTTAGGTTTTTTGTATGATGGACTTTGGTTTGGTTTGTGTTTTAAAATTAATAATTTTCCTTCAAAGGAGTTGCAATGCCTCCTCCATACTGTAAAACTCACTATGTGTAGTGGCAGGATTAGAGTGGCTTGGCAACTACAGACATGTTCCTGTGCATATGTGAGTCGCAGATAATACCTTGGTTTACAATGTAAATTTTATGTTATGTGTGCTGCAAAATAATTTTTAGTACATACCATTAAATTTCATTTATGATTTGTTAGATTATATAAATCTATTGTACATTTGCATATGACATGGAATTTACATTTGATTCACTCACTTTCCGGTAGCAGATATAAATCTCACAATTAATAAACTTATGGTCTTCTTCACTTTTAATCAGCAAAGAATAAATCATCTGGATAAGAATTTTATAAGAATATAAAAAGGTTTTAGGAAGAAAGTGCTAAGTAATGTTCATTTAAGATTTCATTCAGAAAGAATAGCATAAATTAGATTCTGTGGACCATTTCACATATAAATAGAAGGGTCTATTGATTGAAAGAAATCTTATTCATTGTTAATTTTTCAAAGATGAAAAACAAAACATGTCAACTAGTCACATTGCATAAATGTGCCACTAATGATAAATAATGAAACAGTTAATTTTCTTTAGTGAATAATTACAACAAATTTTGAAAAGTAAACATTTAATTTTATGTTATTAAAAAAGCTAACAAGATTTGATTTCAGTATTTTAATGAGAATGAACTGATATTGTCTTAGCCTGTCAAATAGTAGTTATTCTGAAATTCTTCTGAAGTGTTTGGGACTTGTAAACTTTAATTTACTTGATGTAACTTTATCGGCTAGATATCTAATTATTTGTACTCCAATTTGCTAATTCAATCCATATAATATTTGGGTCTTTTAGGGTAAATTAGCCTCCAAACATAAACTGTGTACCTACTCACTACAATGTGTCAGGTGATACAGGGATTTACTAAGAAAATATCATCTTCCAGGGGTGCCGGTGTGGCTCAGTCAGTTAAGTGTCTGCCTTTTCAGGTCATGACCCCAGGGTCCTGGGATCAAGTCTCATGCTGGGCTCCCTGCTCAGTAGGGAGCCTGCTTCTCCTACTCCCTCTGCCTCTTCCTTGCTTGAGCTCTCTCTTTTGCTCTCTCAAATAAATGAAATCTTAAAAACAAAACAAAACAAAACAAAACAAAAACCCTCTTCTTCCTAATTCTCCTCCCAAAGCAATAGACACTCAGCATAACACTTGTTTAACAAAATCTGAAGATATGCATAAATGTTCTCAATCCATCTATCCCCATCCATTTCCAATTTGTTGCTTCCTCTGTGCTCTGAAGGTCATGAGATTACTTCTAATTTGCTTATCCAAGTTTCTCTTTTCCATACATACTGAGTCAACGTGTGCTGCTCAGATTATCCTGAGACTCCATTATTTTCTCCAACATCTTCTGCCCAAGAACATAGAAGAGAAGGTGTTAAAAATAGTGTAATGCCAAGGGACTTCTGGAGAAGATGGCAGAGTAGAATCCTAAACTCACCCCTTCCCACAGATAGGACTAGATAACACCCACATCAATGTAAGCAATCCAGAAAATGACCCAAAGATTGGCAGAACAGACTCTCCACAGCTAAATGTAGAGAAGAGGCCACAGCAGAGAGAGCAGGATGGGCAGAGGTGTGGTTAGGAGCTAAATGGACCCATGGAACTGTCTGCAGGAGGGAGGGACACTGAGTACTGAGAGAGGAAAGAAATGGACCCTCACACTAGGCCCTCCAGACACAAGTAACTCACATGGGGCAGGTGAATCCCCATAACATTTGGCTTTGAAAACTAGAGCGGCCTAATTTTGCAAGTTCTTACAATCAGTAGGGCTTAACACCAGGAACTTTAAAAAAAATCAGTAGGCTCAGCTCTGGGAGCACAGGGAGGGCAAGAGAAAACAGTCCCCGCCCTTAAAAAGACAGCACAACAAACAGCTCCATAGTGACAGAGCATAGAAGCAGTAGTTTGAAAAATGTCTGGGGTATATGGGAGGGAGATTTGTTTGCTAATCCTAGAGCCTGTGTTGGAGGGGCAGGGATCTTTGGAGACTTCTCCAGGAATAAAAGAGCTGAGAGGAATTTCCCTCCCCTGCCATCCAGCCCTAGATCCATGGACAATTGCTGGAACCAGTAAAGCACCAACTCTCTCTACCTTGCTTGCTAAAAAGTGTGCCCTGCCCACACACACTTCTGTTGATCCACCCCCTCCAACACAACTGGCCTTGGCAGGAGTTTTTCTAGGTGGCTGCAAGTCTCCTTCTGCTATAAACCAGCAGAAGCATTGCTAACACTCTGTGTTCTCTACCCCCATGCTCTCTTGTGGACCTCCTGCCCTCCCTGGCTTTGACTGGAACTCATCCAGAATGGTGTCATAAACCAGGCAGTGTGCAAGCAGCCCCATAGGAGACAGCACCACTCCAAAATGACTCGTGCCTCAGGGAGTAAGGAACATAACCACACACACAGTCCTACTGCAGGCCCAGCAGTAGGCTGGGGACAGAAATCTACTCCAATGTCAGATCCCACTTAATAACAAAAGTTTCTCAGGGGACAACACAGGGAAAGGCAGCATTTGGTGTTACTGCATCTTGGGCAAACACCTGGTCTGACTCAACCCAAGGTGGGCCAGACTAGCTGAATAACAACACAGGAACCAAACCCACTCCACAAGAGACAAAGAGAGCCATCGAAGACAACTGGACTAAAGGCAAAAGCAGCTCAGCTGCAACAGTAGGGCCCATGCAGCACACACAGGAAACATCCCTTAAGTAGTAGGTTCTGATGAATACGGGACCTTGTACTGCAGAGCGCAACAGGACCTCTCCTTCATAAGGCCACTACTTTCATTAGCAGGAGACATAGCTGACTTCCCTAACACACAAAAACAGAGAGTTACACAAAATGAGGAGACTGAGGATTATGTCCCACGTGAAAGAACAGGAAAAAGTCACAGCAAGAGAGCTAAATGAAATGGACATAAAAATATGCTTGATAGAGAATTTAAAGTAATGGTCATAAAGATACTCACTGGACTTGAGAAAAAAGTGGAGGACCTGAGGGAGATCCTCAACAACGAGATAGAAAATATTTTAAAAAGCCAACAGAGGTGAAGGACTCAAACCTGAAATTAAAAATAAACTAGATGAATATAATAGGCTAGAAGAAGCAGAAGGGTGGATTGGTGACCCTGGATAACAGTAATGGAAAGCGATCAAACTGAGTAAGAGAGAGTAAAAAATAATAAAAAAGGAACATAAACTAAGGGAACCCAGCAACACCACCAAGCATAATAACATTTGCATAATAGGGTTCTCAGAAGGAGGAGAGAAAGGAAGGCAGAAAATTTATTTGAACAGATAATAGCTTCCCCAAGTCTAGGGAAGGAAACAGAAATCTAGATCCAGGAGGCAAAGAGAGACCCCAACAACATTAACCCAAGTAGTTTCACACCAAGACACATGGTAATTAATTGTCAAAAAGTAAAGAGAAAATTTAAAAGCAGAAATATAAAGAAATATAGTTACATACAAGGGAAACCCATAGGCTATCAATTGAATTTTCAGCAGAAATTTGCAGGCCAGAAGAGGGTGGCATAACATATTCAAAGTGCTGAAAGAAAAAAATCTGTAACTAAGAACACTCTACCCAGCGAGATTATAATTCAGAATAGGAGAGATAAAGTTTCTCAGAAAAACAAAAGTTAAAGGGATTCATGACCTAAACCAGTCCTATAAGAAATGTTAAAGGAGAATCTGAGTAGAAAAGCAAGACCATAAGTATTAGTAGGAATAGTAGAAAATACAAAAGCAGTAATATATGGGGGAAGTAAAGAATGGGTTCAAACTTAAGTGACCATCATCTTAATATAGACTGCTATCTACATAAGATGTTATATACAAACCTAATGGCAATCATAAATAAAAAACCATAATAGATATGCAAAAAACAAAGAGCAAAGGAATCCAAGTATATCATTAAAGAAAGTCAGCAAACTGTGAGAGAAGAAAGGAACAGAGAAGAATGATAAAAACAACCATAAAACAGGTAACAGAATGAAAATAAGTACATACCCATCAATAATTACTTTGAAGAAGATGGATTAAACACTCCAATCAAAAGACATAGGGCGACAGAATAAATAAAAATCCAAGACCTACTTACATGCTGCCTAAAAAAGACTCATTTCAGACCAAGGACACCTGAAGATTGCAAGTGAAGTGATGGAAAAGCATTTATCACACAAATGGAAATGATAAGAAAGCCAGTGTAGCAAGACTTATATCAGACAAAATAGACTTTAAAACAAAGATTGTAACAAGAGACAAAGAAGGACATTACATAATCATAAAGGGAAAAATCTAACAAGATATAACAATTATAAATATTTACACACCCAACATGGGAGCACTCAAATACATAAAGCAGCTAATAACAAACATAAAGGAAGTAATCAATAGTAATATAATAATAGTAGGGGGCTTTAACACTCCACTTATATCAATGAGTAAGGTCCTCCAAATAGAAAATAAAAAAAGAAACAGTGGTTTTGAATCATGCATTGGAGTAGAAGGCTCTAATAGATATATTGAGAATATTTCATCCTAATACAGCAGAATATACATTCTTTTTAAGTGCACATGGAACATTCTCCAAAATAGATCACATATTGGGCAACAAAACAAGTCTCAGCAAATTAAAAAGGATTGAAGTCATACCATGCATCTTTTCTGACCACAATTATGAAACTAGAAATTAACCACAAGAAAAAATCTGGAAAGAGCATAAATACATGGAGGTTAAATAACATGCTACTAAACAATGGATGGCTCAACCGAGAAATCAAAGAGAAAATTAAAAAATACATGGAGACAAAAGAAAATGAAAACACAATGGTCCAAAATGTTTGGGATGCAACAAAAGCTGTTCTGAAAGGGAAGTTTATAGCAATAAAGGCCTACTTCTAGGATCAAGAAAAATCTCAAATACATAGCCCAACCTTATACTTGAGGAGCTAGAGAAAAAAATAACAGACAAAACCCAAAAACAGTAGAAGGAAGGAAATAATAAATATGAGAGCAGAAATAAATGAAATAGAAATAAAACAAAAAACCCACAATAGAACAGATCAACGACACCAGGAGCTAGTTCTTTGAAAAGATTAGCAAATTTGCTTCAACGTGGATGGAACTGGAGGGTATTATGCTGAGTGAAGTAAGTCAGTCGGAGAAGGACAAACATTATATGTTCTCATTCATTTGGGGAATATAAATAATAGTGAAAGGGAAAATAAGGGAAGGGAGAAGAAATGTGTGGGAAATATCAGAAAGGGAGACAGAACATAAAGACTGCTAACTCTGGGAAACGAACTAGGGGTGGTAGAAGGGGAGGAGGGCGGGGGGTGGGAGTGAATGGGTGACGGGCACTGGGTGTTATTCTGTATGTTAGTAAATTGAACACCAATAAAAAAAAAAAAAAAAAAAAAAAAAAAAAAAAGAAAAGATTAGCAAAATGGACAAGTCTTTAACCAGACTCATCAAGGAAAAAAACAAAAAACAAAAGAGGATTCAAGTAAAGTCAGAAAATAGAAGAGGAAAAACAGCAATAACACAGAAATATAAAGAATTATTTAAGAAAAAAAGAAAAATTATATGCTATAAATTGGACAGCCTAGAAGAAATGGTTAAATTTCTGAAAACATATAACATCCCAAAACTAACTCAGGAAGAAATAGAAAATTGAAACAGACCAATTACCAGCAATGACATTGAATCAGTAATCAAAAAAATTCTCAACAAACAAAAGTCCAGGACCAGAAGGCTTCACAGGTGTAATCTAACAAACATTCAAAGAACAGATAATATCTATTCTCAAACTATTCCAAAAAATAGAAGAGGAAGGAAAGATTCTAAATTCATTCTGTAAGGCCAGCATTACCTTGATACCAAAATCAGATAAAGACATCACAAAAAAAGGAATGACAGACCAATAACTGTGATAAATATAGATACAAAAATCCTCAATAAAATATTAACAAACCAAATCCAACAATACATTAAAAAAATTTACCATGGTAAAGTGGGATTTATTTCTGGGATGCAAGGGTGGTTTAATGTTTACAAATCAATGTGATTCATAACATCAACAAAAGAAAGAATAAAAGCCATATGACCATTTCAATAGACGCTGAAAAAGCATTTGTTTGACAAAGTACAACATCAATTTATGATAAAAACTGTCAACCAAGTAGGTTTAGAGGGAACATACCTCCACATATTAAAGGCCATACATGAAAAACCCACAGCTAATATCATATTTAGTGGTGAAAATTTAACAGTTTTTCTCCTAAGATCAGGAACAAGACAAGGATGTCCACTCTCTCACCACTTTGATTCAATGTAGTCCTGGAAATCCTAGCCACAACAATCAGATAAAAAATGAAATAAAAAGCATAAAAATTGGTAAGGAAGAAGAAAATCTTACTATTTGCAGATGACATTATACTATCTAGAGAAAACTCTAAAGACTCCACTAAAAATCTACTAAATAATACAATATACAGAAATCTGTTGCATTTCTATGCACTAATAATAAAATAGCAGAAAGAGAAATTAAGAAAACAATCCCACTTATCATTGCACCAAAAATTAAAATACCTAAGAATAAATGTAACCAAGGCCTGTACTCTGAAAACATTGATGAAAAAAAATTGAAAATGATACAAACAAATGGAAAGATATTCCGTGCTCATGGATTAGGAGAACAAATAGTGTTAAAATATCCAAACTACTTAAAGCAATCTACAGATTCAATGCAATCTCTATCAAAATACCAACAGCGTTTTCCATAGAAGTAGAACAAATAATCCTAAAATTTGTATGAAAACGGAAAGACCTTATCTTGAAAAAAAAAAAACAAAACTAGAGGTATCACGATCACAGATCTCAAAATATACTACAAAGCCATAGTAATCAAAATAGTGTGGTACTCAAAATGGATTAAGTACCTCAATGTGAGACATGAAAACAAAAATCCTAGGGAGCACAGGCAGTAATTTTTCTAACATGGGCTACAGAAACATTTTCTTAGATACATATCCCAAGGCAAAGGAAACAAAATAAAAAATAAACTATTAAGACTTCATTAAAATAGAGTTTCTGCACTTCATAGGAAACAATCAACAAAACCAAAAGACAACCTACTGAATGGGAGAAGATCTTTGCAAATGGTATGTCCAATAAAGGGATATTATAAAATCCATAATATATAAATAACTTACACAACTCAACAACAAAAATCCCCAAATAATCCAATTAAAAAATGGGCAGAAGACATGAACAGACATGTCTTTAAAGAAGACATACAGAGGGCCAATAGACATGTGAAAAGATGCTCAACATCACCCATCCTCAGGGACATACAAATCAAAACCACAGTGAGATATCACATCATACCTGTCAGAAAGGCTACAATCAAACACAAGAAACAGTAAGTGTTGGCAAGGATGTGGAGAAAAGAACACAGGTGCACTGTTGGTGGGAAGGCAAACAGGTGCAGTCACAGCAGAAAGAACAGTATGGAGTTTCCTCAAAAAATTAAAAATGAAACTACCATGAAATTACCATATGATCCAATAATTCCACTACAGGGTATTTACCCAAAGAATACAAAAACAGTAGCTTGGAAAGATATAGAACCCCTAGGTTTATTGCAGCAATATTTACGATAGACAAATTATGGAAGTAGCCCAAATGTCCATTGATAGATGAATGGATAATGAATTATCCATATTAATGGACACTTGGGCTGCCTCCATAATATAAAATGGAATACTACTTCCACACAAAAAATGGAATATTACTCAGCCATAAAAAAGAATGAAATCTTGCCATTTGCAAAAACATAAATGCATCTATAGAGTATAATGTTAAATGAAGTAAGTCAGAGAAAGACAAATACCATATGATCTCACTCATACGTGGAATTTAAGAAACAGAACACACGATGAAGGAAAAAGAGAGACAAACCAAAAAAACAGACTCTAACTATAGAGAACAAACTGATGGTTACCAGAAGGGAGGTGGGTAGGGGGATGGAGGAAATAGGTGATGGGGATTAAGAGTATGCTTATCACGATGAGCACTGAGTAATGTATGGAATCACTGAATCATTATATTGTACACCTGAAAATAAAACACTGTATGTTAACTGTATAGGAATTAAATAAAATTAAAAGATAAAAAATAATGTACCACTAGTATCAGGAAAGAAATCCCAGCTACTCTATGTGATAGTGATAGAATAACAGGCTAAAAATTGTTCCTCCAACTTCAGAAAGGTGCTATTAAAGCAGAAACTAAACACACGGAGGAAGAGAGCACACATCAGAAGGGAGGAAGAGGTAGACCCAAAGACCTACATTATGTTATACATTTATACCTCTGGTGACACCACACAGCAGCAAAAGCAAAAGAAGCCAAAGTAGGAGAGAAAATATGTGCCATGAAAGCTGAGAGAACCACTCTAACATACTCGTGTTGGGAGCAAGAGTGGACTCTAGGACTTGGGTTTTGATTGGAAAGATACATTTTCAGAGACTTCCTAAAATGTTGAAGAGACCGTGAGGATGTTAAAAAAAATAATGTGTTATTACCATTCTTGCAACCCTATGTTTACTCCAAGATCATGTGACCTATTCTCATACCAGGAAATTTCCTTCCCTTTGTGGTCAGATGCCTAAAGTTTGTAATAGCTGCCTCTATTTCACCATTTGACTCACCAGTAATCACCGGTGCTGATCACCCTGCACTATGGCTTCTAATACCACCAAATGCTCTTCTGTAAAGATCACCAGTGTCCTCCAAATCATCCAATAGCGGGCAGATTTCTTTCCTTGAACTTTCTGGCACATTGACGGGTTGAACACTGCTTCCTTTTTAAATATGTTTCCCTTTACTCCAAGTGTTTGTTTGCCCCAGCATTATCCCTTCCAGGTCCTGCTTTTTCCCAGTTTTTGCCCCATTTCATTGGTTATTCCTCCTTAATTTCTCTAGTGTCTGTGTCAGCCATTAAAAAAAAAAATCTCTCTCTCCCTTGGGTTGTTTTATTGACTCCTTTTGCTTCCAATTCACACTTCTCAACTTGCCCCCAATGTGCACTGGCGTGCACACCCTGCCTGGGTGACTTTACCTATTCACATCAATTCAAATACCAGCCAGAAGGAAGAAAGGATCCAGGGTGTCTTCCCTGTCTTTCATTCATGTAACTCCAACAAACTTACCTCTTCCAGAAAGTCCTCATCGATGGCTGATTCTATTTAAGTATGTAACTTCTCTTTATTTGCAGCCCAAGTATGCTAACTCCATCAACGTTATTTACCCTCAATGCCATTACTCATTCCCTTGATGTGCAAGAGTTTTATGTGTTTTGTATCCTTATTTTTTCTTAATTATATTGAAAATCAGATAACATGTTTAACTTAATTTATGGGGTACCTAGCATGATTTACAGAAAAGCAATGAATTCTCTTTGGGTGGCTAAAAAACCATCCAAACTGTTTCAAAGAGATATTTTTGACAAAAGTTATGTTGGTGTCCCAGTTCTTAAATTTCAAGCATGTAGGTGTGTGTATACACGCAAACACACACCACGTAGAGTATGTCACACTACTGCAAAATGACAGTCCTCGTCTATTTTCTAGATGAGGATGTATTTGTTAGAGATGGTTTTCCATTGTTCACATTTTAAATAAGAACGCTTAAAAGCTGGAGCATCACATTTTAATAATGAATTGAAACTAGCTGAACGGTCTTTTAAAATTCTTCGACTCAGACAGAAGTCTGAGACTAACTAACGTCACAGGAAAGTACAAATAAAGCAACGTTCTGAATACTAAAATGTGCATGTGAAAAAAATATAGGTGTAAAAATGGGATAAAGTATAGGCAAAAATAAGCTTTTTAAAAATTTTATTACCCCACTTTAATAATTCATAGGTAATCCTTTCAAGCAAAACTCAAAATAAGATGTTATCGATAGATTACATGACATCACATTACGAGATGTTGTAAAAATAATAAATAAATTGCATTCGTGGCAGTCATGTTCCTCCAGACAGAAAGTATTTTCTTTGGCTTAAAAATGCCTTTTACTAATCAGAAACATTGTGTTGTGAAGAAAACTACTAATTTCATTTATTTCTTAAATCTATTTAAAAGGTAAAGTTAAAATTAAACATATTAATAAGCTGCCATTGATGAAAAAGGGAAAGCTTTGACCTAAAAATGTGATGATTTAGTGTCTCCACTGATTGATTATGACTTGGCTCTCCTCTTCCTTCATTTTACTGATGGAGGTTCAGGAAAAGAGCTTATTAACATTGAAAAGAAAGGCCTCCAAGTATGCATTTAAAATAATGCTCTAAAGAAATGTGAAAAGATCTGAAGCTTATGATTTTCCCATAACTGCATATACGTAACATGAAGGAAGCCTTAAATGCCTTTTACATTTTACAAATTCAAAACATTTACTTGATTTTTAAAAGTAATCGCTAATGCCCACAAGGGTCAACCTTACCTCTTTTCAACAGTTATGCATTTTCCATGCCAGCTTATAATTTCTGCAATGGTTTATTTACTTTTTAAAAAATACTTCTTTCCTAAATCCTGTTTCCTCATTATTACTTTTTGTTGTCAGAAAATCTCTTTTCTGTCTTTATTTTTATTTTGAGTTTTCATTTCAAAGTGAATACAGATACACGTAAGTGCTTGTATTTAAACTGTTCTTAGCATTTATCAAATATTCCCCTAAGTACCTTAATTATCATTTTAATCATGCACTTTAAATAATTTCTTTCTCTTCAAGAACCTATGAAGGAGAGGTGCCTGAGTGGCTCAGTTGGCTAAGCGTTTGTCTTTGGTGCAGTCATGAGGGTCCTGCGATCGAGCCCCACATAGGGCTCCCTGCTTAGTGGAAGGCCTGCTTCTCCCTCTCCTGCTGCTCATGTTCTCTCTCTCTCTCTCTCTCATAAATAAATAACATCTTAAAAATAAAGAACCTATGAAATAGGTAGTATTTTTGTCTTCCTCATTTTGCCCATAGAGGAACTGAAACAGAAATGATAAGCAATTTGCCAGGTCACCCAGCCAATAAACTGCAACACTAGAGTAGAACCTACACAGTCTGGATAAACGTCCATGTATCAAACCACTACTCTTTGTTGCCTATTTAATTTTGCTGAAATCATGAAGCAGAAGGGTGGTTTGAAATGTCCTTTTGCTCCCTGGCTTATTTCATTGGCCATATGTAATCTGCCCGTGACTTTTATTTGTAATAAAAATTACATGGATTTTTTTAAGTGAATTATTTTTGCCTACTTCCATGCTGGTCCTTTTATAGCGATGACTCATCTTTGACTGAGGGAAACTCTTTCAGAGCTGATAGTTTGTAGAGTTTTGAATACAAGAGCAGAACTTGAGGAGTCGAGCAACTGGGCGGGCATTTTCAATTTAGGACCGGTGTCTCTGAATGCTTTTTCTGCAGATCTGCTTCGAACTTTAAGCTGGGTGTGCACAACCCTTCACAATTTAAGATATTGGAGAGCTAATCGTGTGTCTTCAGTAGAGTGTGATTAGCAGCTGTGCAGATCACTGCCGCATCCCCTCTTCATCGCTTTACCTTGAGCCCCTACTTGCTTATGTTATCAAAAATGTTCTCCAGTCTAGGGGCTCCCTGCTGCTCTGAGGTGTAGAACCAGATTCAGGAGACCCGGAAAGCTTGTCTATGGCTTGGAACTTGCTTTCACAGATAAGGAGCAAGGATGCACCACTACATTGGCAGTATATTTGAGCTATGTGGCCCTGTGAGGGACACAAAAGTTTATCAATGACTTCCAAATCCCGAAAGCTCAGAGACTCTTTCCTGATCCCATCTATGATGCTTGATGATGTTTCTCTGTTCTTTTTGAATTTGTGTTCTTACTTAGCATCAGTAGGAATAATTCCACTAGCCTCTCCTCCTGTCTCTGGCACTTTTCTGTTTTGCTTCCTCCACCTAACTGCTTCAACACTGATTTTCTCCAGGCTTCTATTTTTGATCCTCTTGACTTGTGATGTGATACTCTCTCTTTTAGGAATTTCATCCCTTCTCATCAAACGAGAGCTTCACCTATGCTGGTAGCTCTCCCATCTGTATCTTCAGGCTGGCTTTCCAATGGCGTATTGCTACACTGCTCCTACTGTTCCTGGACATCTCAAACTTCAAGTCCCACAAGTGTCCTTTGTCATAATCTAAAGACTCCCAGTTTTCTTTTTTTTTTTTTATAACTTGTTCCTTCTCTACTTGACATATTGGTTGATAATATTGCTTTGCTCTCAGTTAAATGAGCCCAAAACTTGGGTTCTCCCTAGAGTTCTCATTTTCTGCCTCCTGTTCTTCTCACACAACCATATCCCATGATTCTAGCTCTGTGATATTGGCCACATCTCTTTTCTACTCTACATTACATAAGCCACCTTGCCTTCATTTAAGTTCTCATCAAATTTTGCTTGCTCTAATGCAATGGCCTCCTAATTTGTCTCCCAGTATCCAGTTTGACACTCCTCTGATGCACCCACTGTCTTGATGTTAGAGGAATTTTTCCAACAATCAGAATTGATCCTGTAGCTTCTGGAGTCTTACTACCACTGTGATTCAACCTCTTGGTTGTTCACTACCCTCCACCAGTCAGCAGCAGCACCACTTCATGGTTCTGTTTTAAAAATTAGGTGAGACAAATCAGAAGCACCTGGTATAAAGTAAATGCTCCAAAACTGTTCTCACTTATTATGGACATCCCATGTCCCTTCAAACTGAACTCTTCAGTTTTATGAGGATACAGTGCTCTCACTCACCTCCATACCTTGACAAATTTCTCCCTGGAAATCTTCCCCACCTTCTTTAAGTAGATAATTTCTAGTCATCACTTAGATCTCAATTTGTCGTCATTTCCTGACAGATGACATCTCTGATACCTGGGTAATAGATCCATGTCATTATTGCATGCTCCTGGAGCATCCTTTACACCTTCAACCTACTGATAACTTTAACAAGATTTTAGTTATTGTGAGAACCTAGAATAGTACCTGGCATATAGAAATCTTTCTATATTTTTGAGAGAAGAAATAAAGATGTGCTTTTAAAGAGTATAGAGTGTAGGCTCTTATATTGAGGTCGTTATTTTTTTATTATTTATTTTTTTTAGACACAGAGAGAGAGCATGCAAGCTGAGAGGAGGGGCAGAGGAAGAGGGCGAGAGAGAATACGGAGGTTCTACACCCAGGATGGAGCCCGATGTGGGGCTGGATGTCACAACCCTGAGATCAAAACCTGAGCTGAAATCAGAGTCAGACACTTGACTGACTGAGTCACCCAGGCGCCCCTCCACCTTATTTTTTTATTGTTAATTTGGCCGTTTGTAATTTCACCTTCATATTAGGACATCACAGCTCATTTATCTGCTGTGCCTGTTAAAAGAATCCAATTCAGTCTGGTCGCTTGTAAAGTTCACACAGGCCCAATCAGTGGAAATGAATTTTTGCCTGCTTTGCATCATTACTAAGATATTTCTTCCAGTATATCACTTTCACACACTATGGAAATTGTGTGCTTGTATTTATTTACATATCCAACTATCTGGCCAATCTGTGAGACCCTAGTATTATTCAAGTCCTACCTTCAGCACCGTGTTTGCCTTTTCTCAGTTACCAGCAACTTCCCTCTCTTTTCTGCCTTTCTTGGTGGTCTGTGCCTTTGAAGGCTGACCTGTGTGGACTGTATCACTGGGGCTCCCTTCTTTCCAGTTTCCCTTGAGTCCAGCCTGTGGGGAGCATAGGTGGGATGTGGGGGGCAGAAGAGGAAGTTTGGCAGCACTACCTTCCTTGCTCCTGGGGTTGCAGGTCACATTCGGTGTGGAGGCATTCCCTCCTCATGCCCTCACAGCCACAGTTCTAACCAGACTCTAGTTATACCATTTTGTTTTTTTCTGTTGATCCTCCAAGAATAATGGTGAGATTAATGGCTTTCTGAATTCCAACTGTTTCTAATCTTGGAGCCCTGAAAAATCCATTGTAGTTTCTTCTTAACCTTGCCCAGACTTCTGTAAATAGTGCCTTTTAAAAATTTACTTCAAAATCACAATTGAATATTTCCAGGTGTCCCTTACCTGCTGGGATTATGTGTGACAATAAGCACTTTTCAGTGCCAGACACATAGAAAATGCAAAATGGGAATTTATTAAACAAATGAGCAAAGTTAAGTCAATGAATGGATATTTAGTTTATTCTATCCGTTTTCCTTTTGTGAAAATATTGCCCTTTCTTGATGAAATAATCTGTCCAAGTGGATAAGATTAATAGTCACCAATTATTATGAACCTTTCAGAACTTAATCCCTACTGACAAAGTACAATAATCAACAAAAGTATCTCATTGGAACAAAATGATCAATTTCTTTCTAGTTTTCCACATTTGGCAATACATTTGCCTTTTTAAAAAACTGCAAATTCAGGGTGCCTGAGTGGCTCAGTGGTTGAGCGTCTGTCTTTGATTCAGGGAGTGTCTGTCTTTGGTTCAGGGCATGATCCTGGGGTCCTGGGATCGAGTTCTGCATCGGGTTCTGCATAGGGAAGCTTGCTTCTCCCTCTGCCTATGTTTTTGCCTCTCTCATGAATAAATAAAATATTTTTTTAAAGATTTTATTCATTTATTCATTTATTCATTATTCACTCGATCTCTGGACTCCAGGATCATGCCCTGGGCCGAAGGCAGGCGCCAAACCGCTGAGCCACCCAGGGATCCCCAATAAACAAAATCTTTGAAAAAAAAACTGCAAAGTTTATGAAACCTACACAATTTTTTGAGAGCACAACTGGGGATGCATGTAGAGGTGGATACAAAGTTGGCGGGAGATAAAATGGTGTTAAGGTCAATGTTGGGGTGTTCAGTGTGAGAAAGCAAGCAATGCTAATGTTTAATATAAAATGCATCTGCTGAAGATTATCTTTCAAGCTGCATATCTCTTAAATCTATTACATTAAAAAAGTATACACATGGATAGATATTTCATGAGACCTGTAAATTATCTCACAGTGGGTTATTGATCAGCTTATAAAGGCAAGTGAATAATTACTTACAGAGTATAACCAGAAGAACAGGAATGTGAAAAGATCAAGAAAATATGATAGATGAGAAGGAAGGGAAGCAGTTCCTAAACCACTAAAAACTAAAGCAACAAATTAAGAAAATAGTATTAGGTTACCTGGAAAAATAGAAGACTTACTTTGAATAATTCATAAGGATTTTAGATTTTTAAGGCTTTTGCTTCTGAAAAACTATTGTAGTACTCTGGATTCTAAAGATAGACTGATTTAAAGTGAGAAAGATTTCTGACAGCTTGGCTAACATAGTAAATAAATATTTTGATACGATTTCCTTATTTGTCTTTTTTTGTTTCCTTATTTTTAATTATCAAGGATGGTCATCGAGAGCCAAAGAGGTTCTATTACTGCAAAAATGACATTTAAGCAGATTTTTTTCTTTCTAGTTTACAGATTGGACTTATATACCATTGTATTTATATTAGAGATGGGAGGAACGATGCATTTTTCCACAAAATATTTAAAATATCTGCCAAAGAAAGCACCATCCCCAAAGACCCCATACAAATACACCAACTATTTTTAATGTCATGGCTACTACTTTAAAAAGAATGTCCTGAGGAGTGAGAAGGCAATTTCTGACTATTTTTCTTTTATCTCTCTCTTTTTAATCTCTACCCTGTGACCATCCCCTCTGCAGAATATTTTAGGTGAAAATTGTATTCATCATTATTTGTGTTGTTCTTGTTACCAATGAGTAGAAATGTTAACTGTAGTAAATGTAGATGTGCACGATTCATTTCAAAATAATTATAGAAAAAAATCAAGTAAGTTTGCCTTTAAATTATATTTTTTAAAAAAGATTTTACAAGTTAGATTTATCTGATCAGGGAATAGGTATACAGATTTAGATATTTCAATTTAAAATTCTAAACATATTTAACGAAAGAATAGGATTTTGCCGAGTTAATATTTGCTAGAGGAAACTAATTAATAGATTTCAGGAATCTTGTCTAGGTCTTCCCAAGATGATGTGAGGTGAATAGCCAACCAGTAATAAAGGTGATCATTTAATAGTTTCTAGATTGACATGACTCTTACGAAGGTTAAATTTTCTTCCACTAGTTTTTTTCTCGTTGAATTTCTTTATGCCATTTTCTACAACATGTTCTCTGAAAAGCATTGAGTCATTGGTGCACGCAGGCAAACAGCCCATAAATTCACCCCATAAATACAAATATGTGCTCACATTCACACGCCTGTGGAGACTCACAGAGGTTTCGGCTCTGGGGTGAAGCGATTTCAAGCTCATCTGTTTAGAGGGACACTTTCATTCCCCGCTGTCAGAATGCAGTGCAGTAAAGATCCTCCGAGTGGAGCTCAACCACAGCCTACAGCATAGTGTCTTAGGGCCCTACCACCTTGGTGCAAGGTCATTGAAACTCCCTCCCTCTTTTTCTTTCTCCTTTATCCAACTGGGAATTCAACAATACAATCTTGACTGGAGTCTTCAGACTATACCATTAGCTTATTGAGCAACTGCACCTGCTTTTAAATTTTAATGATGCATTTTTAATATGATAAATGTAGTATACTTGAATGGTTTTATATGCAGGTCAGATAAACTATGATTTTTTTTTTTTACTCTTCAAATATTACTTTCTGAAGAATACTCTTATAATCGTATGGCTTATATAGTTACAGATGAGCCTGTGGCTTCAAAATGACTGTTGTTCTGTCCCACTGAACAAAATGACTGTTGTTCTTGTCCCATAGAGCCAGTGTTTTAAGGTTTTTATAAATTGAGGATTTTAAACTGAGAATTAATAAGAGTAAAAAAATGTTTTACCAATACATTTGCTGATCATATTTGAGGAAACTTTAGCTTATTGAAACAATATAGAGATGACATGTACAAGTTACCTAGAAATTGTTCAGGACTCCATTTTCCAGGGTGTGGGGAAACAGAATTCAAGGTTTGATATGGTAATTACTTGATTAAAACAGGAAATCATCTGGAAATCAGATTTATTTAAAAGTTGAGATCTCCTTGCATATTCTACATAGCTTTAATCTTACAGCTCTACAGGGAACTGATAATGACCCAAAGAAGTGATAGGAGGAAATAGTTCTGTTTTTTTTTTTTTTTGAAAGACTGATCTGCAAAGTGGAATAGAATATTGAGGTGGAAGATTGAGACAATTTCCCAAGTGATTAAAAAAGTTCCTTTAAATTACTCCAGTTATCTGGATATTTCACAAAAAGAAGACACTTGATTTGAATTAATAAGATATTAAACTAATTTCTGTAGTTTTAGTTTATGTTCTTCAAAACACTCCTTGGAACACATAATTATTTTTTAAAGTGTCTTTTCTTTGTAAATATAAAAATTACTGCTATTTGTTGAGAGATATTTCTATTTCCTGAAAAAGTGACATTATTTTTTCTCCTTAAAAGGTTTTTCTATTCTTTCTGACGTGGTTGCTACTAAACATACATTTACTTTTGTGGCTTTTTGAAGTGTTGTAATACCTTAAGATAAGAGGCTAAGTGGCTAAAATCTAAAACAATAGTCTGAAAATAGTCTTCATTAAAAGGTAAGTGTAGAAGGTATCAGAAAGCATGCATGTTTTCTGAAAAGAAGCATTAGCAAAATTGCTTTAATAAATCCAATGCAATATTGCAATAGTCATCTTTAAGAAAGTCCAATTTGTTCCCAACTTTCCCATAAAGCATAACACAAATTCCTGATGCAGTTGTAAATTTAGATCTTGAAAACTCACATAATATGCATATGCACTTATATTAGAGTCACATACAAGGTTTTAGATAATATAGGCAATTATAAAAGAAAAAAAACTTAGCACATTCAATATGTATGCAGAAATAGAAATAGGCTGAGAACATAAAACTCTTAGGAAAAGAATCTTGTATATGTGAGTAACACCAGAAGAGTGCATTTTTTTCGTGACCAAGGAACAATCGTTTGTTTTACCAACAGTAGTTTACATACAGCCACTCCTCTATCTTTCCTTCAGTCACAGAATTTGGCGATGGTTCAGTATAAACTAAACTTTGAAGCTGATTTCATAAATTGCATAATTTACAACAGTGGAAGGAGTCAGGAAATTAGACAAGAATAACAGATAGTGTAGTGCATCTCACATATCAAGCAACAATATTATCATCATGCTTTGTGAGATACTACCTAAAAATAATTTGTGTTACTACTTTAATATGTTTTAAAGCTTGTTTTATGCATTTACACTAATTTCTTGGTTGTGCAAACCACCTGATTTAGAAAACAAATGGATTTGTCAACAAATGGCTGAATGAGAAAGCAGGAACATAGTGAGCATCTTCCTGGTCTCAGGAGACCTGGTTTCCAGCTGCCCTTTAGAAGCAAACCAGATATGTGGACCTCCTTTCTCTGACTTGGGTTGGAGTCAGTGATGCTGAGGTTTCTTTCAGTTTTAAAATTCCTTGAAAGTGAAGCTATTCATATTTCTAGTACTGTTCGTATCTGCCAACCCCACAGTCGATCATTTGTGATTTTGCCATCCTCACAAGATTGTGAACTCCTCCTGAACAAGAATTGTAACATTTGAGGTCAACGTACTCAGAGCTGAGCACAATACCTGGCACAGAGTCATGACCTAATAAGATGCAGTGAATGTATTTATATACACAACAATGACTCTTCTGATAAATGCCAGTAATTCAGTGACTATCACACTGCAGGTCCTTATGGAGACAAATTAACTGCACACATTGTGCCTCACTTTCATTATATAGGAAGGGGTAAAATATGTCCCTTATCAGAGAAAAACAATAAAACTGTACACTCCAAATTCATGTACACAAAGTTATTTAAAGGAATGGACTTTAGGAAGCATCACAGACATCATGATTGGTAAACATATAGAGACCACAAAGGAGAAAATTTTCTGGAGAGGAGGGAAAGATGAAATCTAGGGTCCGTGTGCATCCTGGCCTCTTTGCTGAGATTACAAATGTGTGCACATTTGCTCCAGTGTGCTTTTGGACATTAATTTACTAGAAACTGAATTGAGTCCAAAATCTATTTCTATTCTGGCAGAGTAGCATGCCAGCACTTTTTTCTTTATGTACCTTTGGCATATGTTCAACTATAATTAATTCTTAAAAATAATATTTCAGTTCAATTCTGGGTTTGAAGATAGTTAAGTCTCACTAAAGTTTATTTGGACAAATAAGGAACCAATTCATGCCTAAAAAGCATTGAAAGTAGAGGCTGGTTTTGGGGTAGGCAGTAAGAGGAGGTAGAAATTCTCAAGTACAACGTATGAATCTGAGAGGCTTCCATTTGTACTTATAAGCAGTGTGATTTAATGTAAATATGATGGTATTAATATGCAATCCACATACTTACCACTACCTGAAAGATTTTTTGTTTCTTTTTCTATTTTCAGTCCCAACCATTAGAATATAAGCTTTGTTTACTTTTCTGCTATATTCTCAGTGCCTGGTATATAGTGGTTACTCTAATGAGTATTTCCTGAATTAACAAACACAGTTCCAAGAATCCAAGGAGCACCTACTGTCTGCAATATTGTGCTAGTGATTAAAGATGCTCACCAATACCAGGAAGCAATGCAGAGATAATATGTAGTAAAGAGAAAAGTGTTAAGGACCATCTATAATTAAAGGCAAAAAATTGAGGTAGAAAATGATGATTTTTCTCAATAAGGATGCTGAGATAACCAAGAGATTCACATGGGTTAGAAGCAGAGGACTTCATGTAGGTACTGGCACTTGAGCTTAGGCTTGGATAATGCGTCATATGTATTATACATATTATAATTGGGGGTAATCATTATACATATTAAAACATAAGGTAGGGATCCCTGGGTGGCTCAGCGGTTTGGCGCCTGCCTTTGGCCCAGGGTGTGATCCTGGAGTTCCGGGGTCGAGTCCCACATCAGGTTCCCTGCACAGAGCCTGCTTCTCCCTCTGCCTGTGTCTCTGCCTCTCTCTCTCTCTCTCTCTGTGTCTCTCTCATGAATAAATAAATAAAATCTTTAAAAAAGAATAAAACATAAGGTAAAGATGTAATATGTAACCTATATTACAATATGGAGGAGAAGTGAGGCTTGGTGCTCTATTGGGGCAGTAAGGAATTTTCTTTGATTAGAGCAGAGAGTGTAAATGGAGAGTAATTTGAAGATCTAGCATGGGTCCAATTATGAATGTTCTTAAAAAAGATAGGGACATTTTTTCCTGATTTAGTAGACAAATGAGTGACATAATGAAGATGGTATTTTAGGGTAATTAGTCTAGCAGTGATATTTAAGATCATTTGGAATTTTGGTGGAATTTGAAACTGGGGTGACCATTTAAACGATGACTGCAGTAATTCATATATTAGATCATAAGGTCATAATGGCATAGTCAGAATGAAGGAAGGCAAAATCCAAAAGACATCATAAAGGAAGAATCAGATTTTGTTTTTAAAGATTTTATTTATTCACAAGAGACACAGGTAGAGGGAGAAGTAGGCTCTATGCAGGGAGCCCGAAGTGGGACTCTATGTGGGACTCGATCCCGGGTCTCCAGGATCATGACCTGGGGTGAAAGCGGGCACTCAACCGCTGAGCCACCCAGGCATCCCAAGAATCAGATATTTTTAAGTAAATGGAGTCGGTGACGAAAGGGAAGGATATACCAAAGGGGATTGGAAGGTTTCGGTTCAGAGTGATAAGGACAATATTTTATCTCAGGACAATATTTTATCTCTGGACAGAGAAATGTGGATGGAAAATGGGTTTTGAGGAAAATGAGAGAGTTTGATTTGGGGTAGACAAAGCTCGGGTCACTTTGGGGAATCTGGTCGCCATCTTGCAGATCATTCATTCATTCAATACTATTTATTTATCATTTACCATGTGACAGATAACAGGCTAGGTATTAGAACTTCAACTGTGAAAAAGAAATCATGTTCCCTGACTCCAGGAGAGGAGATGATGTCCAGCTTGGATCTTCAGAATGAGTGAAAGTAAGCCAAACCGAAGATTGATTGAAATAAGGTAGGTATGCTCTTTATAAAGCTTGAGGGAAGAGAGCCTAGAACATTCAAAGGAGAGGCTCAGTATGACTGCAATGGCAAGTTCTATTCAATTCAGCATTATTTTAGTTTTAATCTTTCACCTTGACCTATATGGTCATACTAGTGCACAAAAAGTAAATCCATTTCTTAGAGGGAAGCTGGAACAAGCACATTAATTAATTAAATATAACGAGTATATATAAAGGTGACTATACACAAATTTACATAAAAATGAGTAGGTAGGGATGCCTGGGTGGCTCAGTGGTTGAGCGTCTGCCTTTGGCTCAGGGCCTGATCCTGATTCCTGGGATGGAGTCCTGCATCCGGACTCCCGATGGAGCCTGCTTTTCCTCCCTCTGCCTATGTCTCTGCCTCTCTTTCTGTGTCTCTCATGAATAAATAAATGAAATCTTAAAAAAAAAATGAGTAAGTAACTCCAGACATTCTCGGTCAAGATGAATTTAGCAAATCATCTATCTTTTTCATAAAAGTCATACCATCTGGCCATATAGTTATGTATAGGTTCTATTTTACCCATTATACTAGGAAAAAAATGTCCTTGAATCTTCTGTTCCTAATAGAGGTACATCTTAACACAATACCACTTGATATGCTAATAATGGAGAAGAAAAAACACTCTGCAACTGGGGTCCAGGAAGCTTTTTGAAAGTAAAAGACTGAGACCTTAAACTCCTGATCTCTGGGGGTTCAAAGTTAAGGAAACCTAGTAGGGTAAGCTAAGATGGCTAATATTCAAGTTGTGGGGAGAATATATTAAAGACCCCTAAAGAGAAGTTTAATGCAATAACCTGAGCATAATTTAAGGATATAAGTGTTGAGAGGGCAAGGCACCATGTGTGGCTGAGGCCAGGGATTCTGAAGACTAAACATTCCTGGCATTACATTGTTCTCACAGGAAGACCACTACAAATATGTAGTGGTATAGCTTGAGACCCTGAGCAGTAATGGAAAGTAGCTGTTAGATTACATGATCAACTCTCAACAATGATGTGCCAACTGCAGCAACAGTGAACTGAACAGATTCTCTGGTGTTTTTTGCTTTTATTTTAAGGGGGTATAGAAAGGGGATTGACCTGCATTAGGCCCAATTCTTGATCAAGATGATTGGACAAAAAAAAAAAAAAAAAAGATGATTGGACAATCATAAGTCAAGGAAACCACAAAAAAGAGACCAAACGTCCTGTTTAAAAGAATGATGTGGGCAGCCCAGGTGGCTCAGCGGTTCAGTGCCGACCTTCAGCCCAGGCCTGATCCTGGAGACTTGGAATCGAGTCCCACATCAGGCTCCCTGCAGGGAGCTCTGCTTCTCCCTCTGCCTGTGTCTCTACCTCTCTCTCTGTGTGTGTCTCTCATTAATAGATAAATAAACTCTTTAAAAAAAAAGTGTGCTTTTTCAAAAGATTAACAGGAAGAGAGGAAGTATCATGGCTATTCCTACTTCATGGGATTCTTGTGAGGATTAAGCAAATTCATACTTAGCACTTAGAACCACACATAGTGTATGTGTGTGTGTATATATATATATATATATATATATATATATGTGTGTGTGTGTGTGTATATATACATACACATATATCTGTATCTTCTCTTAGCAGAGAACTACTCCGGATACAAAATCATCAGAAGTTTTCTTGATAGTATGAAATAAAAACAAGGTCAAATTGGTTGTAAATTTTCTTTTTTTTAAAAAATTTTTATTTATTTATGATAGTCACACACACACACACACACACACACACACACACACACACACAGGCAGAGACACAGGCAGAGGGAGAAGCAGGCTCCATGCACCGGGAGCCCGACGTGGGACTCAATCCCGGGTCTCCAGGATCGCGCCCTGGGCCAAAGGCAGGTGCCAAACCGCTGCGCCACCCAGGGATCCCTGGTTGTAAATTTTCTAAGGTAAGACATCTGTGTGATAATACCAAAGGAACCATGGTAATTAAGTCCAAAAGGTGAAATCTTTCTATGCCCTGTGCATTCCAACATGGATGATACCAATGCTCATCTCTGTCTCTCGACATCTGAGGCTGACTCCAGTATTTGTGTATTATTTTTTTCTTAAGACATATGAACAGGGGATCCCTGGGTGGCGCAGCGGTTTGGCGCCTGCCTTTGGCCCAGGGCGCGATCCTGGAGACCCGGGATCGAATCCCACGTTGGGCTCCCAGTGCATGGAGCCTGCTTCTCCCTCTGCCTATGTCTCTGCCTCTCTCTCTCTCTCTCTGTGTGTGACTATAATAAATAAATAAATTAAAAATTAAAAAAAAAGACATATGAACATATTCAACCAGGTATTGTCTAGGCTTATATATCTGGGCAATTCTGCTTCTTTGCAAATTAATCCTAGTTACAAAGCATGCCTCCTAAAGGATGTCCCAACATACCCCATTGTGACCACCTCTTCATTGACATTGCAGAGAGAAGCTGGCAGACAGGTGAACTCAGAGAGGGCAGTGAAGACCTATCTTCCCTGGAATAGGTTTTAAGTTCAAAACTTGTTATATGTGCTCAAAGGAATGTTTTGCTATACAATATGCTTTACAGAGGTCTCAATGGCACCTCTTTAAGGATGAAGTACTTCTGTATTCCCACATCATGCCTCATCTCTGAGTTGCACCATTATTTCCTGAGGTCTAAAGAATTCGTAGGAGTGTTCTCAATGTTACCATCAATAATCTTTAAGAAACTAAGAAATTATTTTCTTATTTATTAGGACAGTTAAAGTTGTCCTAATTTTATTTTATTTTATTTATTTATTTATTTTTTTTTTTTTTTATTTTTATTTATGATAGTCACAGAGAGAGAGAGAGAGAGGCAGAGACACAGGCAGAGGGAGAAGCAGGCTCCATGCACCGGGAGCCCGACGTGGGATTCGATCCCGGGTCTCCAGGATCGCGCCCCGGGCCAAAGGCAGGCGCCAAACCGCTGCGCCACCCAGGGATCCCAGTTGTCCTAATTTTAGAAAAAAAGAGAGAAGGATATCTTTTTAAATCCATAATTGATAATCTTACTGTTTGATTCTACTGGTATTTTAGAATAGTTGCTAGAAATAGAAATAGAATAGAAATGTGGATTCAAAACTATACTATTCCCATTTCCTCCCAGGTGGTGTTGCTAGATTGGGAGATGAAGAAAGTATTGCAAGGTATATTTGAATATTTGTCATGAAATCATTGTGGGTAAAATGGAAAAATGGTAACTGGATTATATCAATATAATCCTGCCTTAGGGACCACTTAGGGACCTGCCTAAGTGGCTAATCATTCAAACTCAAACACATATATATTCAAGAGAGGAGTCTTATGTCTATTGCTACGGAACTAACTGTGGCTTATTCACCCTGTCTTCTCCAAAGACAGTGAGTCACTCATCTTAAATCTGCAGATAGAGTCAAGTAGAAAGGCCTACCAAGCTAGAAATTGGAATGTAAGTATGAGAATCAAACACATATTAACAGACTGCATATATAAGTAAAACCAAAAAAATTGAGGCAATTTCTCTTCATTTTGGATGGTACTTTGTCAGTCAACATTCTTGCTCTTTTTCTTTCTTTCTTTCTTCTTTCTTTTTTTTTTCTCTTCCTATATTTTTAGGCTCCACACCCAACATGAGGCTTGAACTCATGACCCTGATATTGAGAGTCATGTGCTCTACTGACTGAGCCAGCCAAATGCCTCAGAAGGTGTGTATTTCTGATGAAAGGTATACACTGCATTATATACATAATACAAGTGAAAATATGACATGATGTGTTTCTGTTTATATTTCTGGTCTCAACATTACATTTTACTAAGAGATATTTGAAAGGATGATAAAAATATTTCAGCAACTTGCCTTCCTCATCAGGATTTCAGGTTTAGTAATACCCTTTCCTCTAAGATTCCTAACTGAGACAGGAACACTTGCTTAACTGTCACTGGGAAAAGGCCCCAACTCACACTGACAGGATGTATTTTCAGTATTCTATAGTCTTGCTTTTGCACTTCCTTCCCTACACAGCAGTCCCCACCTACCACCTACATTTTTGCTTTTGCTTTCTCTGGTTTCAGTTACACTCTCTTTTCCTGCCCCATCAGCCGAAGTCCAGGAGCAGATGATCCTCCTTCTGAAGTGTGGTCGGAAGGTCAATAGTAGTCTAATGCTAGCTCACAATGCCCATGGCATTCCCCTCCTTTCATCTCATCACATAGGCACTTTATCATCTTACATCAAAATAAGAAGAGTGAGTACAATACAATGAGATATTTTAGAGAGACCACATTCGCTTTTATTATGGGATGTATATTGTAATAACTCTTCTATTTTATTATTAGTTATTGTTGTAGATCTCTTACTATGCCTAATTTATAAATTCAAGTTTATCATAGGCAGATATGTACATACAGGGAAAAATATAGTGTATGCAAGGTTTGGTACCACCTCTGGTTTCAGGCATCCCCTGAGGCTCTTCTTGGAACACATCCCTGCAGATGCAGAGGACTGCTGTATTATTAGTGCAGTGAGGACAATAATTCCTTGTGCTCTCTCACAAATTCTAGTATGTTATTGATTATGTAATAAATTTTTAGTTCTCATTGTTTGTTGACCTGTTGGCAAAAAGTCTGTGTCTTCCCCGCCCCTTTCCATCTCATACTGTTCTCCAGTTGATAAAAGTAGATTGCTTTTATTTAGAGAAAACTTACAAATTCTAAGTGTTTCATCCTCCCAGGGAAGCCAAACTATTATCTTCTAGTTAAATGAGCAGACTATGGATCAATACTGTGTCTTCTGAAATATCCATAGGACATTATCTATCAGCATTAACATCATTGGCTGGAAGTTACATTTCTCTACAAATACTATCATTGAGATAGTTCCTCCTTGGCAGTTTTTCTTTTTGAAACAAAATATATTAGAAACTGTACTTGAGAGAAATAACAGAGATTTATTCCTCCTTTTATTTTATGGAAGAAAGCATGATTACATTGATTTCTCCCTTCAGGTTTTTGCCTAGAACAGTGAAAGCTAAAATACTCATTTTGGTATCATTTACCAGAGTTAATTACAACACACTCACTAATATAAAATGTCTTAGTTTTCAACTTCGTTAATAATTCATTATAATTACTCTTTATTATTTCAGCCTTCAAAGTCCTTTGCTTTTGAGGGTGGGAATGAGCAGGAGGTACAGTGTAAGAATATTTGGGGTCCCGGAAGCTGAGATGACCTTCCTTATTATCCACTTTTGAACCATATTTCACTTTTTGCAGCAGAAAAAGTACAAGTTGCCATGGAAATGTTTGATGGTTATATGTCTCAAATGTACCTACATTCAGCACATTCAGTGGTCTCTGTCATTCTTTTAGGTAAGGAGAAATATTTGAGTTAAATTACAGGAAATGCAAAATGGTCTTAAACATTATTATAAGAAGATGCACAATTTTAGGTAATATATGTAGAATTTGATACTCTATGCAAGACAGTAAGATTTTGTGGAATAGGGTTAGAGGATAATAAAAGATGTGTTGTTTATAGATACTGGGGGGGATTATGGGAAATAAACAGTTTGGAATTGCACATTCACACTATGGTAGGTAGTTTTATTTTGGACTCTATCCTAAGTGCATGTCTTTTTTCAACTTGTAATATAAATCTCATTACATGGTACAGATTAAGTACTTAAAAATCTTGAATTTGTACTTTAACTTGATAGGCAATGAGTCAGAGATTTCAACCTTTACAAATTGAATGTATTAAAATGCACGTAGAGCTAAATCCCACATAGATGTCTGGCAAGGAGAGAGGTATTACTGGAATTTAAAGATGGGGACTGTTAAAGAAATGTAGTATCTAGAGTTGAATAGTTTGACTCAGAAAACATGAGTTTTGGACCTTAGAACTGGTCTTGGAATACTCTATTTGACCAGATATTTTGACTCTCAATCTGCCTTTTTTTTTTTAATAAAGAGAGTGCTAATTTTGTGTTCTTGAAAGAAATGGAAATGTGAGAATGAATTAATTATTTTATAAGCCACTTGAAGATTCAAAAACAATCACTGAGCAAGTGCCCAGAATCCGTAAAAAGTACAGCCTTCAATCACTTTCTCCTCTTCCAAATACCAGATCTAAGGGCTATGGAGAGCTTTGTTTCCCCAACTGTTCTCATCATGGACAAAATTTTGAAAAAAAAACCTAGTGCTCAATTTATGTTTTTCACACCTAATGAGGTGAGAAATTCTAGGCAGGCCCAAGAAACATTTTCAGTGTACTGGAATTTGATCTCTGTGAAATTTAGCAGTTTCATTGTGACAGTTTTAGCTTAATTTTACATAGTTTTCCCTTGCATTGTTTTAAGCTTATGCTAGTTTTTCTTTGCTAATAACACAGATGGTACTGAAAACAAACCAGTGAAATCCTGCTTTTTTAAAGTGCAGAAAACAGAAATTAAATGAAAAGTTAAATAAAAACTCTCAAGTTAGAGAAAAAAACATTTTTAAATATAATGTTAGAATAACAACTTCACAAAGTTCATTAGGACCTTAGTTTTAAAAAATGAACAAGACACACAAAATAGCCATTGCCATTACATTAAAATTTCACCTTTACTGGATATCAATAGTGAATTGTCGCTCTAAAGTTTTTAAAACGTGGACATTTCTCAAGATATTGAAAAAAACATTCCCCCAACATGTTTATGTGGTAATATTTTGACTTTTTTGCATACATATTGGTTAATGTATATTAATTCTTGCAGGTCTCTAGGCATGCACAGCTGTAGTATTATTACCTTTGTGCCATTAAGTGATAATCTTCATAGGTTTGTAATTGCTAAGGAAGCAACTTAACTCACTAAGAAAATAAGACTGTTTGATGATTTATCCTGTCATTCTGTGAAGTCTAGATAGCCCAGTGGTGGGGGTAGGGGGTAAATATCCTTTTTACTGAGGGAAGACAATTGGACTGCATACTAACAGTTACCCACTTTTCTTCACAATTGTTATGTTCCCATTCCCACAATATCTTCGATTATTGTTAGAGTTTCCTAGCCAGGTCCTTTGATTAAAAGACTTACCTTCCAAATCGAGTATGCAATGTTGATATCACATATCTTTCTAAAGTCTGTTTTTAGATATTTCTCTGCTTAAGAACAATCGGTGGTTCCAAATTGTCTGAGCTCCTCCACACTATGGGTTTAGTTTATCTCATTGTTCTCTCAGAATCCAATTGGTCCACTGACCCTTCCTGAAAATAGCATGGGTATGAACCAGACTGAGTTTGAATACAAAGTCAACACTCACTCACTTTAACAGCTTACTTGCACACTCTATGTCATCTGTTGAATGGGGATGACGAGAATGGTACCCACCTTCCAGAGCTTTTGTGAAAATGAAATAATGAGTTATAAAATGCAAATGCTTAGAGTGGTACCTATTGTACCATAAGTGCTCATTAAATGTCAGAGATGACACTTACTACAGCTGTCCCTGTGGCTTTGTTCTTGCTGTTACTACCTGACTACCTGATGTGTCTCCCAGGTTCTGCATATCAAATTACTATTCTTCAAGTCTAAGGTAGGAAGGATGCTTTGCCTATTATGAAATCTGTATGATTACTAAAGCCAATGTTATTGTCTACATTACTAAAGAATGGCTTATTCCTATCACAATGCACTTCTCTTAGCCTGCATTGTAGTTCAGATGCCTGCACAGGTGTCTTTATCCTGCTCACAGGATATTGAAACATTAGGAGCAGAGTAAAATTCTATCCACTGTTGTTCCTTTCAGTGTGTCAAAGTAGCAGTCATTCATAGCAAATATTGAAAAAAATCTCCTTGATATTTTCATATACTGTCTTTCAAAATGGGGATCTTATGTTAATCTGTGACGAGATTCCTTTAGGTGGCTTGAAATCTTAACATTTGGTTAAAAGTTCTCTGATAGATTGTCTGGGTTCATTTACATAGGTTTGGTCCTCTGCTTAATGAAACAAAACGAGGCTAATTTCATCTGAGAGATCCTCTCTTGGTAAAATTATATTTTTCTACAGGGTAGAGTATACATTTTCAGTGATAAGTTACTATGTAATAGTATGAGACATTTGCATTTATTACACAGAGTCTCTGAGAGCAAGATGTAATGTATTAATACTATTTTCCTCCTCATGCTCATATCTATATATGTGGGAAAAGTTATTCAAAATTCACACTGTGGTATTTGCCCACTAAGATCTCTTGATATTTCTGAAGGCTGCGTTCCCTCTCTCTTCATTTTTTTTTTCAGTCATTTTTCCCAGCACCGTATAATGCTTAAATTTTAAGTTTCAAGAGAATATGGAGAAGTAGAGTTACAAAACCCAGATATTCTTCATCTGAATTTCAGCCAAGAAGCAACTTATCATGCCACTGAAACAAGATATGTCACTATGGAATTTGATTTATTACATGCTTCAGTTCTTAATGGAACAGAATAAGGCAATCTACCATGATTGTTGCTTCAAGCATAAGGTTAGAGGAGAAGTAATGCAAACACCCTCACAACAGGAATGATGGAAGCTATCTGCTTCTCTCTGGGCTTCTTGCTGACACCCACCCTTGGATCCTCGGGTCACTCTCAGATCTTCTCAATCATCAGCCTCCTTATGTGACATCGAACAAGCTGAAAAATTATTTTTTTTAAATTGGAAAAATAAGTGGTTATACTGCATCCTCTGTGGGAAATTTGGAAGCATACTTTGTAAATATGAGAAATTCATGAGATTCAAGTGATTTATGTCCTCCTTCAAGAAAACAGGGATTGGGGTAACAGAGAACCTTCTTATAACTCATTCAACTCATTGCAAGGTCAGTAGCCAATAAAGACATCACCATCCGTGATGAATTGTGGATGGGTTCCACCCCCAACTTTCCTTTTATCCTGGAGTCCTAGATAAATGCCATGATGGGGACTTTCGTGTTCCTGCTTTGTCCTTCTTAGGTACCTAGCAAGACACAGCAAGGGAAAATTAAAGAGAAGGGAATGCTAAGCTGATAAAATTTTATCTCAGAAGTAAAATGCCACTGATATTAAAGAGATGCTTTTGCAGGGTAAGAAATAAAGAAGAACTATTTGACTAGCATAAGAGTTATCTTAATATGCTTGTTACCATAATTTACAGATTTTAGCAGTTAGTTTTATATCTTAAAAAAGGCCTAGTCCTTTGTTTTTTCAGTAAATGGGAAATAAATTTGAATTTTTGTGGGTGCAGATTTTGCAGATGATCTTTAATGGAATTCGCAGAGGCAGTTGCTTACTGGTAACTGTTTCTAAGTTCACATTCATAGATGGTCATGCTTATTTGTTTCTATTTTATAAGTCCACTGATTACTTCCAATGCACATTACAAATCTTTTATTTTTTCATGTTTGTTAAAACTTACCATGTATTTTATATAAATGTTCTACTAATTTTTCTCTCTGTCTCTATGCATAGGTATTTACAAAAGTAGATCTTCTATTCTCACAACATGCTGTGTACTCTATATACCAGCCTTATTTGAAGTTTGGGAGATAGAGATTAGTAACGTTGCCAAATGTTTATAAAAGATTTCTCAATTCTCAAAATAACTTCATAGATAGATAGATAGATAGATAATAAAGTCACCCTCTAAGATATGCATAGTATATGACCATTTTAATTCCATTTTGTAGATAAGATAACATGGTGTAAAAAAATGAAATAATCAGTCTTTAATAAGTTGCAAATCAAACTGTACTAGAAGCCAAGATAACTAGAATTCATGTTTCTTCCTTTATGAATCTGTTCCCCAAATTTGTGAATCTTTCACAAGCTGTTACTGTGTTTGAAACCCTGTAACGTGCAGAGCTGAAAGTAGCATAATAAAAATGCAGGTCTTGCCATTGGCCTTCAGAAAAGCTGTATGTAAAAGGGAGAGAGAAGGCTACTATGCTACTTTAAAACATAATTGTGCCTCTGAGTCATGATTTGTTCTCAGTGTAGATGGCTTTGATTGGAAACTAAGGTTTCTAGGATAGGCTTCAGAAGAAGATTCTAAAACAAAAATATATTTGAGCTTCTCCATGTAAAAAAAATGAGATGAATTTAGGGATGAAAGATCAAAATAGAAGAAAAAGTGGAGAAGAAAAGGGCATTCTGAGCAAAATATTGGGTAGCTACACAAAGTACAGTGGTGAAATTTCTTGGTGCCCAAGGATATGTGAGATTCTAAGGGAAGGCATTTACTATGTGCTTCTGGAATTTAATCCTCAGTTACCTCAAACCTTCAGTAAAATTTTCTATATGCAAGTGGTCTTCACATATATACTGTCCCCTTCATCAATTATTAACCAGGGAAAGCATCTGTGTTCTCAGCTGGGTATGTAACAGTCTATATAAACTGGAGGAGGTGAGAGCTCAGTGCATAGGGGATTGCTGGGTAAAACTGACCATGAAATATAAACAGTTTGGAATTTTCAGAAATTTGGAGAGAGTTTGAAACTTGTCAGAGGAAAAGATGGTCTCAGGAGAACAAGTACAAAGTTGGTATGAAATTGTTCAACTTGCTCATTCGGTATCCTTTTATCCTAATTACATTTATTTGCTTATTGTCTGTGCTTTGATTTTCTTCTCCAAAGTCTCTTTTATATTCTAATAGCTCCTTCTGTTGGTTAACTATATAATTATGGCATTAACTATACAATAAAAACTCCAAAAGAATTCATGAAAGGTGAAAAAAGAAGCCTAACTAATACAAAAATTGCTCAGTTAAGGATGGAAAGGTGGAAAGGAAGAACTATTTCCCCAGGATTGGGCACTGTGTGGATGGGTGCCTCCTCATCTTTGGAAGAGAGAGATGAACTTACCTCAAACTCCGTTTTAGGACCTATGAATGTCCAAAGCTATTCTTCCCTGTGATTCCTGAGACTCTTCTAAGGCTCACTTATATGCTTGCAATCCTTTCTGCTACACGTTTCCTCAACCTTGAAAATCAAATCTTATCAGCATCCATGCACACGTGCGCACACACATGAGTCTGTTCAACATTTTGTGAATATGATTGACTTACCAAACCTGGGGAGTTTGTGAGGCCCATCATGGCACACAGTCTTCTTCTAGCTCATTACCTCCAGGATCTCTTCCTATCACCTCCATCTCTTTCCTTTCTTCTGATTCTCAAAAGTAAGAAAAAGCATTCCTCTCCATACCTGTCTATATGTAGCAACTTTACTGACACTATTTTTATAACTTGAGCAAACACTGGGAATCTTACCCTCCATCTCCACCTCCTATTTGACCCAAGTATTTCTTTCACGTAGATATGAGCTCTCCCAAAAAGGGATTCAGATAGCATTTTCTCCAAATTTTCAAGTAGGTAAATATTTTGTATCACATCTACATTACAGATACCGGCAGACGCTACTTATCTAAAATTACAATTATCAGGACTCTTCTGATGATTTAATAAATATTCAGAACAGGCAGATTAGAGGGTTAGAATTTAGTTGTCTGGCTTTTATAAATAATACTCTTAGTTGTTGGCACCCTGGATAATGTTTAAGTATATTCATTGAATCAGGATTTATCTAATTGGTTTATAGGGAAGATAATTTAATTAAATGCTTAGTTTATTTTCAAAAATGGTAAATGAATACATCTGTGCTTTTCTAGGTTATCTATCTATGAGAAATCCTATTGTAGAAATCCCTAAATCCACACAGCCAAAGAATGAAAACATCATCTTCTTTTTCTTTTTTTCTTTTTCCATTTCATCTGTTATTTCATTGTGGTACCAAATTGCTCTTCAAAAAATCTTAAGCCTATTTCAAAATTCTCACTAATTTCAAGTGATAACTAAAATCATTGGTTATAGATCTAGTGTCAAATAAGTCTTTATCTCTTCCTGTGGGCGGCTATCTTCTTGACTGATGTAAGTGAAAAAAGAACTGCATTTCTTTTTTCTAGTTGAAAATGGACAATTTAGCCACCGCATGTCTGCCAATGTACCTCCGTATGAGATGTAATTATATGTGAAATAATAACCTTGCTGCCAAATAGTTTTCAGTGCTTTGCTTTATATGAGAAACAATACATTTCTAGTTCCAAAAGGCAATAAGATAATGACATTCGAGTCAATCTCTTGCTGCTTTTACTTTCTTACTACATTTTAAGTCTTTTGCTCATCCCTCTCTAAGTTTTCAATATGTTAAGATGACAATCTCTTATTATAATTTAGATAACATAGCCTTTGGTTAATTTTTAGCCTAATTTTTTTTCTCTGAAAATGTATGTATTAAAAAGTCTATTCTCAATTTGTGATAACAGGTTTTAGAAAATATTTCTCTCATATAAATCATCAGCTATTGTGTAGTGTAAGAGTTTATAATATACTATTTTCACTAATCTATTTTAGTGCATTAAAAGCTTGTTCAAATAAAAAAATGAGCCAGACAAAAGAAAAGTCAATAATAATAACCAATAGTTATTTAGCACTGACCATGGACCAGTCATCATGCTAAAATGCATGATGTCTTATATATATTCTCTCATTTGTTCCTTTCAAAACACCTATAAAGTAGGTACTCTTCTTTAATTTCCATTTTACACGTTAAGTTGAATTTTTTTAATATGTGACTTTTTTCTTTCTTGCTTCCCAAGAAGCTGGACCTTTGTCTCTCTAAGTAGATTTGTGTTACAGGGCTGAAAGCCAAGTTGTCAGATATGCATAAGACCCTCTTGCCTTTTCTCTTAATTGCAATGTCCTAGGCTCGTTGAGGTAGAGCAAGAGAAAGGGTATGCTAACATTTTAAGAATAAGCCAAGCTGGGGAGAAAGGAGACCATAAATACAGAAATTTATTATTTCATATATCATTTCTTCACCTTCAAAAAAATTTAGGGACTTAGAAAATGAACATATCAGCAGAAACTAGTTGTATTAGTTACCTGTTGCTGTGGTATATAACTAACTTCAGAGCTTATTATGATGTCTGTTGATTAGGAAATTTGGGAGCATCCTAACTGGATGATTCTGACTCAAGGTCTTCCATGAAGTTGTAGTCAAGATGTTGTCCAGAGATGCAGTCATCTGAAGACTCAAGTGGAGCTGGAGGAGCTGTTTCTAAGATGGTTATATCCTATGCTTAATAAATTACTGCTGTCTGTTGGTCTGAGGTTTCAGTTCCTTAACACTGGGACCTCTCCATAGGGGCTGCTTAAGGATTTTCATGCTATGGGGTTGGCTATCTTCAGAGAGAAAGATCCAAAGTGGAAGTGGCAGTATCTTTTGTGATTTGCCTCAGAAGTTATACAATGTCACTTCCGTTATACTCTGTTGGTCATATAGACTATCTCAGATACAATGTGAGAGGGGACTACACAAAGAAATGAATTCCAAAAGATGAAGCTCTCTGGAGACCATCTTGGAGTCTGGTTACCACAACACTCTACACGGAAGGACCAAAAGCCTCTTTCTGTTAACATCTATTAAGCTTCGCAGGACCCTTATATCACTGTGAGGAGGAGAAAAGACACCCTCAGAGTAAATGAAATTAGTTTTTCTACTCACCTAGTAACTTTGGGAGGTTTTCAGATGTTTGTGTCATGCATTGTTCTAGGCAATGGAGGATATTCATTGGCAAGTGAGACAACAAAATCTTTGCTTTCAAAGAGTTTGTATTCTAGGGTAAAGAGATAAACAATGAATGTATTATTTAAAAAGATCATTCAGATGGAAATAAATTCTAGATGGAAAATAAAATGCACGAGTGTGATGTAAACTGGTGGGGGTTCTTTAGTAGGAGCTCATAGGAGACTATTCTGAAGAGAAGATGTTGAAGTTGACATCTGAATGGTGAAAAGAAGACAGTACCTAAAGATTTAAGTGAGAAGAATAGAAAAGGCATTTAGAAGTAAGGGCAAAAGTACTTAGAAGTGACCAAACTTTTTTTTTTTTTTTAAGATTTTATTTATTTATTCATGAGAGAGAGAGAAGCAGAGACATAGGTAGAGGGAGAAGCAGTCTCCCCACAAAGAGCCCCATGCAGGACTCAATTCCAAACCCTGGGATCACACCCTGAGCTGAAGTCAGGTGCTCAACCACTGAGCCACCCATGGGCCCTGGAACAGACCAAACTTAGAGGTTTAAAGGGGCAGAAAAAGAGCCATGTAGCAAGAGCACAGTGCTAGAGGGTAAGTTAGGAGCCAGGTCACATAGGGTCAGGGTAAAAAGTATAGGATTCTGATTTTCTTTTAAATTTGTAAAGTTATGGGATAATGGCATATAGGGGAGAAACAAAATATGATTTACACTTTAGAAAGTTAACATCGACTTTGCTGTGTAAAATTGGAGTGGAAGTGAAAGACTTTTTTACAATTCTCTTTCAATCATTTAGGGGATAACTTCTGATTACTTGAACTGGAGCCCAGGCAGTGAAGTTGGAAAAAAATAGTCAGAATTAGGATGTATTTTGGGGATGGAACCAAAAGGACTTGCTGGTGAATTCAAAGTAGGGTTTTCAGGAAAGTGAGGAATGAAAGATTATGAAAAATGACTTGAGCCACTGGGCAGAAGGTGCCACCATATATGGAGATGGGTATGGCAGTGGGGGAAACTATATACATATCACTGAAGTCCATTTCATTTATATCACTAAACTATAATATTCAGTTTACCTTGTATTAATTTAATATGCCTACTAAATATCAAAATGGAAATGTATAGGCAGTAGGATATTAGTCCTTGAGAAGCAGGATTGGAGGTCTAAGTTGAGAGTCCTCTGCATAGTAATATAGAGTCATCAATATATAGATGACATATAAAACCAAGAGATTGGATTAGGTCGCTAGAGACGGAGTGTAGGCAAAGAAACGACCACATAATCAAGGGCATTAGGGAGATGAAGAGGAACCAGAACATGAGCTGAGGAGGAGCAGGCAATAAGGCAAGAGAAAAACCATAAAAGTATGTTATCTTAAAAACCAAGTGGAAAAGTACTTGAAGAAGAAGGTAGTGATCCAGTATGGTAAATTTTACATATATAAAATTTTATATAAAAATCTGTATATAAATAAAATTTCTCACAATAAATACATGTATATTAATGTATACATACACAGTTATTAAAAAAGATTTATTATGAGGAATTGGCTCAAGTAATTATGTAAACTAAGAAGTCCCATGATCTATCATCTGTAAGCTGGAGACTCTGAAAATCTGGTGGTGTATTCCAGTCTAAGTCCAAAGGCCTAAGAAGTAGAAGTATGAATGGTGTAGTTTTAGTCCAAGTGTAGAAAAAGTTCAATGTCCCAGCTCAAAAAAGCAGACAGAATTTTCCATTCCTCTACCTTTTTGTTCTATTCGGGCCCTAAGTAGATTGGATAATGTCCACCTACACTTGGGTACAATATACTTTACTTAGTCCACAGATTCAAAGGCTAATCTCTTCCAGAAACACCTTCACAGAGGGTTATGGTTTTCCTCTTGCCTTACTGCCTGCTCCTCCTCAGCTCATGTTCTGGTTCCTCTTCATCTCACAGACATATCCAGAAATAATGTTTAATCAGGTATCTGGGCATCCTGGTACCCAGTCAAGTTGACACATAAAATTCCATCAGAGGTTAAAACTGAGAATTAATAGTTGTATTTTGCCACATGGAGGTCAGAAGAGCAGTGTAGGACATGAGGAAGCACTAAAGAAGAATGATTGGCCATTGTGGTAGGAGGAAAACCAGATGAATACTGGTTGAGTTACAGCAAAGACAGTGTTCATATTATCTCAAAGAGAAGACTATGTCAAATGCTGCTGGGCTGTTGAGTAATGTAAAGGTAGAATATTGACCGTGAACTTATATAAGATATGGGTAGTTGGTGTCCTTGGTAAGGATAGTTTTAATACAGTCATGGGGATGAAAACAGAGAGAACTGAAGAGACATAAGTGAGGAAGGAAGTGGATAAGTCTAGACAACACATTGGGGAATTTAGGGACCATTCAGAATTTGTTCAAGTCCCAACATTCTTGGACATAAGACCCTATATAACAGAAAAATCAGTAACTTTGACTTGTTGTAATAGATATTTATTTCAAATGAAACTTGGACAATATTTGTGAGATGTACAGATTATAACAATACTTCTTGTTGATAACTTTGCAAGATATAGGAAGACAGTTCAATTTTTTCCTGCTTGGCCTGGACATGATATCCTAACTTAATCCATTTTCATAGGTATGATTTTGAAATGTTAGTATAGTTGGGCAATGCCTTAACTAGCCATCTATGTATTGGTATAGCTACGACATTGCTTATATATTTATATATATATATATATATATATATGGATTATTTGCTTATGTTTATAATAAACTTCATGAGAAGAAACATAAACATACTTTTTTTAAAGAAATGAAATTTGTAATTTAACCCAAATGTTTTGTTCTTAATTTTATTCAAATATTGAACTTATAGTATAACATTGATTTTCTACTGTATCCCTCTTCCCCAAGACATGCTTCCCTTAAACATCTTTTTTTTAATTTTATTAAATCTCAACATATTTCAGACACAATATAAAAAAATATTGTATCTATTTAATGAACACCTGGGTAACATCACAGAACATAAGAAATAAAAAGTTACAAAAAGTAGATTAAGCTCTTGGTTTATTTTCCCCCAATTGCATTTCCCACCCTCCAAGAGATATCCATTTTCCTGAATTTGGTGTTTATCATTTTCATGTATATTTTTACATTTTATCACGTATATTATACATAACCATCATTACACACATATTACAGTGTTAAACTCCATGCTTCCAAACTACATTAAGATATTCTGTATTGATATGTAATATGGTTTTGTTCAACATTTTGTATGTGAACTTCTTTAATGATAAAATTTAGGTTCAAGTCCCTGCTGCGTAGTATTCCATATTAAAAATCTGCTACATATATATCCATGTTCATGATGATGAAACTTTGGAGTGTTTCCAATTTTTCACTTTTAGAAACAATGCTGGAAGGAGTTTTCTTTTAAACATACACAGTTTCATATGTATGTGTATATAAATGTGTGTGTGTGTGTGTCCCACAGGTTTTATGCTCACAGTGGAACTGAAGGGCATGCACACCTTCACAGTATTAGATATTGCCCTTTTCCCCTCCCTGCTCTTTGCATTTGTTAACATTCCAACCAACCCCGAGTGTATGAAAAATTTCCTTTCCTCTGAACTAGCCGAGAATTGGTATTATCATTGCCTACACCTTTAAAGCCCTATTTTAAAACCTTCTATATACATACTGTCGATACCAATCGCAAGTAATGACTTCCACTAATTTTTCAACACAATTAAACATTTCTCTTACTATGATTCAAATTTCTTTCTTTTTGTTCTGAGCTCAGGTGAAATAAAGAATAGTATAATTTGCAAACTACTGCACTTTAATATTTATTGTTATAAAAAAACTCTTGATTTAAGCTGGAGTTATACAATTATAATAATCATGAAATAATGAATGATTTTGGTGATATTTATACTGACCCTGCAGTTCTTGGAACACAGGTAAATCTCAAGATACATGATCCTGGTTTGGGAGGTGGGTGAGAGCAGGGGAAAAGAATAATCTCAGGATAGTCAGGACAGTCAGGGCAAGTAAATTTGGAGTAGGATGTGGGAAATTCTCTAATTAATAAATTTATTTAAATATGCTTAGTCCATAATCTTCTAAACTATTTGACTAAATTATATTTGTTTAAAAATTGATTATCATTTTATGGGACACTAGTTTTTCATGAGCTAGTAGTGTTTTAGGAAAGGAAATGGCAAATATTTTCCTAAAGACTTAAGAATTTGATATTTTGATAGCAAGAATTTACTTAGTGTTCTTGATTTACAAAAAGAACATCAAAGAGACTTTCTTTTTTAAAATATAAGAAATTGTTTGCTGATTTTGAATGTCTGAATGGTAATATTACTTTTAATGGATTAAAAACATAAAAGAAAGAGTGTTTTTAATTTTCTCCTAGGTTGTACAGTCTAATTGGTAAAATGTTGGATGGTGTTTCTGTCCTCTTTATTTTCCATTTCTAATATAGAATCAATTAAGAGTAAGCATTTGGAAATAATTCTTAACATAATTTTGTGATCCCTTTTATAATACAGTTAATGCAGTTCCTCCAAGTAAATGGATATCAATTTCAATAAGTTTCCTAAATGGAGGGTGCTGTATGAGGCCTTTCATCCTGCCCTTTTAAAATTGACAATTAAGTACATAAGAAGTAAGTGGTGATTTTATTAGAACCCTACAAATACCAGGCTAAGTCAACAGCTTTTCTATAGTGATAACTTCTTTTTGTTTAAAAGTATGAGGACTGAATTTTTTCATTACACTTTAGGCAATAGTTGCAATTAATAAAATATGTAGTAATATGTAAGGTATTCACACAATTATATATATTAAATTTATACATAATTGTATGCCTGTATATAATTTTCTTTACCTTTTTCAATTTAATAGAATGGTGGCTAATGCTAAGTGATGGGAGTAATGTAACTACATTAGTCTACTAGCATAAACTAAAGACTGATTGAGTAAAAATAACAATATTCATTAATTAAGCAAATATTAATTGACTATATACTTTGTAAGTTCTTTGAGCCTAAATTCTTAAATTAGATGAAGGAGAGAACAAAAAAGAAAATAGTATGTTGAAAGGGCAAAAATGTACGGGCCCCATAAAGTCAAAAAGCCACATATAACTTCTGACCTCCCAAAAACTTCACTACTAATAGTCTACTGTTGATGACAAGACTTACCAGTAACAAAAACAGTCTATTAACACATATTTTGTGTGTATTATATAGAATACTCTTATAATATAGTAAGCTAGGAGAAAAGAAAAGGTTATTAAGAAAATTATAAGGAAAAAAATACTTTTATAGTATCATACCTTTAGAAAAAATATCTGTGTATAAGTGGCCCCATATAATTAAAACCTGTGTTGTTCAAGGTTAACTGTATATGATATATATAGGTGTCTTTATATTATATTTTACATATATTTATAACATACATTATGAAAGATCCTTTATAAGAAACCTAACTATGTCTCTTTAGGTCACACAGTAAGCTTATTTAATATTATTTATTTATATATAACATACACACAAAATATGTATAACATATAAATATATATTTTAATCCCCTGTTTATTTCCATAGTAATAACATGTAGTACAGTGTGTGAATTCCAAATCCCTTTATCTTCTTTATTCTTCTGAACCTAAGTAAACCTGTTTTAATACCTCATATATTTTTATTATTGCTTAATTTCATTATCCTTATTACAAAATATAAATGCTTTGACATTATTTTAATGAAGAAATCACTTTAAATATTCCTTTTTTTTTTTACATATTTTCAAGTTGCATTGTGAAATCAGAGTGAAAAACTTAATGTGATATACTTAAGAAGTACTAGAACATTATTGCTTGCTGCTGTTCTATGTGAAACAATTTAAACTTACATAAATGTGAAAACATTCTATTCAAAGTATTTCTATTAGGTAGTATATAAATTGTAGTTTCTGGAAAAATAGACTGGATAATTTTCAGGATAAATGCTATCATCTGATAGTTTTTTTCAATGAAAATTTAATAAACTTAAATGAAAGACTGAAAAATATGTAGAAAACAGATTTGAATAAAAATTGAACACGAAGGATGTAAAAAAATATTATAATGTTTTTCATTTGTGTTTTACTTCAGGTAAACTTTTACTATATATCTCTTCTTCACCAGTAATAATGTCCAAACTTGTTTAACATTACATCTCTGAGGAAGTAAAGTCCATTCATTTATACATGTATTCATTTAACATAATATGGTGTATTATTGAATATACCATAATCTGTGGCTTCTGCCACTTGCTGAGGGTACAAAAATTTGCCAAGACAGACAAATGACTACATTTTTCATCACAGAGTTGAAAAACCCAAAATGGAGTATCTACAACTGTTAAGTGAGCACAGAGGATAGAGTACCTATGTGAGCCATAGAGGGGAGGTTCAAAGGATATTAAGATAACTCAATACTCAGGGTAGATAAGGGTGTGTAAGAATGGCATTCTAGGCAGGGTAAAGATCACAGACGAAAATGTAAAGGCAAGTGGGTCCAGGGGCCTAGGTGAGAAATTACCTTGTAGATCATTCTAAGTTGTGTGGACAGTGTTCTGCAGTAAAAAGGATGATGAGGAATATTTACAAGCAAGTGTTATGGCTGAAGTGGGTGTTATGAATACCATTGTGGCAATATTACTCAGCCATCAAAAAAAAAAGGAAATTTTGCCATTTGCATGACGTGGATGAAACTAGAATAGGGTATTATTATGCTGAGTGAAATAACTCAACCAGAGAAGGACAATTATTATATGATTTCATTCATATGTGGATTTAAGAAACAAACAGAGGGGCATAGGGGAGGGGAGGGAAATAAGAAAGGGAGACAAACCACAAGAGACTCAATCATAGGAAACAAGTGGGTTGCTGGATGGGGTAGGGGTGGGGGGATGGGGGTAACAGGGTGATGGGCATTAAGGAGGGCATGTGATGTAATGAATACTGGGTGTTATATACAACTGATGAATCACTGAACTCTATCTTGGAAACTAATAATACACTATATGTTAGTTAATTGAATTTAAATTTAAAAAATAAAGCTGAAAGCAGTTAAAAAAAAAAAAAAACACCACTGCGGCAACCACCTGGAGAATACTTTAGATAGTAAAGGAAAATATGGCGACTACTTATTAGTTATTTTGATAGTCCAGGAGTGAAACATTAAAGAACTTGAATTAAATAAGGAGTGTATCATGTTAACAGAAAGCAGCGTATGGGCAAGCTCACAAGACGTAAGTGGTAAAAGTTTATGTGATAATAAGATGAAAGAAAGGGCAACATAATGGTTTCTAAAAGTCTTGTGTGACAAAGTAGATTGTAATAGAACTGCTAGAGATACAGACTACAGGAAGAAGAGCAAGTTTGTGAACAAAAGGAATGAGGGAAGCTTCAGATGTGACAATGTTGAAGTTTTTATAAGATACTCAAGAAAAGATGTTCTAGTCTTAGAGATACTTACCTACCTTGACTTTGGCTCTTGGTTAAGAAAAAAAGAAAGAAAAATGTTCCCTGAAACTGTAGCCACAAGCTTGCATGATAGGATTGGGATCCAAAGTCATAGGACTTATCTATCTAAAAAATAAAAAAAATTAGTTTATAGTTTGTCTCAGTTGAGAGTCCCACAGAAAATTGGTAGGGTGGAATTGATAGCTTCAGTGGAGGGACACTTTTAAACAAAGGCCTCAAATTTAACTTTGTCCTACAGATACTTTCAAGAAACAGCAGCTAACAATTTAAAATACCAAGTACATGATATAACAAGTTATCATCTGAGAAAGTTAGCAAAAAAAAAAAAATACTGAATTTGACCAGTAAGAACTGTGAATGTTAGGATTATCAGATACAAAGTACAAAATAAGTATGTTTAAATAAATGTATCAGGCCTGTCCCTCATCCTGTCTGACACTGGCTTGGTTTACCTTTTACTCAGAAATCACTGTATCACCCAGCTTTTAATTGGTGTAACTTGAATATGTCCACCTTTGCTGAGTGATCCATCTCTTGCTTTCTTGCCCAGGCTTCTCCAATGCCAGTGTGGGACGCCCGCTCATCCCCATCTGGTATGTTTTCACATAGATAGAAGTTTAAGAGCAGGCTTTAAACATTTGCAGATGGGAACTACTAAATAAACACTCCCCTCTTTTACTTCTTAGAGGGGACAATCCTGAAGAACTTTCTATATGGCTGTTCATAAGGTCTGAGTAGGATGAAACCTCAATTGCCGACAGCAATAACCACATTGATGCCATAGCATTTTATTGGCTCCCTCTTTCAAACTCCCCATCTCCTAAGGCAAGACCCCTATATACAAGTCTGTGTTTCAGGCTCTGCTTTCTAAGAAAGAGAAAGAACCCAGACTCTGCTTTCTGTGGTGAAAGGGTAATCCAGGCTAAGACAGTTGTGACTATAAGTAACCCTAAAACACAGACACCCGGAATAAAATTCTGGAATTGTCATTGATGAGAGAAGGTGGAACTGTGATAACCCTGGCATGCAGTTGTGTTAAAAGTGCTAGGACTCTCATTGGAGGGTAGAGAAAAATGCAAGTGGAAGGCTATGCAGTGCCAATGGCACTTGAAAGATAGGAGAGCAACGATAATTATAAGGACGGTGGAGCTTTCTGGCCTTTGTTATCTGCTTTAGGAGCCTCAAAAAAGAAAATGACAGACTCCAGTGAACCAACTATCATTTTAAGGTGTGTTGTGAAAGTAAGAGGGTCTGTGTGTCAGTGCTTAAAAAGCTTCTTATCTCATAGAGCCATAGAACAGATAGTGATGAAAACCAGGCCTGGGACTTAATTGTCAGGTTAACAGAGTGATAAGGGAGACAATGCCCAGCCTTCACAGTCCTATATTAAATCCGGGCCCTTCACAGATGTAGAGCAGTTTCTTCAGAACCCACTTGGGGATATTTGATGAACAAGCCAGAAAATCTTGGGCCACAGATTCTCTTGAACCTTGAACTAGGCTTCCTGTAATTGGAGAACCTGGAAAGACCTCACTTAGGACAGGTGCCTCACAAGTGGTACATGTGTTCCTCAGGATATAGTCCTGCCTTTTCTCACTGCCTCCAGACCAATACTTAGGGGCAAGTCTCAGAATAACCCAAACAGGGAAATACTGGCCATGTTCTGGGAGGAAATAAAATACATAGCCCCAAATTGCAAGATGTATACCAGCAAGGATTGCAAAAATGTGTGGTTGAGTAGAACTTGAGGGTGGCCGATGGGCAGCTGTAGTGGTGCATTCATTAACGTCGGAGTACCCTCTTGTGACTTGGGGTTTAAGGTTCTGGTAAGTGATCTTGATGCTACTCAGGTGGGTTTTTGATGCTTTGAAATGCTTCTAGTCTAAACAAAATGAAGTAGAGAGATAGGAGCTATCTTGGTAGAGTGTCGAACAGGAGTCAGAAGCCTCTGAAAGACAATTTTAAAATGGACTTATTATGTGTGATCAGAGCACCCACTACCAGAATTTCCTGGGATAGTCCAAAAGATTCTCTTTACTAATTCAATAAGTTAATAAGAAACATACTGGTAAAGGGATGTCTGTTTTAGACACTTGGTGGCTATCCTCCATGAGCCAGAGCCAAAAATAGCATGTAGTGCATGACACGAAGATCCTTAGTAACAATAGGAATAATGATTCAACATGGTAGAAGCAGATATAATTATTGGTAGAGGCAAGGCAGAGATAATTATTATTGATGACAGCAAGACCAGAGTGGTAACTGGATGACTTGACCAAGAGGGACCTATGGTGATACTGAATAGCCTATAGTATTCTTTTTTTTTTAAGATTTTATTTATTTATTAATGAGAGACACACACAGAGAGAGAGAGAGAGAGAGAGAGAGGCAGAGACACAGGCAGGCAGAGGGAGGAGCAGGCTCCCTGTAGAGAGCCTCATGTAGCACTCTATCCGGGACTCTGGGATCACAACCTGAAGTGAAGGCCGACGCTTAAACACTGAGCCACCCAGGTGCCCCAGCCTATGATATTCTTAGGAATTACACAAATAAATAGTCAAGGGTGTCCCTTGACTTGTGTAACCAGAAAAATATTGAGAGTTGGCAAGGTGAAGGGTGAAGTCAGCTGCTGCAATGGAAAATCAGGACTCTTTGAGAAGTTTCAAATCTGAGCTACTTTTCTGACTCAGAGCATTGATTAAAGGAGAGACTGGGTCTTCTCAAGTAAGAACCTGAACACACCTACCACAGAGGTATATGATAAATACTCTTCTCATCTTTTCTGGAATCAACTTTTGGCTACTTACCAGATTAGCTCAACACTGGAGAAAGAGATTCCCAGTTGCCATGGTCATTGGTAGGCTCAAAACACTATTCTTGTTACCTATACAGAGTGGAGGCTCATGGAGGCCAAAGCGCAAATAGAAACCTCGCCCAAGTTGATCTCACATTGATCCAATGGACCTGTGAGGCACAGAATAAATTGATATATACCAAAGTAAATGCTCTATGCTCTTTTAAAAAGTAGGGACTATAATTGTATTAACAAGACACAATTTAACTATATTCTATTCGTAAAAGAGACAGCTAAAACAGAACTACTCAGAAAGGCTTAAAGGACCACAATTGATCCTTGGAATGTGGTGTTTCATTTTCTTTCATCTCAAAGTATTTTCTAATTTCCCTTGTAATTTTTCGTTGATTAATTTTTAAGAGTATTTTTTAAAAATGAGTTATTTATTTACTTTAGAGAGAGAAAGAACACATACACAGTGGGGGAGGGTCAGAGAGAGAGAATCCCAAGCAGACTCCCCATGAAGCCCATCCAAGGGCTTGATCTCATGGCCCTGAGATTATGACCTGAGCCAACATCAAGAGTAAGATGCTTAACTGATTGAGCCACCCAGGCTCCCATTTTTATTAAGAGCATCTTGTTTAATTTCCTCATACTTGCTATCCTTCTGTTACTAGTTTCTAACTTCATTCCACTGTGGTCTGAAAAGACAGTTGGTATGATTTCAATCTTTAAATGTATTGAGACTTGCTTTGCCACCCAATGTGGGAAAATGTTACAAGGGTCCTTGAGATGGATGTCTATTCTGCTTTTGGGTGGTATGTTCCATAGATATCTGATAGGCATAGTTTTTAGTTTTTGTTTGTTTGTTTTTTAAAGATTTTATTTATTTATTCATGACAGACACACAGAGAGAGGCAGAGACATAGGAAGAGGGAGGAGAAGCAGTCTCCATGCAGAGAACCCCATGCAGGCCTCGATCCCTGGACTCCAGGCTCACGCCCTGAGCCAAAGGCATATGCTCAACCCTCAGCCACCCAGGAGTCCTGGTATAATTTTTTTAACAGAAAAAAAATGCAAATATGTTTATATACTGAGACTTACAATTCAGTGGGAATAAATAGTTAAAAAAAAAAAGTGGAGGCATAATTGATGGCACAAAGTACCCAAGGAAGTAAGAAAGAATGTATAATATAGTACAGATAGAAGACATGGAAAACAAAATATATGATAGAGTTGAAAAGTTTTCTGACATTTCTAGCTTTAAAAATATTCACTGTGCTATAGATTACAACCGAATACAGATAAATCCTAAACGGAAAGTCATAAATAACAACTTGTTTAGATTTTAAAAGTCTTATGTAGATGGCTCGGCTCTCAGTTTTTTATTTATTTGTTTGTTTTTGAGGTAAGACAGGAAGAAATTTTGTTTTAGTGACTAAAAATTTCAATTAGCTCAAGGTCCCATGAGTATATTTGTTATTATTTTGGACTCCTGGCTTCAAATAATTTCTGGGCACCCCAAATAATGGTTCCATTTTCTTTGTTTGTTAGTTTGTTTTTAAAGACTTATTTATTTATTTATTTATTTATTTATTTATTTATTTATTCATGAGACCAGAGAGAGAGAGAGAGGCATAGACATGGGCTACTGCTTTCACTGCCCCAGCAAACAGTGTTTGACATTTGACAAAACATCAAGGAGGACTTGGGGGCTAAATATGAATATAGATACAAAGTAATTTACATATGTTCTTTGAAATGGTTAGCTTCAGGAACCAATTCCAAGCCAGTCCAAACCCAACCTGAAATTTCTGCCTCAATCCTTAAATTTCTTTGTGGCATATAGTTCATAGCTAACCAGGCCCCAGAGAGCAAGGAAAGGTTTTCCCTTCTGCCCAGGGCCCTTTTCATGTTTACTACCCTAGGACGACTTTCAAGGGAACATTCACATTTGCCCATTCCTTTTCTCACCTTTGTGTGTGTACCATTTTTTTTAAAGCAGAGTGCTACTGTTTTGTCCCTCTCTCCAAATCTTTTTAGGACAAGTTATGTACTTTCACAAATCTTTTCTAACCTCATCCCAAAGCAGAAAGATCATATTTACTCCATTCTGTTAAAATTTCTTTCCTTTTTTTATAAAGTTTTTTTTTTAATTTAAATTCAACTTGCCAACATATAGTATAATACCCAGTGCTCATCCTATCAAGTGCCCTCTTCAGTGCCCATCACCCAGTTACCCCATCCCCTCCACTCACCTCCCCTTCTGCAACACTTTATTTGTTTCCCAGAGTTAGGAGTCTCTCATGGTTTGTCTCCCTCTGTAATTTTTCCCATTCAATTCCCCTCCTTTCTCTTATAATCAACATCACATTGTTTGTGGTCTCTAATTTGAACAGTTACAGGTAGATATATGAAAAAGAGAGGAAGATCTCACCAGGAAAATAGGCTAAATGTTTGAATGAGGTGCTATAAAGTTTCAAACTTTATTCTGACATCAATGAAGAAATATCTGAGTGATAAAATTTGAGGCCTACTAACAATATGAAGCACTGTTATATAAAAAAGACAGAGATATATGTGCTGTTCAAAAATTTTTTGTGTTATTTTCTGCCTTGCTTTAAGACTTGGAAATATAACAACAAGAGCATTAACAAAGATTTCCCAGCTTAGCTGAGAAAAATTATTCATATGAGTATTATCTAGGAGATACATGATACTGAGCTAACTATTGGGGGAATGAGGATGTAGGCCATATAAAATTCCATAGCCAATCTGGAAAGACAGCTTAAATGTATTATTGGGTAATTCCTCACGATGTCAAAGATAATGTCTTCCATGAATGTATTATCTATGTGATCATAAATACCTGATGAGACTTAGCTAGGTATAGCTGACTAGGATATATCCTAGGTAGCAGATGTAAGAAGTTTATTAATTTAATGGACAGGGAGCTATCTTAGCTAAATTCCCTATTTTGTTATTGTTGACTTTGGATTTCAAATCTCTAAATCTCTTACCCTAAATTCTCTGTTCAATAGTAGAGATACTTGAAAACATCAAATATCAGTGGGTTTAGAATATGCTACAATTAATTTCATCTACTTAAATTGGTCTTGAGAACATCCTTGAAGACTGAACATCATGAAACATGCAAGGAATCATGAAAAATGTTGGTGGAACTTCATAGTAGAGTAGCTTCCATAGTGTTTCTGAGCTGATAGATTAGGAAATGAGATTTTTAAAAAGATGATAAAGAAGTGTATGTTTTTGATTTTATTTTTGAACAATAACTATCATGAAGAAGTGCTTTTTAATGATCAGAAAAAAAAACTTCAATTCCAAAATAATCCTTTAGTTAGAGATTTAAGGATGAAAGAAAGAACAAGTAAATAACAATATCTTTACTAAAAAAAAAAAAATAACAATGGAGAATAATAGAAATAGTTGATCTCCATTTTTCTCTAGCTTAAAACACCTCCTCTGGGTTTCCATGGTTTCTGTATAGACACTTCCTTACAGTGATTTCCATCATATCGTAATGTGATATTTTTAATTATTCTAGATTCTTAAAGTTAGCATTTTATAGAAATTTAGTGATGAAATGGACCTTAAAGTTAATATTGTCCAAAGTGCAAAATCATCATTTGCCTTCCTCTTTTTCTTGGCAGTGATTCAATTAACTTCAGATGTTCTATTTTTCATCTGTTTAAATGAGTCCCTGTCATAGTTAGAAGATAATCCAACTTGGAATGCCCTTACCAGGTGCTGCTATGTGGGTTTTTTTTTTTTTTTTTTACTTTTTTACCTTTAAAAAAAGATTTTATTTATTTATTTGAGAGAGAGAATAAGCATGAGAGAGTGAGCATGAGACTGGGTGGGGGGTGCAGTGGGGAAAGGCAGATGGAGACACAGATTCCCCACTGAGTAGGAAGCCCTATATGGGGCTCAATCTAGGACCCCAGGATCATGACCTGAGCCAAAGGCAGATGTTTAATCAACTGAGCCACTCAGGCACCCTTACCATGTGGTTTTGTTTTTTTTTTTAAACATAATTGTTTTCAATCTCAGCTCATGTGTAGGTTGGTCAATTCAAGAGATAAAGTCTATAAAACTTTATTTTATAGTAAGCATAATCTTTTGTTGCATAATAACCAGCTCTTCATTTCTGTTCTAGAATAAAAGTAGTAACTCCTTTCCCTGGGCTCCACACTTTCTTTACACCTAATTAATACCCATATATCAATTCTCTGAGCCTTACTCTGTGCTTTCTAGACATCTTACAATTCCTTAACCTACAAGGCAAAAATTCTGTCCAGTCAGGATACTTTGTTACCTCTTTAAATGCTGTGTGAGATGTTTTGGAGCTTCTTTTGAAAGCTCTATACTAATGACTTAGTAATTGTTAAATGACTTTTCAGATAAAGTTTGAAGTCAGTGATTTAAGAACTCCTACTTTATCTTGGTGGCACTACTCAGGTCTGCTATAGGTCAGAAACCAACTTGCTGTTCCAGTAGTTTTGAATAAAGGAAGAAAGGAAAATTGATTTTGGAACAATTTTTACTTTATACTTCAATGGAAAAAAATCACAATATTTTCCACTCTTGCCATTGACATATACCATAACATAACTGATCATATTACTTTTAGAATGATCCTAAGGTTAAAGGAATAATTTTTAAAACCTCTGTTTCCCACAACAAAATTCATTGAGTGAAAATATTCTTAATATTTCAAATGCCTTAAGATCTTAAGATTCTTTCTTTTTTTTAAGATTTTATTTATTTATTTATTCATGAGAGACACAGAGAGAGAGAGGCAGAGACACAGGCAGAGGGAGAAGTAGGCTCCCTACCAGGAGCCCGATGTGGGACTTCATCCCAGGACTTCAGGATCACTCCCTGGGCTGAAGGCAGGCGCTCAACTGCCGAGCCATCCAGGCATCTCTTAAGGATATATCTGATAATTATTTTTGATAAATGATATAGGACATCGAAGCCATCTCATCTAACCTCACTACCTTCAAAAATTCTAAGAAGTAAAACAAAGCTTTTCTTACTTGAAATCTTACAATCTGAATACAGTTCTATAATATTTCACAAATGGGGAAACTTGAACTCAGAAAGGTTAAATGACTTATTCAAGCTCACAAAGCAAAATACCCTAATTTGGAGCTCCTCTTCAACAGTATTTTTATCATGCATTTTTATTATACCTTACTGAATTTTAATTGTCAAATATCTGTCTCCCCTAGAGATTATAAACTCCTTAAGATCAGGACATCATTGGCCTGGCCGAAATTTGGCATTATATAAATGCTTGATAAGCTGATCTGACCACATACCTCTTTTAGAACTAAGTGATGGCATATTCCCTTCATTATGCCATCATATAAGCAATAGTTGGGTTCTTTGCTTGGAGGTTATTAGTGTATGTTTGTCAGTAAGTGTAGAATGCATTATCAGATATCTATGCTTGAGTCTTTTGTCTCTGCAGATTCCAGATGATGCTGTAGCACCACCCTTAGTATTATTGATAATTGAGGCCTTACCTTACACACCTTTCTAATCTGAACACATTTGACAATTAGCTGTTCAGAGTTGTAAGCGGAGCCTATTTTAAATTGGACGTGGAAAGTGTAAGTGGAAAATTGGATATGTAAGAGCAAGCGACTGAGGAATTAAATTCAACTTGTTCCTAAGTATAGCTTATCTTTTCCTAAAAGGTGCCTTATGTTGTTGTGGCAGAAAGTAATCATTATACTGTCTTGGTTCTATTGTACATGGGAAATATTTGCATGAATTCATTGTCTAGAAGTAACACCTGTAGTATGCAATTGATTCTGATTTTGGTACATATCACCCAATTTGATTTATGCTCCTAAGGCACATTACTTTTCCAGTGGGAAGTGAATAGTTAAGTGTTGAGCAAGAATACTCATGGAGAACAGGATGATAGCAATATCTAATTGTGCAGAAAAGAATTAACAGAGCAGGCCTGCTATCCTTAGAAAAGCCTGGTTGCATTGTTGGTCCTTGACTGGCATCAGAGTACTTACATATTCAGAGGGTTTCCAACAACTTAACTGATGAAAGTGCTCATTCTGCCTAAATAGTTTGTGCATATAATATTATTTATCCTGGAAACCTGCTTTCCTTCTGAGAGCATGGAATTTTGGTACATGCTAGGTATAAAGTGCCTATCTGATCAGTCCCCAGTACACACCCTGGGCACTGAGTTTCTAGTTACCTTCCCTCATAGGGAACACTTTACTCATTTTATCACAACTCATACCCGGGGGAATTAAGTATGTGTTGAGTCACTCAGGTAGAAGAGGATTCATGGAAGCTTGCATCTAGTTTCTTCTGGACTTTACTCAAAGTTCCTTTTCCCTTTGCTCATTTTGCTTTGTATCCTTTCACTCTAATAAATCATAGCCAGGGTTCTGACTATAACTACTACTAACTACTCTATTTGAGGAAACCAATCATGGAGAAATAGTTTGCCTACCTCTGGTAAGTTTCAGAGCCAGGATAATATGCCAGAAGGCGACTATGCAGAGAACTTGAGGGCGAGAATTCAATCAGTAAACCACACACTAATTTTTGCCTGATTTAGTTCAGTGTTTGACTAATGATGAGCAATTTGAATATAAATTTTGCTTATATAAATTGTGTTTATTTACATACATATAGAGTTCTCCTAGGAGAACTGTAGATTTTTTGCTTTCACTAGTGATTCCCTCCTATCTTTCAATATTTGCCTGGTAAATGGTTTTCCATCAAACAGCCTAGGCACCTGTTTTTTTCTTGTGCCCAAACAGTTATGCAAATGACAGTTTCCTTCTTTTTTTTTTTTTTTAAGATTTTATTTATTTATTCATGATAGTCACACAGAGAGAGACAGAGAGGCAGAGACACAGGCAGAGGGAGAAGCAGGCTCCATGCACCGGGAGCCCGACGTGGGATTCGATCCCGGGTCTCCAGGATCGCGCCCTGGGCCAAAGGCAGGCGCCAAAGGCAGGCGCCAAACCGCTGCGCCACCCAGGGATCCCGACAGTTTCCTTCTTAAGTTGCTCTAACAGGGCAACAGTAAGAAAAAGGAATGTTTGGGCATGTACCTTTAAACTTTTTTGATTGAGGGGTACCCAGTTGGCTTAGTCAGTAGAGGATGAGACTCATGATCTCAGGCTTGTGAGTTCGAGCCCGATGTTGGGTATATAGATTACTTAAAAATAAAATCTTCAAAGAGAAAAAGAAAAAAAATCTTTTTTTAGTTGATTCATCTTTTACAATTTTGTCTCCAAACAAATTATTAAAATTCAAAATTTTATTTAATATTTACTCAGGAATAAAAGCAATATTTTCTCCAAACAAAATTATTTGCTTCTGTGTGACCCAATTATCTGGTATCATGAATAATATTTCTTTTTTAATGAATGATATTCTTGAGAATTTCTACCCTTGTACAAGTCACTCTATTCTAAGATGCACTCCAGTATTTTCATCCATAACATGAAGAAGGTGGGTGAGGTGAGAAGGCAAGTTAAACAAAGTTTATATAAGTGGTGAGTCAAATAACAATTTATTCTTAGAGAACTAAGTCCAGATATCCAGACACCAGCTTCTTGCCAAAACTTTCACAGAGGGGGCACATGCATAGAACCTTCTAAAAAATGAGCATGAGAATGTTGTATGAAACAGGATATTTAGAGAGTCTCATATGATCTCCTCTCAAGAAACTTAGTCATTATAAAGGGACAAATAAGAAAATGTTAGTGGTGAAACCTGGTAGATTCCACCTTAACCAATTAATCAGCATTAGTATCACAAGTAGGAACAAAAAGGCTTCATGAGCCTTCTGACATAATGCACTGAGTGAGACAGAAGTTTGCTTTTAAGATATTCTTACCAAAAATGCATAGCCTGATTCAGGAGTATACATCAGACAAACCCAAATTGAGGGACACTGCAAAATAATTGCATGCTTCAAGAATAATAAAGAATTGCTAATAGATAATTACAGATAAAAGGAGACTAAAGAGACGTCAGACAATTATATGTAATATAGGATCTTGGATTGGATCCCAGGTCTGAGAAATAAAAAAGCAAATGCTACATAGTTCATTAGTGGGACAATTGATGAAATTTGAATAAAGTTGGTATATTAGAAATCACATTGTATCGTTATTAATTTTATGATTTTGATAATTCTATTATGGTTATAGTCTTTAGGAAGTATACAGTGAAATACTTAGGGGTGAAGAGGCATTAAGTCTGCAACTTACTCTAAAGTGTTGCCAGAACTAATATGTGTGTGTACATGTGCCTATGTGTCTGTAGGTGTGCGTGTGTCTGTGAACATGGGAGAGGGAGACAATGACAAGGTGTTCATGATAAATGTTAACATTTAGGGAATATGGGTGAAATATATGCAGTAATTCTTTGTGTCACTTTTGCAACTTTCTTGTAATTCTGAAATTAATGCAAAAATTTAAGAAAGTATTTTTTTGTTGTTGTTTGCTTGTTTGTTTTTAATGAGGTCAGAGTCAGAGAGGACTCTAGAGTCACAGAATACCAAAATCCCTGGGCAGAAATCACTCACACAGAAGAGGTTATTATTAAACCATTTGGTCAGTCAGCCAGGCCGCACAGGTTGGCTGAGTGCCTCTTCTGTTGGGACATCTCCTGTGGAGTTAGACATCCATATGACTAAACAGAGCAGCAAAGATCCCTGCCCACTTGATGCTTACATTTCAGCAGAAGAAGACAGAAAAAACCCCCACAAAATTAGTGCATTAGAACGTGACAATAACTAAGGAAAAATAAAAACAGACTGGAATAAGTGTGATAAGTGTGCTGGGAGGACACTGTGGTTAATGACCTGGTGGCTGCATGTCTGGGTGTCCCTTTGGCCTCTTCCACATTCCAGTGAGAGCTTCCATTCAGTTCAGATCACGAGTGTGACAGTACCTTTGCCACAAGATAACCACTGCTACCCAGACAGTAGGATGACTCACCTGGGTGTGACAGAAAGGTTGTTTTTTTCCAGAAGTACCAGTTTTTATATATTTGGAAACTATGACCCAGAGCAAGAAACACAGCACTATTTCTCTGACACTAACAAGTACTCCGATTTAGTTAAAGTTACAGGTTAATAAAACTTTCAGTTAGTTTTTTTTCCAAAATCTTTTGAGAAAAATAGCCCAGAGTTTTATACTTTCAGCAAGCGGACTGGCCCTTCCCTACCCTGTAATGCTGCAGCCACTTTGGGACCACTGGACCCTCTAAACACGTAAAGTTCACCCACAAGTCCCTGGGCCATTCGTCTTCACAGGAAGGAAGCCCTAGTTTAGTTGTTCTGGTGGCTCAACATCAGTTCAAACTCATTGTACCCAGTTTAGGTGACTGAATCTTTGCCTTTTTCTGAGGCCTTGTACCAAAAGTCTTCCCTCTCAGCCTTACTCGAGGACTTGGAGGTCTGTCTGTGCATGAGGGACAGAGACTGGTCTGCTCCTGACCCTGCTGACTTAACAGCCTTAGATATCCTATTTATTAAATGTTTAGTGTGCCAGATACTGTATTAAACTCCTCTGTTCTCTGATATGGGTGCCTTATTATCCTTGTTTTGTACAGAAGGAAGGAAGACCTGGAGAGTGTGAATTGGCCAAGGTTGGTCATAAAGTCAGGTTGAAACCCAGCAGTCCACTCCAGAACTAGAGCATTTTCCTAATGCTGACTTCAGCGTGCCTTGATTTCCATATTCTATTCTTTCTAGTTTGTATCCCCTTCTCTGTCTAGTTCCTGCTTTACTCACTTTTTACTAGATTTACACAGATGTCCACATGTGGTTGCTCTTCTTTCTCTTGGGTTGCTTTGTTCAAAGCTGGGTTCCTCATCCACCCGGGTCTGTTCCCCAACACTCTATCCATTCCCAATTTCTCTTTGAGGCTTTCCACGTAATTTTTTTTAGAATATTTTATTTATTTATTTGAGAGAATGAGTGAGTGATAGAGAAGGAGCAGAGGGGCAGGGAGAAGCAGGGCTGCATAGGATCATGACCGGAGACAAAGGCAGACGCTTAACCGATTGAGCCACCCGGGTGCCTCTCCACGTAACTTCTATAACAGAGCATAATGAACTACAATCCTAGAATCAGTTTTTTCTATCTCCAACCTTATAACTATATAAACTAGGCAAGTCAATCATTCTTTTTATCTAAAATGTGAGGGTGATACTAGCTTGCCAAGGTAGAGTAAAACTAATAAAAGTAATGTAAGATGGTATACATGAAAGAAGCCACCATGGCTCCTGATGTCATTGAATCTTTATCCCTGTTTATATTCCAGTGTGTGTGTATATGTGTGTGTGTGTTTAACCTCTGCTTGATGCTTAAAAATTTGCATTTGTATATTTATAATAAACATGTCTGTAATGGGACTGTTATGGTACATATTACCACACACATATTAAAGGAATACATTTTTCCTCCAACTTATAATGATTTTGTGGACAATTTTAAGAATTGAAGAATGCTTGGCCACCAAAGTGGTTCCCAGCCAGCTTTTTCTACTAACACATCAGCAAGATGCCAACATACGTTATCAGCAATGACTCAGCTCTCAGAAATTATTCTCAACACCAAAAGCACAGGCAATTCCAAAAGGGCATTTTAGGTGGGATATAATTTGAAACATGCCTCTCTCTGGTCATTGCTGGTGTGCTGCTCAATGAGAGAGAACAGATATTTCTTCTCCTGAAAGAATTAATCAAAATCTGGATGGGAGGGGATACAATTTGAAAAGCCTCTGAGTTATTTTGATATCTTTTCTACACTCATACATATATGCTCTCTAGGAGTGGGGTTTACCCTGGATGGTTAAAAAATCATTATAGTGATCCTTTGCAGAAATATATATACATTATATATATATATATATATATATATATATATATATATTCACACAGCGGTTGAGAATTTTTCATTCCTATCATCTGCATGATAAATGAGCATCCAAATTATGTCAGCTAATGTTGAAATGACTACACGAATTATATGTGGTTTCATTTTAAATTCATGTCTTTGATATCTTGGCACTCTAGTAATGTATTCTTTCCTAAAACCATTTTACAATCAACTTATTCTGATTAATTTTCAGAAAGGATTTCATTATTTTATATTTTATTTATTTATTTATTTATTTATTTATTTATTTATTTAACTTTTCAACCTGGAGAGTAACTAATAAGATTTTATGAAAATATCAAAAATGGTATGTGGTCTGGTTATTCAGTAGTATAACTTATTTATTTACCATTTTAAATGCCATATAAATATGAATATTATATATTTTTTACTTAAATGGATTACATATGTAACATATGCATATGATAGTCTAGTGTGTGTAAGAATACATAGCTCTGTCCCTGGCATGAAACAAACATCAAATAAATATGATCTCTTTTCTCCTTTCCAAAAATGAAACTGGAGGGTAGTAATTAAGAATATTATAAATGTGAGAGCCCCTGTGTGGCTCAGTGGTTGAGCATCTGCATCTGGCTCAGGTTGTGATCCTGAGGCCCTGGGATCAAGTCCCACATCAGGCTCCCTGCAGGAAGCCTGCTTCTCCTTCTTCCTATGTCTCTGCCTCTCTCTCTGTGTGTCTCATGAATGAATAAGTAAAATCTTAAAACTAAAAAAGAATGTTGTAAATGTGGTTCTGTTCTAATGATTCCAGAAAAGAACTGGGCAATATAAAATATGTTTAGTGGTCTTCAGAATGCAGGATAAATAGAGATGATGGTAAGGGGAGGCAGGCTGGCTAAAGACTGAGGAAAAAGCTGGAAAGCTGAAGAGAAATTCAAGATAAAATACAGGTGGATGAAGAGCCAACCTGAGGCCACAGCGATAATTCAGAATGCCCGTGGGCCTTCACCTTTAACTGAGACCTAGGAGAATTGAGAAAAAGTCATCCTTATTGACCACCTCCTACATGCCAGGTACTGTTAGATACTCTTCTTACCTTACCTCTTTTAACCCCTGTAAGAATCTTAGGAATTAGGCACAATTAGCTTCATTTATAGAAGAGAAAAGTGAGATCCAGAGAGGTTAGGTAACTTACGTATTCAAGTATGCACACCCACAAAGGGGCAGTGTTGGCGTTCCAGTGTGATGCATCTGCATCAAAAGTCCAAAGTTCTTGCTCAGTCTGTCCTGCCAAGGCACCTTGCTGAGACTGCACTCCTCAACAGAGACCGTGAGGAAGAACACAGCCAATTTAGCTTGGGTAGTAGTTTCTAGACACACCAAAGATATGCACAGCCCAGAGGGAAGAGCTTGGACTCCAGATCTGTCAGTTTTATCTCCAAGTTCATAATAAACTCTCTAAGCAAATAACTGCATCAGCACAGAGGTGCTCTCTAGTTCTAGCCTTGAAATCCATGCCTACACTTCTCTTTTGGCCCCCGGTGGCCCCTGCATGAGTCAGCAACCTCTAGCCTAGCATCAATCACGAGGCTCCTGGCTTCGTGATCCTTCTAATTTGCCTAAAAGGTCCCACTACAACTAATTCTGACCCTCCACTCTGGAAGTACCGGCATCTGGCCGGGTGTCCATGATGGCATCTTCCACAACACGCTATCCAAGTGAAGACCTTTCCCACTTCCCTGTTTGTACCATGTTGAATTCTGCAGGTGGTCATATTTTTTCATGGTTAAATCCATGCAGAGTTGCTTGCAATCTTCCCAATGTATCACTTATTTCTAAAGACTGCCATGATTCCTTTTTTGAAATCCATAATATTGCTGAACCCTTTCTGAAGGTGATAAGCACCAATTTTATACTTACTGGAGCACAAAAGTTAAAAGATGAGAAAACAGGAAGTGGTAAAGAAATTACTTAAATAATTGATAACGATATAGTGTGTGTTATGGTATACAGAAACTGAGATGTGCATGAATTAATATATTCATTTCCTAATGGTGTTGTAATAGATTACCACACATTTTTGGTTTTAAACAACACAAATGTGTTCTCTAACTAATTCTGGAGGTCAGAAGTCTAAAAATTGGGATGCCTGGGTTGCTTAGTCCATTAAGCTGCTGACTTTGGCTCAGGTCATGATCTCAGGGTCCTGGGATGGAGCCCTACATTGGGCTCCCTGCTCTGTGGGGAGTCCGCTTCTCTCTATTGCTTTATCCCTCCCCCTGCTATTGCTCTCTCTTTCTCAAATAAATAAAATCTTTAAAAAAAAAAAAAAGAAGTTTAAAATTTTTTTTGACAGGGCTGTTTTTCTTCTGGAAACCCGAGGTGAGAATCCATGTCCCTCTTGATCTTTTTCAGGTTCTAGAGCCTGTATGCACTCCTTGGCTCAGTGCATTGCTTCACTCTGACCTCTCTTCTGTAGTCACATCCCAGTCTCTGACCCTGACCTCTTGTCTCTCTCCAATAAGTAACCTTACAATTACATTGGGCCCAAGCAGAAAATCTAGGATAATTTCTGCACCTCAAGATCTTTATCTTGACTACATTTGCAAAATCCTTTTGCCATATACGGTAATATGTCCTGAGGATTAGAATGTGGATATGTTGGAGGAGGAATTATTTCACCCAAAAGAATCAAGGGAAAGAAAACTAGAGCATTAAACTGGTATAAAGATGATTAAATAAAGAAACCAGAGTGCAGGCTCCATTAACACCCAACGGTGATACCACTGTAGCACAGTAGCAGAAAAGCATTTTTGGTGAAATATGAACTGCAAAGTATAAGGAGTTCAGATTGTGTTTGCTCAAGATTCAAGTTGAATTAGACAGACTAATTAAAATATTCCCATCATGAGCTTCTTTGTGATGGATTTGATGACAGAAACTGAAGTGTCTGATTTGTTGCTTATGTATCATTATTATAAGCTAAAGTAATATATATGCACGCAATTCACACTCACTGATACACACATATATGAATGCATATATACATGAAAACATGTAATTAAAGTATATGTGTTATATGAGTTAGGAATGTTCGAAGTAGGAAGGAAACTTCAAGGACTTTCTGAATAGTCTCCACCTAAAAAAAAGTATCATCAATTCTATGTTCTTTTGATACAAACACTATCTTGTATTGCATCTGAAAACAAAGGAGCTGCAGCCTTACACATGTTCCAGCACATCCTGTCTACCTGCAGTCTCACGTGTTCACTGCTCATGATTTACCAGCAGGGTGTTTAGTGGATGCACATGTAACCCAGTGGACAATGCAATGTCATCAGGAACACTGGGCATTTACACTCTTTCAGTGGCCTGGTATTCATTATTCAAGTCGATGAACATGTATGCATGAAAACCTTCCGTCCATTTCTAAGGGTTGTGATCAATAAGCGGGGCAGGGCAGGGTGGGGGGGGAGGAATGGGAAAATAAATGTGCCATTTTTTTTTTAGAATGTGGCATATAAATACCTGAAACCAGAATTTCATAACAAAAGGGCAAGCTAACCTTACTAAATGCTGATTACACAGTGTATAATAGAAAAGGAAATAAAAGCGTTTTTATAAAATGTATCAAATCCTAAGAGTGCTGTTAAACTCATTAAAGAAAAAATGAAGTTAGAGAAACTGGTCTTATTTTTTTTCACTCCCAGTAGAGTTCATTTCTACTTCAACAACTAAGCCAAGGTCACATTTAACTCACTTCAATTTCACCCAGTGCACAAGCTAATGTCAATAGTACAGCTGCCATGCAGAGCTAAAGACTGATGGTTAGACAAAGCCATTTACACAAGGCTGGGTCTTTCATCTTCTCTCAGCCAGTGACATAAGAAAGCACTGAGGTTATTCTCAACTAGAGACGAAAACTGGCGTATTAGAAAGAATGTTATTCTCCTTAGCTGTCACACAAAGGATCTGAAGAAATGTAGAAATGTTTTTTTTTCCTCCCCCCACTCTGGTCATCTGGGGAGATCACAAAGTGACTCTAATAGCCTTCACTCTGAAATTTTCACATGGTTTAAGTGATTGCCAAGTCTGATATTTTCCATTTACACTTCATTGCCATCAGAAAAAGAAAAAAAAATCAATATACCTACCTACTCAAGTGTGTCACAGGATGAGCTTATAAAAGAAGACATCAGTCTTTTTAGGGCATGAAAAATATACTTATTCAAATATATCTTATTTAAAATGACATAAATTGCAGTGGTTAGTCAAGATTCGATTTCCTCTAAAATATAAGATTTAAAATATTCCTTGACTTGCCAGGAATCAGAATCCTTCAAATTGTTGATATATACAGATGTACTTGTTTTCTGATGTAAGTCATTCTGACTGTATTTTATTCTAGTGCATTAGTGACTACATTTATTAATTTCATATGAACTAAAGCATCACACTTTATGAGACTGCACAAGGTAGATTTTTTTTTTTCTTCTCAGGAAATAATTTTATTTTCAGCCTTACTTTTCCATTGTATGGCTTCTTGCACTTTTAGCTTTCTGTCTTAGAAAAAAAATGAGGATGTTTCTTTATATTATTCTAATAATATTGTACATTAAGAGTCTATTCTTTCTTAACTTGTATTAACTATTAAACTTCTTTATGCAGAAAAGATGTAATGAGTTCGGTGTAACATTTCAAATGCTTTTGTTCAAATCAGAGGTAATTTTAACTGTCAAAGGAACATCCATGTCAGATTGGTCTTTCAATTAAAAGAAGTCTCATGTCAAGTTTGAGTGCAATGACTGTGTGTTATATACATGCTCTGGGTTGCAGATATTTAGAATTACTCCATTTCCATTTTTTTCCCTTAAATATGGTGCTGAAGGGAAAGTATTGGTGACTTGCTCCAGATTTCCTGAGTGCATTCACTGCTTGAGGATGTCACGGTACTGGCACAGCATCATTGTATCAGGAAACCAAGAAGACCTATACATACCATGCTTTCAAGTTTAGACATAGTATTCAAATGCCACCTGTCAAGGAGTTCTGAAATAGTGATGGAATCTTCACCTTCCCACTATTACAGGGCCAACCCACGGGGCTTCAGGCTTTTGTATCT